>NC_057798.1:116741652-117425046 GCF_018294505.1 Triticum aestivum
AGGACTTGGAGGCGGCCTTGGAGGCGGCGAGGAGGGCGGTGAGCGGGGAGGAGGCGGCGGCGAGGAGCCGCGGCGCCCGGAGCGCGGCCGCGGCGGCGGAGGTGGTGGCGGCGAGCGGCTTGAGCGCGCGCGAGCGGGAGAGGAGGAGGAGCAGGCGCACCCCCAGCGCTACGCCGACGGCCGAGGTTGCGGCGACGCGCTCGAGGACTGGATTGCTTTAAAAAAAACTAGGGACCCGATTGCTTTTTTAGCCTGCTTATGTGTGGGCCAACTCTGTCAGAAACGCACTTAAAGGGGCCAAATCGGGCTCTTTTCAGACTTGGTAGTTTTTTGCCACGGTTTAGGAAAAAAGCGGTAGTTTTTCGCACAAAATCGTAAAGTGGTAGTTTTTCGTCACGGTTGCGTGAATTGTGGTAGTTTTTGGTTAAATACTCACCTCCACGCCATCTCGCCGTTCCCATCTCGCCTCCCTCGCGCTCGCACCGCCGCCTTCTCTCCCCGGTGCTCGAGCTGTAGCAGCTGGGGCGCCGGTCCTCGATCCAGCCGGGTCCAGCGCAAGTCACCGGCTTCACGCGCCGTGATGCTAGATCGGGCGCAGATCTTCGCGCCGCCACCTCTCCTCCTCTCTCTCGCCCATGCCGCCACTGTTGCAAGGAGCAGGGGAGATAGGCGACGAGGACAAGAAGCAGCAGGCTGGTCGCGGTGGGCTTGAGGTGCTGGGAGGACGGAGGAGTCCATCGTGGTTCGTCATGGAGGCGGCGCCGCCGGCCAGGGGACATCGTTGGTGCGCTCGGTGCAGGTTCTTCTTTTTCATGAAACCGGCCTCATTCTCCCGTTCTTGCTATCTTGTGCGATTTTTTTTATGCGATTTGATTCTTCTCTTTCTTTTCCTCTTGCAGGATCGTCGGGGCTGCTCTCGTTCGTTCAGTTTGTCACTGTTCCTTTCGCTCTACTCCTGCTCAAGGTGAGGTGTTCTTCCGTTCCGATGCTCCTGGCGTGTTTGATGAAATGTCTACGTGCTGTTATGTTGTTCATTCTCTCTTTTCTTTCCTGCTGCAGTCTGATCTACCTTATCTATCAGTCCTCCTTCCGGCCACCATCACGAATATGATTTCCACCTCTGCTCTGCTTCATTGCTGATTAACTGTTGTTTCATGCATGTTTGCAGAGGCTTACTTGCAGTCCCTAAGCAAGGCTCTGTCGCACTACCACAAGGCCCAACTGCTGCTCCTCGACATCACAGACTTCTCGCTGTGGGTCAGCAGCAAGAGATCAAGTCCATAACTGCTTATTTACCTTTGCTCTGTTGTTCCTCATGCTGTGATTCTGAACTTTTTCCTTGTTTCTGAATGTTTTTTGCAGATCCAGAGCAAGTATGAGAGCTCCAGTAAGGCCATCATGAGTAAACATCATGCCTACTTTGTGTGCTTGTTCAGCCTCTTTTATTGTGTTGATTGGGGAATCTTGAGATTTTATTTGCGCAACTTGGCAAACTGGTCCCTCATTGATTTCAGCAATCAGCAGTACCGGGCCCACAGAGATTGCGATCATACAATTTTGTCTGCATCTTTATAGCCGTCGCATCACTCATTTTAGACTAGTATTCATGGATTTGTTGTCCTGTTTGCTTCTGTTTCTGTGTGCTCTGAAAAAATGCTTCTTCTTTAGACAACCTGAAATCATGCTTGTGTTGTGCAGGTCCAGAACCAGTCCATGTCTGAGACGACGTTTGGAAGGGTGTCCGATTTCATCGCACCTTTTGCAATGTTTCCTAAGATGGATGAGCCTAGAGGTACCAGAACAATACAATTCAATCTCTTCTCATGTTTCTGCAAGAGTAGATACAGTGTACTGTGTTGGATATGCTGATTCGTTTTGAGGGAGCTAGAAAATCTGTGGTGCTTCCTGGAATCACGTTATTCAAGGTAAAACCAGCCAAGTTGTTCTCTTCGATGTTCTTTGCATTAGATTAATATAAATCATGTTCCTAGCAAAGTTCTATTCTATTACAATCTTTTAGAGTTGTAGTAGCCGGAGATTCATTTTCAAGTTTGAACCCTATCCTATTATTTATGTTTGAGCATGTTCTTCTTGTTTCTGTACGAGCACCTCTAATTTAACTCTCTAAAAGCTCCCAAGCAAAAGAAGGCTTGCTGCGTCCTAATAAAGATTCTCCTTGTTTGCTTATGCTTGTGTTGCTTCCTGCCTACTGCTTTGGGACAGATATATGCATGTTAGTTTGTCTCTGATGTGTTGTAGGGCGTGCCCAGCTTTCTTAGCTTCTTACCAATTCTTGGTTCTAGGATCCAGTAGACTAGGTGATCATTTTTTATATATGCCCAAACCAACGCATGCTGCTGTAATATATGTGCTTCAGAATTGGCAGAGCACCACTTGCTGTATACATATGCAAACAGTAATTCTTGTTGCTCACCCATATGAGGTATAGTTGTGGGAATCCTGAACTGAAGTTGGGGATTGCTGATGTGAAATGGCGGCGTCACGAGCCAGATGGTCACCATGGAGACCATAAGCAGCCCAGCAGCAACAATCCAACATATATGCATAAAACAAGCATGAGCGGACACATGCAGCAATAAGCATGGGAATAGAAGTGGATAGCCATGGAACCTGTGGCGCGGGGAGCGCCGGTCAGCCTGGCGGACCTGTGACGTAAGCACGACGCTAGATCAGACACACTCACGGTCATTGGCGTGTGCGCTGGATCGGCAGCCCTCGGCTGATACAAGCAACTTGCATTATGTGGTCGCTTGGTCTATCCATCAACATTATATCTCCTTCATCAATTAGTTTTCTCATATTTCTTATTATGAAGGCTAGGAACTAGGCTGAAATACACAGATGTTTTAGTTTTTGCTTTTCTTAATGCAGATGTGGAAGATCTAAAATCCTCTGTGAAAGATTTTGGTTCTGCGGAAGCCAATGATCTGGCACTGGGACCATAACTTCTGGAGTGAACGACTGCGGGAATCAAAATACAATATCGATGAGGTTCTTTCTTTACAGAAATCGCGATTACAATATTAATGAAATTAGTTCCTGGCCATTGCATATTTGCATACTTATTGGAATTCGGTTTTATCATTAATTGTTGATTTAACTTTTTAGCTTTGATGTATGAGAAAACTATCTGCATTTCTTATCTATCATGGATATGCTGATATATTGCTCTACTAAAAGGAATTGTTGGCCTAAGATGTTATTATATACGTGACATGTTATTGGCTAAATATGATTCATACTTTACAAACTCCTTACAGCTGGAGTAGGATCCAATGAACAGATGATGAAAAATAAATTAAGCACTTGCTTTGATTTTTTCAAATTTTTACAGAAACTGTTAGAACACACTTTTCTTTGCAAGCCGGATACAAAGAGGAATGTGTTAAATATATGGAAGATAAAATTATTTGCAAGCAAACTCTGCTTGTTTGCCATATTTTGCGCACCGTCTTAAAATTATTTGTCCAATGGAAGGACTCTCTGCAACATCAATTCCAGTATGTTGCTTTAGTTGTTCTGTGTGATGCAAGGTAATATTTTTCTTGCAATTTTTGCATCTTTTACCTTTTCACTTCTGTTGAGAGAAACATGTTGTTTCTTAAGAAGATATTGTTTATAAGACGGAACAATACTCACCATATATGATATTGTTCCACCAAATAAATATTTTTTGAGTGCAACTAAAATCGTTTTCCTGCTCATTCATGACACTGTGGTCTGACATAGCTGATGGATGTTCAGGTTTCTCTATTAATTGCAATGCCTTCTAGATGTGCTACTATAGTGTTATTTGTCTGTGCTTTAATATCCATTCTGCATGTGTTCTTCTGTTTATTTTCAAGATATCCTGGCTCTCCGGAATATGCCCTGTTCAGCTGAAAGGATGTATTGCAATTATGCAGAGAGATCGGATTGTTCGGACTCCAGTGCCACTTTCAGTTTTCTAATTTTTGCAGGGATATTGAGTGAGGGCTGGTCTAAACTTTAAGAGAATAACTTATTACATTCTAGGATCACCAACTTTTGGCGTTTGCTCGGACTAGGTAGGTAGGACCATTAGCAATTCTCCTGATTTGCTTGCAAGATTGATTTATGAAAATGTCATGGTCGTTATATTTCGGTTTGCTGCTAATTTCATTGAATATGTTTTGATGGATCCTTTTTAAGCTTTCATCCTTTACCATTTGTAAAAGTAACTAACACATTCGTGATTGAATTTTTGAATGGTTAATGGGAACACTATAGGTCTTGTTTCTCCGCTTTTTTAATGTTCCATATATTTTTCATGTACATACCATAGTGTGCATTCAACCATCTACGAAGCTTCATGACTGATTAAATGTTACAGCTGCTAATGTTATTGTGTTTCATGGATCAAGTTTTTCTTTCTATTTCCGCATTGACGTGTTGTTTCAATGGTAGAGTTAGTTTTTTTTGCGGGAATGGTAGAGTTAGTTACGACTGGTGTTTTTCTTGCGTCCCTGCCGCCCTGGCTACAGCTTGTTATGCCAATTGTGGCAGAGTGAAGGGAGGGAGAGACTAAAATAATTGTAGTTCTGAGACATAAATGTGTCAACAGAGCTTATGGTTTCCACTGCGGTTTTTCTCAAATAACCAATATATGTCTGCATTCTTAATATTTCTTGCTTCTATTTGTAATCTTATTATTTTCTCCATGATACACTTGCTTACCAATATGGTATTGTGTTCAGTGTATGTGGCCTACCGTATCCGTGATGTGGTGGCAGGAAGAGGCCAGTGCCACCATTACTGTATCCGTGTCAGGCATGGTGGCATGAAGAAGCATAAATTCAGAGTATTGCTATGATGTTCTTCTCTAGCGTTGCAGGTGTATCCGCAAAGTGTCTCATAATATTTGGTTAAAGCCTGCAATTGTTTAGGTGATATGAACTTCCTTTATCTTGAATGGATTTGAACTCCAGCCAAATTCAAGTGATGAAAGGTCAGTTTTGTGCTGATTCACAAGTTTAGATATCGTCCCTCCAGTGTACTTCTTGGTTGATTAATGAAAAATGCTTTCTGCTCACTTCCCCTTCCTAGATTAGTCTATGTGTATGAAAAGAAAAATTCTTTTTTTGCATAATACTATCGATACCATGGAATAGTTTTTATGAACGATCCTCTTTAGCTAACATTTAATCAAGGTTACCTAAAGAGAATGATATCACTTCATAAAAACCATTCATGAAGAGAATCATTCATAAAAATAATTCTCTTTATGATAGTATTATACAGAAAAAGCTAACATTTGTATAAGGAGAATCATTCTCTTTAGCTAACATTTAATCATGGTATTTGGTGGAACTGGCTGTGGAGTATTAGGTAGATTGTGATATGGTGAATTATTTGTTAGACACGACATTACGAGCTCCTCCTTTGCAGCAGTACATGGATTTTTTTCTACATAAATCTCATGAGTCCATTATGCCTTACGTATCTGAACCTATGATTCTAGAGAAGATATAATATACTTCTGGATTACACAAGGTAAAATCCTCTTTCACTAACCCTTTCAACTTTCAAATATTGTCAGTTGGGGCTCACAAAACAGATTGAGTTGATTTTGTTGTTCTTTTGTGCTATCTGGACAGAGCTTATTGTTTTATTCCATTCTTAGTCTACTGATGGTAAATGATATATGGAAAATCAACATTTCAAGGTAAATAAAATGCCCCCAGTATGTTTCTGTTCACATGATTACTGGCTCATGTTTCTTTTATGTGATGCCAGGCTACTGTTTGATGTTCTCTTTGTTGCTCTCACTTTGGTTATATACTACTAAAACTTCGTATAATTTTCATTTAGATTTGGTGTTGTTAGCATTAGACGGTGTGCATCAAATATGAAAGTAGGGCCAAGCATGAAAGGCAAGGTGAAGGAAGGTGCCTGTGTGGTTCTTCTGCAGCTCGGAGCGAGGATTGCTGTGTCCAACCTGCAAAAGAATGCCAAGAAGTCCTTGGAGACGTAAGCCACGGCACATATTTCTGCCATGATTTCCTTCGGCTGGATTTAACGGATTTAGGTGTTGAAAAATTATGGGTTGTGGATGCAGGATTAAGGACATGTACCTGCACTGCAACGAGAGATCTGGGCTGCTTCTTTGTGGCTTCCAAACTTGAAATGTTTGTTTGGAAGTTAGTTTAGTTTTTTGTTGTGGATTCACACCTTCTCACATGTACCATCCGCTTAGACCTTTAGATTTCCAAAGAAAATAAATGAAGATATGGTGGTATGGTTTCATTTGTACAACTTAAAGCCTTTCATGCTTTACATTTTCTCTGAAATTTGCTCTTGAAGAATCATGTATCTATGTTAGATCCGGTGAGAAAAGGCAGCTTCAAAGCAGAGGATTCGGGAGTGTTGGCCACATTTGGTTTTTGACTTGGGTGTCTAAATATTCTCACAATACTTGGCTCCCTCTTGGCCTTTGCGCCATTGGCGCAACGAGTCATCTAGTATATATATACGCGCAAAGAAGCGGCCATGAACTGATGCCCTATTACTCTAAAAAATGGTCAGACCAACACTTTCTTAATTACAAGCAGAGTGATGTTTGTATCCAATGATATGGTTCTCAGTATGACACAACTCATTTGCATTTCCCACAACAAAATAACTAGCAAGCTGATTTCTAAATAGAAAAACTTCACAATTTCTGAGACAGATAGATGGTGTTATTTCTTAAAACATACGATTCTCTTTTAAAAGGGCAATAAGGTTTATCTGCTTGAGGAAACAGCTCAGGCCCTAGAGTTACGCCCGTCAGGCAACCGGTCGTTTTCTAAGACAGGCCTGGCTGAGGTCGCACGCTGCCGACCGACTCTCCTCCCATCCCCTTCTCTCCCGGCCGAGGTCTTCAAGATTCGGCTGTCTCCGCGCCCCGATCACCTGTATTCTTAGATGCCATCACTATTTATATCACTATCATGACCATAATTATCCTTATGACCACCACATCCATATCCAGTATTATGATGCTTGTTGTTATCAGAACCATCTTCCACATCAACATTTTCATCAAAACATCATCTTTACTAATGTATACATAGTCATTCACCACTCAAGACAGAGTCATCATCAGTCTTATAGTTCCACTCTCTCTTACCGCTATCCTCATTATTATCACCATCATCATCTTTTGATTAGTGATATATTCAGAAGCACAATTCCTTTTATCATTATCAATGGTTTCATCACAATACTCTTGATCAATGATGTGCTTAGACCCCACTAGAAAACTTCACAATTTCCAAGATTCTCTATTTGACACGCTTCTATGCAAGCTAGCATGATTGATTCTTCTCCAGCCTGCTGACCGATTCTATGTAATGCTAGTAGCTATGCAACACGGGTGAACACGAGGAAACTATTGCCATAGGACGATGACGGTAGAGGGGATGAAGATTATTCAGGTGGCAGACATTGTTATTCCAAAATGCGTCGCCCTACTGGTTGGTGAATGCATAAAGATCCAATGAAGGACCAATCAGCGGCCTACGCAACGCAGGCCTCCGTGACCAGTCGTCTTGCCAAGGGGAGTCATCGGCACAACAAGAACTAGACAACAAATATTTTTTACGGGAGTAGTATGGATTTAATTTGAATTCCAGGATTGGGTTTGAAGAATATCAATCTCTTAGTTGATATTGATGGATGAAAATACCATTCTAAGGTTTAGAGGGGGGGGGGGCGTACCCAAGCAAACCTCAAGTAAATAATGCAACATACAAATTAGTGAATCTACAACCCAGTGTTGCTTTGCGGCCGAAGCTGTCGTCTTGGATGCGTCAGACCCATGTATGCCAGTAAATAATTAGATTGATCTCCAAGTGTGTTGGTGTTGTTGAGTATAATATTACAGTTGACATCAATGGCGGCGAAAATGAACATATGCATGTTTGGGGGGGGGGGCAATGCCCCCCTCCCAAGTTGCCTGTAACTTTCGTTGATACAGTAGGCCTCTCAGCAGGATCATCTTAAACACATTGCCCCCCCCCCGCCCCCAAGTTGCATGTAACTCTGGCACTGGTTGATACAATAGGCCTCTCAGGAGGATCATCTTAAACACATAGCATCCTGATATGGATACATCTGATTATCTTCTCTTCCGGTCAGAGCCTGCTCAAAGATGAATCCACTCCGTCCAAGATGGTTCCCTTCGTCCAATGTCACTACACCATTTTTGCCAACTGAACTCAACTAAATTGAAAAGCAGGCATAAAGGCGTGTGGTGCAGACTCGTCAGAGC
Source organism: Triticum aestivum (assembly GCF_018294505.1). Taxonomy (NCBI): domain Eukaryota; kingdom Viridiplantae; phylum Streptophyta; class Magnoliopsida; order Poales; family Poaceae; genus Triticum; species Triticum aestivum. The sequence goes on from NC_057798.1 coordinate 116,749,946, forward strand.
GAGGAGATAGGCACCACCATTTCGTTTGCTTGTGACAATCTCTAAAAGTAGAATATGAAAGTTGTAAATGTTTGATTTGTTGGAGGAGTGCCCACTCATCGTATATTCGTGGGACATGTAACCATTATTATGGTAAACATCAGACGTTATTGAGGAAATTATTATTGAAGTAAGTATTTTGAGATTGCAAGGTCCGAGGAACTTACTGGGTTCTGGCAACATTGCGCGCCACCTCGTGTGATCTGTTGCCTCCAAAAACCCTTGCGAACCAAAATTCCAAGATTTTGGGTTTCAACTCACTGTCCAATAGGACATTTGATCTTTCAAATCTTGAGGATGATCCTGTCATGTGAATCCTCATGGAGGTATTGCATGCCGCGGGCTATACCATACATGATCATGAACACATACAACTTAGTGCATTTATCCGCATCTTTGGGGGTAAAAGGCCAGAAGATGTAGAAAACAAATGCATGCATGACACACTATAGACGGATTGCATTGGTTAGTGGTGGAGCTTGTTGCAAAATGGGGGGGGGGCAATGGCCCCCACTGGCTTATGATCAAGAGTGGCAACAAACCATTAAGTTCTCCTGCTCCTCAAAACAAGCGCCAACAATTCACACAAAATTTATGTGTTATAGCTTAGCAAGCAAAAACAACTTTGTTTCCAAATTGTTGATCCCCTGTTGAGAACTCTGTGATAGCCACTTAACATCGACTAGTTGATGGTCATGGAGAGTTCCCTAATGTACAAAATAGAGACATGCATTATTCAACACAAAAGAGGAAATGAAGACATCGATCCAAACTGCTGCAACATAAAATAGGTGTACCTTCTAAACTATGCTAAAACCACCTTTGCATGGCTTGTTATTTAATCATATTCTCCCGTTGCATCTGGAAGTATTTGTAGATCAATATAAAGGACTCAATAACTTTTTAATCCTTAGGATCAATTAAACTTGACATAACCAATATGATTCCACCTTGAAAGTAAAAAATTGACACGACCAGTTACAATTCAACCTTGAAAATAAAATATGCATAGCAAGATTATTCAACGACCATTTTTTCAGGAACATAATTCATTAAAGGTAGATATATTCCGTAAAATGTTGGAGTGTCCCACGAAGTGGTGCATAACATCCATCGATCAAAAGAACCAAGGGTGATCATCAAACTTGATTACAAGAAAGCGTATGCATGACCGTGTGTACTGAGACTTCCTTTTTGAAATCCAACAGACTAGAGGTTTTTGCAAAAAGTGGATTGGTGGATTTTGAATCATATAGACCCATTGTTTTTTCTTTGAAAGGCTCCTCCCCATTGCAATTTTGAAGGGGTCATGTGGGCTGGTCATGCATCAAATTTTTTGGTTTAGGTGGAAAATAGATAATGGTTGCTAAAAGTATTTTTTCAAAAATACGCAAGACATGTGTGTGTTATAAGAAGAAATAAATGAGTTTATTTAACGTGGGGCGTTTGTGCGCTCACCCTCGACATCTAAGGGTTGTATCTAAAAGAAAACTAAGCAATCATAAAACGACACACACTCTAGGGTAATCCTATATATTAAATAGTTGATCCTCACTAACTCAATTATATTAACATGTAACTATGTTAACTCATCATGTCACTATGCACGCCCCACTAAATTTAATTCCCTCACCATGTAAATATGTCAATTCACCATGCCACTATGCATGAGAAAAGACCGATCTCACATGCATCATGCTTGTTACCAATAGTAAATAAATAGTCCGTACCTATATAATAATCAAATATAATATATTATATGCACCTTTTTTAATTATCATATTACTAATCAGAATAGTAAAGTTTCATACTGCCAAATCTCATAGAAATAACTACATCCAATTCCTGTTACAACGTGCGTGGTATCATCTTCAGTTATCCTAGTGCCTTGACACCGTGTGTTGGAACATCGGTCACTTTATGGCCGGCCGTACTGCATAAGGGTAGTTTTTGATGTACAACAACCACTTTATGGTCAACGTTGATGTGGAAAAGAGATTAAAAGAATGAGCTCTTTTATGGTGCCATATACTAGACTATACTAGCGTTCAAAAAGAAATAGTATAGAAACATCTGATGATTAAGATTAGTTGTATACTACTAAACATTGTACCTTTGGTATGGGTAGTATACATGAGCAATATATGTAGTATAAGTGCATTATGGGGAAAGAACACAAATGGCGTCACTGTAATATATTTTTAACACTAAGATTGACCCTGACAGTTAGATATTCCTATATTATATACCACTAAGTAGTAGTATAAGGCATCGCAAAAGAGCTCAAACAAGGTAAATCTGTTTCAAAAAAACTAAAGCTTGCCATCTTCAAATATCCCACTATGCGCACAAAGATGCATGTGTAGGCACAGTGGGAGGGGAAAGTCGGCCCAAGTTTATCGGTTTTTTCCTTTCAAATCCCCCTTTCCATTTTTCCCTTTCTACTGTTGTGATCAATCGATATCTGCATGTTTACCATTTTGTGTATTTTAAATTTGAGAAACTCTATTCAACATATTAGAACTTATTCAACCATTTTTCACATGAATATGTTGAAATAGTCTACCAAATTGATTGTTTTGGTATTTTTAAAACTTTCAAAAATAATAATAGGAAAACATAAATTATTTTTTATTGGAGCCTTCATCTTCCATGGTGAGAACGCAAATTAAAGTGTCTGACATGAAGGTAAGATTAATAAACGGTGGAGATATAGGAGGAAACGAGGTGCACGGGCGGAAAGTATCCTTTTGAGCTGGAGCTCATTTCAGCTCAGATGAATAGTAAATTAAAAAAATGGTATACTTTGACAAATGTTCTAAGTGTTTGCAAATTTTCATCATGAGATAACATTCGTGGAAGGCGAGAAAAAAAATTGATGCTCGAAAATGCTTTCGAAAGTAGCATTTTCAGAGCATCTTTTTGTTTTTTTGTCACACCTTCCTCGAATGTGATCTCATGATGAAAATTTGCAAGCACTTACAACATTTGTCAAAGTTCACCACAAAAAAATTAGAATTTTTTAGAAAAAAAAAATCAATTTTACTGTTTGTGTGGGCTCATTTGAGCTCGAGCTCAAATACTCCACGTCCTGCACGGGCTACATACATGCATGGGTTCAGTAGCTAGTGCATTTGGTCCTGGGCTGTTTTGCTTCATGGGTGGGCTGGGTTGGGTTTTAGATGGGTGACAAGGGTGTTGAAAAACCCCTGTTCAAATTTGTGCTATCCCAACCAGGCCCTTTTTTTTTACAAAGTGTAGCTAGTGCTACTTTTTATTGCCGAGTTGAACCTCACGCGTTACATCAGCTTTGCCTAGGTCTCATTGTTGACATATAGCATGGCACTTACAAATTTCTTGCCCCACAAATTACAGACACATGGCGCTTACCAATTCTGGAATAGAATCTTCATCGAAAGATGTCGAGAAACACATTATTCATCTATGAAAATTGGTGAGATGTTGGATAACCAAACTGCCCAAATGAAGGTGAAACAAAAGCAATATTGACTACAAAAGAGGCTGAGTGGAACCTCATGCATCATAATTGCTTCTTAACTTGTCAACCCCCTTATCACTATTGTGGTCCTCCTAAAACCTAGTGTCATGGGAGATCGCTGGGTAGTGTGATAACCCGCGCCAATTGAGGTGAAACAAAAGTAAGAAAGTTGTCTGAATATTGTTGCTCGCTATGATCTGTTGAATTAGGCTATTGTATTTATTCGTTTCTCCTTTTATTGCTTGTCATGATGTTAGTTTCAGCCATTGCTTCTATCCAGACATAACACTTTAGGAAACTTGATGTCTTACACTTAAAATAATCGAGTCGCACCTTGCCCTCCATTGAGGGCCAGAAGGTTAAGTTGAGGGGTGGGGGGGGGGGCGACGGTGTCCTGGACTAGGGGGTACTCACCATGTCGTCTCTCGATCAGTTGGATTGGGCCGAGGACCCCCATGGCCGCATACTCATGGTCCAGTTCGGACAACCCCTGCCGCATACAAGGAAGACTCCACAAGACTTGGCGCCCATGACAAGGACTCTCCTAAACCCTAGGCCTCCGGTGTCTTATATAAACCGAGGCCAGGCTAGTCAACAGAAAATCTCATATTCATTACTATCATCTCGTGTTAGATACATGTACTCTGCACTATACCCCATATGAATACAATCAAAAGCAGGACATAGGGTTTTACCTCCATCAAGAGGGCCCGAACCTGGGTAAAATTCCGTGTCCATGTTACCATAGCTCCAAGACGCCTAGCTTAGGACCCCTACTACGAGATATGCCAGATATTGAACCGACAGGGGGGGAGGGGAGAAAAGGAAAACCCGGTGCATCGTTTGTGTGCAAAAGACCAAGGAAGCAAGCAGTATGGATACTTAATGGTCGCTGGAGAGAATAGGGGGAAATACAACACAACCATCGTGCTTGACATGCTCCTCGTGCTCAACACACGTAGTTATGAATTATTTTATACTCAATTATTCACATGTAATTTGTTCTTATACGGTACCAACGCATGAATATCTAACTATTACATTTTGATATCCAAGCAAACGGTATCAACTTGTTGTATATTAGATAATCTATGAACCCAAACCCATGGCTAGCTTGCAAATCATCAAATAGACTTAGAACTGAAGAAGGTTCCTCCCCCATTCCTTTCTTGGGACTTTCACTCAACATAAACATTTGGCAATACTCCTTTTTTTGGCCCACTTTTTCACACAAAAGCTCACCATTTCTTGGGTGCTAAATCCCAAGTGCACCCTTGCAAAAGGCACACTTTCTTTTGAGTTGGTAAATCAGATTTTCTGTTTAATATAGAAGAAACAAGACAAATTAGAATTCATGCATGTATAAATGTTTAAACAACATAATGTATGGTCAATACCAAAGAGCCGTCTAAAAATATGTGGCATATATATGGCAATGCCATACGTTCTCGTGAATACACAGATGGGTTCATTACTGACAAGTACATGCATGAAACCGTAGTTGCAACATAATTAGCTAAGTGCAAAGCAAAATATAAAATATATTTACACAATATCAATCTTTCACCAATAATATCCGCTCTAGTAAGCATATTAACCACCAAAAATGATATTAATATGATCCCATATAACAATAATTAACAAGATAAAAACTTAAAAGGGAGACACTAACTATACACTATGTTTACCATCAAAATACATACATGGTATGTGAATTATTACTCACCAATTTGTTGGATCATATGCACTAGATATTGCCTGTAGAATTGTGTTTGCGTCCTGGCATGCATTTGTTGCAACCAGTTCATTATGTAAATATTAAGGAGCTATCTTACAACATTTATGGGCACGGATATTAGGTGCACAATGAGGATACATGAAAAAACCGAGAATTCAGCTTGGTACTGAAAACCTGATCGACTAATTCAAAGCCCAAACACATAATACTAGTTTCGTCACTAGCGAACGGCAAGGCAATATGTTTAACGAACCAATAATGCATCAGTGTAATGTCATGAAATGCTAGAGCCAAACAATACGGGCATGTACACAATTGAAAAAAGGACCAGCCTCGTGCAACCCTTGGTAGCCTTTTTTTAAGAACTATCCTCTTGATGGTACTAGTTGCTCTTAAGGTTGTACGTTGAAGGTTTTCATGCAGAGCAGAGCAACTAAGTGAATGTTGATTTTCATTTTGTTTGATCAATCAGGAAGGAGACATGAAATTCATAAACTGCCAGTAGCCTTTTATTTAAAAAAGAGAACTACTAGTAGCCTCCACCGAGAAAACTAATACTCCCTCTAGCTTGAAAAGTGGGTGTGCATAAATTATGTCTGAAGTCAAATGGTGCAAAATTTGACCGAGTTTATAAAAAAAATAAATCAATAATTGCAATGCCAAATTAGTTTCATTGTATGGACAATAAACAAGATTTTCGTATTCTATCTATCTAGTATTGTAGTTATTGATGATCCTACAAATTTGATGGAACTATGCGAGTTCCGACAAAATGTATGCCTATTTCTTAAGTGGGGCGGAGTACCAGACAGTTAGCGGAAAACTATGACAAATGCAGGGATCAACATATGTTGACGTAATTCAAGTAGTTAATTGTATGACACTTCTTTTTCGGTACAACCCACATAAACACATCAATGGACGAGATCTGTCGATACCCCTTTATAATAAAGGGTAGGGTGGTCTTTCTAGAAAATACGTCGCGAAGATCCGTCACATTCTGAGTCTACCTTGTGTACACAGTAGCACAGATCGAAAATCCAAAGCCCATTAGGAAAATCCAAAAAATAGTGTGCCTACTAGGCGTCGAACACAAGACCTCGAGGCGTTGTGAAAATGCTAATAGCCACCAGAACCATCGCGGGTTGGTCATACTTGCGTAGTGCAGTTATTTATCAACTAGAAAAGATGTACTGTAGGAGTTTCTTTTTAATAGAAATACTATAGCATATATCAAAATTGGTACTGTACAACTGTGCCGGACATTCTAGCGAAAGCGCTTTTTATAGCTAAAAATCCTAATGTGTTTATTCATCTTTTGGAATATTTTTCGAAAACATGAATATTTTTTAAGAAACAATACGTTTCTCAAAATTTGGACTTCTTTTGGAAACGCGTTTCTTTTCAAATTTCCAAACCATTTTTTATGAAAAATACTTTGATTTTGTGAATATTTTTGAAATTTTAAGAACATTTTTTCAGAATTGTAAACATTTTTCTGAAACTGCAGACATTTTTTAGAAAAGATGAATAATTCATCACATTTGTAAACATTTTCTTGAAAACATAAACAATTTTAAATATATCATTTTTTTGAAAAACGCAAGCACTTTTTCAAATAGCCGAGCATTCTTTGAAAGCACAAACATTTTTTCATATTTACGAATATTTTTCCAAATATACTACTCCCTCCGTTTCAAAATGTAGTGCGTCCTCGGTTTCCGTGTTTCAACTTTGACCATAAATTTAACCAATGAGACTGACTGCGGCGGGAGCAAAAATTATATAATGGAAAATGTTTTTTAAAAATGAATTCACTTGTATAATTTTTGCTCCCGTCGCAGTTGGTCTCGTTGGTTAAATTTATGATCAAAGTTGAACCTCGGGAAACATGGGCACGCTATATTTTGGAACGAAGGGAGTAACATTTTCTGAAAACAATTCTTATTTTCAAGGGCCTAAGCATTTTTTTTCGTTTTTCTTCTCTTTTTATTAATTCATTTTCTACTTTTGAACTTTATTATTCTTTATGAAACTTGTTCAAAAATTTGAAAAATTGTTTGGCATAACATAAAGTGTTCTTGTTTTCAAATATTGTTTAAATTCTAAAATATATTCTGGAATTTTATAAAATGTTCCAGTTTTTGAAATTTTTATTTGCAAATTCAAGAAATGTATGTGTTTAAAAAAATTGATAATTTTTTAAAAAGTACGTGGTTTGCCATTTTTTCCGAAATTTTCAGCATGTTTTCGTAATTTGTTAACAATTTTGGACAAAAGTGTTCAAGTTAGTAAAATTTTCATACACACCAAAATAGTTGACAAATTTGAAGAAATTGTTTGGAAAAAATAAAATGTTTATGTTGAGTGATAATGACAGGAGTTACAAATAAACTCATCTAACTGGTATATTTTAGGCTATGGATAAATGAACCCATCTTCTTGTAAGAGGCTGGCATGGACATATGAGGCATCCATGCCAGGTTTGAAGGACTTCCGACACCCTTTACATGTTGTGACACGTTCGACCATTTATCGGCCTATTTTCACCGAGAAAACTCTAAAAAATGCAAAACTTTTCAAAAGTCTAAACAACTTGGTATTGTGCCTTGAGTTGGTCATATAAGCTTGTGAAAAGTACTTAGGGTTATTTGACGGATGTCAAAAAACAAAGAGCTTTCAAACGGACCCTTCTGCCCTATCCGAACACCCTCCGTTGGACATAGTCTATTTTTGAACATCCTTAAAATGAACCCCACTTTTGCAAGAAGGTAGGCATGCCCATGGTAGGCACATGCCTGGTTTGGACGATTTTCAACACCATATGCAAGTGGTGACACATCCGGTAATTTATCGGTCTTCTTAACCAAGAAAACTTCAGAAAATGCAAAATTGGGCGAAACCAAAAAAATTTGACATGGTGCCTTGAATTGGTCATACAAGGCTATGAGAAATGGATCCATTTAAGGGATGTCAAGAAATGAGGTGCGCCCAAGCATACCCTTCTGGCCTATCCGAACACTCTCCATTGAACATGGTATTTCTTCGGAGATCTCAGGACAGGTCCCAACTTTTGCAAGCAAGTTGACATGCCCATTTTAGGCTTTCATGCCTGGTTTGAATGACTTCCAACGCCGTATGCATGTTCTGACATTAATCGGCTTTTTTCATAGAAAAAACTCTAAAAAATGCAAAACTTGACAAAAACTCAAACAATTTGGCATGGTGCCTTTAATTGGTCATACAAGGCCATGAAAAAATGGGCTCATTTAAGGATGTCGACAAATGAGGTGCTCCCAAACAGATCCTTCTGGCCTATTCGAACACTCTCCATTGAACATGGTATTTCTTTGGAAATATCAGGACTGCCCCCAACTTTTGCAAGCAAGTGGGCATGCCTCATGTTAGGCATCCATGTGTGGTTTGAATGACTTCCGACACCGTATGAACGTTGCGACATGTTCTGTCATTAACTGTTATTTTTTCACCGAGAAAACTTCAGGAAATGCAAAATTTGTTGAGAACCCAAACAACTTGTCATGATGCCTTGAATTGGTCATACGTGGCCCTTGAAAAAATTGGAGTAATTTCGACGATGTAGAGAAATAACATGCTCTCAGACGGAGTCTTCTACCCTAGAACACGCTTCGTTCAATATGGTCTATTTTTATACATCCTTCAAATGGTCCCAACTTTTGCCACCAGGTGGGCATGCCCCTCATAGGCATCCATGCCAAGTTTAAACAATTTCCGACACCGTATGCAAATTGCGACACGTCCTGCCTTTTTTTGCATTCTCTTACCGAGAAAACTCTAGAAATATACAAAACACGTCAAAAATCAAAACAACTTGTCATGGTGCCTTGAATTGGTCATACGAGGCTATGAAAAAATTAGGGTCATTTTAAGGATGTCGAAAAACAACGTGCTCTCGGACATACCCTTCGGGCCAACCTAAACACCCTCCGTTGAACATGGTGTTTTCGTGGACATCCTTGAAATTACCACAACTTTTGCCACCAGGTGGACATGTCCATGGTAGGCATCCATCGCAGGTTTGAACTACTTCAGACACCATATGCAAGTTGCGACACGTCTAGCCATTTATCGACCTTTTTTGACCGAGAAAACATTAGAAAATGCAAAACTTCTCGAAAACTCAAGCAACTTGGATTGGTACCTTGAATTGGTCATACAAGGCCATGGAAAAAATATTGGGGGCATGGATGCCTACCATGGGCACGCCACCTATTCGCAAAATGTTGGGGTCATTCAAGAATTTCCAAAAAAACACCATGTTCAACATAGCGTGTCCGAGTAGTCATCCATGCCAAGTTTGAAGGAAAAATGTATTTAAAATCATAATTTATATAGATACTTAAAAATGTCAATTTAAGTTTCTAACATAACTAATAAATACTAAATGATAGAATTGAAAACAACAAATGCTTTTTTAAAGCATTTAAGAAATATTTAAACAAAAAAAGAATTAAAAAGAATTCAAATTAGTTACTTTAAACTGTTATATTGGTATTTCAATTTTTTGAACGGGTTTAAAAAAATAAAGTTTAAAAAGGTGTAAAAATAAATTAACAAAAACGAGAGAAAAACGAAAAAATAGAAAAGAAGAAAAATCTTAGGCCTTGCCCAACTAAGCGACAACATCGCTCCTGTTGGGCGACTATTGGAATTTGTTCGCAATTTTAAAAATGTTCTCATTTCCAAAACAAATTGTTCACTTTTTCTATATCATTTATTTAGTGTCATTTCAGAAAATGTTTTGGAATTTAAGTTGTTGTCCATGTTCTCAGAAAATGTTTTTTTTCACAATTTTATTTGTGCTTTTCAAAAAAATTATTCGCATTTTGACATTCTGAACATTTTTTTAAAGACACAAACATTTTTTAAAATTACTTTACAATTTTTTTAAATGCAAATATTTTTTAGTTTATCAAATTTTTTTGGAAATAATGAACCGTTTGAAATTTTGAAAAAAATTGAAGGCACGACCATTTTTTTAAAAGAAAGAAGAAACATAGCAGGAAAAGGAAAATAAATAAATAAAAATAAATTATGGAAAAAAGACCAGTTCAGAAAGTGTTTCTAAAATCTTTTTAAAATTCCTAGCCTGTCTGTTACTTATTGTGTTTAGCTTTAGATCGTTCAACAAAGGCATGCTGTCGCAGTGGTTGTGGATGCTGTTAAAGTTTTAAGTGGTCGTGGGTTCGATTCCCAGCTTGTGCCATCCTATTTTCCTATTTTTCATCGCATGCCACAACAAATGGGCCGGCCCAAGTAAGCTGCCCGGCGTATACGTTACTTTACATAAGTAAATACAATCAGTAAATACAGATTGTGAAAAGTCCATAGTACCCTTTATATGTATTGCAAGGGGGGTTGTACCGAAGCAGGACTCATTGTATGGTTACCCACACAATATGATGCATGTTTCGACAACTGGTTTGCCGAAGCAATCATAGTGTAGCTCAACAAAGAAATACTGCTCAGAGGTATCTGGTTTTGGAGGAACCCTCCTGTGAGGCCAGAAGCTGTGCTTTTCGCGGCGACTACGTGCTAAAAAGTTGAAGTTAAACCAAATTTCATCCCTGAAACCAACACGGTTGCATCATATAGGACTGACAGGGTCGACTCGAACTTGGCACCCCGAAACATAGAACACGGGGAAGGCATAGGAAAATATAGTAAGGCCCATCAACGGAAAAAAAACTGATACTTTTCCCCTCTCGTTAGGGTTTACCTACGCTCGGTGGCGGCGGCAGTCCCCCGTAGATATCTTTCCTCCCCTGCCCTCCTGCTCCCACCGGCGATCGCTGGGGCTCCTGGAGGGCCTCGGCTGTGGTGGGGCTTGGGGTTCGTGCTAGGGATCATACCGCCCACGGACAAAGTAATCGGGGCAAGAGGATCATGGATAAGACGGCGTCAAGTTCGGGTACGGCCAACTCTGATCTTGAAGCTATGATGGCGGAACTAGGATTGAAGGAGGACGAACTGCATGATGTGATGGTGGAAGAAGCCGAGCTGATGGCGGAGGCGACCCGATGGATGGCGATTGCTAGGGTTCACACTGATAAAAACTATAGTCAGTATTGGTTCTATAAGAACCTGAGGGTAGCCTGGGATTTGGCTCAGGAGGTGAAGGTCAGAACGCTCGAGGATAATCTTTACTCGATGCAATTTTCTTGCCTTGGTGATTGGGAAAGAGTGATGGAGGATGGACCATGGAACTTCAAAGGAAAATCTGTTGTCCCGGCACCGTATGACGGCTTCACAAAACCCTCGCTGATTGAGTTAAACAAAATTGATATATGGATTCAGATCCATGATTTGCCAGTTGGTTTTTTCTCCAAAGTAAAGGCCTTGTCAGCAACAGTGGGCGAATTCATATTTGCAGAACCGAAATCACATGACTTTGAAGGAAACTTCGTCCATGTTCGAGTAAGGATAGATGTCACCAAACCCCTTAAGAATGTTGTTTCGTTGGTGGTCAGGAAGAAGGACTCCCTCGAACGAGTTATCTTCAGAGTCAAATACGAGAGACTGCCTGACCGGTGTGCGGTCTGTGGACACTTGGGTCATCTTTTTAAGGAGTGTGGTGATGGAGTTCATCCTCCGCAGGCAATGGTTTTCAAAGAGCTCAGGGCAAGCTGGTTTAGAGGGCCTAGCAGTGGTCCGAGAGAGATATCTGGAACCAGGGGAGGACGCGGCAGAGGTCGCAATGGCAGAGGTGGTGGTCGTTCTACCACATAGTCCAGCCCTTTCAGCAACAAGGACAGTGTAGATTTAGAACACACAGAGGACAACGTCGCAATGGAGGAGGCAGAGAAAAATAGGAAGAGGGGAGCAGCATGTGCTGAAGTCCCAAAGTCCAACCAGACTCATCAACCTATAGCAAGTGTAGAAAAGACACATCTGATGCTACCTCCACCGGTGGTACCCCCAGCCCCTCAAAACAGGAACCTAAGAGGAACAAGGCCAGTCCATCAATGAATGAAGTTGCTCAGGCAAAGAATGCAGCTCCCAACAAAAACCCAGATGCGCGTTTGGCGGGCCTCCCAGGGGGGTCGCGCCTAGCGCAATGAGTATGATGTGTTGGAACTGTCGCGGAATTGGCAAGGCCGCGACAGTTCGGGAGCTTCGCTATCTAGCGAGGCAATTTGCCCCCTCTATCTTTTGTATTGTAGAAACACAAATAGAGGGCTCGAGAGTTGAGAATTTGGCAGAAGCAATAGGTTACAATAAAAGCTTTGCAGTTAGTAGTTCTGGTCGCAGTGGTGGCCTAGGAATTTTCTGGAATGATGAAATAAAAGTTCAAGTTCTTGGTTACTCTAAGTATCATATTGATGTACTTGTTGATGAGATGGTGGACTTGCAGGTTCGAGTAACCTTTGTGTATGGGGAGGCCCAGGTTCCAGAGAGATTTAAAACTTGGGACACCTTGAGGGGTATTGCTGAAACACAGAATAGGCCATGGGCGGTGCTAGGTGATTTTAACGAGGTTCTACATATCCATGAACATGATGGTGTGGGAGCCCGAAGTCAAGCACGAATAGATGGCTTCAAAGAAGCAATTGATACTTGCGGTTTATCTGACATAGGTTATACGGGATCGGATTGGACATTTGGAAAGAAGGTTGCTAGACAGGTGCTTGGTAAATCCTGAATGGTCTCTCGCTCTCCCAATGACAACCCTAATTCAAAAGAGTGCGGCTAGTTCAGATCACCTTCCTATACTCCTCACGTTACGTGATATGCATGCATGCAATGCGGGCCCTAGAGCTTTTAAATATGAAACAATGTGGGAGAGAGAGGATTCTCTATTCACAACAGTTAACAATCGTTGGAACATGCTTGCAGCAGATTCCGTTGCCTCGTTGCGGGAGAAGATGGGTAAGCTGGCAGGCGATCTGTCTGCATGGGATCGCACCCAGTTCGGCTCTGTCAAGAGAGAGATCATCCAATTAAAAAAGCAGCTAGATCAACTACGCTCTACTCCAGGAAGATCTGGCCTGTCACATCTGGAGACAAAGACAATTGACAGACTGGTTGAGTTATTCCACCGTGAAGAGATGTTATGGCGCCAGCGGGCGCGGCTCGATTGGCTGACCCATGGAGACAAAAATACATATTTTTTTTCACTTGAGGGCGAGCCGCCGGCGCAGGAAAAATCAAATTAAATCGCTTCAACGGGCAGATGGCTCACTGACGGAAGACGGGGTAGAGATGGAAGTGCTGGCTACAGAGTTTTATAAAAACCTATACACTTCCGAAGGGGTACATAATATGGACCAAGTACTGGATACGGTGCCAACTAAGGTAACTCCTGCTATGAATGATTTATTTAATGCGCCTTACACACAACAGGAGGTTAAGGAGGCTCTGTTCCAAATGTTCCCAATTAAGGCGCCGGGTCCTGAGGCTTTCCGGCCCACTTCTTCCAAAGGCATTGGGAGGTTTGTGCTGAGGATGTGACGAAAGTGGTGCTCAAGATTGTAGATGGATCTGAATCAGCAGCATGCATTAATGACACTATTTTGGTATTGATCCCAAAGGTAAAAAACCCAACACTACTTTCACAGTTCCGTCCAATCAGCCTTTGTAACGTGCTCTACAAGATTGCTTCCAAGGTCATCTCCAACAGGCTTAAACAGATACTACCGGAAATAATCTCTGAGGAGCAGTCTGCTTTTGTTCCAGGCAGATTAATTACTGATAATATAATAACTGCATACGGATGCTTGCACTTCATGAAAAGGAATGGGGCTAAGAGACATCAATCCTGCGCTCTGAAACTTGATATGATGAAGGCATATGACAGGGTAGAATGGGACTACTTGAGGGCTATAATGCTCAAATTGGGTTTCACTAGTAACTGGGTTGACATTGTCATGAGTCTGGTTACCTCAGTACAATTTTCAGTCATGTTTAACGAGAAGAAGCTTGAGGAGTTCAAACCATCACGAGGGATCCGGCAAGGGGACCTGATATCTCCATACTTGTTCTTGATAGCAGCAGAGGGCCTGTCGTGCCTGTTAAAATCAAGAGGGGAGTCATCCAATTTGGAAGGGGTACAGGTGGCTACTACGGCACCACCAGTAAACCATCTTCTATTTGCTGATGACAACCTGCTATTCTTCAAGGCAAACGGTATGGGAGCTACCGAGGTAAACCAAGTGTTGGATAGCTATTGCCAAGCAACATGTCAGCGTATAAACTATGCTAAATCATCCATATTCTTCATTAAGGGTGTGCCGGATACTGTTCGCAATGATATAAAAGGCATTCTAAATGTTCCCAATGAAACCTTGAACGGGAAATATTTAGGAATGCCTTCCGATATGGGGCATCTAAAAATGGAGCTTTCAAACACTTGAAAGATAGATTGTGGAGTAAAATTCAGGGATGGATCGAGAGGACCATGTCTATGGCAGGGAAGGAAGTGTTAGTAAAGTCAGTGGCGCAAGCAGTACCTGTTTTTTCTATGTCGTGTTTCAAGCTACCGCGAGGTCTATGCGAGCACCTCAACATGATGATTAGAAAATTTTTGTGGGGAAGCACAAATGGGCAGCATAAGCCTCACTGGGTTTCATGGAAGTCTATGACACAACCAAAGAGCCTTGGTGGTCTAGGTTTTAAATACTTTGAGCTCTTCAATCTGGCGATGTTGGCGAGACAATCTTGGCGTTTACTGCAGGATCCCAATTCTCTAAGTGCCCGTGTACTGAAGAGCATATACTACCCACATACGTTGATATTGCATGCTACTTTGGGGAGTCATCCTAGCCAGATATGGAGGGCAATCATCAAGGGCCGAGACACTTTGCAGCAAGGGCTTGTAAAGCGGATTGGCAACGGGGAGAGCACGTTTATATGGGAAGATAACTGGCTACCTCGAGAGGAGATGATGAGGCCGTATGGGTCTTTATCTGCTAACCCCCCACAGATGGTCTCAGACTTGATTGACACATCGAATGCCACATGGAACAGACAATTATTAGATGCCACCTTCATGCCTATAGATGTAAGAGTCATCTCGGGCATACCAATCTGCACCATGAATGTACAGGATTTCTGGAGCTGGGTTCATGAGAGGAACGGCCAATTCACGGTGCGCTCGGCTTATAACATGCTGGTTACGACAAGGAACGGGAGAGAAGCATGGCTAGAGGGATCGGCAGGAACATCAAATATGCGCGCAAACGAAGGTGCATGGAAAGCTTTGTGGAAGACGGAGGTCCCATCTAAAGTACGCATGTTCCTATGGAGGCTGTCCAAGCAATCGTTGCCCACGGAGGATGTCAGAGCGCATCGAAATATGTCAACCTCATGTACCTGTGGCTTCTGCGGTGCCCCGGATTCATGGCGGCACTCGCTGCTGGATTGTACAGTTTCAAGATGTACATGGGCTCTTGTCGATGAGGAACTGGGGGTCAATTTGGCGGCAACAACAGAAGAACGGGCGAAGAGCTGGCTTTTCAGCCTTCTGGACACGCTACCCCACGACAAATTCATCCTTCTAGCTGTAACACTTTGGGCGATATGGACTTCGAGAAGGAAGGCCATCCATGAGGCCATATTTCAAATGCCACATGCAATACATGCGTTCATCACGCGGTTCATAGCTGACTTGGATGCAGTCCGGGCCCCCAAACCCGTTCATCCCACAAGGGCAAGCACAAACTCACTTGCCCATAGACCAAAGGCGCCTCCAGCGACCTTTGCCAAGATCCATGTGGATGCAGCAGTAAGGACATATAGAGGCGGGTCGGCTGTGGCCATATGCAGGGACAACAATGGTGATTTTATGGGAAGTTCAGCCCTGGTGATTCAAGGTGAATGGGAGCCAGCCACACTCGAGGCGATCGCTTGTCGGGAGGCCATTGCCCTAGCGGAAGACCTCAATATTCCACGCTTTGTGGTGGCGTCGGATTGTAAACAGGTAATTAGGGATATTGCCAAAGGATATAAAGGCTCCTATGGATCGGTCATTAGTGAGATCAGGACTAGATCATCACACTTTCTTTGTAATTTCTCTTTCAAAGGTCGTCGTGTTAATTTTGAAGCACACAAGTTAGCTAGATTTTCGTTATCACTAGCTCAGGGGCGTCATGTGTGGCTTGGCCAGCCACATGACCAGACTTGTATTCCACTTTCTGTGGAGTTTGATTAAATAAAGGCTTATTTCCTAAAAAAAAAGAATATCTTTCTAGTCGAATTTTGAATATTTTTCTATAGTTTAATATCCAACAAAACTTGTTCAAACAGAAAAGCAAGGTGAAGATCTATTACCAGGTTGTTCGAATTGTAATGGCGAAGGGCGATCTGGACATGTGGGAGAACGATGGCTTCGTTGCGCTCCCTGCATGTGTGCATATATGAGTACATACATGTTAGGACTAATGGTCTCACAGCATCTTAATATTCCTAGCTAGATCGTCCTGGTATATCAATATGGAACAGCTAGCGGATGAACTTAATCTGCGAGGGATGATGTATAGGAGGGAGCAATACACTTCTGAGCTGCGGGGCGTACAACACCAGGTTGCGGCGACGCTTGCGCTCCAACCTGTCCATGAAGCGTTGGACATGGCGTTGTTGCTAGTACTCCCTCCGTCCGAAAATACTTGTCATCATAATAGATAAAACGAGATGTATCTAAAACTAAAATATGTCTAGATCCATCCTCTTTTATCCATTTTGATGGCAAGTATTTCCGGACGGAGGGAGTAGGATACAACGGTCTTCACGAAGCACTGAGCATGCTCTCAAAGCTGCGCTGGTTCCATTTTTTCTAAAAGGAGGACCACCCCGGCCTCTGCATCTCGACGATGCATGCAATCACTTTATTAATTATTCACAAAGACCTTACAAAATAATAAATGGGTAAGTTTGAAGTCACATCTTGGCAACATATGTCGTTATTTCTATCCACTTGACGAAGGGATGCCGATAGTCCGAGCCTAATACCAAAACAGACCTCGCACCTAAGTCTAACATCTAAAACCGAAGGCCCCAACCAAGCCATATACCTGATCTGGGGCACACACCAGTCCGGCACACTCTCAGTGGCCACCACCGCCGTCTTCCACCGATCCATCTTCAGAGCAGATACTGACGCCACGACCTTGCCAGGTCTGCCATCGACGCCACCATGATGCCAGACAGCGTCGTCCTCCTATGCGAGTCCGTCTACACACGTCGAACACCGAGACTGCATTGCGCCACGCCACCGAGATCCACAGTCGTCTATGCGTAAGATGAAACACCGCTCCACCAAAGATGCTGGCCGCTGGTCCCTCGAGCCCATGCACACCTCCAAGACTAACGACCCAAGGGGGAAACGACGCAAGAGCGCCGCCGTCATCCGATCTACCGATCTAGGGTTTCCCCCAGAGGTAACAGATAGAGGTCTGAAACTTCTCCACGACGATGTCTTCAAGAAAAGAACGACACAAAAGAGCGCCTCCATCACCGGCTTTGTCATCTAGCTAGCCGAGCGCAGGGTTTTCACCCAGATCTGTTCAAAAAACCTCCATCAAGTCTGGTGTACGGATCGCCGCCTGACCAGCCAGCAGCCGCGCCGCGCGAGCAGCAGGGCCGCCCGCAAGCCCCAGCCGCGCCACCGGAGAGCCCTACACCAGACCCCCGCCGCCAGCCCAGGAGCACGACGCCACGTACGACCAGCAGCCACCGCCGCCAGCCTGTGCCGTTGCCCCACCACGCCCCACGGCCGCGCCTCGCCGCCACTAGAAGAAAGCGTCCCGCGCCGCCATCCTCGGGCAGGAGGAGAAGAAGGCCCCGCCCCCGCCTAGGCCGAGCGGGCTTTGCCCGGCGACATGCGCCGGCGGCGGCGAGGAGGGGCAGAGGAGGGAGGAGGGATGAGGGGTGGCAGATCTGGGCTCCCCCCGGCCGCCCGCTGGGACGGCGCGAGGAGAGGAGGAGATGCGTTGCGCGAGGAGGAGATGCACTGCGCTGGTTCCATACACCGACCATAAAGCGTTGGAAATGGCAATTTACTTACAAGTAGCTAATTGGACATGCCAATCCATGAAGCGTTGGACATGGCAATTAACTTACAACTAGCTAAGTGTCCATGTGCTGCAATCGGGGCATACATATTCTAGTAGTTTAACGCCAATCATGACTGACTTATACTTACGCCAACCATATTTCTAAAGCAGAAAGTGATTTGATTTGATTGAGTTAATGCAAAAGATTTGATTTGTTCTGATTGCCCGTATCCGACCTAAAATGATTTGATTGAGTTAATGTAATTATTTTATGCCCACCAACGAGGGTGCTACAAAGGATTTAGTTTGATTTGATCGAGTTAATGCAAGATGTGTGGGAGGGGACGCTGCAAAGGAAATTAATATTTCATAAACTTATTTTGGACTATATCATAATTTTGACACCTAAGTAAAAAAAATCTAATGTGGCATCCTATTAATAAGCAAAGAGAGAGTTATCCTGGCTTAATATAGATATAGCTCTTCACACAAAAATCAAAGCAACTCATATTTTCTCTCTCACAAAAAACACTAAATGATAATTTAGAGTACAACAAGATACAATCCATTGATGATATATATATAAACTCACATTTAATGCATATGATATTTATAACTTAAAGATAGGAGTGCTTTAAGTAATCATGTGCTTATCTTATCCTACGGATGTGTGGTGTCTATTTATTATTGTCATTATAATGAATTGACTAAGTCTACCTTGTGCGCAGTGTCCTGGTATATAAATAGCCCAGGGCCTGACTCGATTGAGCACATCAGTTGTGTTCATCATCCATCTAAGTATCTTATATAAGTTAGGGATCAAAACATGGCGTTCAGCAAACTCAACGGCCAGATGGAAGCCAAGGCAGCCGCGGTTTTGTTCATTGTGCTCCTTGGATGCTCCATGCTCATGTTGGTCTCCTCAACTGGTAATATATATGCTCCATCTGTTTTCAACGTATACTACAAAAGTTAGTTTGAGATTGTGACCAACAATTGCTTTATACCCGTATATATTTACTGTTACTAGGTTTGTACTGCAAATAATTTTCTTGTGAGTATGCTTTCATATCATAAAAGTTACCTAATTGTTGAATACAAACTAAAAAACAGTTGCATTTTAAAATGGAGGGATTGCTATTTTCTCATGCATGTCGTATGTATGTGCCTGTTTTTCGCTTGTTATATTGTTTTTGGCGGAAGCCGTCTGATGTATGTGCATGCACGCAATGCATTCTCTGTCCCATGCAGATGGTGAGATCGGCAGATCAGGTTGTCCTCGTCTTTCGGATGGCGATGCCATAGGCAAAGACGACACCCCGTTCCCAAAAATGTGCATAGGGAGGAGGCATGGCCCTGAGAACGTTGAATTCTGTTGTGCAACACTACCAGGACTACCTTGCTGGCGAACGCAGGAAGAGTGCCTCCACGTTTGCCCGTAGGTCTCATCGTTGTGATTAATCAACGTAGTGGGCCAATCTTTGATGTTTCTGTCCATCGGAAAAATTAGAATGAAGGGAAATGAATAATATTTTTTTGAAAAATGTATTTGGCAACCCTGTGCCAGTTTGCAAAAATGCCACACCACCTGGATGCCGTCGATTTGAATCCAACGCGCGTTAGTCGCTCCAGCGAGCCGTTTCTTTTTTTCTCTCGCTGTTGTGTGGGCCACCGCTGCACGTCGCTCGCTCGAACCGTCTCCCCCCGATGCGGACTTAACTCCTCCCTCCCCCACTCCCTCGATTCATTTGGTAACCGCGCGCTGCTCCGCTCTGTGCTTCTCGGCCGCTCCACCCCTGCTCTCTCTCCGTCGACGGCGAGCGGCGGCGCCTTCCGGCCGATTCTCGGCGGCAGTTTTCTGTTCCACTGGTGAGTATCGCTCAATCTCCCTCGCATCCGCCCCACTAGTTCTTCTCGACGCCGTTAGTGGCGGGATGTTCGTCGGATTGGTCGCAGGTTAGAACAGACGAGGAATGCGCCCAATACGTTCAATTCGTGGTGCATTTGCTATTTGTTAGCCTCTCTTTCGCATGCACATCGTTTTAGTGCTTAATTTGCCGTTTTCAATTTCGTGGGTAGTTGCCGTAAGTTTTTGAACTGACCCCCCCCCCCCTGCTACACGGCTCGATTCTGATTTCTAGGGTTTTCTCTAGATGCAAAACCATTATATCTCCATTCATGATTCGCCGCCATTGTCCTATGATGATTTCTGCCATTATTTTGGTCGCTGGTAGGGTTTGGTGCGGGGATTTTACAACCGCTCTCCTCACTCTGTATTTGTGTTGGGCTCTGTTTTATCATGCTCTTATGGTTTCAGTGAAGGAATTGAATTACCACCTGTATAATTAGGTTGCTGGTGATAATCCCATACTGTTTGTGTGTTTTATATGCAGTTCATCTCGTTTTGTGTTTAGGTTGTCATGATGGATTGTTTGTTCTAGCACTATCAGTGGTGTCTATTTTCATGATACAATTTGTGTTTCTAACTGATGGATGTGCCATCATTTAACTTACCTGAACTTTATTTGTGGATATTACCATCAGTGGTGTGAATAATTTATTAGGAGTCACCTGTAAATTTTATCATGTCACTGATTTTTTAATACTTAGTGAGGTGATGTCCAATATATGTGTTTGCGTGTAAGTTGTTGCCATCCCTAATTTTCATGATGCATTTTGTGTTTCTAATTGATGGATGTGCCATCATTTAACTTACCTGAACTCTTATTATGACTATTACCATCAGTGGTGCGAATAATTTATCAGGAGTCACCTGTAAAATTTATCATGTCACTGATTTTTTAATACTTAGTGATGTGATGTCCAATATATGTATTTGTGTGTAAGTTGTTGCCATCCCTATTTTTCATAAATTATCTTGCATGATACATACATTTTATCAGTGTATCATAAGCAAACAAAAAATTCAGGTATTCAATATCTAGTAGAAGCATACATGTCCTTATTTGTTTTTCGTCCTTCTCTGTTGTCGATGAGTTATCTTGTTGTATGTTCACAAGTTACCAATGTATCTTAAGAATATGTATGCGACTATTAATTCAACAGATATGCATCCTTTATGCTCACTTTTTTCTCTTTGTTATTCTTGTGTGTCAGATCACAATGCCAAGGAAGCGCAAATTAGATGATGACTTTGAGGAGGTGAACCCCTTAAAGAAGCATAAGCCTCCCGCAGATTGGAATAGAGCTTCTCCTAGTGCTCTTGTGACTGCCTGTAAGGACATGTCAGATGAGAGAATGTCCGCGATTGATGACATGGATTTCACTAGTCTGCAGAATATCAAGTGTGATAATCTGTTCAACCGGCTTTCTCAATGGCTTGCTGGTCTATACAACCCTGATTCCCGTGAGGTCGTTGTACCTGGTCGTGGAAGGTTACCGGTCAATGAAGAGTCTGTGCATCGTATAATGGGTGTGCCCCGAGGTGATATTGCGGTGGATTTCAAGGTTCCTACAAATGAACAGCTTGAGCTTGCGGGAGATCTTTTTGGTGATCTTGGACATGCTCCTAAAATTGTTGATGTATTAAATCTTATCTTGAGCACTAACCGGCATGATGACAATTTCAAGCGCTTGTGGCTTGTGCTTGCTGCCAGCACTGTGATGGCGCCAACGACTTCCAACAAGATCAGCACCAGATGGTATTCTGTGTTGGTAAGCACATTTGGCTATCTTTCTAGTTCACACTTTTTATCTCTTTTCTTTTTGGTTTTCTACCTGGTAACTTCTTTGCTTCTTAGTCTGATGATTATGGACATATGCACTTGATAATTTCTGTCCCTTTGATTTTATCTTGATCTGAAGTGTGGTAATTATGTAGTACCGCACCTGATAACTTTTTCTGAAAGTGTGGTAATTATGTAGTAATGCATCTGATAACTTTTTCTGAAAGTGTGGTAATTATATAGTAATGCACCTGATAACTTTTTTCTGAAAATGTGGTAATTACACAGTAATGCACCTGATAACTTATTCATGCACCTGATAACTTTTTTATTTATGTACCTGCTAACTTGTGTGCATACATTCCGCTATTGTTTCATGTGTTTTCTTTTTTTTCACAGCAAAATATTGGCAATGTAAAATACCTCAACTGGTGCAAATTTATTGCGGATCAGCTTCACAAAGCCCTTCAAAAGGAAAGCCTACGACGGGCTGCCTCCTATTCTACAATGTTAGTCCCCTTATTCTTTTTTTGTTCCCATGATTTCTGGATTGTATATCTTATTCCGCCAAACATCTAGATTGTAATGACCTTTTCTATTTTTCCAGCTTCTGTATATAGATGCTATTGACTTAACTGGCCTTGGTATCATCTTGCCTGATGGTCCTTTTGCAATTAATGTGTGGACGAATGAGTTGGCATCGCAAGTTCTCCGGATGGATCTCCAGAGGGACAAGCTTTCTTATTGGAAATTACCGGTAATTTCCCATTATCATTTGTCTTACCTTCTATGTATTGCCATCTGTTTTATCACGATTTTTATTTATTTTTTATCATTTTTTTCAGCTTAAGCCCCAATATGGCCAAGACTATTGCTTGTTTGGTGGCTTACAAGGTCTAGATAAATTCATGCGTGTTCATGCACCGCAAAACTGCTCTGAACGGGTATTTTACTCTTTTTTGTGCGTTTGAATATTTTTCGAGTCTTTTCCCTTTCCTGGTAAACATTGTTATAAAGACCTGGTAACTTTTACTGTTTTTAGGATGGTAACTTTTTGTTTCATAATTTGGATTCTCACTTTTGAAATAACTCCTTTTGAGATTATATTTGTGTGGTATTTTTAGTAGTTTTTGTATGGTAATTAATTTCTCTCACAACCTGATTATTTGTTTTTTCATTAATGTTTTTTCTATCAGAAACTTGCTAAAGCTTCTGCTATTGTGGGTCGCTTTTCGTCTGGCATGGTTAGCCTCCTGGGTGGTATTGTTAATGAGTTCATGTCCTTGGATAATGAAGACAGCTAATGGATGTCTGATGTGTTAGAGAGCCAACTCAAGGGTTTATCTTCTGCTGCTTGGAAGACTGCCGGGAAGACTGCAAGTACCCGTCCTGCATCCCGCTCACGTCAAGTAAAAGATACCGGCAAGAAAACTGTTGAAGGTCCAGATTCTGATCATGAGCATGATTCTGGTGGCGGTGATGGTCACTCTGATGAAGAATTAGATTTTCACGTTCATTACCATGGTTCTTCAGGTGGCCCGAACGCCCATGAGGCTTCAGGTAGTGGGGGTAGTGCTGGACTAAATGCCCATGATGCTTCAGGTAGTGGGGGTAGTGCTGGACCAAATGCCTATGATGCTTCAGGTAGTGGCGCAGCGAATGCAGATGTCGGTGCAACGATGTTCGCAACTGCCAATGTGTCGGTAAGGTCAGCTGGAATTGATGGAACTACTACTGCAGGAACCGATCAGCCTCTCGAGTCTCAGATTATGCTTACTGCATGTTCCGGGAATGTATCTAGTGATGGATTGCATAACCAACCAGATATGACAGATACTCAAAATGAGGCTGTTGTTGATGCTTCCGTGAAGAGGTGCGGTTCTTCTCTTGTCCGTAACTTGGATAAGCAATATTCCAGGCGTCGCAAGAAATTACACCTACCTTCTCCGCCCATGGCCACTGGTACAACTGATTCTGACCAGCCGTCGTTGGATGATACACATCGTTGTATCAAGGCAATGGTCATCAATGAGCTTGGCATTGTAGGCCGTGATAAGGGCACTAACTCAGTAATTGCCAATCCCACTCGGAAGAAGCAACATCCTCGCAAGTGAGTTTCTTATCATTTGCTAGTTGTGTTCTTTTTGTACATATTTAGTTGTTGTTTCTCTTTTGTGTTATAACTTTTCCTAGCACCTACCTTCTGATAATTAGAAGCAACTCTGCCTGGAAAGTTTTTACTCCTTAATAAGCATGTGTTCTTGTCTAAAATGAATAGTAATTATATCCTGATAAGGCTCATAACTTTTAGCAGTTATTTTCACTATGTAGTTTAACTTTGTTTGCATGATAATTTTAGTAATTATATGCTGGCAAGCATTTGTTATTTGTCTATGGTAACATTTTTCTCACATGCACTATATCCTTTTCAAATAATAACTTGTCAGGGGTTCGAATGCTCCATCTATTAGTGTTGCCGACCTTCAGCAAACGCAGTCTACCAGTGTGGGTGTCACGTCTGAGGTGGTACCTAGTAATCTTACATGTTCTTCGGCAGATGTTGACTTGTCTGACACGTCATGCAGATGATTATGAATGTTATTTTTTCTCACTATATGAAATCTAAATGAATTTCTCTATTTTTTTTTATTTTTCTTCGTAAATTAGGAGAATATATACCGGTAATTCAACTCTTTTATGCGTGGCATCATAAACTGTATGGAAAGGGCTGGTAGTTTTTATAGTCAAAGCTCTTATAAGATTACTGTTATTTTTAGCATGATAAATTTGTTGGTAAATTTGTTATCTTCATAGTTACCATCTTCATTAATGATTCGTGACGATGTTGATTTTTGCATTATGTGGATAACCAAGTTGGCCCTAAGCTGACAAATAATGCGAATACAAGCTGGTAACTAAAGTTATATTAGCTGGTAACTAATGTCAATATAAGCTGGTAACTGATGTTATATTAGCTGTTTGTATAATGCAAATATAATCTGATAATTAATGTCAATATAAGCTGGTAACTAATGTTATATTAGCTGGTAACTAATGTTATTATAAGCTGGTGATGTTTCTTTTATTGTGTGCAGGAATAAGACCAAGATTACTGTGAGAAAGGTTAAAAATTCTTCTAAAGTTGCAGTTGGAACTAGGTCTTCTCCTCATGTTGCTTCCAAGAACGCGAAAGATGATTTTAAAGACTCGCCCGTGGTCACTTCTCCAATGGCTGTTGTGCAAGCTAATTCTCCCGTGAGGAATTCACCAAATGCTGGTTTTGGAGTTGTGGAAGAGCTCGTGGCAGCAGCCACCATTACTCAAGTGGTAGAAGAGATTGCCAATGTTGTTATTGGCACTGAAGCTGAAACTTCTGCTGATCAACCACAAGGAATATCTCCTCCAATGAGCGCTGTCGTAGCTGAAACTTCTGCTTATCAAGATCAAGGTTTTGCTCCTCCAATGAGTGCTACCATAGCTGAAACTTCTGCTGATCAAGATCAAGGATTTGCTCATCCAATGAGCGCTGCTGTAGCTGAAGATGCCCAAGCTCCTGTCAAAATACCATGTGTTGCTCAAGCTCAAGTTGAATCTGCCCAATCCAATGTGGCAAAACCAGTTGAAACTGAAGATTCACTGTTTGTTGAAGCTCAAGCTGGAGATGACCAAGTCGTCGCCCAAGAATTCAGCAGTAATGCAGATGTAGAAGATGTTGTTGCTGAGAGGGCCTACTGGGATTTCACCCCACCATCTTGCTCTCTTGGCCTGGATTTTCGCCCCACACCGCCCGGACGAGATATTAATACGATGGCCGCAGTCCCAGCTGTAGTACCAACACTGCCCCCAGCGGTTGTTTTGACAACTCAAGCACCAGTAGTGGACCCAACGGTTAACAATGTTGGGGAACATAGCAGAAATTCAAAATTTTCCTACGTGTCACCAAGATCTATCTATGGAGAAACCAGCAACGAAGGGAAGGAGAGTGCATCTACATACCCTTGTAGATTGCTAAGCGGAAGCGTTCAAGAGAACGGGGTTGAAGGAGTCGTACTCGTCGTGATCCAAATCACCGGAGATCCTAGTGCCGAACGGACGACACCTCCGCGTTCAACACACGTACAGCCCGGTGACGTCTCCCATGCCTTGATCCAGCAAGGAGAGAGGGAGAGGTTGAGGAAGACTCCATCCAGCAGCAGCACAACGGCGTGGTGGTGGTGGATGAGTGTGGCAATCCATCAGGGCTTTGCCAAGCACCGTGGGAGAGGAGGAGTAAGAGAGGTAGGGCTGCGCCAATAGGGAGAGGTTCTCGTGTGTTGGGCAGCCCCCAGACCTCAAGTATTTAAGGGGGAGGGGAGGGGGCTGCGCCCTCTCTAGGGTTCCCTCCCCAGGGGTGGCGGCAGCCCCCAGATCCCATCTGGGTGGCGGCCAGAAGGGGAGAGGGGGGAGGCGCACCTAGGGTGGGCCTTAGGGCCCATCTGCCCTAGGGTTTGCCCCCCTTCCCCACTTCCCTGCGCCTTGGGCCCTGTGGGGGGGGCACCAGCCCACCTGGGGCTAGTCCCCTCCCACACTTGGCCCATGCAGGCCTCCGGGGTTGGTGGCCCCACTTGGTGGACCCCCGGGACCCTCCCGATGGTCCCAGTACGTTACCAAAAAACCCGAAACTTTTCCGGTGACCAAAATAGGACTTCCCATATATAAATCTTTACCTCTGGACCATTCCGGAACTCCTCGTGATGTCCGAGATCTCATCCGGGACTCCGAACAAAATTTGGTAACCACATACAAACTTCCTTTATAACCCTAGCGTCATCGAACCTTAAGTGTGTAGACCCTACGGGTTCGGGAGACATGTAGACATGACCGAGACGTTCTCCGGTCAATAACCAACAGCGGGATCTGGATACCAATGTTGGCTCCCACATGTTCCACGATGATCTCATCGGATGAACCACGATGTCAATGACTCAATCGATCCCGTATACAATTCCCTTTGTCTAACGGTATTGTACTTGCCCGAGATTCGATCGTCGGTATACTGATACCTTGTTCAATCTCGTTATCGGCAAGTCTCTTTACTCGTTCCGTAACACATCATCCCGTGATCAACCCCTTGGTCACATTGTGCACATTATGATGATGTCCTACCGAGTGGGCCCAGAGATACCTCTCCGTCACACGGAGTGACAAATCCCAGTCTCGATTCGTGCCAACCCAATAGACACTTTCGGAGATACCTGTAGTGCACCTTTAGAGCCACCCAGTTACGTTGTGACGTTTGGTACACCCAAAGCATTCCTACGGTTATCCAGGAGTTGCATAATGTCATGGTCTAAGGAAACGATACTTGACATTAGAAAAGCTTTAGCATACGAACTACACGATCTTTGTGCTAGGCTTAGGATTGGGTCTTTTCCATCACATCATTCTCCTAATGATGTGATCCCGTTATCAATGACATCCAATGTCCATGGTCAGGAAACCGTAACCATCTATTGATCAACGAGCTAGTCAACTAGAGGCTTACTAGGGACATGGTGTTGTCTATGTATCCACACATGTATCTAGTTTCCTATCAATACAATTATAGCATGGATAATAAACGATTATCATGAACAAGGAAATATAATAATAACTAATTTATTATTGCCACTAGGGCATATTTCCAACAAACAATGCTCCCAGGGACCGAGCAGCACCAGCCCCAATTGATCAGATGGCGGCAGCACCAAGAGATTCAAAGAATGCAGTAGATAATCCTATTGACTCTAAGCCGGTTTCATGCTCTGAGCCTGCTGACCTTGGTAAGTGAAGGCATATACGTGTCTTCGCTTTATCACAAAAGAGTGATGGGATGGATGTCTGCTTTTCGAAGACCTTTTTTATGCTTTTAGTTTGATCCTTGTGTGTATATTTATGTTCTTTGTTATCCTATGTATGGACAACCCCCTCCCCCCATCTCACATGTAATGACTTCTGCTTTTGCGTGTGTGCTATGAAATGAACTATGTGTTTTCGTTTCACATTCACTCTCTTTATTTTTATGTTGTCTAGTGTGTGGATGTATTATATGTGATTATTATTGTTCATTATTCCTGGTAACTTCTACTAACATTTGACTAATAATTATAGCGCCCTACTTTTAACTGATAATTATAGCGCTCTACATGAAAGACATTGTACCTTGTTTTCTAGCTCACCATTTTATCGTATGGTAATTTTCACCACGTTAACCTCTTTGTGAATGTTGCTTTGTTTTTTTTGTTCTAACCAGATACCTACATGGTTTCATTTTACTATCTACTTAAAATGGTAACATTTATGATGACACCCTAATAACTTTTGCTACCATCAAGCCGATAACTTCAATCCCTTTTATCTTTATTCCTGGTAACTTTTACTAACATCTGACTGATAATTATAGCGCTCTACTTTTAATTGATAATTATAGCGCTCTACATGAAAGATATTGTACCTTGTTTTCTGGCTTACCATCCTTTATCGTATGGTAACTTTCACCATGATAAACTTTGCGAATGTTGCGCTGGTATTTTTTTGTTCTAACTAGATACCTTCATGGTTTTATTTTTTTGCTAACTAGCTACTTAAAATGGTAACATTTCTGATGACACCCTGATAACTTCTGCTACCACCATGCTGATAACTTCAATTCTTTATTGTTGCTGGAAATACACCCCCCTCCTTTCCCTGCACACACACACACACCATTCTAATACATTCATGTTGCCCCTTTAACTATCTGGACCCCCCTCATTTTCTTCCCATTTTCTCTCTACAGTAATTATATCATCATTCTGTACTATCTATCACTTTTTCCTTTAGCTGTTTTCCCACATATTTGACATTCCTTTTTTTGGTTCGCAAAATGACCTGATCGCAACTTTTTGAAGAGTGTCGAGTTCGAGTTTATGATGCGGATGTTGAAGACGACGATGTAATTATGTGGGTTGAAGAAGTCGAACGTGCCACTGCTAGAGAAAAAGCAAATTACGCTCCTATAAAAGGTACTGATAGGAAGACTTTTTGTATCAAACTTTTTCCTACTGCCAACCTTGATAACATCATTATGTTCATGCTGATAATTTACTATTCTAATCTCTGATAAGTTCTTTTCTTATAGACCACCCCATCAGCCCTGAATTTGTTACACCATTTATTCACCCCCCCAATGGTAATCATTCAGCCAGTGTGACTCCTAAATCGTACATTCAAAAAGTTAGGGTAAGCCGCCCATCGTAGTTCCTTTTGCCTCCATATTGTGGCCTCACAACATCTGCACTCAAAGAGGTTATTTACGCAGAAGTTATCAAGCACACCACTGATTCAGTTGACTCCAGGATAAAACAGTAATTACATTTATTGTTTTCCTTTTCTCTAGTATTTTGACCCCTCACAGGCAAAACATTGGCTTATATACTATTTTTTCTTTGTTTTCTTTCCAGTATTAGGGTTATTGACATCGTTGGGTGGTGGGTCACATTGGAGGAGCTTGCTAATAGTGTAATAGAAAGTGGTCATGTTTCGAATAATATTCAGAGCTCCACATCCGAACTCTTTTTGATTCTGTACCCCCAGGGAAGATAATCTTTCCATGGTTGCTGTCAGTATATCTTCTCATATGTGATTTCACAAGCAAGTTCCTAATCAAACATTTCCGTCGTGATGTAAACTACATACTTAGTCACCAAAATCAGGTACATTTTTTGATGTAAACTACATACTTTTCTGCTTTTAAATCCTACGAGCTGTTTTTTAATTGGTATAACAGGCAATTTTATTAGGCTGTTAATTTGGTTTTGTCACACATCGTACCACTAAAGAATTTTAGCTGGTACCTAGTTATGTTACTTCTCTGTGGTAACTTTCATGTATGCATACTGGTAACATACGTTGTCAGTGTTCTGATAACTTTGCCTTTTTAACTGTAAATGCATTGGTAACTTCTTGTGTTCATGTGTTCACATTTTTTTAACAGCTTCTGTTTCCAACACTGCAAAAGTTGGGACCTCTACCAAAGGACGAGCATTCGTATGTCTTGTGCCTTAATCTCAAGGCAAAACGATTTGAAGTTCTTGATTCTCTTCGCCCACAAGATAGCCCTTCGCTCATCACACATGCGACGAAGCTTATGAATGGTATTAAAAAAGCCTGGTTGATTGCGTACAAGGACTCGAGTAAGCAGATCCAAGACTATGATCTTGTGTACATCGATGTGTTCAAACAAGACAATTGGTTAGTTTTTTTGGCTAGTACTCCATCATTTTTTCCATCTAAATACTCGGTAACTTAGTAGTGTAGCATTTTAAAAGTTCGTTCACCTTTTTGCTTTTAACACATTTTTTGTTTTTCTCCTTACAACACTGATTGCTGTTTCTTCGCGTTCAAGATCTTGGAGTTCTGGGATGGTAAAAATATCCCGGCAATAACTTAAGAGCAGATCCCGACGCTGAGGAAGATATTGACAAGCATGTGGCTGGACCATCCTCTTAACAAATGCACGCAATGGCGCTATAACTTATTCAACAAGGAGTAATTGAGGTGAGAAATTTGCACCAACATAAGTTTGAATTGATGTAACGATGATAGTTTTATTCATTTTTTTCTTGGCTGATTACTATCTTTTTTATACTTTTTTTGTGATAACTTGTGTTAGTCGGTGTTGATAACATACTTTATCAGTTGCTGATAACTTTCTATTTCATGGCGTCATAACATTTTGCTCAAAAATAAAGAATGATAACTAATCTCATTCTCATTTCTGAAAATCCCCATTACATTTTGGACGATAACTTGCCTGTTTCAGTGCTGATAACTTTTCATTACATGGCATCACAACATCGTTTACACAATAAAATGGGTAAAATTGATAAGTAAATTGATAACTTGCACTTCATTGCCCATCTAACTTTTTTGCACTTCTAGTTTCTCAGTGCGGTATGGGTGAGGTACATTTGCGTTTATCATGTTCTGTCGACCTGCACACTCTACATTTCCTATCTTTTTTTTGGTTTTGCAATGTCAAATGGGTGCTGAAATCTTTTCTCTCTTGGACGCCCTTTCGTAGTAGACTTTGGTGGGTATAGTATCACTTTTGTGTTTGATGATTGGGATCCCTTGGTATGTGAGCCCTGGAACTGAAAAATATTGCCAGAAACATGCGTGACATGAATGCTTCCTTGATGCGCTACTGGGACACCTTCAGTGGCACTAGTCCCTGGTGGTGAAGAAAACATTTCCGCTTCTTTTCCCTCATCTTTTTCCTTTCTTGCTTTCTTTATCTGCCTCTTTTTAGCGCATCCATGTCGTATCTGAAAGCATTAACATGTTTCCTTGCCAATGCCATCCCTTCATCAGTAGTGCAAGCATCTTTTGCTTGTTCCTTGAAATCATTCAGAATAGATGTATATCTCATGATGTTTTTTCCTTCCTCTGTCATACCCTTCTTAACTATTGGCTGTTGGTAATCAGGCTCAACAAGATCCTCCTCTGGATCCCATGTCCACCTATCTAGGATATACTTCCTCGGTATCTCGTAGACTCCAATCTGTTCCATTACTCGTGGTATGTGTGTGCACAATAGCCCATCGTGATCAAACTTGCAGCAAGTGCATGAGTATACCCCTTCATCCTTGTTCGCCTGCACATGGTAGTCCATATCCCCATACTTTGGTAGTATGCCTCGGAGCGACCACATCCTGAAGGTTCCATCTTGCAAAGTGTCACTTCCGTAAGAAGTCTTTAGCTTCATCTCTACCTGGAACTTGGAGAACATATTTTGTGTGTATATCCCTCGCATCTGCAACTCGATTGGGTTCAATGAATACATGTCTGCCTTTTTGTAAATTGTGTCCACTTGCTCTTTTGCCACAGGAACCATTACTTTCTCCTGGATTGCAGTGTATTGAGTTGCGAATTAAATCAATGAGTTGTTGGGGTTCACGTACTTTTTGAGCACAACATTGAATCCCTCGCTCCTTGCAGTTGTCTGCAAGAATGGAAAGAAATGCTTCATGTAGTACACCGGGGCCCAACATTTCCTATTTTTCCACAGCCAGTGAAAATGTTTGTTGTCGGTCTGTCCATATTTATCCATCATTGCCCACCATTTGTTTTTAAACTCTTCCTCTGTGATACACAAAACATGAGACAATTACAACATCATACACAATCAATGGTAATTAAAGTGCAAGTATGCTGGTAACTTTTCATAGTTATTAGATGGTAACTTCATGGAACCAATTTTCCAGATCTTTTTTTGTTCTTTTTGATATGTGAAAGTTTTCTTTTCTTTGTTTGTCTTACACCTAGTCTGGTAACTTTTCTAAATCAATAGTTGGTGTCAACATATGTAGTGTTTTTACCCGATGGTGATTACATGTCCACACATTTTTTCCTTTGTAATTTGATGTTGTTCCAATGAAACTGCCTCCTGGTAATATAACCAACAAGATCATGGTAACTTGTGCAGACCTACACATGGTACGCTAAGCATGGTAACTTGTGCATCACACAATTTCATATGGTTTCTCAAGTTTGCTGGATGGTAATTAAAATGGATCAACAGAGTTGGTACGTACCAGTCAAGCTGTTGTCGACACAGTCTTTGAACGTTTTGTTTAGTGGTTTATCATCAGCCATAAGCTTTCCAAGTTTCTCCTGTGCTTTCTTCATTATTATGCCAGCGGCAATTTCTGTGTATTATGTTCAAGAAGACCTTGTCGATCGCACTCCTCATTGCAAAGTCCTGGTCTGTGTTGATGTTTTTGAGGGCAACACCACCCATTTGCATGGAGGAATGTGTAAACAACCACACAAAGTTCTCGTTTAGTTCGTTTCGAACGAAGCCACACCCAAATTGGATGGATTGACCATGGTTGTTAATTCCAATGAATGGTGCACACGACATCTTGTACATGTTTGTCATGTATGTCATGTCGCACGACAAACAGTCATTATATTTTGCATATGCCCTGCGTGATGCACCATCTATCCAAAACGAGTTGTCAATCCTGTCCTCATCATCATGTTTGATTCTCCAGTAGAAATATGAATCTTTGGCCCTCATATCTTAGAAGTATGAAATTGTGCTCCCAACGTCCGTGTGGCGATGCTCTAAATAGAACTTAGCTCGTTCATTAGCAATATCTTGTGTCGTGTAGGGTACGTCTTGAGCGCTTCCGTAGAACCATGACATCAGCTGCATCTATCTCGCAGTCTCGACGTTGCATCCGTGCAGAACCCTCAAGAAGTCCTGCTCCTCCTTCGGAATGTACCGATGTGATGATAAGAATTTTGTTAGGGCACTACTAGGAAAACGGCTATAGATGAAATGGACACTAACGGCGCACCACATGTGTGGTGCGCCATTAGTATATAGCAACGACGCACCACATACAGGTGCATCATTACTAGTTGACATAGTAATGGCGCACCACACCCACCGTGCATCATTAGTAGTTTTGAAAAAAAAGTAAAAAAAATTGTTAGTAATGGCGCACCTGTGGACAGTGCGCCATTACTAGTTGGCGCATTGTCCGCTGGTGCGCTACTACTAAGTTTTTTTCAAAAAAAATTTCAAAAAAAATCATTTTTTTTCAAAACTAGTAATGGCGCACCGTGGCTGTGGTGCGCCGTTACTAGTTTAACTAGTAATGGCGCACCGTGGGGTGGTGCGCCATTACTAACTTGGCCCAACACCGAATGCACCCCTCCCAGTGGACCGCCTTTTTAGTTTTTGAAAAAATAAAAGAAAATGATGGAAATGTCAAAAAAATAAAAGAAAATAAGTTTCCCATGTGATATGTGGTCTAGTTGTTCGGAAAATTTACAAATATGAATTTTGACTTTATTTGCAAAATCTCTCTGGAAATTTGTAAAATGGGCATAACTTTTGCATACGAACTCGGATTAAAAAGTTTTTTGTATGAAAAATCATCTACTCGAAAAGTTACATCCGAATTTAACCAGGGGAACTCCGTTAAACATTTTCAAAATCCCCAAAAACGTAACAGAAAAAAAGTTACGGGGCTTTCAAGATCTAGAGGCAAAAAAATTCAAAAAAATCAAACTTACTAGTGGTGCACCGTGGATGTGGTGCGCCACTAGTAACAGAAAAAAATTGGTTTTGAATTTTTTTTCAAAAAATGATACGTAATATGACCGGGAAGTTTGAAATATTTTTCAAAATTTCATCATAGTCATGAACATGAACAAAGTCCTAGACATCAATAAGGTATAATAGGATTGATATGCTAGATATATCACAAGTGCCTGTGAAGTGAGCTATTGCTGGGGTTGGATAGAACTCTGAAGTTAAGCGTGCTTGGGCTGGAGTAGTGTGAGGATGGGTGACCTTTCGGAAAGTTTGACCACTGAGTGCGATTTGACCTGAGATTAAGCATATTGATCCGAGATTAAGCCATAGTGACCTGAGATTAAGAAAAAAATGAAAAAAAAATTGAAAAAAAATTAAAAAAAAATTAAAAAAAAATTCTAAAAAAAATTGAAAAAAAATTGTTACTAATGGCGCTCTTCTATGTGGTGCGCCGGAATTCTAATGGCACACTATGGGCAATTCTAATGGCGCACTACGTGGTGCATCGTTAGAACACCAGATACTAATGATGCACCAGTGGTGCGCCATTAGAATTTAATTCTAATGGCGTGATGCTAGTGGCGCACCAGTAGTGCGCCATTAGAAGGCAAAACGGGTGCGCCACTAGCATGCCTTTTCCTAGTAGTGGGGACGGCTTTTTTATCAGGGGGTGATTGTGGTTGTCCTCGAAACGGCCAACAGTCCATCATGCATCATCGTGGGATAGGTACATGTGCGCTTCATACTCAATCCTAACAACTTTCTCTTTTTTCCTCTTGTTGACAATGCTGGCTGGGTTCTCCACATCTTGCAGCTCATCCCTGTCCCTACGTCGTTTGCCATATTTGGTACAAACTAGGAGCACCCTGCTTATAGTTCCATCAACCCTCTCTTTCTTGAATTGCTGCCTAATTGCAAAGCCAGTCCTTCGCGCGTAGATGTTGTAGTGATCACGTGCGTTCTCCAGGGTGTCAAATTTCGTCCCTTGTAAAGGTGGCTTAGGTGTGAAATATGCCTCCATGTTGCTGCCTTCCATATCAGCGTCGATCCCAGCAGATTCTAGAGTTGTTGGTTTGCTTATTGTCTGCTCTCCAAGGCTCCCAGCTCATGTGCTTGCATTTGTTTCAGCACTATGTGCATTTGTTCCACCACTGGGCAAGTTGTTGTTTGCGCTGATTTCCCGAGCACCTGCAATTTGACCTGGTAGATTAGTGGAATATTGCATGATAAATAACAATTTTCCGTCATGGTAGTTTTCTGAAGATTCAGTGAATGAATCTTTCTTTTCTGCCTAAACAACCCTAGTAATTTGCATACTTTGTACCTGGTAATATGAGTGCACTAATGCTGATAATTTTCAAACCCACTTTAATAGTAAAGTTTCTTTCTGCCTAAAAAACCTGGTAATTTGTATTTTTTGAACCTGGTAATATGTGTGTAGCAATGCTGGTAATTTTCAAACCCACTTCAACAATAAAGTATAAAACTGGGTTTTTCATCCCATGATGATATGTAAACAATAATGTTGGTAATTTTACCTGTTTCCATGATGTTTGGGTATGCAGAATTGTTGCTTGGTGTGCGCGCTGCATCGTCCTCTTCATGCATTCTCCCTCCTCCACCATCTTCTGCATTATCTCCTCTGCTAGCATCCATTATCTACTTCTGCTTGATTGTTTTTACATTTGCATGTTAGTATACATTTACACATGTTGACTCTTTTTCTGAAACTCATTGTTTTGTTTACTCTTTACACAGTTGTTTGAAGGCAAGAATCGCAAGGGTGATTGGGAAGAACACTAAACAGGACAATTACAGTACAACATGAACATCTGCATTAAAAGGCACCACTTTTCTTTATCCAATGTTTGTACTTAGCTAAAGTGGATGATAACTTTTCCTGTGTACAGATTGATAACTTGTTTACTTCATGCAGTATAACATTACTGTAGACTAAAAAATGAACCTTTTTTGCAAAGCATTTTCCATTGTATGAGAGAATGATTTTTGTGATCAATAAAGGTTCCTCTTTCCTTTATCTGTCTTTATTTTTCCATGGTAGACACAAAATCTATGTTTTTTGTAGCAAGGAAATGGGGTATTTTTTGGGTACTCTGTTATGTTGCATAAAGTTGGTAACAAAAACTACGAGGGGTTGGTAATTTTGCACTTAGTTGATTGGTAAGTCACTGCAATAGGCAGAATTATAAGAGAAGTTTGCTTATTCTGTTTCCATGAGGTGGAAGGATGGTAATTTTTGCACAGATTGGGAGGGGGTGGGGTGGGGGTGGGGTAAGTCTTTGTATTAAGCAGAATTTTTTGGAGATTTTGGATGAGTCTTGATTCACCAGGGTTAGGTGATGTTGCCTGGTGATTTCTTCGCCGTATCCCTGGTAATTTTCGCCGCTTTCCCTGATGATTTGCTCTGGTTTGATCCAGATCTGGAGGAGGGCTAGGTTTTTGGTGTTGATTTTGAGCAGCTGTGTAGGGGGGAGGGGCGTGTGGGTGGTGGGGAGGGTGAGAGAGGGTATACTTGCGTGGGAGGTAAGGGGGGTGGGGGAAAGTTGCGATCTAGAAAGTGCGTCGTGGGGGATGGCATTTTCTGTTGGGCCTTGTACGGTGATCGGCCTGGTAAACTGGCGGGTGATCGGCCTGGTAAGCTGGCGGGTGATCGATAGGTTGGTATGGTACATTTTCTATCGGGCACACTGTTGCCAAATATCACTGTCCATATTTTTTTCATGGGGAGGAAACAAATAGTCATGCGTGGATATGTATACAGAGATGGACCGGCTCTGCATCTGGGAAATTAATAATTTGTAAACTTATCTACAATTCCACATGGCATCAAATATGTTGTTGCCACCCGTCTATGGTTGCTCGGTTTTTCCCCATGTGGTGCGCCATGATCCATTGCTGTTGCTCAGAAAGTCGTTCGCTTCCACCCTCCTGTGGCCGGTTGCAGTGAAGACCAAGCATATTTGTGTTTATTTGAGCCAATTATGATATATATGGTGGCAAGCAATCCTAAAATCAAACTGATTAGTGTGTTTAATTCGTATCATGACATTCCCAGCACCGAAATCTAAATAGTTAGACAACAATGTAAACCTTCATCGCCGGAATCGGAATGAAGGTTCATTTCCTTTTACACAACATCAGAATTTGCACGGTACTAAAGCCGCCTATAACTCACCACGGGATCAATGCTTACTGGAGCAAAGCACAACGCATGACAGACTCAGATGCACCATTCTCAAGTCTGAAGCATTCAAACGACGAGCATTCATATCCGTTCCAGGAACAAAGCAAAGTTGTACTAGAGGCTAGACCTACTACTAGATGAAGTTCTCAGCTTATCCCACCGGCAACAACATTCCAACGATCCAATTATCACCAACGGCATCAATGTTACCAAAAAAGAGGCAATCAAGAAACCCAGCGCAGCTTTGAGAGCACGATCAGTTGCTCATGATGATGTTGGATATTACATCCCCCAGAACTCCTTCATCTGCTTCTGGTTGCGGAGATCTGGTAGAAATATCAGGGAGTGTATAAGTGTGTAGTCTAGGATCATGCACAGAAGGAACATAGTTAAGTTAGCAAAACATACTTCCAGTTTAACAAAATGGTGACAAGACATTAAGCAGATTATATATGCACATAAAAGCATGTGGCTTTTCAGGGAAAGCGGAACAAGACAGTATGCAGTCGATATCCGTCAGCAAATAGCACAGGAACATACAAGCAAGTAAAAGTACTGATAATGAAAATAAATACAAAATGCTATCTGAAGAGAAGGTATGACTCACAAACACTCCCGCTGTGGCGGACATAAATTTTCTCGACTGGTATACCATTTGCCATAAACAAATTTGCCAGCTTATGGACTCTCCCATCATCCTTTGAGCATGTGATCTTCACCATTCGAAGATCTTTGCAAGTAAATGATCTTCCCCGTAGTTTGATACATGTTTCTGATGCCTCTCTGGCATTGAAGTTCTTTTGCAGATAAAAAAGTTGTTGTTAAGCATGCACTAAAATACTCAAAACTAAAAGATAATCAAGTAAGCATAAGCCCCAAATATGTAATTACACATACAATTTTAAGTTGGAGAAAGAGCTTCTGTATATTAGGTGAGTGCTGCAGCAAGAAAATTAATGCATCAAAGTCTGCAGTCATACACCATTCGCCAAGAGACAGGGTCTTCAGGTTGCCAAAATTTGGACATGTATTCAGTTCCCTACTCAGAACAACCTACACATTGCACATAACATGAGTATTCAGCAACTAAACATAGTAACTTGAATCGATTTTATATTTTATATATTGAATACAATAGTTTGTTTAATATGCAGAGAAGAAAACAAACATACCAACCACGAGAAAGAAATTAAGACATATAGTGATGTGTTACCATGATTAGTACCTATTTGGTACACAGACTCAAAATAGTTAATTACACAACGCTTTGAACAGTAATCATTTAAAAAGATACACTACTTCAAGAATGTAAAAAATAACAAACAATAATCTGAAATAATATATAATGCTCTCTTGAAGCTTCATACTTCCATATCTCATTGATTTCACCTACTACATTTGATGATGAAATGAGCTACTACTAATTTCTTGATCTGAACTCTTCTCCAAGTCAACTGTGCCTTTCTAACCAGGTGTTGCTACTTATGTAAGAAATGTGCTCATTGTACATATGTATTCTGTTGGGAGCAACATAAATTTCTTTTGCAAACATCAGAAAAAAGTTGTTAAGAAAGAAAAACAATTATGGCTATATCAAGGAAATCTTCATATATACTCGAAGATAGAGAAAATAGTAAAAGGTGGTGACAGCTATACCTCTCCAGCATCAGTCAACAACTCCAAAGTTCTAGCACTTGAAAGACTCTGAAGAATATGACGGCCACCTAAAATCTTCGCATCATTGCATTCTCTATATCCACCATAGATACTGTCTTTACTGGAAATCAGGCCTTTACCTTTGTAGCCATACTTTGCATCATTTGCAATCTCACTGTATGCATAGGTATTGTCATTGTTGTCGATATCACCACCATAATTATAATTATCCTTGTAACGATCATGCCTGTAAATTCCTTCAGCAAAACCATGTCGATATCCAAACCTTATAAAATCATCATATCCAACATTATCACTCAAGGAAGACTCATCATGAATCTTCGAGCTCTCTGTCCAATCATTGTAGTCGCTATCATCCCCGTCGTCATCAGTAGTTCCATCACAGTAATCTTCATCACTGATGTATTCATTGTCATCACCCAAGAAAGAGTCATCAAGTATGATAGTAGCTGTGACAAGAGACCCCAAATTCTTGAATGATGGGACTCGGACGTAAGGTGTGATGAGGTGCAGAAGTAGGAGGTTCGGAGCAGCAATGGAGAAGGCGCAACTGATCTCGCATTCGAGCATGATTAATGTCTTCAAAGAGGCGGACACAATCCTAGGGCCCGCCACCAAGCAATCCTTCAGACCTAGTACTTCCAAAGACGTGCAACTAGAAGAAAGCTGCCGGAGGATCCTGTAGTCGAGCATGGCATACGACAACTTCAAGACCTTGAGGTGGCAAGAGATGAACGACACGCGGTCCAACGACGCGATCTCCAAGCAACGCCCGGTGAGATGGATAACCCGCGCGTTGCGCTTGATGGCGGCCCTCATCCACACGCTGGCGTCATCATCGGTGAAGCCTGCTTCTTCGTCGCTCGACCGTAGGCGGAGCATGACCACGGGGCCTGACACTTCACGTAGGAGGAAGAGCCGGTGCACGAAGTCGCGGAACTTCTCAGGCGGGTCGCCGTAGCGGCCAGTGGAGGGGCGCACGCGGAGATCGATGCAGGGCACGGACGCCCAGAGGTGGCGCCACCGCTGTGCGAGCACGCAGGTGCGGACCACCTCCCACGCCTTCAAGAATGACATGATGTGGTGCAGGAGCTCGTCCGGGAGGGCGCTGAGGCGGTCGCGCTTGGCGGCAGCCCGGCCGGCGCCGCGGCGGTGGCCCGGGCGCTGGGTGGTGCTCCGGTGCATTTCGTCGAGCCGAAGATCTGCATGCAGGTCAGCGACACCACGGGGCTCAGCCTTGTCAGTCAGGATTTTGAAATCTCTGGGGGAAAGAAATGATGGAACGGAACATAACATACCAAGAGAGACCGCTTGAGATGGCCTAAACTGAATTCCGCCAAGAGACACTCACGTACACAAGAGCTAGCAGAAGCACTTGATCGGTTCCTGTACAAGCATGCACTAGTACATGAGCCTGACTTGTAGTACAAAGTTGAAGGTTTTTAAACCTTCATCAAAGGATATGGAGTGCATTGCCGTTTGTTAAGGAAACTGACACAAACAAACTGCGGAGTGGAATGTCACAAATTCTCCAAATCCACTACCCAAAATAGTAATAAAATGATTGTAAATTAGGGGCGGCGTTGCCGGAAAGGAAAGAAGGGGAGAGGTGGCCACCTTGCAGCTTGAGCGCGGATGGCGTGAGCTCATCCACGTCGTAGATGTGCCGGAAGCGGGCACGGTGAACGTCATGCGATGCCTCGAAGGCACCTACGCCGGCGGGGCTGGGCCCCGCCGTGG
The DNA here is from genome assembly GCF_018294505.1 of Triticum aestivum. NCBI lineage: Eukaryota > Viridiplantae > Streptophyta > Magnoliopsida > Poales > Poaceae > Triticum > Triticum aestivum. Next base: position 116,790,670 of record NC_057798.1, read on the forward strand.
AGCTCACCGTGTCGACGACAGCCAGTTGCCGCTCGGAGATGTGGGGCGCGATGTCCGATGGCGGCCTTGAGTCGGAGTAGCTGGGGAATGGAAGGGATGCGCTTGACACCGGATCTGGAGCGCCGCCACGAAGCAACAAGGGAGATGGTCAGATGGGACTATCACGGGAGCAAATCCTGAAATAAGAACCATGGGTGCCCCTGCGCTCTAGAGCTTGGGCACTCTCGGTCGTCGGATCGATTTCTTGATGCGTTTTCGACCATTCGATCTCGCTCCCGGAAGACCTCGACCGTCGGATCAAACCAAAAACACTGTCGCAATTAGTGCTGTGCCCTCCAGCGTGCCACCGCCTGTTATTTCTATGCCCCGCCGAGGGCATTTTCGTCATTTCACGTCTTAGGTCAACACTTGCCCTTTTTCGTTTCGCTGCCTCCTTCCCAATCAGTGCTAGGACTATTACGGGAGCAAATTCGTTAGAAAAAAGGGTCCTTTTTGCACAGAAGCGTGCATTTCTGCGTACACATCCGTCCCATTGAATCTGTGCCATCCATCCTCAATCTAGTGGTCCAGCTTCCAGTTTTCTATTTTTGCGACTAAGAGACAGATTCTATAGCAGTCGCCCGACCAATATGGTGACTTTTGACTGAGAATGTCACTTTAGCATACTCGTCATCCAGTCTTCGGCCTGCATTGAAGGGTGCTCCATATTCAACCCTTCAAATAATGTGGGTCATTGGTTTGGAGCATGCGTCATCCACCAACTGCTCGAGCGGGAGGAAACTTTTGGCTCGGTCTCTTCCTCCCGCATGCAGCCCGATCAATGCCGTTGTCGCCCGTGCAGTTGCCGCTTCCGCCCTGACAATGTTGCAACCACGTATCCACCTGGAAGAGTGCCAACTAATGCTCTTCGTCACGTTCCCCTCCGGCATGTGGCAAATCAGCCCCAATTTCCAGCCGGAACAAGCCCATTTTGCGGGTATATGGACCCATTACCTTCGCCATCAGCACCACATTTAACCTCTCTCCCCCATCCCCATCGCCAACACACTCACCTCACCGCCCCCCTTCACCGGCCACCACCCTGCCCTCTCCACCCCTGCCGCCACACTCAATCTCATCGACCATGTCGATGTAGTCACGTCCTCCCTAGCAAGACCAAAGAGGTCCACACCGAAAGAGGGTTCTGGGGGAGGATGTGGGACTACTTCAAGTGAATCGAGGATGACGCGCACCGTAAGGCTAAATCAGTCGTCGCCCGTGCCCGCCTACCCACCGCCCTTGAGTATTTTGACTGAATGTCGATGGCAGCCTAGGCAGAAATGGGCGCCACGCTCACGCCGCTTTTCAAATGCATGGTTATGACCACTCTGCTAGAGTTGCTCTTATATCTCGCCAGCACAACCCATAAAACCACCCTGGCTCTACACCATATTTTCTGGTTTGGTCAAGCCAGACCCACTCTATGGGACCACAAGCGGTGGGACAGAGAGAATAAAGGGCAGCAAAGAGGAGCCGTCGGGCGACAACCAAGACAAGAATTGCCATGGGGCAAGGTTTTGCCAATTAGGTGGACGGGGGCGCAAGTCCGATTAGGTGGGTAGAGGATAGTCCCATCTGGTTTACGCTTCCTAGACTCCTAGTTGGAATTTAGTCAGCTAATACTAAGCATCGGCCATGGGGAGACCGCCGGAAACGGCCCCGCCGCTCCAATGGGCGGCGACCTTCTCCACCGCCTTCCTCGATGGCAGGCCGGAGTGGCGCGTCGGCTCTCTTTTCCTAGATCGTCCGGACTTCTGTTTCTTACGGAACAGCGATGGGAAGATCGAGGAAGGGAGGCGTCTTCGGGATGGGGAGAGGATCTCTAGCGGGAATGAGATGGTGCTCCTTGACTGTGTTGTGCGCGTCGGCGCACGTGTTTGCCGGGTCGACGGCGGCTTACCCTCGCACCCGGAGGTCTTTCGCCGACGATGGCGGCTTCTAGCTCTGGATCACGTTTCAGTGTCCTAGCTGAGCCGCAGGTCGGGGAGGATGGTGAGGAGGCCTCAGCCGTAGCTGCTTCGTCTGGAGAGGAGCATGTGGCCGTGAAGGCGGCTTCCATGATCCTGCTCGAAGAGAGTCCAGCGGACGGAGGTGCTGCCTGGTCAACTGTCTCGCGTCGTAGGAAGACAAAGGAAGAGCTGGTACAAGAGTTTTGGGAAGACGTTGGTTTTCCGACGCCGGCGTCGCGCGTTTGGGAACGTCCTGGATCTTCATCTCCGACGCTCATCTCCGGCCAGGTACGGGATAGTTCAATTTCGACTAATGAGTTGCCTTCTCAGTGCAGGACGATGCTGGTGGGAGTTGACGTCGACAAGCCGCCGGCTGCCGCACGCCACATCCGCCGGGGCGTGCTAATTTGGCCGTGGAAAGGGCCTCTTCCACGTCCGCGGCCGATGCCCTGGTGGCATTCATGCCGCCTGCGTCGTCCGACGAGCCCGCGACAGATAATCCTCAACGGTCGTTGCACGATCCACATTCTGCTGCAATCGTGCCATGCAGTGCGTCAGTTAATTACGCCCCCGGTTCAAATCCTGCTTAATTCTACGCTGCCAATCAAGACCGGGACGATGGGTTCGAGTGGTGGTGGGTCCTCTGCCAGCATGTCGCACACGTCAGGGTGGACCGTTGCGTTGACTTCGCTCATAGGGGAGGAGTCGTACGTGCCTGGGCCCTAACCCGTACGTGCGAATCGCTCCCATCACCATCTTGTTCGCCGCCGCCGCCGCTGCTGAAGTTCTCCTACGCCGCCGCCGTTCGTGTACGAGCCTCCGCTGACATGTCAGGGCGTCTACCTTCCTCGTCCAAAGGCGGATCGCTGGCAACGCAGGGAACCGCGACATCTTCAGTTGAGGACGGCCCTGCCGTGCCATCCCAGTCCCGCTTCGCCGGGTTTGGCCCCACGGCCGGACCGCCAAGGATCCCACTGGCCGGCCAGGCAGCGCCGGCTGTTGCTCCTCTCCAACAACCTATGGTTTTCGGGGTTCCCACGTCTAGCCGTCCCAGCAACAACAACAAGAAAAAGAAGCGGAAGGGTGCCCGGGTTCCTGCGTCGACTGCCTCGGGACCGCCGCTCTTTGTTCCGGTTCCTCGGACCACTCCTGCTGCTCCGGTGTTGCCCGGGCCCGTGCCGACCGGGCTTTCCGCTGTTTCGGCTGACACGCAGATTGGAGGGAAGAAGACTAGTCTTTGGTGCTACAAGTGTAGGACAGATGATCATCTTTCTAAGGATTGCAATGTGACTTACTTCTGTTACATTTGCAATAATCATAAGCATCCTCTTCATCGTTGTTCTGTGCTGAAGCAACCGAGACCTATGGCGGCCTTAGGTGGTGTGGGTCTAAACGAGGCCATGTTCGTGCATCTGCCCGACTCGGTTTTTAAGGAGCACCTTGCACCATCATGTTCACCAACTGGTCTGGTTATGATATCGGGAGGTTCGGTGACGACAACTGTTGTGGAGGCTGAGATTGCTAAAATCGCCTCGGTTCAAACTTCATGGAAGTGGGAGGCCGTTCCTCATGGTGATGATGCCTTCTTGGTTGCCTTTCCATCTATGGAGGTTTTGCGTCGAGTGTCTGCTTTCGAGTTCAAAGTCAAGTCTCACAATGTCATGATTGCTATTAGTGAACGCAAATCAGAAAATGATGTCAAGCCTGCATATAATCCGCTGAAGCCAGTTTGGGTACATGTCACTGGAGTTCCACCTCCACTTCGCCACCTTCTTGGTTTGTGGGCAGTGGGATCCGTCATTGGTGCAACACAAGATGTTGACTTGATTTGCTTACGACGTCGTGGCATCGTGCGTATTCAGGTGGCTGTCCTGAATCTAAATATATTCAAGAAAGAGGATAATGCAGGGAGTGCCTTAGTGTCGGCTCGGGTGTATATCAAATTAAATGGTTATGACTTCTGGTTTGTTCTCGAGGACGATGATTTCAAGCCCGATGATGATTTTATCCCTCGTATTTGGGAACACCATGATGATGGTCCCGACCATGGGGTTAACCGCGAGGATGACTTGCCTGATCGTGATGCGAATAAAAAGGCAAAAAATTCTGGAGTCTCTGGTGCAGCTTCGTCTGAATCTCAGTCTGATGGGAGTGGGACCGTCCCAATGAACATGGTTGTTCGTTTTTCGGATGCACAGAGAGTTTGCTCGCACACACCCATGAGCACCATTGAAGAGTCACGTACAAGTACCATTCCATCCATTGATGCGATGCATGCAGATAAATTGGACGCAAGTATTACTGACCATGGCAATGCACACGCAGGCCTGGACCTTCCCAGCCGAGTCACTGCCATGCATCAGATTAATGGGGAGTTTGGTCCACCAGCTGCTGGCCTAGCAGAGACCGTCGGCTCATCTACATGTCCACCTGAAATGCATGAGGCTACAGATCTCCGACAGCGAATGGACGTGCCGGTTCAGCAGCCGGCCGTTGCTGTGGTCAGCCCACCCACGCAGGCTGGTCTGCAGTCTTCCAAGCCGTCTCACGATGCTACACAGATGGCGCCATGTGTTCGTCTCTCTGCACCGACTTCGTCTTCAACACCTACCATGTTCGCTACTGCTTCATCATTGTCGACGGATCGCCCGATGACACCGGTGGCTCTTATGTCTGAGGGAAGCTCTCCCCTTCGGCGTAGTAACCGTCACCCCGTCTCCGTTGACGGTTCTTCTCCGACCGATGAACATGCTATGGACAAGACAATGCGACGTCAGGCTGCACGTAATTTGGACACCGTTCCAGGTAACTTATCCGCAAAATCTTTTCTTTCCTTTTCAGATTACGTATTTCTTCTAGCTTAAAGAATGTTGGATGCTCTATTGGAAAGAATGATAATGAAGTTAATTTATCGGTTGGGGTGCTTAAACATATGGAGATTGACCAATTAAAGGTTTCTCCGAAGTGTAATGCCTCCATACCTAACCCCGAAACCGAGGAGGAGGATGAAGCAGATGCCAAATATGATGGTCCGCTTATATCCCACTTGGTTGGTGAGGTTACCGAGGTTGGATTGGATGATGCAAGACCTGGGTCCATGTTTTGTGACTTCACAGCGTCCTCACGGAAATCTAAATCACACTCCTCTAAAAAGAAACAAAAATCGCCCAAGAAGGCGAAGAGTTCCACACCAATCCGAGTTTCCCCATGAAAGGCATGTTTTGGAATAGCAGAGGTCTCTCGGACTTGGCTAAATATAAACACGTCGGTGATTGTGTAAGGGAACATGGATTGGATTTTGTGGCAATTTCCGAGGCTGGTAAGTGTGATTTTCGCCCGCATGTCCTCGATCACCTATCAGGTGGTTTCGACTATGCATGGCATAGTCTACCAGCTCGTGGAAGGTCTGGAGGAATTCTTCTTGGTATTCTGACAACAGTCATGGACTTGTTGGCCTTTTCAATCGGTGAATTTCATATAAATATCACCTAAGAAACAGAGCTGACAATTTTACATGGACTCTAGCCGCAGTCTATGGGGCTGCCCAAGATGAGCATAAACTGGCTTTCCTTCGGGAATTGGTAAACCTGGCGAAGGATAACCCGTACCCAATGCTTATTGGAGGGGACTTCAATATCCTTAGATACCAGGAAGAGAAAAATAATGACTGTTTCGACACTCATTGGCCCTTCCTATTCAACACTGTGATAGACAGTTTGGATCTTCGGGAGGCGAGTATGTCAGGGCGTCAGTTCACATGGGCTAATAACCGACCTGTGCCGACATATGAGAAGCTTGATAGGGTACTCATGGATACCGAATGGGAACTAAAATTTCCTCTGGTAACCGTACGAGCCCTAGAGCGTATCGAGGCATTATCGGATCATGCACCCATCATTCTAGATTCTAAATCTATGAACCTAGCTGCACGTCGTCCATTCAAATTTGAATTGGGATGGATGCATCGGGAAGGATTTGTAGACATAATCAAGAATGCTTGGGAGAGGCCTATTGTTGGTCGTACACCTATTCACAGATGGAACTTTAAAATGAGGGCCATGAGGCAACATCTCACTGGATGGGCGAAACATACCAACGGGATATATAAAAAAGAAAAACAACGACTCTGTACCATCATTGATGACCTCGACAAAATTGCTGAGACGCGCACCTTATCTCAACAAGAGATTGAATTGAAAAATCAATCTAATGAGAAGGTTGCACGTCTTTTGCGAGAAGAAGAGATCAAATACTATCAAAGATCCAAAGCTGATTTCATTCTGATGGGTGATAGTAATACAAGATACTTCCAATTGGTCGCCAATGGGCGGCATAGGAAGAAATGTATTTACAGTCTCCAACAAGATGAGGGGTGGATTGAAGGTCAGGAGGAGCTCAAAAAGTATATCACTAACTACTACAAATCTCTGTTCGGGGCGACCGCCGAAGGGAACTTCACCCTTGATGAGACCCGAACAGATGATATCCCACAAGTCACGGCTGAAGAAAACGATATCCTTACATCGCCATTCTCTAAAGAGGAGGTGAGAGCTGCGGTGTTCCAAATGGAACATAACAAAGCTCCAGGTCCAGATGGTTTTCCCGCAGAATTCTATCAGAATTTCTGGGATATAATCAAGTCTGACCTAATGGAGTTGTTTAATTGCCTTCATGCCGACAACCTTGACCTATTCAGACTTAATTTTGGTGAGATTGTCTTGTTGCCGAAGATTAAGGAGGCTGAACGGATCCAACAGTTCAGACCCATATGCCTCCTTAATGTCAGCTTCAAAATATTCACCAAAGTGGCTACGAATAGGTTAAACTCGGTAGCTGACCATGTTGTCCGGCCATCTCAAACGGCTTTCGTGCAAGGAAGAAATATACTTGATGGTGTAGTAATCCTGCATGAGACCGTCCATGAGATGCACCGAAAAAACATGAGTGGAGTAGTATTCAAGATCGACTTTGAAAAAGCCTATGACAAGGTCAAATGGTCTTTCCTCCAACAGGCCCTAAGGATGAAAGGTTTCTCCGATAAATGGCGCGAGTGGATCCATAATTTTGTAACTGGAGGTAGTGTGGCCATCAAAGTCAATGATGATGTAGGCCATTACTTTCAAACAAAAAAAGGATTACGACAGGGTGACTCCATGTCTCCGATGTTATTTAACATTGTCGCTGACATGTTGGCTATTCTGATTGAGCAAGCCAAGCAGGACGACCAGATTGCAGGAGTAGTGCCACACCTTATGGATGGCGGTCTCTCTATTCTGCAATATACCGATGACACAATTCTCTTTATGGAACATGACCTGGACAAGGCTCGAAACCTTAAACTCTTGTTGTCAGCGTTTGAGCAAATGTCGGGTCTTAAAACAAACTTTCATAAAAGTGAACTTTTCTGCTTTGGAGAAGCCACTGAGGCGGCGGCCGAATATGCTGACCTGTTTGGTTGTGCACATGGCCAATTTCCGATTAAATATTTGGGAATACCGATTCATTATCGACGTCTCACCATTGCGGAGTGGAAGCATGTAGAGGAGCCGTTAGAGAAACGATTAAGCAGTTGGAAAGGCAAATTGCTCTCAGTTGGAGGACGGCAAATTTTGATTAACTCTGTCCTCACAAATATGGTTCTATATATGCTTTCTTTATTCCAACTCCCAAAAGGGGTCCTGCAAAGACTGGACTATTTTAGATCCAGATTCTTTTGGCAAGGAGATGGTGAAAAGAAAAAATATAGACTGGCCAAATGAAGTGTGGTTTGTAGGCCGAAAGACCAAGGTGGCCTTGGGATTCATGACTTGCAAATCAAGAATGAGGCCCTACTTAGTAAATGGTTGTTCAAACTTCTTACTGAGGATGGTGTTTGGCAAACCATGCTGCGCAACAAGTATCTAGGCCAAAAGGCAGTGTCTCAGGTATATTGGACACCTGGCGACTCGCACTTTTGGGCTGGCCTAATGGCGGCAAAGAAACATCTCTTTCGCTTTGGGTCTTTCGCGATAAGGGACGGGTCGGGGGTTCGTTTCTGGGAAGACATCTGACTAGGCAATGCCAGTCTTCGAGAACAATATCCAGCCCTATACAACATTGCTCGCGAAAAGAATAATACTATTGTGCAAGTGCTCAGTTCATCCCCACCCAATATTTCGTTTAGGCGGGATTTGATTGGCCCCCCGACTTATGTCATGGCACAATCTTTTATCCCGTCTGGATTCGATTAATATTAGACAAGGTCGGGATGTGTTTCACTGGAACCTTACTACACCAGGGTCATTCACAGTAGACTCTATGTACCGTGCACTCATGCATTCTGAGGTACCGGTGAGTAACAATAAGAAAATCTGGAAGTCAAAGATTCCACTAAAAGTTAAAATCTTCATGTGGTATCTTCGTAGGGAAGTTGTTCTAACCAAAGACAACCTCGCACAACGCAACTGGCCAGGGAGTAAGAAGTGTTGTTTTTGTACTCATGAAGAGACAATCAAACACCTCTTTTTCCAATGCAAGTTTGCACGTACTACATGGTCAATCATCCAAATAGCGTCAAATTTGTATCCGCCCACAAGTATCGCCAATATTTTTGATCACTGGTTGGACGGTATTCTAAATAGATTCAAAACGCTAATACGGGTGGGAGCATACGCCTTACTATGGTCGCTTTGGCTATGTAGAAATGATTTGGTTTTCAATGATAAAAATGCTTCTCCTTTGCAGGTTATTTTCCGTTGTACGCACTCGCTTCGTACGTGGTCTACGCTACAACAAGTGGAGTACCAACCGCTGTTCAAGGTGGTGTGTACGTGGTTGGAGCAGGTGGCTACGGTGGTTTTTACCCAACATGGGTGGCGGCATAATCTCCGGATCGGTCCACCATCCCTTGCGACATAGGCATAGTGTCGGTCTATAGGACTCTACTGTCGCCGATTTATCATTTTTTTCCATTCATTTTGTTAGGCTTTCCATGTTGGGCTGTGTGCATCCTAGTTATGCAGAGGCCGGGTGTTACTCATAATGTTTTGTATCCGCTTGATGCTACATTTCAAGATAATAAAAGCGCCCTTTATCAAAAAAAAGACTCCTAGTTGGAATACTGGCCATCACACACATCATCTTGACAAGGGGACCCAACTGGTTAAAATCAGGGCAAAGTGTTAAATTGGGTTAAACACCACACAACACAGCAATTTTGGGGTACGATGTGGCCGAAAATTTAAATGGGGCAAATACTATCACAAATACACAAACAATGGGTAAAAAGTGAAATTCACCATCTTATTAACAGTGTCCTTTTTCAACAACAAAAATGCAGTGTATTTTTTCAGGTGTTAGTATTTGTTATTCTGAGAGAAAATACCTCGCCGCTCATAGTTGTAGGCACACATGATTGCAGAGCATCAAGTTTACTTCAATATTCAACCTGTTTGTATATGAAGTGTATTTCCTTTTCACTGCATGTGAAACGCATTTCAAATTTTCAATTTTTCATTGATTTCAATATACAACTGTATTAAACTTCCGAAGATAAAAAACCCTACAGTCATACTGTCGGAGTGAAATAACAAAGCGTATCTCAGCTGCACCATAATTCAGGCATGGGGCATCCATAATTTATTTTTCTATTCTTGTAAGAAAGCAAATTTTACTACAGACCACACAGATGAATTAGTTTATAGTATAGGAAGAACATCCCGACGATTTGTAGCCCATGCTACTAAAAAGGACGTCAAAAGATCGGGTGAAGCTTTGAAAGCATCATCAGTACTGCATGGAGATCAAGGGTTCTTACTGCACCTTGCTAACTAGTACATAATGGATGGTCGATCGCCGGCAGGATTTAATATCTAGAAGACCCCTCGTAAACTTCTGGATGTTACATCCAGTCGTCCCCACATTCATCCAGTTCTTGCTTGGCGAGGTCTCTCATAAACTTCTGGCCACGGAGATCTGGTAGAAATATCAAAAAGTAGATGACTGTAGATTAGGACCATGTATGAAAGAACATCTTTTAGTTAACAGAATATCGATGATACACTAAGCAGATTATATGCCCATTTATACGTATTTAGCTTTTCATGAACAAGGCAATGTGCTCTTTATATCTCAGTAAATAGCATATGCACATATAAAGCAGTAAGGAAATACTGATATTGCAAGGAAATATGAAATGGTTATGAAGAAAAAGGTATGACTCACAAGCATTCCCACTCCGACGCACATAAATATTCTCTAGCGGTATATCATTTGCCCTGAACATATGTGCCAAGGTGTGGACTCTCCCATCGTCCTTTGAACATTTGATCTTCACCATTCTAAGTTCTTTGCAAGTAAATGATCTTCCCTGTAGTTTGATACCTGTTTCCAATGCCTTCCTTGTGCTGAAGTTCTTTAGCACATTAACCAAATTGTCATTAAGTGTGCGATCAGATACTAAAAAACTAAGAACAATGGAGTCAAGGATCAAGTAGCATACACCAAATATGTAATCACACATACCAATTTGAGTTGGAGAAAAAGCCTCTTTATATTAGGTGAATGCTGTAGCAACAAAATTAATGCATCGAAATCAGCGGCCATACACCATTCACCAAGGGACAGGGTCTTCAGGTTGCTAAAAGTTGGACACCTTCTCAATTCCCTATCCAGAACCACCTTCATAATGCAGACAAAAGAGTATTCAGGAAAGAACGGTAGTAACTCGAATCAACTTCTCACAGTAAAAACTGCATATGGATGGTTTATTCAACAGAAAAAAGATACCCATCTCCAAAAAGAAGGGAAAACAACATCTATCATATAGTGATGTATTGCTAGAAGAGTAGCACGTATTGGTTTCATATCATTCATCTTTCTTTTCTAGTAACTGAAGGAACATCGGCCTTAGACACTCCTATAAAAACTGAATATATATATATATATATATATATATATATATATATATAGCTAATCTGTTGAAAAGATACACTGTTGCAACAAAGAGAAAAACAACAAAGTTCCTATGAGAACATAATTGATGAATAATACTGCCTTGAAGCTACAATTGATGATTAAACAAACTAGTACTACACCATAGCAGAAGGTCAGAAATGTGCTCATTCGACACATGTGTTCTATTGGAGGGAACCCAGCATTTCATTGTGAAACGTCCAGGAAAAAATGTTCCATTATAACTATGGCCATGCCAAGGAAAATATAAATAGAAAATAAGAGAGGAAAAAGAGAAATCAGTAAAAGATGGTGATAGTTATACCTCCCCAGCATCAGTTAACAACTCCAAACTCCTAGCTGTGGAAAGGCTCTCAAGCATATGATGGCCACCTAGAATACTATAATTTTTTTTTCGAGAGTACGCCAATAGCATACCATATTTTTATAGAAGGAAGAATTTTTTTTACAAGATTCGTGCGATCAATGCGAACATCGATCACCCGAGCACCCACACACACCTATAGGAAGATCAATCGTGATCTCTCACAAAACGATCTAATCCACCCACTCCTACACCTGCACTATGCCAGTCGCGAATTTTGCCAAGGATGGCTCTAGCTAACTCATTGCAGTCCTTAACTTGTTCCGGTCGGTTGAACACCTTAGCGTTCCTCTGCTTCCATAACAACCAAGCCGCGACAATGACGAGTGAATCAAAGCCTCGCTTGTGCTTCCCTTGAAAGCCAGCTCGTGCCCTTAACCACCAAATGTGTCCGTGCTGTTAGGGTGAGGGATGTTGATTTCCAGGGAGTCAAAACACTTGTGCCACACCTGTCTAGCATAGACACACTGCACCACGATATGCTCAACCGTGTCCTCGTCCTGCAAACAAGTATAACAAGGTGAGGGGTTGTCCTGCAGTCCATGTCGTACCCGTCTGTCGGATGTCCATAATCGGTACTGCACCGCGAGCCAGGCAAAGATCTTGCACTTTAATGGAAAGCTTGCCTTTACCTTTGTAGCCAGGGGCAGAGCTACAGGGTGGACAGGGTGGGCCGCGGCCCACCCTGAGATTTTGGGCTGGTCCATAGAGTATAGGCTATTAGGAGATGGGCCTGGAAAAAAGAAGCCCAACAAACAGCCTACGTTGCTCATCTGCTTTTCACGAAGCAGCGATTGCTCCAACTTTGATCCGCCGCCAGCAGAGCCAACCTGCCCGACCGCCCGGAGCCACCGCCCGCCGCCCGGCCGGCTGCTGCCCGCGCAGGCGCGCACCACCGCCAAGCAGCCCTATTAGCCGAACTGCCGGAGCTGCCCAATCCGCTCAGGAGCTGAGCCCGTCAGCTTCTTTGAGAGAGGTACCCCATCCCTTGATCCACCCTAATCCCCCATGGTTGCTCACTTGCTCTGAATATTTTATTATTTTTTTAGAACATAGACGTCAGGGACATCCGGCTTTAAATTAATAAAGCCCACAAACTTAGGCAGAGTATGACAACCACAAGACCAACATAAGGCGCCATGAGAGGCGAAAGTTTAAGGGAAAGACCGCTAGATGAAGAGTTGCGGTACAAGGCAATCAGCCCAGAAACTACGAGCACGCAGGCTCGAAAGGTACGAGGACCAAAAGGGGCTGCCCAACCCTATGCGGCAGCCAACACATCAGACGGCGGATCCCGTGACTCGAAGTAGACGGTGCGAAGACGGCAGATAGCTTGGCGGTGGAGATCAGAATCCTGTTGTCTTCCCAGCGGCACCCATTGCTGCAAGAACACGATGCATTTGAAGATGACGTCAGTGGGATGCGAGGGAAACACACCCTCAATTGTAAACTTGTTACGGATATTCCAAATAGCCCATATCATAGCCGCCGCACAAGTCCACATGACCCTACGAGACGTGCCTTGAACCAGAGACAAGGCAGACACGAGCTCAGATCGGGAGCGCGGATCCCAATCCACTCCCGCGGCCGCATGGACCGCGCTCCAGGCAAAACGAGCCAGAGAGCACCGGAAGAAAGCGTGGTCAGCATTTTCCGGGACCCCACACAGCGCACAGGGGCTGGAGGCGGGGCCGTTGCGCTTAGCGAGGTTAATAGAGGTAGGAAGGAGATCTTGGAAAAGTTGCCAGAGGAAGACCTTGATTTTGAGCGGGATTTTAGCCTTTCAAAGCCCCGTGGCCGCCGACGGGATCTGGCCGCAGGAAAGCTCTCTGTACAAGGATTTGACAGAGAATTTGCCAGAGCTCGAAAGCCTCCACGAGATCGAATCCGCGGAATCCGACAATCGGACGTCCGGTAGCAGAGCCTGAAGGCGATCCCAATCCGCCAACTCCAGCCCTGATAGCTCGCGCCTGAAGTTAATACAGGGGGGGAGGCGCGAAGAGCCGAGGCAACCCGTTGCTCGGGCTCGACCGCTATGGAGTAGAGTTGGCGAAACTCCGCCCATAAGGGTCATTGGCCAATCCAAAGATCAAGCCAAAGACGCGTAGAGCGTCCATTGTTAACCGCAAACTTTGCACCCCTGGCAAAGAAGGGTTTGAGGGATTGAATGGAGTTCCAGAAAGGAGACCCACGGGGAGCCGCGTCAAAAAAATTCCCATGCGGGAAATATTTTGCACGGAGGAGGTCGATCCAGGGGCCAGTTTCGCCCTGAGTCATTTTCCAGATCCACTTGCACATTAGTGCGATGTTCATCAACTTGGAGTTGATGATCCCAAGACCCCCCTGGGCTTTAGGACGACACACGGCCTGCCATTTAACCATATGGTATTTCCGTTTCGGTCCCGCTCCTTCCCAAAAGAAACGGGACCGTGGTGTGTCAAACTTAGAGTGTACCCCGTCCGCCTGCAAGAACAGGCCCATGGCAAACATGGGCAGAGAAGAGAGGCTGGAGTTGGTTAGGATTAGTCTTGCCCCTGAAGACATAAAGTGGCCCCTCCACGGGCAGACCCTATTCGCAACCTTGGAGGAGAGGGGTTCCCAGTCGGAGATTGTACACTTCTTCGCCGCAATGGGGAGACCGAGGTAGGTAAATGGGAACTGGCCAAGTTTGCAGTTAAGCAAGTTGGCAACCCGTTGACTTTCGGTCGCGTCCATCCGTATGGACACCACTTCAGTTTTGTGGAAGTTTATTTTAAGACCTGACATGAGTTCAAAACACAACAGTATAGCCTTGACCGAAGCGATACTGTGTGTATCGGGCTCGAATAGGAGAAGTGTGTCGTCCGCGTATTGCAAGTGAGACACTCCTCCCAGAATTAATTGTCCGCCACTCCCCTGATGTGGCCGGCCAAACGAGCTCTGTCTAGCATGGCACCTAAGGCGTCCGCCACAAAGTTAAAAAGCAACGGCGAGGTTGGGTCCCCTTGATGCAGCCCACGCTTGTTGCGGAAGAAGTTCCCTACTTCTCCATTCACCGCAATCGCCGTCTGGCCTCCTGAGACCAACTGCATCATGCGGTGAACCCAAACCGACGAGAATCCTCGACCCAGGAGGACTTGTCGGAGAAACTCCCAGTTCACTTGGTTGTACGCCTTCTCAAAATCAAGTTTGAGGAGAATCGCGGGCTGTCGAGCACGTTTTATGGAGTGGACTATTTCTTGGAGGACCAACGGCCCCTCCAAGATGTTACGGCCACGAATGAAAGCCGACTGGGTCCTACTAATAATGCAATGGGCTATCGGAGACATGCGAGTAGAACAAGCCTTAGCACAAATTTTAAGCGAAACATTAATCAAAGCGATAGGGAGGAAAAGTCTAATGTGATCCGCGCCCGGGACCTTGGGGATCAGAGAGAGAACCCCAAAGTTCAGGCGAGAGATATCTACCGTACCGCGCATAAAACCATTGCAAACGTCGAAAATTGGACTTTTAAGCACTTGCCAAAACCGCTTAAACATCGCCACCGGCCACCCATCCGGCCCGGGCGCAGTGTCAGATTTCATACCCAGCGTCGCCTTGTCAATCTCCTCAGGGAGGAAGGCCAAGCTCAGGTTCTCATTTTCCTCGTCCGTGACTCGCAGTGCAGGGTCCCACACATCCGCCCTAAGTCGAGCCCTGGATTCCTCCCCGGAACCCATAAGTTGGATGTAAAACTCGTAGATGTGTCGGACGATATCCTGTTGCCGCAATAGGAGCCCCTGCTCCGATTGAAGTCTCAGGATGGCGCACTTACGGCGTCTGCCATTTGCGTAGGCGTGGAAATATTTTGTGTTCGCGTCACCCTTGAGCGTCCACTTTATTCCACTGCGCCTGCTCCAGTACTCCTCCTCGGCCCTAAGGAGGGACTCGACTTGGGCTTCAAGCGCGTAGCGCTGGGCCCAGTCCTGCTCGGAAAAGACCTGCACATCTGTCGCAGCGTCCAGCTAGGCGAGCTCCTCGTTCAGGCGCGCTCTTAACAGCTTATCCTCGCGACCCTGGTTAGCTCCCCACCCTTTGAGAGCCGCACGCATACCCGCCCCTGCGGCAATCCAGAACTCCATCGGACCGCGCACGCTCCCGATGCGAGCGACGCAATTCTCCCATTTCGAAAGGATGATTTGCTCAAAGTCCGGAGACTCCAACCACGCGGTTTCAAAGAAGAAGCGCGGGCTGCGTTTTAGCCTCTCCTCCCCCGAGGAAAGGATGAGGGGGACGTGATCCGACCCAATCCTGGTTTCGGCGTGCAGAGAGCACAAGGGGAACAACACCTCCCACTCCGAGGACATAAAAACCCTGTCCAAGACCGATCGCACCGGCGTTAGCTGTTTGTTGGTCCAGGTGTATCGAGCCCCCACGCGAGCCACTTCCCTAAGGGCCATGGATGCAATAGCATTATTAAACATGGCCACCCTTGTCTAGTTAATAATATCGTTATTCTTGTCCGCTCCCGAACGGATCAAGTTGAAATCACCACCCACCAGCAGAGGTAGGTTGCTCGCGCCCAAAGCCATCACCTTGGTCTGGAGTTCTCCCAAGAACTCGAGCGAAAGCGAGTGATCGGCCGGACCATACACGGCAATCACCACCCACTCTTGAAGAGTGGCGTGGTGTCGCACGTGTGCCGACAGGAAGAATCGGCCGGCATCCCAAGCCACCACCTCAAGGCAAACTAGGTTAACTCCTAGCAGCAAGCCCCCCGAGTGACCTACCGCAGGCACCCAATGCCAAACAAAATGCTCCAACAGGTCGACAGCTAGCAGGTCTCGATGGTTGAACTCGGCCTTGATAGTCTCTTGCAAGCCGACCACGTCGATTTCTTCGTTCCTAATGAACTCTTTTAACTGGGTCCGCCTCCCAGCGTGGCCGAAGCCTCGGATGTTCCAGAAGATGAAACACATTATATGATGCGATTGCGTAGAAGGATACCGCGAGCGGTAACCGCTTTGGCCACGCGCCGTGTCTTAGCAGGACGACGGTTGGAGGAAGACGGCGCAGCCCCTGCTACTTTGTCCTCCTGATCGGGCCGCGCAACTGGCACCAGAGAAGCCCCTGCTTCATCCGCTGCTGGCGCAACGCGGGCCAACGCTGCCTGAGCAAGCGCAGCCTGCGCAATTTCCTTTGCGCGAATGAGAGACAACACCTCGTGCGCTTCCCCCGCATCAGACATCTCCACGCCACTATCCGCTAAGATACCACCCAAGCTCGCATCTGAATAATCTTCAAAAATCGTAAAGCGGGGCATGGGGTTACCTTCGATTTCGAGATTCTTCTGCGCCTGAAGGAGCTGGGCCCGTTGGAGGGAAGGCATGTTGCCCTTGGCACCCTTCGGACGAGAGCTCATCCTCTCCTGAGTCGCCGGGGACGCCACCGCCTTGGACCGCCTGGCCGTGGGGATGGGCACCACCTTGGACACCTCCACCCGGAGAGCATCGGGGGGGGGGGGGGGGGGATGACCGACGAAGTGCCCCCCAGCCGGACCCCCAGGGGAGGCCAGCGCCATCACCACCGGCCGCGGCGGGACCGACGCGCTCGCACGGGCCGCTGGGGGGCTCGCCGGCGCCACCGCAGGTGGTTTGCGGCCCGCCGTCTTCTTCTGGAGCTTCAACCCGCCCTCGCCGAGGCCGGTCAACACCTTGGGAGAGCTTGCCGCGACCCGAGGATCGCCCGCCATCGCAGCCACCGGGGAGACCAGCGTCGAGCGACCCTCCGAGTCACAGGACGCCGAGACTCCTTTGTCGATGTCAAGGCCCATGGTCATGTTGGACAAATTTACGTCAAATTTCACAAGATTCTTGGTACAAATCTGAATTTGTCCAGACGCAGCAGCTCCTCTAGCCCTTCGTGCTCCTTTGGTTCACTGGAGCCGGGAGACTGGACGCGTGCAGCAGCCCCGATTTCAGTTTATCCCGAGACTGAAGTCAGGTAGGCAGGGAATCATTATTTGTAGAACACTACATCAACCCATGATCTTTCTCAGTTACCCCCCCTGTCCCAAGATATAGAAAGTAATTTTGTTTGAGAATTATTGTGCGACGGATGGAGTATATCATTATGATTGATAGGAAGTAATTTTGTTGGAGAATTATTGAAGAATAAAGAGGACCGGGGACATTCAAAAAAACGTGGGGTTCGGCAAATAACTTTGTCAATGTTTGTAACACCATATTAATCTATTTATATATGGTATTAGTAATTTCTAGCAACATTCACATGCCACATTTGTCGTCAATTTTTTTAGGAGGACCACCCTGATTTTAAATCCTAGCTCCGCCACTGTTTGTAGCCATACTTTGCATCATTTGCGATCTCACAGTATTCATAGGTATTATCATCACTATCAATATTGCTACCATAATTATAATTATCCTTGTAACCACTGCGCCCATATCTTTCTTCAGGAAAACCATATCCATATCCAAACTTGTCAAAATCACCGATGTATCCAAAATCATCATCATCATCACTCAAGGAAGAGGCATCATGAATCCTATAGCTCCTCTTATCATCATTGCCATCGTCATCAGTAGTTTCATCACAGTCATCTTTATTGCTGATGTGTTCAAATTCATTGCTCAAGAAATGGTCATCAAGTAAGATAGTGGCTATGACCAGTGACCCAAAGTTGGTAAATGACGGAACTTGGGCATACGGTGTGATGAGGTGCAGAAGTACGAGGTTGGGAGCTGCAATGGAGAAGAGGCTGGGAGGTGCAATTGAGAAGCCCGAATTGAACTTGCACTTAAGCATGATTAAGGTCTTCAAAGAGGCAGACACAATCCCAGGGTCTGTCAGCAAGCAATCCTTGAGATCCAGTTCTTCCAAGGATTTGCAACTAGCAGAAAGCTGTCGGAGGACACTGTCATCGAGCCTGGCGTAGGACAACTTCAAGATCTTGAGGTGGCACGAAACAAAGGGCACACCGTCCAACGACGCGGCTCTCGTGTGATGCCCAGCAAGATGAATAACCCGCGCCTTGCGCTTGAGAGCAGTCCTGATCCAGATGCTGGCGTCCTCCTCGTTGAAGCCGGCGTCTTCGTCGCTGGGCTGCAGGCGGAGCGTGTCCACCGGCGCCGACACATCGCGGAGGAGGGAGAGGCGGTGCACGAAGTCGCGAAACTCCTGCGGAGGGTCGCCGTCGCGGCTCATGTAGCGCAGGCGGAGGTCGACGCAGGGCGCGGACTCCCAGAGGTGGCGCCACCGGAGCGAGTAAATAGCATAAAACTACTACTTTACAGGCTATGGTTCCAAAAAACTACCGGTTTTTAATTTTTCTCGGATAACTACCAAGTCAGGGGACGACTGTTTCAAAAAACTCTAATTGTCCAGTGCTTTATTATTGATCGTGATTATGACAGTTGGGGCCCGCATGTAAGAAAACTGATTGTTTAACTCTTTGTTTGACCGTTAAATGACATCTAGGGCCCATATGTCAGTGTCCCTGCAAACTTAAAAAAGCAATAAGGTCCTCCAAACAAATTGAAAAAAGCCATCGGGTCCCTCCCGTGCTCAAGATCCACAGGAGCGCACTCGCCGCTGTGCTCGACGGGGAGCTCCCTCCGGTCGCGGCGGAGCTCCTTTCCAGCGCCGCCGCAACCGTCGTGCGTCCTCTCCCTCTCGTGAGCTCCCCGCCGTGCGTCCTCTCCCTCTCCCTCTTTCCAGGGCACGGTGGCCATGGAGTCCGAAGGCGGCGGGCGGAGTCCCAGCCCCTGGGCGCGGCGGCCGAAGTCCCAGCCCCTGGGCGCGGCGGCCGGAGTCCCAGCCCCCTGGCCATGGCGCGTGGTTGGCGGCGGCCCGTGCTCCTGGGTGCGGGCTGCTCCTCGCGCGACGCTCCTTCCCTGGCTTGGCGTATGGCGTGGCCGGCCTCCGCGCAGAGACGGTCGCCATGGCCGCGCAGAAGGGGGCAGCATGGGCAGCAACGAGGGCCGACAGCCATGGCCACACGAAGGAGGTGGAGCTGGCCTTTATTTTTTCACTGGTGGATGAGATGAGCTGCACCAGGAGCCGGCCATTGTTTTTTCTGGTCGCCGTGGAGGTCAAGGAGCGGCGGCGCGGGCAGCAGGGTGGCCGGCGGCCATGACTTGAGTTGGCGCAAGCGGGGCTGCGGGGAGGGAGGAGAAGAAGGAAGGAGAAGAGCAGGAGGAAGAGACACTGACGTGTGGGGCCCACACGTCAGGTAACGGTCAAACTAAACGGTCAAACTGACGGTGAGTTTAGGTGCGGGTTCGACCTGTCATAATCATGATTAATAGATAAGCACTCGACGATTTGGGTTTTCTGAAACAGCCAACCACCCATTTGGTAGTTATCTGAGAAAAATTAAAAATCGGTAGTCTTTTGGAACCCTAGCCTGTAAAGTGGTAGTTTTATGCTATTTACTCCACCGGCGCGCGAGCACGCAGGTGGGCACCGCCTCCCACGCCTTGAGGAACGACATGATGTGGTGCAGGAGCGCGTCAGGGAGGGCGCTGAGGCGGTCGACCGCGACGGCGCCGGAGCCTGACACCCGGTCGGTGCGGCGGTGCGGCCCCCAGCGCTGGGTGGTCGTCCGGCGCATTTCGTCGAGCAGATGGCCTGCGCGCAGGTTCAGGGACGCCCAGCGTGAAGATTATGCAGGGAAATCCATGGAGGGAAGCGCTTATGGGGAAGGGGATCGAAGGGAGGGAGGAAGGGATCCAAGTTACCGAGAGATCCGCCGAAATGGTGTTGAGTTCTTGCCGCTTTATTAGAAACCAAAATTCGATTTTGGGGATAGAGGCGATAGTTACGCGCCTTCTCCGCAAATGGAGAGGTGGCCGCTTAAATCACGTTTTGTTCCAACGGGCCTTTGGCCCCGTTAGTTAGGGCGTAAACGGATTACGTGTCAATGGGCCTTTGGCCCAATTAGTTAGGGCGTAAATGGACTAGATGCAAATCGGATATACGCTCAAAACATTCTAAAAAAAACGCTAAAAAGATTATCAGGAAAAAAGATATACTCTAAAAAAATGCAGATTGGATATATTCTCCAAAAGAAAATAAAAATATGCAAATTAGGATTGTGCCTTCTTGATTTTGGTTTTCATATTTTTTAAAGCGATTGGATGCAAAGCGAATGCATCAAAGAATACAAACACAATAAGCATACACCTAACTGAGGATGTCCGAGTGACAGAGATGCCAAGGAAGAATGACATAGTACCGAGGTCTGTCATGGCGAACTCTGTATGGAGATGTTGTGTCAGCTGTCGGAGGAGTTGATCCGTCGATGCAGTGAGAACTATGTCGTCCACATACAATAAGAGGAAAGCGAGATCTGTGCCGCTCCTGTAGATGAAGAGAGACACATCCGAGTTGGAAGCGACAAAGCCAAACCGATGTGCAAACAGGGCAAACCGCTGGTACCAAGCGTGTGGGGCCTGCTTAAGGTCGTAAAGAGACTTGTGCAGGCGACACAAGTAGTCCGGGCAGCGAGCATCAACAAAGCCGGGAGGCTGCTGGCAGTAGAGCTCCTCGTCAAGAGTGCCATGGAGAAAAGCATTCTTGACGTCGAGCTGATAAGTCGGCCACGATCGAGAGACCGCAAGGCTGAGAACGACGCGGATCGTCGCAGGCTTAGCAATGGGGCTGAATGTCTTATCGAAATCAATGCCCTGTTGTTGAGAATAACCTCGTACCACCTATCGGGCCTTGTACCAGGCAAGGTTACCGTCCGAGTAGAATTTATGTTTGAAGATCTACTTTCCTGAAACAACATGAGAACGAGGAGGACGTGGCACAAGAGACCACGTCCCGTTAGTGACAAGAGCATCAAATTCCTCGGTCATAGCACGACGCCAGTGCGGGTCATGAAGTGCACCCCGGTATGTTTTCGGAATAGCTAGGAGAGGGAGTGGAGTGAGTCGCGGAGAGATTAAGATGGTCAACGGGCTGGAAGAGACCACGTTTAGCACGAGTCACCATGGTGTGAGTGTTGGACGGGGAAGGGGGCCGGTGCACCACGACCGGCGAGGATGGACTAGTGGACGCCGAGGAGTCAGAGGGCGTCGGGCTAGGAGCGACCGTGGGCGTCGTCGTGCGAGTGGAAGGAAAGGGCAGACCAGGGAAAGAACTGGGCCGGTCCGTCGTGGGAGTAGATGGGGGGCTGCCATGCATGGTGGGTTGCGGGTTGGCATGCATCGCGGGTTGCGGCGAGCGGGGGAGCCAGGCGGATGGCTGGGAGGTGAGCGCGTGGAAGAGCCAGGCGGGGTGCGAGCTGATGGGGAGTGGGTTGGCGGGGTGCTCGCTGGTGTGGTTCGGCCCGGTATGGAGGGGTTGGCATGCACATGCACGTTGGGTAGGACAGGGCTGGATGGTGTGTGTTGTGAAGCGACCAAGTCAACAAGGAAATCAAGCTCTACCAGGGGGTTCGTAGGGCGTTGGGCAGAATAGGAGAAAGGAAAAATCGTCTCGTCGAACATGACATGGCGAGAGATGATCACTCGACGGGTAGATATATCTAGACAACGGAAACCCTTGTGGTTAGACGGATATCCTAAGAAGACGCAAGCAGTTGACCGAGGTGCGAGTTTATGTTTGGCAGTAGCGGATTGGTTGGGGTAACATAAGCAACCAAAAACACGAAGAGTGACGTAGTTTGGCGTGGCGTCGTAGAGACGAACATAGGGAATTTGAAAGCCAATGGATTGTGAGGGGCGGATATTGACAAGATATGTTGCCATGGCGAGGGCCTCGGCCCAGTATGGCGGCGGCATGGAGGATTGGAATAGGAGGGTGCGAGTGACATCATTGAGCATGCGGAAAGCACGTTCGGCCTTGCCGTTTTGGGCGGACGTGTAGGGGCACGAAAAACGAAGATGAATGCCGTGAGTCGAGAAAAAATGAGGTGACCGTGGAGTTGATAAACTCAGTCCCATTGTCAGCTTGCATGGCAACAAGAGGACGTGAGAATTGGGTGCGAATGTAAGCAACAAAATTAAGAAGAATCGCCGCGGTATCTGACTTTTTCCGGAAAGGAAAGGTCCACATGAAATGAGAAAAATCATCAACGATAACAAGATAGTACTTGAAACCGAAATTAATCAAAAGTGGAAAAGTCCAAAGATCACAATGAATCAACTTAAATGGTTCGACGCTTATTGAAGTAGACCTAGTGAAAGGCAAGCGCACGTGTTTGCCAAGTTGACAAGCATGGCAAATATGCGTGGCTGCTTTATTACATGAAATAAAAGAATTCTTATGAAGGTGGGACATGGCGTCGCGTCCCGGATGACCTAAGCGACGGTGCCAAAGCTTGGTGGAGGTGGTGGCGAGGAGTCCATGGGCGTGGTGGTTGACGACCGATGATGGGAAGATGTAGAGGTCTTCGAGACTATTACAGCGAAGAATCACGGCCTTGGTGCGAAGATCCTTCACAGAAAAACTGAAGGGGTCAAATTCTATAGAACAAAGATTTTCAATTGTGAAGCGACGAACTGTAAGTAAATTCTCGACAATATGAGGGACAAGCACGACTTGTGAAGGAAAAGAGAACGAGTGGAGGAAGGTATAGATGTGTGTCCAATGTGTGAGATGGGCAAGGTGGAACCATTCACTAGTAGAAAACAAGGCTTTGGTCACAGCTCCCTGTACACACTAGTCCCGGTTGCATCATGAACTGGGACTAATGTGAGCATTAGACACGAACCGGGACTAAAGGGTGCCGTGCCCTTTAGTCACGGTTCGTGTCTCAAACCGAGACTAAAGGTCAGACCTTTAGTCTCGGTTTGAGACACGAACTGGGACTAAATGGTGCGATGCCTTTTAGTCCCGGTTCATGTCTCAAACCGGGACTAAAGGTCCCATTTTTAAACTCTAACCACCCCCCTATCGCCTTTTTAGTTTTGTAAAAAGCAAAAGAAAATGATAAAAACTTCAAAAATTAAAATCCTTCGAGATGTAGTTATGTTACTACATCTATTAGTTAGGAAAATTAGAAAACTTAAATTTCGACATGTTTTGCAAAAAAGTGTTATGAAAAAGTAAAACGGCCATATCTTTTGCATACGATGTCGAAAAAACGCATAATATATCAAAAAAGATCAGCACGAAAATCTGAATCCGATTTTGACGGTCGTAGGACAGTTTGCAAATTTTTAGAATCCTCAAATTCTAAAAGGAAAAAAAGATATGCTCAAATTTCAACTTTTTTGACTTTTCGTTAAATCTGGTCAAACTGTGGTCAAACTATGGTCAAACTACTTATTCAAGAAATATTAGTTTGACCCTCTAATATTTCTTGAATAAGTAGTTTGACCATAGTTTGACCAGATTTAACGAAAGTCAAAAAAACTGAAATTTGAGCATATCTTTTTTTCCTTTTAGAATTTGAGGATTCTAATTTTTTTATTTAATCATGAGCTCAAACCTTTAGTCTCGATTTGAGACATGAACCGGGACTAAAGGGCACCGCACCCTTTAGTCCCGGTTCGTGTCTCAAACCAGGACTAAAGGTCCCATTTGAACCGGGACTAATGCCTTCCCAACGCCTTAGCCGCTCGAACCGGGACTAATGCTCACATTAGTCCCGGTTCATGATGCAACCGGGACTAATGTGTACAGGAAGCTGTGACCAAAGCCCTGTTTTCTACTAGTGATTGCCACCGTTGCGGCCGCCGCTGGAGTTGCCGCCACCGCGGTTGCCATCGCTGCGGTCCGAGCCTCCGCGGTTCGAGTCGCTGCGGTGTTGGTCGGATGAGTTGGAGCTGCCTGCGCCATGGGACGGACCTCCGGTGTAGAGCACAGTCTGGTTCCCCACGGCTGTGGAGTTCGCGAGCTGCGTGTCGCGCAGAGTGAGAAGGGAGCGCGTCTGGGTGAAAGACGGCAAGGGACTCTGCATGGTGACGATCGTGGTGATGTCAGAGAAGCACGGGTTGAGCTCGCAGAGGCAGTTGAAGACAAGCGTTTGGTCGGAGACGGTGGTGCCGACGTCGTTGAGAGCATCCGAAAGGGCCTTGAGGCGATGACAGTAGGCAGTAATGGAGAGGTCGCCTTGGACGAGGCCTCGAAACTCTGCCTCGAGGTAAACAACGCGAGTCATCTGGTTGTCCAAAAAAAGGTTGGTGATGAGCGTCCATGCTTCCTGGGCCATCTGATACTCTGCCATGATTATGTCGAAGATTTTGTCGGAGATGGACCCATAGAGCCACGACCGAACGACGTAGTCGTCGTGAGTCCAGTCTGGCGTGCGGTCCGTCGCGGCGGTGACGGAGTTGACGTGGGGAAGCAAGTTGTACTTGCCGAGGAGGACGCGGACAAGCATCCGCCACTTGGTGAAGTTCGAGGCGGCGAGGTTGAGCGTGACGGGGACATGGGTGCGCACGCTGGCGACATGCACCGGCGGCGAAGCGGAGGCGGGCAGAGCAGCGGTGACGAGGGCGCCGAAGGTGGAGCTCATGGTTACGGGCAAGGTGGGGGAGGTGAGGCTGGAGCTTGTAATGGAGTGGAGGTGAGATTGGATCAGGGGTGGTGAGCGCCGGGGTTGGACGAGGCCGGATCGAGGTTTTTTTTTTGAACAAGGGAAGGGTCCAGAAGGACCCAGTCATCCATTGATAAGCATGATAGTACATTTTACAACAGGACCCCATGGAAACAGAAAACTACGAACTAGGTCCTGCATTATGCAAACAAGACCCTGAACAAGGGAAGAAGATTGCAATCGGGTTCGAACTATCTGCACCCCGATGGATTCAGCCTCGCCGGCGCCGGGGACGGCACCACTTGGGCCAACGAGACCTCCATGACTCCATGCCATAGACTCCACCGTTAAGCAAGACTGCCTCCCCTTTGGCATCTTGGTCGGGAGGAATGAAGATGGTCGCCTTTCGACCTGAGAATACGGCGGGTCGTCAGAGACCAGGCAGCAACCAAGAAGGGCGCCACAGCCTCTCGAAATCCACCGCCGTGTGTGCTCACGGACCCCAACCGCAGTGTCCATCTTCCCCTGTGAGCGCCGCCACTTCTCCATCACCATGATGGATGCTGTAGACAGCAGCTTGGTGGAGATCCCTTTGCAGATCCGACCAGGACTACCTCGCTGGAAGCTAGGATCCAGCGAGAACATGCACCCAGGATTCGAACCCCGCCGTGTTCTCCCGCAGGTTCCACTGCCGCCACCGAGACGGCACGAAGAAAATAGGGAGGACACTGGATCGGCTCGATCTGAGGCAGCCGCACACTTATTGAAAGAGCTAGCGCCAGATCCGTCGACTTCCCTTCGCATCCACCATGGAGGAAGAGCAGAGGACGGTGCCGGCGACCACCGAGCGCTGCATGCATGCGACGGTGGGATGCACTCCAACAGCATAACGCCAGTCGCCCAAAAGGGAAGTCCAGGCAAACACCTCAGTCCTAAGCTACTATATACAGGAAGAGAACGGCCTCCTCTCCCACTCCATCTCCGGCCGGCAAAGCCGCCGAAGAAAGAGGAGAGAGGAGCCGAGTGCACAGCGGCGGCTCTCAAGGAAGAAAGGAGGAGAGAGAAAGAAAAGGGAGGAAAGAGGAGCCGTCCGGCCGGATCGAGGTTACTATCTGATACCAAGAAAACAAGTAGGTTTGTGTATTGCACGCCACACATGGGCTGCCTTGTATTCACAATATATAGGAGTACATGCCTTGGTAATCAAGGTAAATCAAAGCAAATCCTCAGCCGAATCAGACTACAATATTCGGTGGGATATTGTGCTAGTTTCCTATTACAAGTTATATGAACAAAAGGTATATTTTAACATGCACACCAATCATGCATGACTCCTTTTTTTTAACATCAGTACAGACATAAGCGCTCATGCATGACTTCTGAGAGGGTCGAAGCTCCATCCCAAGTTCTGTTAAACCAAATATATGTACTCCCTGCATCCCGAACTACTTGTAGTAGAAATGGATAGGACGCAGGGAGTATAGCAGGAGGCTACCGTCCTGCTTAAGACGTTTCAAGCGTTGATTCACGGAAAATGGACCACAGGGTGCACTGGCTAACACGGGATGCTATCATCGGTTGCTTTGATTTGAGGGTTTGAGGTTGAAAATACTTTCTGTTAGATCCACACACAAACGCTCCCGTGATCACCTGATGTCATTACCTGTGCTTCAGTTTTTTTATTTTTTATTTTTCGCGAATGCTATTACCGGTGCTATACATACAGTAAAGGTTATTTTGTATTCCAGCTATAGTAGGCGCAAGATAGTGAATCACTAGAGCTTTTTTCTCACGCACACAGTACACTCCGGCAGGGGTTAAAAATTTCAACGAAATTTCAGCTAAATTTCTGAAATTTCGCATATTTCAGTGGGGACCGAAATACTTTTAACCCCGAACTTTCAAGGCAGATTCAAACTGCTTTAAAAAAAATTAAATTATGTTAAAATTCATTAAAATCAAATGAAATTTGAAATCTCAAATCCGAAATAATTTCTGAAATATGCAAAATTTCTGAAATTTCGCATATTTCAGTGATGTCCGAAATTATTTTGTTTCCGAAATTAAAAACCTGACGTCCGGTGATCACCAGAACTTACTAGTATTGCTTAATCTTCCCAAGGTGAGTCATTGCGACAACAAGAACAGGAGAATGGATCTTTTTCCGAGAGTAGTTGAGTTTGGAGAGGATTAATCCATTAATTGATATTGATGGACGAAAAATACCCTTGTAAGGTTTTTGAGGGGTACCGAAGCAAACCTCAAATAAATAATACAACATACAAATTAGTGAAGCCACATCTCAGATTCTTAGTGCTGCTCAAATGAACATTTTTAGTGAGGCGTTCGTTACACTTTTGGAGAAGAATTACTCCTCCAACTCTAGGCGTTCATTGTCGGGGACTTCTATGAATTGATCAAGGATTTCTATGATGGAAATGTTAATTTGCAAAGCATCAACTCATCATACATCACTCTCATTCCCAAAAAGGATAACCCCATGCTGCGTGGAGACTTCAGACCAATATCACTTCTAAACTGCTCCATAAAGATCATCACCAAACTTCTTGCCAACAGGCTGCAGAAGGTTATCCTTCAGTTGGTACACATCAACCAATATGGCTTAATCAAATCAAGAACAATCCAAGACTGTTTGGCCTGGGCTTTTGAATACCTCCACCAATGTCATCAATCCAAGGAGGAAACTATTATCTTAAAATTATATTTTGAAAAGGCTTTTGATTTGATAGAGCATCAGATTATTCTGGATATCCTAAAAGCCAGAGGGTTTGGAGAGAAATGAATCAACTGGATTGATATGATCTTCAAATCAGCCACTTCTGTTGTCCTGCTGAATGGCATTCCTGGAAAAGTTTTCCACTGTAAAAGAGGAGTGAGACAAGGGGACCCTCTCTCTCCACTTCTTTTTGTGCTGGCTGTAGATTTGCTACAGTCAATTATCAATGAGGCCATGAGAAACAGGCCGCTATTTGCCCCCCTTCCAAGTCAACAGTTGTCCTGATTTTCCAGTGATCCAATATGCTGATGACACTATTGTGGTTCTACCTGCTGATTACAGGCAGCTGATGCAGATAAAAAATTTATTGTCACATTTTGCTGCACAAACTGGGCTTAAAGTTAACTACAAAAAATCAATTGTAATCCCAATCAATGTGGCACCTCAAAACATGCACACCATCATCAACATCCTTCAATGTAAGGAAGGATCCTTTCCCTTCCCTTATTTACGGCTCCCACTTAGTATCAACAAGCTCAAGATAGAAGACTTTAGCCCCATGCTGCAAAGAATTAAAAGAAGAATATCTGGGTGCTCCACCTTAATATCTTATGATGGAAGACTGCAGCTCATCAAATCAGTTTTCTCCTCCTTGCCAACTTTCTTCATGAGTTGCCTTTCCCTTCCAGTGGGAGTAATTGATCAAATCAACAAGTACCTCAGGCATTGCTATTGGAGGAAATATGGAACTGAGGAAGTTGGATAGGCTATGATCTCATGGGAAACAGTCTGCAAACCCCAAATCTCATGGAGGACTGGGAGTACTTGATATTCAGCTGCACAATAAAGCTTTATTAATCAAAAACCTCCATATGTTCTTTAACAAACATAATCTTCCTTGGGTCAAACTATTGTTGGAGACTTATTATTCAGTCACTCCACCAAAAGACATGCTTGAGGGCTCTTTCTGGTGGAAAACACATCTGAAACTGATACCCATCTTCAAGGAGGTTGCTTATTGCACAGCTGGTTCTGGAGATATATACAACACTGTTTTGGACACACAGATGTCAACAAAAGCCACTGATTAAAGAATATCCTGAGCTAGATTCTTTTGCAATCAATGATCAGTGTTCTGTGGAACAACTGAAACAATCAGCTGATATTTTGAAACATTTTCACACACCCCTATCTGCCATTGCTTTCCAACAGCTTATTGAATTAGCACCAATTGTCCGGCAGATTGGAAGCACTACTGATATATGGCACTATGAGTGGAAATCTGGCTTTTTCAGTCAGTAAGATGTATAAACAGATGATGAGACCTTCAGATGTGCATCACCTGTTTAGAGATTTATGGAAAGCAGCATGCAGAATCAGGCACAAAATCTTCTTTTGGATGATATTACATGACAGAACCAACACTAGAAGTCTCCTCAAAAGGAAGCACTTCTTGTTACAGAGCTATGAATGTGCCCTCTGCCAAGAACATGTTGAGGAAACATCATGTTTTCACCTGCTTTGGGATTGCCAATTTGCTCTATCTTGTTGGTACATCATTGCTCCACATAGGCACAGTGGAACATATGCCTTTGATGATATTACGCTCTTCAAACATGTCTTCCCACCTCAGATTGCCATGGATATTGTGATCATGGGATGCTGGAAATATGGATGCAAAGGAATGAAAAGATTTTTAGAAACACCACCCCGAGTCTGGAAGCTTGGAAACAAGGACTACTTCATGATCTATCTCTAGTCAAGCACAGAACAAAAAGGAAGAACATTGCCACTCACTACTAGGAAAAACCTTATACACAACATCTTAGCAGTAGCGCTGGACAAAACTAGGCGCTACTGCTACTTAGCAGTAGCGTGTTTAGCAGTAGCGCGTTCTCCTAAAGCGCGCTGCTACTATACTTGTACAGGGCGCAGATGGCTAGCCCCACATAGAAGTAGCGCGGTTTCCTAACCAGCGCTACTGCTAAGTCTCTCACTCTCTCTCTCCCTCTCACTTGCTCTCGCCCGCGCCGAACCCGTCGTCCCCCGCCGCCGCGCTGCTCCTCGCTAAGGTACTCCCTCCTTCCCCTCCTCCTCCGGCCGCCCCTCCCTCCTCCTCCTCCAGCCGCCCCCTTCCTCTTCCTCTTCCGGCCGCTCCCTACCCCTCCACCCCTGCCCCCTCCCTCCTCCTCCTCCGTCCGCCCCCTCCCTCCTCCTCCTCCGGCCGCCCCCAAAGCCCAAAATGGCATAACCAAATGATTGTTTAGCCAATGATGGATTTCGCGCCACGGAATGAATCAAAGAACTGAGGACGTTTCCAATACCGACAGTCCACCCCTTGCCCCCTCCCTTCTCCTCCTCCTCCTCCGGCCGCCCCTCCCCCTCCACCCCTGCCCCTCCCTCCACCTCCTCCTCCGGCCACCCCCTCCCCCTCCATGCCTGCCCCCTCCCTCCTCCTCCTCCTCCGGCCGCCCCCTCCCCCTCCTCCCCCGCCCCATCCCTCCTCCGATCCCACCGGCCTCCTCCCCCTCCTCCTCTCGCCTTCTTCCTCCTCCCTCCATCTTTTTTTTATGTTTTTACTATTGTATAATGTAGTTTTTTTTACTGTTTTTAGTAAGTGTTTAAAATAATTAGTAAGTAAACTAATAAACTAGTGGAACTAGTTTGGTTTTAGTAAGAACTAGTTGAATTAAGCGAATTAATGTATTTTTAGTAAGAAAATTAATATAACTAGTTGAACTAGTTTATTTTTTTAGAAAGAACTAGTTTATTTCTATTTATAGTAAATTTATTTTTAGTAAGAACTAGTTGAATTAATATAACTAGTTGAACATGTCACATTTTTTTAGTAAGAACTATTCGGGATGTATTAGTGATAACTTATAGGGTTTTTGTTTTTGCAGAAATCAAGGAGCCCCTCCATCATCCCCGCCGTCGTCCCCGTCACCGACCCCCTCCGACCTCGAGGTGAGACCAGCCAAATCTCCATGTCAATATGAGTCCTATAAGATATGATGTAGATAAACACATGTATATCTTGTGTTGCTCAAATAGGATATGTGGTTGCCCAAGTGGCCGGTCATGTTTGCAGGTTACACCTCCGAGTGGCCTATGTTTTGCCGGAGTGTTGATTAATTTCCGTTCCGGCAAATTTCAGGCGCTTGATATGTCCTGCTTTAGCAAAGGTCATGCCGGAATTTTCCGTGAATTTTGGCATGACTTGTGCTAGAATATGTAGGAAATATCGAGTGGCCTGGATTTTCTAGAAAGATAATTAAATGATATTTCGGGTTGACTTTAAGACTGTCGAGGCCGAAGAATCCCGACTATTGTCGTGGGGGTCGTTTATCCTTCTTCTCTGGGTGCTAGACCTTTGTTATGCACTAGGGGAAGGAGGAGTAACGACCATCACCTACGGTCGCAAATATCAGAGAGGAATCAGTGAGGGAGAGTATCCACCATATATGAGAGGACAAAGAGTCCCGACTGTTGTCATGGGGGTAGCTTCTCCTTCGTTCCCATGTGCTAGACAATTTGATGTAATGCACTCGGGAACGAAAGGAGGAGCTACCATCACCGACGGTCGAATATATACACCACGTGAGCTAAGAGTTTTCAAGAAAAGACTCAACAGACCCATAGTCAACCCGTGATGAATAATAATGATCTAATTTAGTTTTTGTAGTACATATATTTAATTGTACAAGTTTAATCTTTGAATTATGAACATAGGAAATGTCGTCGGACATTGAAGGTCCCTGATACGTCCATTTTGCATCATGCTTTTATATCAATATTTATTGCATTATGGGTTGTTATTACACATTATATCTCAATACTTATGGCCATTCTCTCTTATTTTACAAGGTTTACCATGAAGAGGGGGAATGCCGGCAGCTGGAATTCTGGCTGGAAAAGGAGCAAACAATGGAAACCTATTCTGCACTGCTCCAAAAATCCTGAAACTCCACGAAACTTATTTTTGGAATTAATAAGAATTATTGAGCAGAAGAAACACCTCAGGGGTCCCACACCCTGGCCAGGAGAGTGGGGGGCGCGCCCACCCCTACTGGGCGTGCCCTATCTCCTGGGCCCCCTGGTGCCCCCCCCCCCCGGTGTCCATCTTCTGCTATATGAAGGCTTTTACCCTGGAAAAAAAATCATGGGCAAGCTTATGGGACGAAACTCCGCCGCCACGAGGCGGAACCTTGGCGGAATCAATCTAGAGCTCCGTCAGAGCTGTTCTGCCGGGGACACTTCCCTCCGGGAGGGGGAAATCATCACCACCATCATCACCAACGATCCTCTCATCGGGAGGGGGTCAATCTTCATCAACATCTTCACCAGCACCATCTCATCTCAAAACCCTAGTTCATCTCTTGTATCCAATCTTGTATCCAAACCACAAATTGGTACCTATGGGTTGCTAGTAGTGTTGATTACTCCTTATAGTTGACGCTAAACTGTTTACTTGGTGGAAGATCATATGTTCAGATCCTTAATGCATATTATTACTCCTCTGATTATGAACATGAATATGCTTTGTGAGTAGTTACATTTGTTCCTGAGGACATGGGTGAAGTCTTGCCATTAGTAGTCATGTGAAGTTGATATTCGTTCGATATTTTGATGAGATGTATGTTGTCTTTTCCTCTAGTGGTGTTATGTGAACGTCGACTACATGACACTTCACCATTATTTGGGCCTAGAGGAAGTCATTGGGAAGTAATAAGTAGATGATGGGTTGCTAGAGTGATAGAATCTTAAACCGTAGTTTATGCGTTGCTTTGTTAGGGGCTGATTTGGATCCATATGTTTAATGTTGTGGTTAGGGTTACCTTAATACTTCTTTTGTAGTTGCAGACGCTTGAAATAGGGGTTAATCATAAGTGGGATGCTTGTCCAAGTAAGGGAAGTACCCAAGCACCGGTCCACCCACATATCAAATTATCAAAGTACCGAACGCGAATCATATGAGCGTGATGAAAACTAGCTTGACGATAATTCCCATGTGTCCTCGGGAGCTCCTTTCTCATTATAAAAAAATGTCCAGGCTTATCCTTTGCTACAAAAGGATTGGGCCACCTTGCTGCACTTTATTACTTTTATTGCTTGTTACTCTTTACAGTTTATCTTATCACAAAACTATCTATTACCTACAATTTTAGTGCTTGTAGAGAAAACCTTACTGAAAACCGCTTATCATTTCCTTCTGCTCCTCGTTGGGTTCGACACTCTTACTTATCAAAAGGACTACGATATATCCCCTACACTTGTGGGTCATCAAGACTCTTTTCTGGCGCCGTTGCCGGGGAGTGTAGCGCTTTTGGTGAGTGGAACTTGGTAAGGAAACATTTATATAGTGTGCTGAAATTTTCCGTTACTTGTCACTATGGAAACTAATCCTTTGAGGGGCTTGTTCGGGGTATCTTCACCCCGACCAGAAGAGCAAAGAGTTTCTCATCAACCTACTGAACTTTTTGAAAATATTTACTTTGAGATTCCTTTGGGTATGATAGAGAAACTGCTAGCTAATCGATTAGCAGGAGATGGAACATTGCATCCCGATTTACACCTTATCTTTGTGGATGAAGTTTGTGGATTATTTAAGCTTGCAGGTATTCCCGATGATGTTGTCAAAAGGAAGTTCTTCCCTTTATCTTTGAAGGGACATGCATTGACATGGTATAGGCTATGTGATGATATGAGATCTTGGAATTATAAACGATTGAAGTTGGAATTTCATCGTGACCGCAATTACATATATAATTTCTAGCCTCGCGAAGGAGAAAGCATCACTCAAGCTTGGGGGAGGCTTAAGTCAATGTTATATTCATGCCCCAACCATGAGCTCTCTAGAGAAATGATTATTCAAAAAAATTATGCTCGGCTTTCTCTCAATGATCGCAACCTGCTCGATACTTCCTGTGCTGGTTCTTATATGCTGAAGACTATTGATTTCAAATGGGACTTATTGGAAAGAAATAAACGCAACTCTGAAGATTGGGGTTCCAACAATGGTAAGGAGTCAGGTATGACACCCAAGTTTGATTGTGTTAAATCTTTTATGGATACTGATGTTTTTCGTGGATTTAGCACTAAGTATGGACTTGACTCTAAGATAGTAGCTTCTTTCTGTGAATCTTTTGCTACTCACGTTGATCTCCCTAAAGAGAAGTGGTTTAAATATAATTCTCCCATTGAAGTAAAAGTAGTTGCACCTATTACAATTGAAGAAAAGACTGTCACCTATAGTGATCCTATTGTTCCTACTACTTATGTTGAGAAACCTCCTTTTCCTGTTAGGATAAAAGATCATGTTAAAACTTCGGCTGTTGTTCGTAAGAGTAATACTAGGACGTATACCCCTCTTGAGAAAATCAAAGTTGAACCTAGTATTGCTATGGTTAAAGATCTCTTGGATGATGAATTAGATGGGCATGTTATTTATTTCTAGGGTGAGACTGCTAATATAGCTAGACGAGATGCTAGGATACATAGACCTGTGGTAGGCACGCCTGTTATTTCCGTTAAGATAGGAGATCATTGTTATCATGGTTTATGTGATATGGGTGCTAGTGTTAGTGCGATACCCTATGACTTATATAAAGAAATTATGCACGACATTGCACCCATTGAATTGGAAGACATTGATGTTACTATTAAGCTTGCTAATAGGGATACCATTAAACCAGTTGGGATAGTTAGAGATGTTGAAGTCTTGTGTGGGAAGGTTAAATACCCTACTGATTTTCTTGTTCTTGGTTCCCCACAAGATGATTTTTGTCCCATTATTTTTGGTAGACCCTTCTTGAATACAGTTAATGCTAAGATTGATTGTGAAAAGGATACTGTTACAATTGGCTTAGAGGGTATGTCTCATGAGTTTAATTTTGCTAAGTTCCGTAGACAACCTCGTGATAGAGAATCACCTAGTAAGGATGATATTATTGGTCTTGCTTCCATTGCCGTACGTCCTACTGATCCGTTAGAACAATATTTGCTAGACCATGAAAACGAAATGTTTATGAAGGAAAGAAGGGAAATAGATGAAGTGTTCCTTAAACAGGAACCTATGCTGAAACACAACCTTCCCGTTGAAATTCTTGGGGATCCCCCTCCACCCAAGGGTGATCCCGTGTTTGAACTCAAACCATTACCTGATGACCTTAAGTATGCTTATCTTAATGAAAAGAAAATATATCGTGTTATTATTAGTGCTAACCTTTCAGAGCAAGAAGAAGAAAGATTATTGAAAACTCTGAAGAAGCACCGCGTTGCTATTGGATATACTCTGGATGATCTTAAGGGCATTAGTCCCATGTTATGCCAACACAAAATTAATTTGGAGGCCGATGCTAAACCAGTTAGAGATCCTCACTGAATCCCAAGATGAAAGAAGTGGTAAGAAAGGAGATACTAAAGCTCCTTGAGGCAGGTATAATTTATCCCGTTGCTGATAGTGAATGGGTAAGGCCTGTCCACTGTGTTCCTAAAAAGGGAGGTATTACCGTTGTTCCTAATGATAAAGATGAATTGATCCCGCAAAGAATTATTACAGGTTATAGGATGGTAATTGATTTCCGTAAATTAAATAAAAGCTACTAAGAAAGATCATTACCCTCTACCTTTTATTGATCAAATGCTAGAAAGACTATCCAAACGCACACATTTTTGCTTTCTAGATGGTTATTCTGGTTTCTCTCAGATATCTGTGTCAGCTAAGGATCAATCGAAAACTACTTTTACTTGCCCTTTCGGTACTTTTGCTTATAGACGTATGCCTTTTGGTTTATGTAATGCACCTGCTACTTTTCAAAGATGTATGATGGCTATATTCTCTGACTTTTGTGAAAAGATTTGTGAGGTATTCATGGATGATTTCTCCGTTTATGGATCCTCTTTTGATGATTGCTTGAGCAACCTTGATCGAGTTTTGCAGAGATGCGAAGACACTAGTCTCGTCCTGAATTGGGAGAAGTGTCGTGCTACCTCTTGAGAAGTGCGTTGGATTTCCCCGAATAGGAGAGGATGATGTAGCAAAGTGGCATAAGTATTTCCCTTAGTTTTTGAGAACCAAGGTATCAATCCAGCAGGAGACCACACACAAGTCCTCGTACCTACACAAAACGATAGCAACTCGCAACCAACGCTTAGGGGTTGTCAATCCCTTCACGGTCACTTACGAGAGTGAGATCTGATAGAGATAATATTTTTGGTATTTTTGATAGATAGATGCAAAGTAAAAAGTAAAAGGCAAAGTAAAACAAAACAAGTAAATAAAGTGATATAGATTGATATGATGAGAATAGACCCGGGGGCCATAGGTTTCACTAGTGGCTTCTCTCAAGAGCATAAGTATTCTACGGTGGGTGAACAAATTACTGTTGAGCAATTGACAGAATTGAGCATAGTTATGAGTATATCTAGGCAACGATCATGTATATAGGCATCACGTCCGAGACAAGTAGATCAAAATGATTCTGCATCTACTACTATTACTCCTCTCATCGACCGCTATCCAGCATGCATCTAGAGTATTAAGTTAAAAACAGAGTAACACCATAAGCAAGATGACATGATGTAGAGGGATAAATTCATGCAATATGATAAAAAAACCCATCTTGTTATCCTCGATGGCAACAATACAATATGTGCCTTGCAACTCATTCTGTCACTAAGTAAGGACACCGCAAGATTGAACCCAAAGCTAAGCACTTCTCCCATTGCAAGAACTACCAATCTAGTTAGCCAATCCAAAAAGGATAATTCGAAGAGACTTGCAAAGATAACTCAATCATACATAAAAGAATTCAGAGAAGAATCAAATATTTTCCATAGATAATACTGGATCATAAACCCACAATTCATCGGTCTCAACAAACACACCGCAAAAAGAAGATTACATCGAATAGATCTCCACGAGAGAGGGGGAGAACATTGTATTGAGATCCAAAAATAGAGAAGAAGCCATCTAGCTACTAGCTATGGACCCGAAGGTCTAAAGTAAACTACTCACACTTCATTGGAGGGGCTATGGTGATGATGTAGAAGCCATCCATGGTGGATGCCCCCTCCGGCGGAGCTCCAGAACAGGCCCCAAGATGGGATCTCGTGGATACAGAAGGTTGCAGCGGTGGAATTAGGTTTTTGGCTCCTGTTTTGATCGTTCAGGGTTACGTAGGTATATATAGGAGGAAGGAGTACGTCGGTGGAGCGTCGAGGGGCCCACGAGGTAGGGGCGCACCCAGGGGGCGTGCCCTCCACCCTCGTGACCTCCTCGGGCACTGCTTGGAGTAGGGTCCAAGTCTCCTGGATCACGTTCGGTTGGAAAATCACGATCCCGAAGGTTTCACTCCTTTTGGACTCCATTTGATATTCTGTTTCTTCGAAACACTGAAATAGGCAAAAAACAGCAATTCTGGGCTGGGCCTCCGGTTAATAGGTTAGTCCCAAAAGTAATATAAAAGTGGAAAATAAAGCCCAATATAGTCCAAAACAGTAGATAAAGTAGCATGGAGCAATCAAAAATTATACATATGTTGGAGACGTATCATGTCGCTTTATGGTTAATGAAGGCATTGTCTTGGGGCATAAGATTTCCGAGAGAGGTATTGAAGTTGATAAAGCTAAAGTTGGTGCTATTGGAAAGATGCCATGTCCCAAGGACATAAAAGGTATAATAAGTTTCCTTGGTCATGCCGGTTTTTATAGGAGGTTCATTAAGGACTTTTCTAAAATCTCTAGGCCTCTGACTAATTTATTGCAAAAATATATTCCTTTTGTCTTTGATGATGATTGTGTAGAAGCATTTGAAATACTTAAGAAAGCTTTGATCACTGCACCTATTGTTCAGCCGCCTGATTGGAATTTACCCTTTGAAGTTATGTGTGATGCTAGTGATTATGCTGTAGGTGTTGTTCTAGGGCAAAGAGTTGATAAGAAATTGAATGTTATCCAGTATGCTAGTAAGACTCTTGATACTGCTCAGAGAAATTATGCTACTACTGAAAAAGAATTCTTAGCAGTTGTGTTTGCATGTGATAAGTTTAGACCTTATATTGTTGATTCCAAAGTTACTATTCACACTGATCATGCTGCTATTAAATATCTTATGGAAAAGAAAGATGCTAAGCCTAGACTCATTAGATGGGTTCTCCCGCTCCAAGAATTTGATTTACATATTATTGATAGAAAGGGAGCTGAGAACCCCGTTGCAGATAACTTGTCTAGATTAGAGAATGTTCTTGAGGACCCACTGCCTATTGATGATAGCTTTCCTAATGAACAATTAGCGGTCGTTAATGCTTCTCATACTACTCCTTGGTATGCTGATTATGCTAATTACATTGTTGCTAAGTTTATACCTCCTAATTTCACATACCAGCAAAAGAAAAAAATTCTTTCATGATTTAAGACATTACTTTTGGGATGACCCACACCTTTATAAAGAAGGAGTAGATGGTGTTATTAGACGTTGTATGCCTGAGCATGAACAGGAACAGATCCTACGCAAGTGTCAATCTGAATCCTATGGAGGACACCACGCTGGAGATAGAACTGCACACAAGGTACTACAATCTGGTTTTTATTGGCCTACTCTCTTCAAAGATGCTCATAAGTTTGTCTTATCTTGTGATGAATGTCAAAGAATTGGTAATATTAGTAGACGTTAAGAAATGCCTATGAATTACTCTCTTGTTATTGAACCGTTTGATGTCTGGGGATTTGATTATATGGGACCTTCTCCTGCCTCTAATGGTTATACACATATTTTAGTTGCTGTTGATTACATTACTAAGTGGGTAGAAGCTATTCCAACTAGTAGTGCTGATCATAACACTTCTATTAAAATGCTTAAAGAAGTTATTTTTCCAAGGTTTGGAGTCCCTAGATATCTTATGACTGATGGTGGTTCACATTTTATTCATGGTGCTTTCCGTAAGATGCTTGCTAAGTATGATATTAATCATAGAATCACATCTCCTTATCATCCGCAGTCTAGCGGTCAAGTAGAGTTGAGCAATAGAGAGCTCAAATTAATTTTGCAAAAGACTGTGAATAGATCTAGAAAGAATTGGTCAAAAAAACTTGATGATGCACTATGGGCCTACAGAACTGCATACAAAAAATCCTATGGGTATGTCTCCATATAAGATGGTTTATGGAAAATCATGTCATTTACCTCTAGAACTCAAACATAAAGCATATTGGGCTATTAAAGAGCTCAACTATGACTTCGAACTTGCCGGTGAGAAGAGGTTGTTTGATATTAGCTCACTTGATGAATGGAGAACCCAAGCCTATGAGAATACCAAGCTATTCAAAGAAAAGGTCAAACGCTGGCATGACAAAAGGATACAAAAGTGTGAGTTTAACATAGGTGATTATGTGTTGTTATTCAACTCTCATTTAAGATTTTTTGCAGGAAAACTTCTCTCTAAACGTGAAGGAGCTTATGTTATCGAGGAGGTCTATTGTTCTGGTGCCATAAAAATCAACAACTTCGAAGGTACAAGTCCGAGGGTGGTGAACGGTCAAAGAATTAAACATTATATTTCAGGTAATCCTATGAATGTTGAAACTAATATTATTGAAACCGTAACCCTGGAGGAATACATAAGGGACACTTTCCAGAACGTTCCAGACTTCGAAAAGGAATTGGTATGTGGTACGGTAAGTAAACCGACTCCAAAACAATTCTAATGGCATTTTTTATCAGTTTTGGAATATTTAAGAATTTTAGGAAGAAAGAAGTGGTCCGAGAGGGACACGAGGCCCCCACGGAGTGGAGGGCGTGCCCTCCCTTACTGGGCGCGCCCCCTATCTCGTGGACACCTCGTGTGCGTCCTGGACTCCGTTTTCTTGCACATTATGTATTTTGGTCAGCAAAAATTCATTATATAAACTCCCGAAGGTTTTGACCACTGTATCACGCAAATATCCTCTGTTTTTGTTTCGAGCTGTTCTATTTCAGACCCCGAGCAATATGTCGTCTCAGGATTCAGAAGGAGAAAGCTATGTGGCTGATTACCTTGTAGACCCAAAGGTCTATGGGGACTTGGGGCATGATGGCTGGACCTCTGAAGAAGAGGAAGACTATGAGCCTAAGGGAAAGGAGGAGACGAGTTCAGACGAGGATGAAGCCCCATTTCCTCAGCCTGGGGACATGCATGTGGAGTTTAAAAAGTCAAGCCTCCCTGATAGAGGAAAGAAGCCAAAGGTCGAGTTTATCCCTTTTCGTCTCTTGTAGGAAAATAAACAGGAATTGTGCAAAAGAGTATTAAGCCTTGAGCAGGAGATCGAGGACCTAAAAGAGCAACATACTATACTCAAGCGTAAATTGAGGAACAAGCCTACATCATCAACAACTCCTACTTCATCACATCCGAGGACGTAATCACATGGGTATGGGCACTCCCCTTAGCAACTGCCAAGCTTGGGGGAGGTGCCCCGGTATCGTATCACCATCACACTCCTATCTTTACAATTTTATTTAGTTCGACCCCTTTAGTAGTATTTTGATCTAGTAGATTGAAGTTTTGATATCAAGTAGTTTGAGTTTTGCTTTGTGATCTCTTTTTGTAATCGAGTCCGTGAGCTATCTATAATAAAGATTAGTGTTGAGTCAAGGGCTTTGCTATGTTGCTATGATCTTGAGAAAGTAGAGAATAAAAGAGTTCATATTGATCCTATGGTTAGTGATGACTTCACACATAGAAAGTATGAGGCATAAAAGTTGTTGAGAGTTGGCAAACGTAGTTTTGGTCATCGTTGCAATTAATAGGAAGTAATAAGGAAAGAGAGGTTCACATACAAATATATTATCTTGGACATCTTTTATGATTGGGAGCACTCATTAAGTATGACATGCTAAAAGAGTTGATGTTGGACAAGGAAGACAACGTAATGGTTTATGTTTTCTCACATCTCAGTTAAAGTATATTGTCATTGACCTTCCAAACATGTTGAGCTTGCCTTTACCCCTCATGCTAGCCAAAATTCTTGCACCAAGTAGAGATACTACTTGTGCTTCCAAATATCCTTAAACCCAGGTTTGCCATGAGAGTCCACCATACCTACCTATGATTGAGTAAGATCCTTCAAGTAAGTTGTCATGTTGTAGGCAATAAAAATTGCTATCTAAATATGTATGGCTTTTTAGTTCAGAGAAAATAAGCTTTATATGATCTTGTTGTGGAAGCAATAAAAGCGACGGACTGCATAATAAAGGTCCACATACAAGGGGCAATATAAAGTGACGTTCTTTTGCATTAAGATTTTGTGCATCCAACCCTAAATGCACATGACAACCTATGCTTCCCTCTGCGAAGGGCCTATCTTTTAGTTCATGTTTTTACTTTATGCTTGAGTCAAGGTGATCTTCACCTTTCCCTTTTTCATTTTATCCTTTGGCAAGCTCTTTGTGTTTGAAAGATCATGATACATATATCCAATTGGATGTAAGTTTGCATGGGTTATTATTGTTGACATCACCTAAAGGTGAATACGTTGGGAGGCAATTCAATAAGCCCCTATCTTTCTCAGTGTCCGGTTGAAACTCTATAACCACAAGTATTGCATGAGTGTTAGCAATTGTAGAAGACTATATTATAGTTGAGTATGTGCACTTGCTGAAAAGCTCTATTCTTGACTCTTTCTGATGTTATGATAAATTGCAATTGCTTCAATGACTGAGATTACAGTTTGTTAGTTCCCAATGAAGTTTCTGAACCATACTTGACATTGTGAATCGATTGTCACTTGAGTATAAGAAGTCATATGATAAAACATATATATGTTGCTGTTATAAGAATGATCATGATGCCCTCATGTCCGTATTTTATTTTTATCGACACCTCTATCTCTAAGCATGTGAACATATTTTTCGATTTCGGCTTCCACTTGAGGACAAGCGAGGTCTAAGCTTGGGGGACTTGATACGTCCATTTTGCATCATGCTTTTATATCAATATTTATTGCATTATGGGTTGTTATTACACATTATATCTCAATACTTATGGCTATTCTCTCTTATTTTACAAGGTTTACCATGAAGAGGCGGAATGCCGACAGCTGGAATTCTAGCTGGAAAAGGACAAACATTGGAAACCTATTCTGCACTGCTCCAAAAATCCTGAAACTGCACAAATCTTATTTTTGGAACTAATAACAATTATTGAGCGGAAGAAACACCTCAGGGGGCCCACACCCTGGCCAGGAGGGTGGAGGGCGCGCCCACCCCTACTGGGCACGCCCCCTGTCTAGCTGCCCCCCTGGTGGCCCCGGGTGTCCATCTTCTGCTGTATGAAGGCTTTTACCCTGGAAAAAGCCGTGGGCAAGCTTACGGGACGAAACTGTAACACCCACGATGCGGCTATATCTCCCACGTGTCGAAGCACGACTTAGAGGCATAACCACATTGTGGTTTTGTCGCAAGAAGGGTCATCTTCACACAATCCCATGTAATGAACAAGAATGGGATAAAGAGATGGCTTACAATCGTCACTTCACACAATGAACATATAATAAATCATACATCATTCAGAGTACACACATAGTCCGACTACGGACGAAGCCAAAAGAAAAGAAGATAACCCAACTGCTAGATCCCCGATCGTCCCAACTGGGCTCCACTACTGATCAACATAAAACGAAACATAGCAATGACCAAGGTCTTCGTTGAGCTCCCATCTGAGCTCGGTTGCATCGCCTACACTGGTATCATCGGCACCTGCAATTGTTGTGATAGTATCTGGTGAGTCACGAGGACTCAGCAATCTCAAAACCCGCGAGATCAAGACTATTTAAGCTTATGGGTAGGAAAGGGTAATGAGGTGGAGTTGCAGCAAGCACTAAGCAAATATGGTGGCTAACATACGCAAATAAGAGCGAGAAGAGAGCAAACGGAACGGTCGTGAAGCTAGCAATGATCAAGAAGTGATCCTGAACTCCTACTTACGTCAAACATAACCCAAAACTGTGTTCACTTCCCGGACTCCGCCGAAAAGAGACCATCACGGCTACACACTCGGTTGATGCATTTTAATTAAGTCAAGTGTCAAGTTATCTACAACCGGACATTAACAAATTCACATCTGCCTCATAACCGCGGGCACGGCTTTCGAAAGATTATATACCCTGCAGGGGTGTCCCAACTTAGCCCATCACAAGCTCTCACGGTCAACGAAGGATATACCTTCTCCCGGGAAGACCCGATCAGCCTCGGAATCCCGGTTCGCAAGACATTTCGACAATGGTAAAACAAGACCAGCAAAGCCGCCCGATGCGCCGACAATCCCGATAGGAGCTGCACATATCTCGTTCTCAGGGCAACACCGGATGAGCAATCTGTACAACTAAAACCAGACCTCAAGTTTCCCTGAGGGGGCGCTGCAAAGGGCTCTAGTTCGGACCAACACTTAGACAAGCACTGGCCCGGGGGGCTGAAATAAAGATGACCCTTGAGTCTGCAGAACCCAAGGGAAAAAAAGGCTTAGGTGGCAAATGTTAAAACCAAGGTTGGGCCTTGCTGGAGGAGTTTTATTCAAAGCGAACTGTCAAGGGGGTCCCATAAATCACCCAACCGCGTAAGGAACGCAAAATCCGGGAACATAACACCGGTATGACGGAAACTAGGGCGGCAAGAGTGGAACAAAGCACCAGGCATAAGGCCGAGTCTTCCAACCTTTACCAAGTATATAGATGCATTAATTAAATAAGAGATATTGTGATATCCCAACATAATCCTGTCCATCATGGAGCAATCTTCAACTTCACTTGCAACTAACAATGCTATAAGAGGGGCTGAGCAAAAGCGGTAACATAGCCAAACAACGGTTTGCTAGGAGGGGCGAAAAAGGTTAGAGGCTGACATGGCAATATGGGAGGCATGGTAAACAAGTGATAGGTAGCGCAGCATAGTGATAGAACAAAGCAACTAGCAAGCAAAGATAGAAGTGATATCGAGGGTAATGGTCATCTTGCCTGAAATCCTGATAGGAAGAAGAACGAGTCCATGAAGAAGACAAACGGACGTAGTCGAACGAATCCTCACAACTCCGAAATGAAACCGAAGCTAACGAGAGAAGCAAACCGGAAGGAAGCAAACAACACGGTAAACACACAAGCATAAACATGGCATGATGCACAATCAAGTATGATGCATGTCCGGTTTAAAGAGGCATGGCATGGCAAAGTGCAA
Organism: Triticum aestivum; assembly: GCF_018294505.1. Taxonomy (NCBI): domain Eukaryota; kingdom Viridiplantae; phylum Streptophyta; class Magnoliopsida; order Poales; family Poaceae; genus Triticum; species Triticum aestivum. The sequence continues at coordinate 116,834,386 of NC_057798.1, forward strand.
CAAACAATACTACAAATTAAGTGGAGCTCAATATGCAACGAGTTGCATATTGACGAAATACCACATCGAATTATTTAGTTCTCTCTCGGTAAAGATACTCAACAATATTAAATGTTATTGAACATGGCAAGGGTGAAGCATAATTAAACTACCTATTTAGGCAAGTTTAAATGAGGCCGAAACAACAAAAACAATTCCGGAAAGTCCCCATGTCATTTAGCAATTTAATGCAAACACAATTATAAACATTTTAAATGTTGTTATCATGATGCGGATGACATATACAAGTTTTATGCAATTTTACGAAAATGTTAACAAGAGCATGATACGAGGCATTAGTCGCCATGGCGGAAGGAAAAAGGTGCCACGGCGGTGAAACGGAAATGGTGCCACGACAACATTCCGGTCCCGATAACTCATGGAGGTACTGGTGCAAAAGGAGGCGTGCGGATGAGTGTGTGATGCAAAAGGTGGTGGGGTGATCCCGGTTACCGGGTTCCCACGGGATGGCGGCATGGAAAACGAGGAATGAACTTGCAATGACAATTCGGACACGGTGCAAATATATATGGTTCATCTCATACAACACACATTCATACACGGGCGGTCGTCATCTCAGGATTATACCTTCGAAGCGTGCGTTTTCGGAGCGGTTCGAGTCATCGAGGGAAGTAGTCGTTCATGTTTCGTAGTTGTACACACTCCGTAGATGTTCAGGGTCTTGGCGGGTCGTCATGTAGCCGTACATGTTCGTCGTGGTACATGGTTCATAGACATTCGAGTCATCGGTACAGGAAGTAGTGGTACATGGCCGTCGATGTTCGGCGTCGTCGGTAGAGGTACTTGGCGGACCATGTAGTCGAACTTGGCGCATCCGAAGGGGTACTTGACGAAATCCACCTCGGATGTAGTCGTACCCGTGTAGTCAGACTTGACAAAAAAAATGCACACCGGCTGCAGTCACGGTACTTGGTGAATCCCGGAGACGGTACTTGGCGAATTCCACGCTCGGTGGTCGTAGGGCTTGGCGTCAACAACAACAGGGGCGCAATGCAGGGGCGACGGCCGCAGGACTTGGCGTGTGGAGGAGGCTAGGGCTCGGCGACTCGCGCGATGCAAGGGAGCTTGGCGCGAGGCTTCGGTCGCAGGGAAGGAGCACCACGGCAGCAGAGGAGACCAGCGTGCACAGGCGCTCGTGAAGAGGAGGCAGGGGACTCCGGGCTCCTGGTGGAGCTCCTGGTGGTCGCCACCAGCGGAGGAGGTGGCAAGGGGCGTGCGGTCCTCGGGCGGCGAGGAGGCGCCATGGAGGAGGAGAGGAAGGAGGCCGGCTGATGCGGGCGCAGGTGCTCAAGGAGGTCGATGAGCGACGGGCGGTGGGGACGCGACCTCGGGGCTCTACGCCTGCAGGCGGAGGCTGTGGCGCTGGAGGTCGAGGAGCGACGGGGAGGAGGCCGCAGGGCAGCGCAGAGATAGGAGGCGGTCGGGCGAGGCGACGGAGGAAGGTGGTGGTCGCGGTCTGGTGGTCGACGGGGAGGCGCGAGGGAGATGGGGATCGAGCGAGGAGGGGGTGGCGAGGGGAGGAAGAGAGGCTGCGAGGGAGATGAGGGAGGAGCGTGGGATCCTCTCCCTGGTGACGTGCGTGTTGCGTGGTGGCGGCGCTGACAGGAGCAACGAGGGGATGGACCGAGGGAGAGATGGATCGAGCGAGGGGGTCGGGCTAGGGTTAGAGGCGCAGCAGCTAGGCCTGTGGAACGGGCCTTAGAGGCTGGGCCGGCCTGGATGGCCTGCTGGGTTCTCTTCTCCCTCTCTCTTATATTTCTAACAGAAAGCATTAGAGAGAACGAAAATGAAGAGGGGGTTAGGGAAAGAAAATGCACAAGGGGATAATTTCCCCGGACTCATAAAAATGAGCTTGATCCAAGAAAAATAGAAGTGGGCATGACCGAAAGTTTAAATTCAAACTCATCTGAATTAAATTCAAATGATTTGAATAGGAGGTGAGGTTTGGGAAGGTCCAAAAATGTTGAGAAATTAGGAGGAGCCTCGATAAAAGAGGTAAGAATTGTTGGCAAAGTTTGGGGACCAAACTTGAAGCAGAAAAAGGGACGAAATTATTTTGCAAGTGTGTTTTGGTTAATTCCAAATAAATGGAATAATTTTATTATAGGTCCCTAATAATATTGAGAGGCTTTAATATGTTATAAAGAGAAATCACAAGTGAATTCCGTCGATTTAAATGGATCAAAAAATCCATACAATTTTATTTAGTTGAGTTTTAAAATTAAATGGCATGATGGCATGATGACATGATGCAATGCAAAAATAAAAGAGCAAGCACAAAAGAAACACACGGCGAAACTCGGAAACCCTGGAAGGCATCAGAAGCTCCGATCTTTGGGCGTTACAACACTCCACCACTACAAGAGGATCTCATCCCGAGATCTAGGATGGCACCAGAGGGAAGCGGAAGAGGAAGAGAGGAGGTAAAACTAAGTTGCTTCTTTGACGAACGAGTGAAACCACGAACCTTGAGAGGTTGAAAAGTTGAAAGAGAGAACACAATGGAGTTGAACACAATTGAGAGCACATCGGTAGAAAATAGAAACAAGGAACACCATTTGAACCTTGGAGGTTGCAAAGCTATGAATGACGAGTATAATGGACAAGAAGGAATTGGAACCACTCTGGTTGAAACGAGATAAACAAGAAACAAGGAAGAACAAATTCGGACAACACTCCGGTTGAAAAGAAATGCAAGACTTGATAAGATGAAAAGAACTTAGCAGAGAACATAACACTCCGGTTAAATGGATAAGCAAGAAAATAACATGAACTTGACAAAATGACGTGATGGGTGAAGAGCACAACATCACAATGCCTCCGGAAGAAATGAAAGAATGGAATGGAATGAACGGGGGAAAACTTGATCTTGAAAGAGCATGCTTACAGGAAAAAGCTAGAATGGAGTTGTTGGATTAACAACAACGAAAGGATAAGCTTGTAGTGGGCTTATGGAAAACATCTCAAAAATTGAGGTGAAATTCTGCCACTACCAAAAACAAATGATTGCTTGAGATCAACGAAGAGATGAAAACTTCTTTCACCGAGAGGATAGGAGAAAACTTGGATCATTGATAAGCACCACAAATAGCAACATTCCTTAGGGAAGGCTTTAGGTGAAATGTGACACAAGATAACTCCAACGAAGAGATTAATGGATTTAAAATACCTCATTCTTGACAACATATGAATCATGAAACATGAAGGAAATTGTCAAGAGTGACATAACACCATCTCAAAAGATAAGGCAGAAAGAATTGCACTTTGGAATGCAAGATGAAGAATGCTTGAACTCCTCTGAAAAGAATCTCGATGAACACTTCGAGAAGGGATTAAATCCTTGATGAACCACCATGTTGAGCTTCCATGAAGAACTCCGGTAATAAAAGGATGATAGAAAGAAAGAGAAGTTGAAAACACAAGGTGAAGCCTTGCGATGATTTAGAAGGAGCTTCGCGATGATATAACCGAGAGAACTTGGAACTCCGGAAAGAAAAGATGAACAGCAAGAAGCCAAGAATTTATTCCTCCTGAACAAACTCCGAAGGAAAGGATTAATCACTTGGATGAAACAAGAATAAGAATTACATTATGCGTATCCTTCATCAATTTGAATTGATGACAAGCAACGGATTTGACATACTACTTATTCTCGTAGAAAGGATTAAGATAGATATAGCGTAAACTTGAAGAAGTTATTGATGGGACCACCGTTGGGATTGGAAACAACGAATGAAATGGTATAATAACAACGGAAGAGGAATGTTGAAAGAACCACCGTAAGAAAAGAAAAGATAGCAGAACACCGGGAAGAGTTTGAAAACGAACGAAGATACTTGAGAAATTTAGATACATGAGAACGAAGGGGTCATGAACTGATTAGATGATATTTGAATGATGCACCGGTAAGATTTGGAGAACGGGAGCTGAAAGCTGAGAATGAATAATTCTGAGACGATTGGCTCCGGAGAATGAAACTGAAAAGACTCATGAAATGCCCCGGATGGGTGAAAAGAATTCTCACAATCGAAAATAATTATGAGAAGATGGCATTAAGCTTGAATCATGAATCTTCACGAGAATGGACAAGATTTAAGAGAAAACCTTCTTCGGTCTTCACATGCTGAGAATGATGACGAGAACCACCATGAATTGTTGAGACACTCCAGAGCAATGAAGAATAGAAATGTTGAACCAACGATGAAAATGTTTTAAAAGTGATCTTGGAGAAGGAATATGACTGATGAAATTCATTCTTACGTCAAACTCTGAAAAGAATTAGGAATGGCTCCAGAATAAATAGAAGAGTCAAGTAAGATCCTGGGAAAAGACCTATGGGTTAGGGCCCACTCAAAAGAAAAACACCGTTGAACGATTGATTGAAAGGGGAAATTGTGCCGGTTGAATTAAATGACTTGAATGAGATAATAATCTCCAAATAGCTTGAACGGATTGAGAATGGAAAACACAAGTCTTGCGAGATATCTTCAGCACTCCAGAACAAATGAATGGCGAGAAGTGAATGATTAAGAGGTGCACCGGCATGAGAAAACATTTGAAACGAGGAAAGGAATATGATCAACACTAAAAGCTTGAATTAAATACACCGGAGAAGAAAAGAGACGAAGAATAATAAAATTGAAGCTCCATTAGTATCTTCGTGAGAATCACCGGATAAGAACATTGACGGAAAAGAATGGAGAGACTTCCCATCAATAAAATGGATACCCGATTAAGAAATCTGAGTCCTTGAAGAAAAGGGTGGGAGGGTGGGGAAAAACAAAGACAACTTGGGATGAATGAAACAAACACCGTTGAGAAAACTTAGAATTGATCTTGCGAGTGTTGAAATGTTCGGATCCACTTGAAGAGAAGCACGCCGGTTGGAAAAGAATTAACATGACGATCTCGATGATCAAGAAGGATTAGCATTCACATAGCAATATGAGAACAATGTTTATGAAAGGTATGGATTCAACATTTGACTTCGAAGCAACTCGATTACCACAAATCAAAACAAAACAAGGATTTGGCTTGCAGAATAAGCCAGAACAAACATATGATAGAGATTTCGTCCGAAGTTTTCGTGGTGGGGCCCACACGGGCTCGAGTGTACAGCACCATCATGTACAAGGCAGTGCACATGACATACGAAGCGTCCCTGAACCAACATAGCCAAGGGTTCTTTAAGACACAACGAGACCACTGTAAAAACGACCGTGGAAAGGCGGACCACTAGACGTCGAACCCCAATCTCATATCATGCATCTGTCGGAAAGAAAAAACTAGAGCTACTTGAATTCCCACCTATAGAACTCCTGAAACTTTCTGGTTATGCAATCCGGTGTTGGGGATACAGGGGAAGCAATATATATCTCACCCAAAACTAACAATTCCTACATCCAAGCTGTATCCATCCGTCAACACATAACCAAGAAACCTCCGGAAATCGTGTACCTCAACCTTCGAAAAGCATCCGTTATACAAGCTATGGCAATACTCCCGAACTCCCGCCCGAGTACTGGGTGGTGTCGAGGTTATCTCACCAACAACTGCATAAAAGAGATTTTCGATGTCGGCAAAACTCAGGTATTCCAGAATTGCAACGATAAAATTGTGACGACAACACCTCGGAGCTCAACTCCCCGGGTCAATGCCACATAATAGACAGGAGGCACCAAGAACAATGTTCTCGTCACAAAACCATCGGAACGATTCCAAGATACCCGCGTGATCCTAAATTTTTTTAGTGAAATTTGAGGAGAGGAAAGTCAAAACATCTACGTCAGGAGATCTCACCAGAGCGACGAAGGGACTGAGGAGTAAAAAGAATCCTACTCTCCGATATATATAATCCTAAGACTCAAAACATTTTTTTGTTCTAGACTCAACAACGCCAGCAAACAATCAAGCAGGGGGCTCCTAAGTCGGGGATGGCTCTGATTACCAACTTGTAACACCCATGATGCGGCTATATCTCCCACGTGTCGAAGCACGACTTAGAGGCATAACCGCATTGTGGTTTTGTCGCAAGAAGGGTCATCTTCACACAATCCCATGTAATGAACAAGAATGGGATAAAAAGTTGGCTTACAATCGCCACTTCACACAATGAACATATAATAAATCATACATCATTCAGAGTACACACATAGTCTGACTACGGATGAAGCCAAAAGAAAAGAAGATAACCCAACTGCTAGATCCCCGATCGTCCCAACTGGGCTCCACTACTGATCAACATGAAACGAAACATAGCAACGACCAAGGTCTTCGTTGAGCTCCCATCTGAGCTCGGTTGCATCGCCTGCACTGGTATCATCGGCACCTGCAACTATTGTGATAGTATCTGGTGAGTCACGAGGACTCAGCAATCTCAAAACCCGCGAGATCAAGACTATTTAAGCTTATGGGTAGGAAAGGGTAATGAGGTGGAGTTGCAGCTGAAGGAAATATGCCCTAGAGGCAATAATAAAGTTATTATTTATTTCCTTATTTCATGATAAATGTTTATTATTCATGCTAGAATTGTATTAACCGGAAACATAATACATGTGTGAATACATAGACAAACATAGTGTCACTAGTATGCCTCTACTTGACTAGCTCGTTTATCAGAGATGGTTATGTTTCCTAGCCATGGACAAAAGAGTTGTCATTTGATTAACGGGATCACATCATTAGGAGAATGATGTGATTGACTTGACCCATTCCGTTAGCTTAGCACTTGATCGTTTAGTATGTTGCTATTGCTTTCTTCATGACTAATACATGTTCCTGTAACTATGAGATTATGCAACTCCCGTTTACTGGAGGAACACTTTGGGTACTACCAAACGTCACAACGTAACCGGGTGATTATAAAGGAGTACTACAGGTGTCTCCGAAGGTACATGTTGAGTTGGCGTATTTCGAGATTAGGTTTTGTCACTCCGATTGTCGGAGAGGTATCTCTGGGCCCTCTCGGTAATGCACATCATTATAAGCCTTGCAAGCAATGTGACCAATGAGTTGGTTACGGGATGATGCATTACAGAACGAGTAAAGAGACTTGCCGATGACGAGATTGAACTAGGTATTGGATACCGGCGATCGAATCTCGGGCAAGTAACATACCGATGACTAAGGGAACAACGTATGTTGTTATGCGGTTTGACCGATAAAGATCTTCGTAGAATATGTGGGAACCAATATGGGCATCCAGGTCCCGCTATTGGTTATTGACCATAGATGTGTCTCAGTCATGTCTACATCGTTCTCGAACCATAGGGTCCGCACGCTTAAGGTTTCGATGACAGTTATATTATGAGTTTATGTATTTTGATGTACCGAAGGTTGTTCGGAGTCCCGGATATGATTACGGACATGATGAGGAGTCTCGAAATGGTCGAGACATAAATATTGATATATTGGACGGATATATTTGGACACCGGAAAGGTTCCGGAGAAGTTTGGAGCCCGGGGAGGTTACCGGAACCCCCCGGGAGGAATATGGGCCTTATTGGGCCCATGTAGGAGGAAGAGAGAAGGAGCAAGGGAGGGGGGCGTGCCCCCCAAGCCCAATCCGAATTGGGGAGGGGGGCCGGCCCCCCCTTTCCTTTCTCCTTCCCCCTCTTCCTATTACTACTACTAGTACTACTTCCTAATACTAGTACTCTTTCCTTCCCCATCCAAATAAGATAAGGAAAAGAGAGGGAAACCTACTTGGAGTAGGTTTCCCCCTCCTCATGGCGCGCCCCCCTAGGGCCGGCCACCTCCTCCCTCCCTCCTTTATATACGGGGGTAGGGGGGCACCCTAGAACACACAAGTTGATCATTGATCGTTCCTTAGCCGTGTGCCGTGCCCCCCTCCATGATATTACACCTCGGTCATATTGTAGCAGTGCTTAGGCGAAGCCCTGCAACAGGAGAACATCAAGATCGTCACCACGCCGTCGTGCTGACAGAACTCCCCCTCGGCGCCTCTGCTGGATCGGAGATCGAGGGTGCGTCATCGAGCTGTACGCGCGTCAAGAACTCGGAGGTGCCGGAGTAACGGTACTTGGATCGGTTGAACCGGAGGACGTACGACTACTTCCTCTATGTTGCGTCAATGCTTCCGCTTCGGTCTACAAGGGTACATAGACAACACTCTCCCCTCGTTGCTATATCATCACCATGATCTTGCGTGTGCGTAGGAAATTTTTTGAAATTACTACGTTCCCCAACAGTGGCATCCGAGCCTAGGTTTTTATGGTTTGATGTTATATGCACGAGTAGAACACAAGTGAGTTGTGGACGATATAAGTCATACTGCCTACCAGCATGTCATACTTTGGTTCGGCGGTATTGTTGGATGAAGCAGCCCGGACCGACATTACGCGTACGCTTACGTGAGACTGGTTCTACCGACGTGCTTTGCACACAGGTGGCTGGCGGGTGTCAGTTTCTCCAACTTTAGTTGAACTGAGTGTGGCTACGCCCGGTCCTTGCGAAGGTTAAAACGGAGTCTATTTGACAAACTATCATTGTGGTTTTGATGCGTAGGTGAGATTGGTTCTTGCTTAAGCCCGTAGCAGCCACGTAAAACTTGCAACAACAAAGTAGAGGACGTCTAACTTGTTTTTGCAGGGCATGTTGTGATGTGATATGGTCAAAACGTGATGAGATATAAGTTGTTGTATGAGATGATCATGTTTTTTTGAAGTTATCGGCGACTGGCAGAAGCTCTATGGTTGTCTCTTTGTTGCATAAGATGCAAGTGCCAAATAATTGCTTTACTTTATCGCTATGCGATAGCAATAGTTGCAAGAGCAATAGTTGGTGAGACGACCATGTGATGACACATTGATATAGATCAAGATGATGAAGATCATGGTGTCGTGCCGGTGACGATAGAGATCATGACAGTACTTTGGAGATGGAGATCAAAGGCGCAAGATGATCATGGCCATATCATGTCACATATTTTGATTGCATATGATGTTTATCTATTATACATCTTATTATGTTTTGTTTGACGGTAGCATTTTAAGATGATCTCTCACTAATTATCAAGAAGTGTTCTCCCTGAGTATGCACCATTGCGAAAGTTCTTCGTGCTGAGACACCACGTGATGATCGGGTGTGATAGGCTCTACGTTCAAATACAACGGGTGCAAAACAGTTGCACACGCGGAATACTCAGGTTAAACTTGACGAGCCTAGCATATACAGATATGGCCTCGGGACACGGAGACCAAAAGGTCGAGCGTGAATCATATAGTAGATATGATCAACAAAGTGATGTTCACCATTGAAACTACTCCATCTCACGTGATGATCGGACATGGTTTAGTTGATTTGGATCACGTGATCACTTAGATGACTAGAAAGATGTCTGTCTAAGTGGGAGTTCTTAAGTAATATGATTAATTGAACTTAAATTTATCATGAACTTAGTCCTGGTAGTATTTTGCAAATTATGTTGTAGATCAATAGCTCGTGTTGTTGCTTTCATATGTTTATTTTGATATGTTCCTAGAGAAAATTGTGTTGAAAGATGTTAGTAGCAATGATGCGGATTGGATCCGTGATCTGAGGTTTATCCTCATTGCTGCACAGAAGAATTATGTCCTTGATGCACCGCTAGGTGACGGACCTATTGCAGGAGCAGATGCAGACGTTATGAACGATTGGCTAGCTCAATATGATGACTACTTGATAGTTTAGTGCACCATGCTTAACGGCTTAGAATCGGGACTTCAAAGACGTTTCGAACGTCATGGAGCATATGAGATGTTCCAGAAGTTGAAGTTAATATTTCAAGCAAATACCCGAGTTGAGAGATATGAAGTCTCCAACAAGTTCTATAGCTGAAAGATGGAGGAGAATCGCTCAACTAGTGAGCATGTGCTCAGATTGTCTGGGTACTACAATCGCTTGAATCAAGTGGGAGTTAATCTTCCAGATAAGATAGTGATTGACAGAATTCTCTAGTCACCATCACCAAGTTAGTAGAACTTCGTGATGAACTATGATATGCAAGGGATAACGGAAACGATTCCCAAGCTCTTCGTAATGCGGAAATTAACGAAGGTAGAAATCGAGAAAAACATCAAGTGTTGATGGTAGACAAGACCACTAGTTTCAAGAAAAGGGCAGAGGGAAGAAGGGGAACTTCAAGAAGAACAGCAAGCAAGTTGCTGCTCAAGTGAAGAAGCCCAAGTCTGATCCTAAGCCTGAGACTAAGTACTTCTACTGCAAAGGGACTGGTCGCTGGAAGCGGAACTACCCCAAGTGATTGGCAGATAAGAAGGATGGCAAAGTGAACATAAGTATATTTGATATACATGTTATTGATGTGTACTTTACTAGTGTTTATAGCAACCCCTTAGTATTTGATACTAGTTCAGTTGCTAAGATTAGTAACTCGAAACGGGAGTTGCAGAATAAACAGAGACTAGTTAAGGGTGAAGTGACGATGTGTGTTGGAAGTGGTTCCAAGATTGATATGATCATCATCGCACACTCCCTATACTTTCGGGATTAGTGTTGAACCTGAATAAGTGTTATTTGGTGTTTGCGTTAAGCATGAATATGATTTGATCATGTTTATTATAATACGGTTATTCATTTAAGTAAGAGAATAAATTGTTGTTCTGTTTACATGAATAAAACCTTATATGGTTACACACCCAATGAAAATAGTTTGTTGGATCTCGATCGTAGTGATACACATAATCATAATATTGAAACCAAAAGATGCAAAGTTAATAATGATAGAGCAACTTATTTGTAGCACTGCCGTTTAGGTCATATTGGTGTAAAGCGCATGAAGAAACTCCATGCTGATGGGATTTTGGAATCACTTGATTATGAATCACTTGATGCTTGCGAACCATGCCTTATGGGCAAGATGACTAAAACGCCGTTCTCCGGAACAATGAAGCAAGCAACAGATTTGTTGGAAATCATACATATTGATGTATGTGGTCCGATGAATATTAAGGCTTGCAGCAGGTATCATTATTTTCTGACCTTCACAGATGATTTGAGCAGATATGGGGATATCTACTTGATGAAACATAAGTCTGAAACATTTGAACAGTTCAAAGAATTTCAGAGTGAAGTGGAAAATCATCATGACAAGAAAACAAAAGTTTCTACGATATGATCGCAGAGGTAAAATATTTGAGTTACGAGTTTGGTCTTCAATTAAAACAATGTGAAATAGTTTCACTACTCACGCCACCTGGAACACCATAGTGTAATGGTGTGTCCGAATGTCATAACCGTACTTTATTAGATATAGTGCGATCTATGATGTCTCTTACCGATCTACCACTATCGTTTTGGGGTTATGCATTAGAGACAGCTGCATTCACGTTAAATAGGGCACCATCTAAATCCATTGAGACGACACCATATGAACTATGGTTTGGCAAGAAACCTAAGCTGTCGTTTCTTAAAGTTTGGGGTTGCGATGCTTATATGGAAAAGTTTCATCCTAATAAGCTCAAACCCAAATCGGAGAAATGTGTCTTCATAGGATATCCAATTGGATACACCTTCTATCACAGATCCGAAGGCAAGACTTTTGTTGCTAAGTTCGGAAACTTTCTAGAGAAAGAGTTTCTCTCGAAAGAAGTGAGTGGGAGGAAAGTAGAACTTGATGAGGTAACTGTACCTTCTCCCTTATTGGAAAGTAGTTCATCACAGAAATCTGTTCCTGTGAATACTACACCAATTAGTGAGGAAGCTAATGATGATGATCATGTAACTTCAGATCAAGTTACTACCAAATCTCGTAGGTAAACCAGAGTGAGATCCACACCAGAGTGGTACGGTAATCCTGTTCTGGAAGTCATGTTACTAGACCATGACGAACTTGCGAACTATGAGGAAGCAATGATGAGCCCAGATTCCGCGAAATGGTTTGAGGCCATGAAATCTGAGATATGATCCATGTATGAGAACAAAGTATGGACTTTGGTTGACTTTCCCACTGATCGGCAAGCCATAGAAAATAAATGGATCTTCAAGAGGAAGACAGACATTGATAGTAGTGTTACTATCTACAAAGCTCGACTTGTCGCAAAAAGGTTTTTAACAAGTTCAAGGTGTTGACTACAATGAGATTTTCTCAACTATAGCGATGCTAAGTCTGTCCGAATCATGTTAGCAATTGCCGGATTTTATGAAATCTGGCAAATGGATAAACAAAACTGCATTCCCTAATGGAGTTATTAAAAAAGAGTTGTATGTGATGCAACCAAGAGGTTTTGTCAATCCTAAAGGTGTTAACAAAATGTGCATCTATGGACTAGTGCAAGCATCTCAGAGTTGGAATATACGCTTTGATAAGTTGATCAAAGCATATAGTTTTATACAGACTTACGGTGAAGCCTGTATTTACAAGAAAGTGAGTGGGAGCACTACAACATTTCTGATAAGTATATGTGAATAACATATTGTTGATCGGAAGTAATGTAGAATTATTCTGCAAAGCATAAAGGTGTATTTGAAAGGAGTTTTTCGAAGAAAGACCTCAGTAAAGCTACTTACATATTGGGCATCAAGATCTATTGAGATAGATCAAGACGCTTGATAAGATTTTCAATGAGTACATACCTTGACAAGATTTTGAAGTAGTTCAAAATGGAATAGTCAAAGAAAGAGTTCTTGCCTGTGTTGCAAAGGTATGAAATTGAGTAAGACTCAAATCCCGACCACAACAGAAAATAGAAAGAGAATGAAAAGTCATTCCCTATGCCTCAGTCATAGGTTCTATAAAGTATGCTATGCTATGTACCAGACCTATTGTATACCTTGCTCTGTATTTAACAAGGGAGTACAATAGTGATCTAGGAGTAGATCACTGGACATTGGTCAAGAATATCCTTAGTGAGGACTAAGGAAATATTTCTCGATTATGGAGGGATAAAAGAGCCCGTCGTAAAAGTTACCTCGGTGCAAGTTTTCACACCGATCCAGATGACTCTAAGTCTCAGTCTGGATACATATTGAAAGTGGGAGCAATTAGCTAGAGTAGCTCCATGCAGAGCATTGTAGACATAGAATATTTGCAAAATACATACGGCTCTGAATGTGACAGACCCATTGACTAAGCTTCTCTCACAAGCAAAACATGATCACACCTTAGTACTCTTTGGGTGTTAATCACATAGCGATGTGAACTATATTATTGACTCTAGTAAACCCTTTGGGTGTTGGTCACATGATGATGTGAACTATGGGTGTTAATCATATACAGATATGAATATTGGTGTTAAATCACATGGCGATGTGAACTAGATTATTGACTCTAGTGCAAGTGGGAGACTGAAGGAAATATGCCCTAGAGGCAATAATAAAGTTATTATTTATTTCCTTATTTCATGATAAATGTTTATTATTCATGCTAGAATTGTATTAACCGGAAACATAATACATGTGTGAATACATAGACAAACATAGTGTCACTAGTATGCCTCTACTTGACTAGCTCGTTTATCAGAGATGGTTATGTTTCCTAGCCATGGACAAAAGAGTTGTCATTTTATTAACGGGATCGTTTAGTATGTTGCTATTGCTTTCTTCATGACTTATACATGTTCCTATAACTATGAGATTATGCAACTCCCGTTTACCGGAGGAACACTTTGGGTACTACCAAACGTCACAATGTAGCTGGGTGATTATAAAGGAGTACTACAGGTGTCTCCGAAGGTACATGTTGAGTTGGCGTATTTCGAGATTAGGTTTTGTCACTCCGATTGTCGGAGAGGTATCTCTGGGCCCTCTCGGTAATGCACATCATTATAAGCCTTGCAAGCAATGTGACCAATGAGTTGGTTATGGGATGATGCATTACAGAACGAGTAAAGAGACTTGCCGATGACGATATTGAACTAGGTATTGGATACCGACGATCGAATCTCGGGCAAGTAACATACCGATGACAAAGGTAACAACGTATGTTGTTATGCGGTTTGACCGATAAAGATCTTCGTAGAATATGTGGGAACCAATATGGGTATCCAGGTCCCGCTATTGGTTATTGACCAGAGATGTGTCTCAGTCATGTCTACATCGTTCTCGAACCGTAGGGTCCGCACGCTTAAGGTTTCGATGACAGTTATATTATGAGTTTATGTATTTTGATGTACCGAAGGTTGTTCGGAGTCCCGGATATGATTACGGACATGACGAGGAGTCTCGAAATGGTCGAGACATAAAGATTGATATATTGGACGGATATATTTGGACACCGGAAAGGTTCCGGAGAAGTTTGGAGCCCCGGGAGGTTACCGGAACCCCCCGGGAGGAATATGGGCCTTATTGGGCCCATGTAGGAGGAAGAGAGAAGGAGCAAGGGAGGGGGGCGCGCCCCCCAAGCCCAATCCGAATTGGGGAGGGGGGCCGGCCCCCCCTTTCCTTTCTCCTTCCCCCTCTTCCTATTACTACTACTAGTACTACTTCCTAATACTAGTACTCTTTCCTTCCCCATCCAAATAAGATAAGGAAAAGAGAGGGAAACCTACTTGGAGTAGGTTTCCCCCTCCTCATGGCGCGCCCCCCTAGGGCCGGCCACCTCCTCCCTCCCTCCTTTATATACGGGGGTAGGGGGGCACCCTAGAACACACAAGTTGATCATTGATCGTTCCTTAGCCGTGTGCCGTGCCCCCCTCCACGATATTACACCTCGGTCATATTGTAGCAGTGCTTAGGCGAAGCCCTACAACAGGAGAACATCAAGATCGTCACCATGCCGTCGTGCTGACAGAACTCCCCCTCGGCGCCTCTGCTGGATCGGAGATCGAGGGTGCGTCATCGAGCTGTACGCGTGTCAAGAACTCGGAGGTGCCGGAGTAACGGTACTTGGATCGGTTGAACCGGAGGACGTACGACTACTTCCTCTACGTTGCGTCAACGCTTCCGCTTCGGTCTACAAGGGTACGTAGACAACACTCTCCTCTCGTTGCTATATCATCACCATGATCTTGCGTGTGCGTAGGAAAAAATTTGAAATTACTATGTTCCCCAACAGCAGCAAGCACTAAGCAAATATGGTGGCTAACATACGCAAATAAGGACGAGAAGAGAGCAAATGGAACGGTCGTGAAGCTAGCAATGATCAAGAAGTGATCCTGAACTCCTACTTACGTCAAACATAACCCGAAACCATGTTCACTTCCCGGACTCCGCCGAAAAGAGACCATCACGGCTACACACTCGGTTGATGCATTTTAATTAAGTCAAGTGTCAAGTTATCTACAACCGGACATTAACAAATTCCCATCTGCCTCATAACCGCGGGCACGGCTTTCGAAAGATTATATACCCTGCAGGGGTGTCCCAACTTAGCCCATCACAAGCTCTCGCGGTCAATGAAGGATATACCTTCTCCCGGGAAGACCCGATCAGCCTCGGAATCCCGGTTCGCAAGACATTTCGACAATGGTAAAACAAGACCAGCAAAGCCGCCCGATGCACCGACAATCCCGATAGGAGCTGCACATATCTTATTCTCAGGGCAACACCGGATGAGCAATCCGTACAACTAAAACCAGAGCTCAAGTTTCCCTGAGGGGGCGCTGCAAAGGGCTCTAGTTCGGACCAACGCTTAGACAAGCACTGGCCCGGGGGGGCTGAAATAAAGATGACCCTTGAGTCTGCAGAACCCAAGGGAAAAAAGGCTTAGGTGGCAAATGTTAAAACCAAGGTTGGGCCTTGCTGGAGGAGTTTTATTCAAAGTGAACTGTCAAGGGGGTCCCATAAATCACCCAACCACGTAAGGAACGCAAAATCTGGGAACATAATACCGGTATGACAGAAACTAGGGCGGCAAGAGTGGAACAAAACACCAGGCATAAGGCCGAGTCTTCCACCCTTTACCAAGTATATAGATGCATTAATTAAATAAGAGATATTGTGATATCCCAACATAATCCTGTCCATCATGGAGCAATCTTCAACTTCAACTGCAACTAACAATGCTATAAGAGGGGCTGAGCAAAAGCGCTAACATAGCCAAACAACGGTTTGCTAGGAGGGGCGAAAAAGGTTAGAGGCTGACATGGCAATATGGGAGGCATGGTAAACAAGTGATAGGTAGCGCAGCATAGCGATAGAACGAAGCAACTAGCAAGCAAAGATAGAAGTGATATCGAGGGTAATGGTCATCTTGCCTGAAATCCCGATAGGAAGAAGAACGAGTCCATGAAGAAGACAAATAGACGTAGTCGAACGAATCCTCACAACTCCGGAACGAAACTGAAGCTAACGAGAGAAGCAAACCGGAAAGAAGCAAACAACACGGTAAACACAAAAGCATAAACATGGCATGATGCACAATCAAGTATGATGCATGTCCGGTTTAAAGAGTCATGGCATGGCAAAGTGCAACAAACAATACTACAAATTAAGTGGAGCTCAATATGCAACGAGTTTCATATTGACGAAATACCACATCGAATTATTTAGTTCTCTCTCGGTAAAGATACTCAACAATATTAAATGTTATTGAACATGGCAAGGGTGAAGCATAATTAAACTACCTATTTAGGCAAGTTTAAATGAGGCCGGAACAACAAACAACAATTCCGGAAAGTCCCCATGTCATTTAGCAATTTAATGCAAACACAATTATAAACATTTTAAATGTTGTTATCATGATGCGGATGACATATACAAGTTTTATGCAATTTTATGAAAATGTTAACAAGAGCATGATACGAGGCATTAGTCGCCATGGCAGAAGGAAAAAGGTGCCACGACGGTGAAACGGAAATGGTGCCACGGCAACATTCCGGTCCCGATAACTCATGGAGGTACCGGTGCAAAAGGAGGCGTGCGGATGAGTGTGTCATGCAAAAGGTGGTGGGGTGATCCCGGTTACCGGGTTCCCACGGGACGGCGGCATGGAAAACGAGGAACGAACTTGCAATGACAATTCAGACACGGTGCAAATATATATGGTTCATCTCATACAACACACATTCATACACGGGCGGTCGTCATCTCGGGATTATACCTTCGAAGCGTGCGTTTTCGGAGCGGTTCGAGTCGTCGAGGGAAGTAGTCGTTCACGGGTCGTAGGGGAAGTAGTCGTTCACGTTTCATAGTTGTACACACTCCGTAGATGTTCAGGGTCTTGGCGGGTCGTCATGTAGCCGTACATGTTCGTCGTGGTACACGGTTCATAGACGTTCGAGTCATCGGTAGAGGAAGTAGTGGTACACGGCCGTAGATGTTCGGCGTCGTCGGTAGAGGTACTTGGCGGACCATGTAGTCGAACTTGGCGCATCCGAAGGGGTACTTGACGAAATCCACCTCGGATGTAGTCGTACCCGTGTAGTCGGACTTGACAAAAAAATGCACACTGACTGCAGTCATGGTACTTGGTGAATCCCGAAGACGGTACTTGGTGAATTCCACGCTCGGTGGTCGTAGGGCTTGGCGTCAACAGCAACAGGGGCGCGATGCAGGGGCGACGGCCGCGGGACTTGGCGTGTGGAGGAGGCTGGGGTTCGGCGACTCACTCGATGCGGGGGAGCTTGGCGCGAGGCTTCGGTCGCAGGGAAGGAGCACCACGGCAGCAGAGGAGACCAGCGTGCACGGGCGCTCGTGAAGAGGAGGCAGGGGACTCCGGGCTCCTGGTGGAGCTCCTGGTGGTCGCCACCAGCGGAGGAGGCGGCAAGGGGCATGCGGTCCTCGGGCGGCGAGGAGGCGCCATGGAGGAGGAGAGGAAGGAGGCCGGCTGATGCGGGCGCAGGTGCTCGAGGAGGTCGATGAGCGACGGGCGGCAGGGACGCGACCTCGGGGCTCTGCGCCTGCAGGCGGAGGCTGTGGCGCTGGAGGTCGAGGAGCGATGGGGAGGAGGCCGCAGGGCAGCGCAGAGATAGGAGGCGGTCGGGCGAGGCGACGGAGGAAGGTGGTGGTCGCGGTCTGGTGGTCGACAGGGAGGCGCGAGGGAGATGGGGATCGAGCGAGGAGGGGGTGGCGAGGGGAGGAAGAGAGGCTGCAAGGGAGATGAGGGAGGAGCATGGGATCCTCTCCCTGGCGACGTGCGTGTTGCGTGGTGGCGGCGCTGACAGGAGCAACGAGGGGATGGACCGAGGGAGAGATGGATCGAGCGAGGGGGTCGGGCTAGGGTTAGAGGCACAGCAGTTGTGCCTGTGGAACGGGCCTTAGAGGCTGGGCCAGCCTGGATGGCCTGCTGGGTTCTCTTCTCCCTCTCTCTTATATTTCTAACAGAAAGCATTAGAGAGAACGAAAATGAAGAGGGGGTTAGGGAAAGAAAGTGCGCAAGGGGATAATTTTCCCGGACTCATAAAAATGAGCTTGATCCATGAAAAATAGAAGTGGGCATGACCGAAAGTTTAAATTCAAACTCATTTGAATTAATTTCAAATGATTTGAATAGGAAGTGAGGTTTGGGAAGGTCCAAAAATGTTGAGAAATTAGGAGGAGCCTCGATAAAAGAGGTAAGAATTGTTGGCAAAGTTTGGGGACCAAACTTGAAGCAGAAAAAGGGACGAAATTATTTTGCAAGTGTGTTTTGGTTAATTCCAAATAAATGGATGTCACATCCCTAGTTCTGGCCTGACCTAGGCTTGCTTCCATCTGTGCATCATGTTTAAATTTTTGAAACTTGAACCGAGGAAAATTGGAAGCCTCAAAATCCTAAATAAAAGAAGGGCAAAAACCCTAAAATCTCATTCATTGTTCCAAAATGCTCTTCTTAGATGTTTAATATTTTTGGCAAGGGTTCTGGTCCCAACCAAAATATTGAACATTTTTTAAGGATTTATTTTTGGGACTTTGAATTTAATTCATTAGCTATTTGAATTTGAATTATATTCATATAATTAGAATATAATTTCAAATATCCCTGAAATATTTTATGAGCTTTTGGAAAAGTCCATCTAGCAAAATAAAAATATTCAGAGGAGCTTTTGGCATTGTTTGAATTATTTTTAAATTCAAAATAGTGGCAAATAAATTGAAAAATAAAACAGAATAGAAATTTAAAAAAGAGAGAAACCTTACCTGGCGCTCACCTCTCAGCCCAGCCGACCCAGCTCCTGTGCGGCCCAGCCCGCCACCGCTAACCCCCTGTCGTCTTCCTCCCCTCGCACCGAAGCAGCTCGGTGGCGAGCGCCGATGCCGCCCTGGCCACCTCCTGCTTGCCACCGAGGCGCCCCCGACGCGTCTGGATATGCCCCGTAGCCCCCTCTGTCTCTCCCCTCGCTCTCTGCTCTCTCTCGACTCCTTTCCCCTCCTCTGCTCTCTCTCTCTCGCGCAGCCCGAGCGGAGCTCGTCGCCGCCGTTCGCCATAGCCGCGGCCACCGGCCACCCCATGCCCCGCCGACGCGCCAAGAAGCTCCACCAAGACGCCCTCGTCCTCCTAGACGTCTCACGCGCCCAGAAGGGCCCCGAGCAGCCGCCATCGTCATCATCTTCAAGCTTCGGCCCCGGCGCCCTTCTCCGTCGATTCGGCCACTCCGGCGCGTCCCCGAGCCCGCTAACCATCCCTACGGCACCGCTGTGAGCTCCGCCACCGTTTCCCCCTCTTCCCCTCTTCGTTTGTTTGCCGTAGCCGTCGCCCCCTTGATGACCGGAATGCACCGCCGCCTGAGCTCGCCGCCGACGATGCTCCGGTGACCATATGGTCACCCTGGAGTGTCCAACCTACTCCTCGCGATGCGTAGCGTCCTCCTAGCCCCTTGCCCCGCTCTTCTACGAACTGAAACGCAATCTCGCGCGCAACCGAACTCCGGTCGCCGCCTAGGTCGTCGCCGGCGCCAACTCCGGCCACCCCGACCCCAACGGACTCCACCAAGAGCCGCGGTTCGTCCTCAGCTCCACCCCGATGCCCTCCGTGACCCATTTGGTGGCCGAAACGGCCAAAACCACTCTCGCCGCCGCGTCGGGCTCGCCGGGGGCTAAACGCCGGCGCAGCTGATGTTGGCTTTGACCATGGGTGGGCCCTGGTTGACTCCGATGAGTCACTGACAGGTGGGGCCCAGCCCTGTTAATTAACCCAGTTTAGTTTAATTAAATTCTAACTAAACTAATCTCACTGACACGCGGGGCCCACAGGTCAGTTTGACCTGGACGGCGCCCGTTGACCTGCTGAGGTCAGCATGAGGTCATGCTGACGCAATAATTCCTTTCTGGAATTAAAATAAATTAGGAAATGATTTATAAATTCCAGAAAATTGGATAAACTTCTAAAATTCATAGAAATTAACCGTAACTCCAAATTAAATAAATTATATATGAAAAATTATCAGAAAAATTCAAGGAATCCATCTGTACCATTTTCATGCATGTTTGAACAATGTTTGTCCTCTATTTTGGACAAAACAAATTAAGGGCATTTAAATAATCATATATGGAGTTGGAATTTGAATCATGTATTCAAACCAACTTCATTTAAATCATAGCTAGGTGCATTAGCCCAAAACACATTCATATTGCCATGTCATAGCATGCATCATATTGTCGCATTGCATTGATTGTGTTTTTCCTTGTTTTCCGGTAATTGTCCCCTCTCGATAGACGTGTACCGGTGATGTGATCGATGACACCGATGAAGAGCTATATTATCTTCAGAAGTGCCAGGCAAGCAAAACCCCCTTGTTCATTCCGATAAAATCCCACTCTCTCGCTCCTGCTCTCTTTTACTGCATTAGGACAACAACGACATATTTGTTACTTGCTGCGGTAGCTGAACCCCTTTATCCTTTGCATGACCTGTCATTGCCACAGTAAATAGATGAAACCCACTAGCATGAGTAGGAGTTGTTTGAGCCCTGATGTGCCTACTCATTTATGCTTGTTTGTCATGCCTGCTACTGCTTAGAGTTGAGTCAGGTCTGATTCATCTGGGATGAATCAGAGGTGTGTGAACATGTCCTACCATTGAGAGCTAAGTGTGTGAACACGATTTGGTAAAGGTAGCGGTGAGAGGCCATGTAGGAGTACATGGTGGGTTGTCTCATTGCAGCCGTCCTCAGGAACTGAGTTCTGTGTTTGTGATCCATGATCAGTTACTACCGCACATTGGGCTCCGGGCGCTCCAAGCTCTCTCGACTTATTAATCAACTCAATCTCTGTCCAGGAGTTGCAACTAGTTTCTGGTGTTTGTACGTAGTGTTAGTAGTCTACCAAGTGGCACCCGGTACAGGTGGGCTTGGGACAGACTAGGCACAGCGGCACGGTGTACCAAGCATAGATCCACCCGTCGAGGTGGGCTTGGGAACCCTGCTCACATCGTTTGGGGCCGTAAGCGACACCCCGGCCGGATCTCCTTGCGGATGGAACCCGAATAGGCGATAAACCTGGACTAGAGACTTGTTCGGTTAGTCAGGTCGTGGCCGACTCCCTCGCCCGGTTTCCGCTTGAAGGTTGCCGAGGTACATGACGTGTACAGGGCGGTAAGTGGCGAAAGCGTGTGTGAAGAAGTACAACCCTGCAGGGTTAACATCATCTATTCGAATAGCCGGATTCCTCGGATATGGAAACTTGGACCCCTTGTACAGTTCATAGACAAGTGAAAGTGGATACTCTAAAATACGCAAGATAAGCGTGAGTGCTATGGATGGTGTTCTCGTAGGGAGACGGGAACGAATCCATAGTGGTGTATTGGTTGGTGAATATGTGGACTCGTGTGCGCCACCTCAAAAGAGTTACTTGCAGTCGTAGTTCAGGATAGCCATCGAGTCAAAGCTGGCTTGCTGCAGTTAAACTCCACCACCCCTTTATTGATAATGATGCATATGTAGTTAGATCTGATGTAAGTCTTGCTGGGTACATTTGTACTCACGTTTGCCTATTTTATGTTTTTGCAGAGAGACTTCAGTCTCACTAGTAGTTCCACGTGGACTTCGACGTTTAGCTTGTTACCTCAGCTACGATCTTGTGCCCTCGGCAGGATCTGGTAGATAGTCAGGCTTCTCAGCCTTTTTCATTTCTAGATGTCTGTACTCAGACATGTTAAGCTTCCGCTTGTGCTTTGACTTGTATGCTCTGATTGTTGGGTCATGAGACCCATGTTTGTAATATCTCGCTCCTCGGAGCCTATTGAATAAAATATATGAGTCATAGAGTCATGTTGTGATACCATGTTGTATTTGCACATATCGAGCATATTGTGTGTATGTTATTGAAATGCTTGGTATGTGTGGGATCTGACAACCTAGTTGTTTATCCTTGGTAGCCTCTCTTACCGGGAAATGTCTCCTAGTGTTTCCACTGAGCCATGGTAGCTTGCTACTGCTCCGGAACACTTAGGCTGGCCGGCATGTGTCCTTCTTCGTTCCTGTGTCTGTCCCTTCGGGGAAATGTCACGCGATGAATACCGGAGTCCTGTTAGCCCGCTACAGCCCGGTTCACCGGAGTCCTGCTAGCCCAGTGCTACAGCCCGGATTCACTCGCTGATGACCGACACGTTCGATGTTGGGTCATGGATGCCTGTCTCTGTAAGTTAGTGCCACTTTGGGTTCACGACTAGCCATGTCAGCCCGGGTTCTTTGTCATATGGATGCTAGCGACACTATCATATACGTGAGCCAAAAGGCGCAAACGGTTCCGGGCCAGGTAAGGTGGCACCCGTGGGAATACCGTGCGTGAGGCCGCAAAGTGATATGATGTGTTACATGCTAGATCGGTGTGATTTAGGATCGGGGTCCTGACAATGGAATAATTTTATTATAGCTCCCTAATAATATTGAGAGGCTTTAATATGTTATAAAGAGAAATCACAAGTGAATTCCCTCGATTTAAATGGATTGAAAAATCCATACAATTTTATTTAGTTGAGTTTTAAAATTAAATGGCATGATGGCATGATGACATGATGCAATGCAAAAATAAAAGAGCAAGCACAAAAGAAACACACGGCGAAACTCAGAAACCCTGGAAGGCATCTGAAGCTCCGGTCTTGGGGCGTTACAGAAACTCCGCCGCCACGAGGCGGAACCTTGGCGGAATCAATCTAGAGCTCCGGCAGAGCTGTTCTGTCGGGGACACCTCCCTCCGGGAGGGGGAAATCATCACCACCGTCATCACCAACGATCCTCTCATCGGGAGGGGGTCAATCTCCATCAACATTTTCACCAGAACCATCTTATCTCAAAACCCTAGTTCATCTCTTGTATCCAATCTTGTATCCAAACCACAAATTGGTACCTGTGGGTTGCTAGTAGTGTTGATTAGTCCTTGTAGTTGATGCTAATTGGTTTACTTGGTGGAAGATCATATGTTCAGATCCTTAATGCATATTATTACTCCTCTGATTATGAACATGAATATGCTTTGTGAGTAGTTACGTTTGTTCCTGAGGACATGGGTGAAGTCTTGCTATTAGTAGTCATGTGAATTTGGTATTCGTTTGATATTTTGATGAGATGTATGTAGTCTTTTCCTCTAGTGGTGTTATGTGAACGTTGACTACATGACACTTCACCATTATTTGGGCCTAGAGGAAGGCATTGGGAAGTAATAAGTAGATGATGGGTTGCTAGAGTGACAGAAGCTTAAACCCTAGTTTATGTGTTGCTTCGTTAGGGGCTGATTTGGATCCATATGTTTAATGTTGTGGTTACACTACTAGAAAAAGGCCTACTAATGGCGCACCGGTTTTGCCTACTAATGGCGCACTACCCGTGCGCCATTACTAGCACGCCACTAGTATTTTTTTACTAATGGCGCACCACTGGCGTGCCATTAGTATCTGGTATACTAATGGCGCACCATGTAGTGCGTCATTAGTATAGCCCACGGTGCGCCATTAGTATCTGGTATACTAATGGCGCACCACATAGAAGTGCTCCATTAGTATCTGGTATACTAATGGCGCACCACATAGAAGTGCGCCATTAGTAACATTTTTTTTCAAAAAAATTTCAGAATTTTTTTTCAGAATTATTTTCCATTTTTTTTTGAATTTTTCTTAATCTCAGTTCACTATGGCTTAATCTCGGGTCAATATGCTTAATCTCAGGTCAAATCGCACTCCATGGTCAAACTTCCCAAAAGGTCACCCATCCTCACACTACTCCAGCCCAAGCACGCTTAACTTCAAAGTTCTATCCAACCCCAGCAATAGCTCACTTCACAGGCACTTGTTGATATATCTAGCATATCAATCCTGTTATACCTTGTTGATGTCTAGGACTTTGTTCATGTTCATGACTATGATGAAATTTTGAAAAATATTTCAAACTTCCCGGTCATATTACGTTTCATTTTTTGAAAAATAATTCAAAAAAATAATTCAAAACCAATTTTTTTCTGTTACTAGTGGCGCACCACATCCACGGTGCGCCACTAGTAAGTTTGAAATTTTTTGAATTTTTTTGCCGCTAGATCTTGAAAGCCCCGTAACTTTTTTCTGCTAGGTTTTTGGGGATTTTGAAAATGTTTAACGGGGTTCCCTTGGTTAAATTTGGATGTAACTTTTCGAGTAGATGATTTTTCATATAAAAAACTTTTTCATCCGAGTTCGTATGCAAAAGTTATGCCCATTTTACAAATTTCCAGAGAGATTTTGCAAATAAAGTCGAAATTCATATTTGTAAATTTTCCCAAAAACTAGAGCACATATCACATGGAAAACATATTTTCTTTTATTTTTTTGACATTTCCATCATTTTCTTTTATTTTTTTTAAAACTGAAAAGGCGATCCACAGGGGGGGTGGGTGCATTCGGTGTTGGGGCAAGTTAGTAATGGCGCACCGTGGGTGTGGTGCGCCATTACTAGTTTTGAAAAAAAAATTGATATTTTTTTGATTTTTTTTTGAAAAAAACTTAGTAATGGCGCACAAGTGGAAAGTGCGCCATTACTAGTTAAAACTAGTAATGGCGCACCGAGACATGGTGCGCCATTAGTAACAAATTTTTTTTTATTTTTTTTTACTTTTTTTTTCAAAACTACTAATGGCGCACGACGGATGTGGTGCGCCATTACTATGTCAATTAGTAATGGCGCACTATGCAACGGTGCGCCATTAGTAACAAATTTTTTTTATGTTTTTTTTCAAAACTACTAATGACGCACTACACACCAGGTGCGCCATTAGTAATATATTACTAATGGCGCACCGAGACATGGTGCGCCATTAGAATATAGTAATGGCGCACCACATCACAGGTGCGCCATTGGTTGCCATTCTATCTATAGCCCTTTTTGTAGTAGTGTTAGGGTTACCTTAATACTTCTTTTGTAGTTGCGGACGCTTGCAATAGGGGTTAATCATAAGTGGGATGCTTGTCCAAGTAAGGGCAGTACCCAAGCACCGGTCCACCCACATATCAAATTATCAAAGTACTGAACGTGAATCATATGAGAGTGATGAAAAATAGCTTGACGATAATTCCCATGTGTCCTCGGGAGCTCCTTTCTCATTATAAGAAATTGTCCAGGCTTATCCTTTGCTACAAAAGGATTGGGCCACCTTGCTGCACTTTATTTACTTTTATTGCTTGTTACTCTTTACAATTTATCTTCTCACAAAAACTATCTATTACCTACAATTTCAGTGCTTGCAGAGAAAACCTTACTGAAAACCTCTTATCATTTCCTTCTGCTCCTCGTTGGGTTCAACACTCTTACTTATCGAAAGGACTATGATAGATCCCCTACACTTGTGGGTCATCAGTCCCGGGGAGTGCTCCTGGTGCGGCGACAACCGGGGTTTCTGCGATAGGCCTCACCTGGACGAAGGTCGGCGCTTCAGCATTAAGCTCGAGGAGGCCTTCGATTGTGAAACGGTACGCTACGACGCTAAGTGTTTTTTTCGTAATTAAGCTCGACTTCTACTACTTCAACGTGTAATTTTCGTCTTTTACAATTCGACTAGCTTATCCCATGCCATGCAAGACGCTATGTCTTGGAGAGGATGGGTTTTGAAGATCATGAGAGGAATGAAACACAGAAAATTAACCTAAGGACCCATCATGGTACGGATTTTGTGGTAAATCTATACAATTCTGAGAACGTATCCAATTTTGGTTGCCCGGGTTGGGAAGCACTTTGCAAGATGTATGATTTTCAAGAGGGTATGTGAAAGGATCGATATAGTTGACTAGAGGGGGGGGTGAATAGGCAACTAACAATTTTTAGCTTTTCTTTACCAAATTAAACTTTGCATCAAAGTAGGTTGTCTAGATATGCAACTAAGTGAACAGCCTATATGATGCGACAACAACAAGCACACGAGCAAGTAAGGAAACAACACAAGTAAGCTTGCGAAATTAAAGGCGCGAGATAACCAAGAGTGGAGCCGGTGGAGACGAGGATGTGTTACCGAAGTTCCTTCCTTTTGAGGGGAAGTACGTCTCCGTTGGAGCGGTGTGGAGGCACAATGCTCCCCGAGAAGCCACTAGGGCCATCGTATTCTCCTCACGCCCTCACACAATGCAAGATGCCGTGATTCCACTATTGGTGCCCTTGAAGGCGGCGACCAAACCTTTACAAACAAGGTTGGGGCAATCTCCACAGCAATTGGAGGCTCCCAACAACACCACGAAGCTTCACCACAATGGAGTATGGCTTCGAGGTGACCTCAACCGTCTAGGGTGCTCAAACACCCAAGAGTAACAAGATCCGCTAGGGATAAGTGGGGGGAATCAAATCTCTCTTGGTGGAAGTGTAGATCGAGGCCTTCTCAACTAATCCCAAGTAAATCAACAAGTTTGATTGGCTAGGGAGAGAGATCGGGCGAAAATGGAGCTTGGAGCAACAATGGAGCTTAGAGGTGGAAGAGGTAGTCAACTAGAGGTAGGAGACGCCCCTTTTATAGTCATGGAAGAGATCCAACCGTTATCCACTTAGACCAGCCTGCGACATGCGGTACTACCGCTCCAGGAGCGCAGTACTACCGCAAGTCCACGCGGTACCACCATGGGGGACGACGGTACTACCGCGGAGCTGCACAGACTATACCATAGGCAGAACTACCGCGAGCGCGGTACTACCGCACCCACCCACGGTACTACCGCGAGGCAGGTAAGACTTAGTCTGGAAACGGCACGGATGAATAAAAATACATCCGTGCCTACTTCCACGGTCAAAGAGACGATGCAAACATCCGTCATGGTACTACCATCCACAAGGCACGGTACTACCATGTGGGTGCGGATGTAAAAAATTACATCCGCCCCTACTACCGTGAAGCCACAGCACTAGGGCAGGGAACCATGGTACTACAGCTCGGGGGGAGCGGTACTACCGTGGGCACCCGCGGTACTACCACCCTCGACGTGCGGTACTACCGTGTGGGCGCGGATGTAAAAAATTACATCCGCTCCTACTACCGCGACGCAGAGGTACTTGGCCTAGGAGCCACAGTACTACGACTCCGAGGGAGCGGTATTACCGTGGGCTCCCGCCGTACTACCGCGCATGGGCACGGTACTACCACGAGTACCTGCGGTACTACCGCTCCAGGGAGCAGTACTACCGCAAGCTCAGCAATAGTAGTCCAGACACTCACATAGAGGATAGACGGGGAATGCTCCAAAGTGCAAGGGAAAGGAGGAGACAATGAAGGAAACGTGTACGTGATGATTCCACCCGAACCTTTCCGACGCGGACCCCCTCTTAATAGTACAGCTCTCCTACGACTCAAATCCACCAAAAAGAAACGTAGAACAACGCCGTCTTCGATAGTCTTCGAGGGGCACCGAATCGTCTCGTGCCTAGTGATGAAGCATCTTAAAAACTCAAGGCACACGATTAGTCCGCAAAAGCATTGTCATCAATCACCAAAACACCTTAGGGATAAATATGCCCTTACAATCTCCCCCTTTTTGGTGGATTGATGACAATACGGGATTTTCATATAAGGAGATAATATTGAGAAAAGGCAAACCCCTCCTCTCTAGAATATGGACGGGCCCCCCCTAGATGTGTGCAATCTAGATAGATGCTTTGGACTGCATAGCACACAAACTAGGATCAACACTCCCCCTATATTTTAGAGACAAAGGCATGATAACTAACATCTAAGCAAGAGCATAGAACAAAGGTAGCACAATATATCACAAGCTCGCTAAGATAGATAGAGTGCATATGTCTTACACCATATGAAGTAAAGCAACCCAAAGCAACTGAAACGAGGTTCAAACGAGGTTCAACCGAGAAAGCAGCAAACACACCGAACACAAACGACGACACACGACTCGCAAATCCCTACACTCTCTCCCCCTTTGGCATCGAGACGCCAAAAAGGCAGAGAGGACACCTACACACAAGGGGTGGCTCAAGCAGGGAACTCATCCCAACGCTCCTCGCCAGACTCCTCGGCGGCAGGGATGGTCTCCTCGACGTCCTCCTCAGAATCAGTCCACTTGTAGCCTTGCTTCTCCATCCACTCGGCCTCTGGAGTGATGCGATCCTCAGAACCGCCGGACACATCCTCGCCATACAGCTTCAAGATCTTCTTGTCCCGGGGATGACTCTCCTTAGATGCCACGTGAGTCCTGTACTGCCCCTTGGCTTGCATGCAGAAAAGAGTCTTCATCTTGTCCTTCAGTTTCTTGGCCCACGAGGGCATAGATGAACTCTGGGAAGATCTAGCAGCACAGCCCTCAGCAACATCCTCTGCGCCAGCATCCTCCTCATCAACAGCAGCACTAGCAGCAGATGGCTCAGCACGGGTAGTAGTGTTGGCCCAGTTGGGCTTGACACGGAGACAGATGGGATCATGTCGAATCCAGTCTAGACCAAGGAACTCATCACCAGGGAACATCTTCTCCCAAGTCTTCGAGATCAGCAGAAACAGATATGGCCCATAGATAGGCACCTTGCGGTTGAACACCACAAACCGAAGCTCACACCACATGATGTGTGAGACATCAAGTGGCTGAGTCTGAGACACACGAGCCTCCTCACACAGGAGCATCATATCCACCATATAGGCATGAACCTTGTCCTTGTCACCAATGCGGGGAAACAATGAGTTACGGAAGATGCGATACATGATATCCAGAAAGGAGTTGAGCACCCATGCCGACTTGCCATTTGCAAGCACCTTCTCAACATAGTATGGCTGAAGCTTGTCCTTGTTAGCAGACTCGGAATTAGCATGGGGGCGGACACCCATGGGAGTGGCGAGCCCTTCATCAAGAACATGGAGCAGATCCATGAACTCCTTCCAAGTAGCAGTCAACTTACGGCCATTGGTCATCCAAGTCATCCTCCGCTCCTCATCAGGGTGAAAGTATACTGAGGCAAAGAACTGACAGATAAGCTCAGGGTCATAGTCAAGGTGAAAAGAGATCACATGTTCAATACCAAACTACTCCACCAAGTCCAGAGCTTCTCCAAAGTACTCACAATGCTTGTCCTTCCTCAGGTGATGCATTTCTATCCATTTGACATCCACATAGGTATTCTGCTTGTTCTTGATGACATCCAGATAAGTGAGAGTCTGTTGCTTGTTCCAAAACAGCTCACAACCTCTGACAGTAGCACGAGGGTTCACATACGGGTTGAGCTGCCTGAGACGGACAAACTCATATTGGGGTATCTCGTCCATGCCCTTAGTGGGTTCCTTGTGCTTGCTAGCGGATGTCTTGACATGGTGCTTGGGGCAGTGGAGCCCTCTGGTGCTTCACCTGGATTGCGCAGACACTTGGAGCCCGTGTCACGACTGGGATTGGAACGACGAGAGCCACCACCTAAGACACAAATGCAAAACACCCACGAAACGCAAAAAGGATCAATGCAAAGACCACGGCAAAGCACAAGAAACACATAGAAAGTATACGTGAAAGTTGCCATGAGATAGATGTGATCCACGGTAGTACTGCCAGAGCCTGCGGTACTAAAATTTTAGTACAGCTCCAAGTCGCGGTAGTACCGTGCAAGGTCACGGTAGTACCATGGTGGGAGCGGTAGTAAAACTTTAGTGCCGCAGCGAGTGCGGTAGTACCGCGCCAGACGGGCGGTAGTACCGGACTAGCGGTAGTACCGCGCCAGACGGGCGGTAGTACCGCACCGCGTCAAATCCAAATGACAGTTTGAATCTGAAAAGAACCGCGAAACCACGGCGGTGCTACGATGATCAAATCTATCTCAGGACAAAAAGACAAGTATAATTCCTACGCAATACTACTCTCCTTCATCCTACTCTTGCATAGATTTAGCCTACGAATCTCTAGAACACACAAGTCTCCCCCAAAAAC
The DNA here is from genome assembly GCF_018294505.1 of Triticum aestivum. NCBI lineage: Eukaryota > Viridiplantae > Streptophyta > Magnoliopsida > Poales > Poaceae > Triticum > Triticum aestivum. Next base: position 116,864,609 of record NC_057798.1, read on the forward strand.
CTAGAGGCAAAGAACACAACAAAAATGAGAGGGAGTTGGGGAAAGACCTTGGTCCATGGCAAGAGCACGTGGTGGGGAACGATCCCACCAGACGGAATCACGGGAGGGCAGCCGGAGGCGAAGATCCGGCGACGGATGCCGGCCCCGTTCTTGAGCGTGGGAGAGAGAGAGACGATGTGGGGGAACAGACGAATGGGTATGGGGGAGTTAGAACTCCCCCTGCACGTCCTTATCCCCACGCGTCTATGACGGCGCGGTAGTACCGCATATCATCGCGGTAGTACCGCTTGGGCGGAAGTACCGCACCGAAGCGATAGTACCGCTCTCCCAGGCGGAAGTAAAAAATTACTGCCGCGTGGGGGCGGTAGTACCGTGCTCCCCACACGCGGTAGTACCGTAGCTGGCTACGGTAGTACCGTGAGCTCAAGAAAAAGCAGGTTTCAACAAAAGAAGAAGATCTTTGCAAGGACTTCTAGCACAAAGGACACCACAAGAACACGCACAACCCAAAGGCAGAAAGACAACAAGAAACCACCATGCGACACAACCTCTCAAAAGGGGAGGGCGGTGGCCGGAGCCACCTATGTTTGAGTTAGTTGGTATGGCACCGCGAAGAATTATCCTTGGGCCCATGACCAAAACTCGTCTTTGAAGCACAAGTACCATCAAAAATGGATAATGTGAAAGAGTTGATCTATTTATGCATAATGAGGGGAGGGGGAGTTCATTGAAAGAACAACACTCCCCCTATGTCCATGCCTACACCTAAACTAGACAACAAGTTGAGTGTGGTGGGGGGTGCAGGGGTTCAAGTCGCATTGCTCAAATCAATGATATTTAGCTCATGCCTTAACTCGCGAAATCTTGCTTCATCCAAGGGATTCGTGAAAATATCTGCAAGGTTATCATGAGTGTTGACATACTTGAGCTCGATCTCCCCTCGCCTAATGTGATCCCGGATGAAGTGATACCGAATCTCAATATGCTTCGTCTTGAAGTGTTGCACCGGGTTGAGAGAAATCTTGATGGCACTTTCATTATCACACCAAAGAGGCACTTTGTCACAAATGACACCGTACTCCTTTAAAGTTTGCCTCATCCATAAGAGTTGAGCTCAACTACTACCGGCCGCCACATATTCCGCTTCGGTGGACGAGAGAGACACACAACTTTGCTTCTTGGAAGACCAACTCACCAAAGAGCAACCAAGAAATTGGCACTCTCCGGAGGTGGACTTCCTATCCACTTTGTCTCCCGCCCAATCGGAATCCGTAAATCCTTCAAGCTTGAAGTTTTCCCCTCTTGGGTACCATAAGCCAAAGTTTGGGGTATGAGCCAAATATCGAAAGATTCGCTTGACCGCCACATAGTGACTTTCCTTCGGTGCGGCTTGAAACCGTGCACACATTCCCACACTCAACATGATATCCGGTCTAGATGCACAAAGGTAAAGCAAGGAGCCAATCATGGAGCAATATACCTTTTGATCCACCGCTTTACCATTGGGATCAATGTCAAGTTGGCACTTGGTAGGCATTGGAGTAGAAGCCGGCTTGAAATCACTTAGCTTCAATCTTTTTAGCATGTCTTGAGTATATTTGGCTTGGTTGATGAAGGTTCCTTCTCTTCTTTGTTTGATATCAAAACCAAGGAAGAACTTCAACTCTCCCATTGAAGACATCTTGAACTTGGAGGTCATGAGAGCGGCAAATTCCTCATTGAAAGCTTTGTTAGGGCAACCAAAGATAATACCATCAACATATAGTTGGCATACAAACAACTCCTCTTTGACCTTCTTAGTAAAAAGAGTGGGATCGATTTGCCCCACCTCAAATCCACGATCTTGTAGCAACTCGGTAAGGTGATCATACCACGCACGTGGGGCTTGTTTAAGGCCATAGAGTGCCTTATCGAGTTGATACACATGATCCGGGAAGTAGGGATCCTCGAACCTGGGGGGTTGCTTGACATGGACCAACTCATTAATAGGACCATTAAGAAAAGCACTTTTCACATCCATTTGTTGCAACTTAAAGTTGTGATGGCAAGCATAAGCAATCAACAAACGAATGGATTCAAGGCGAGCAACGGGAGCAAAGGTTTCACCGTAGTCGATACCCTCGACTGGGGAGTAGCCTTGTGCTACCAATATTGCCTTGTTGCGAATGATGTTCCCATGAGCATCTTGCTTGTTCTTGAAAATCCACTTGGTTCCAATGACGTTGTGATTCCCCGATGGCCTTGGCACCAATCTCCACACCTTGTTGTACTCGAAGTTGTTGAGTTCTTCATGCATGGCATTGAGCCAATCCGAGTCTTCGAGCGCCTCATAGACCTTTTGGGGTTCAACACAAGAGACAAACGCGTGATGTTCACAATAGTTTGCTAATTGTCTACGAGTGCTTACCCCCTTTCTTAGGCTTCCAACCACATTTTCCATGAGGTGGCCTTTGGTGGTGAGTTTGGAAGAAATCTTCGCGGCACGACGCTCTAATTCCTCCTCAGATGTGGAAGGAGGAGGGTTAACTTGATTATCTTGAGCGCCGTTTTGAGCTTGTTCTTGATCTAGAGCTTTCTCATGATCTTGAACTTTCTCGAGGGGGAGAACTTGACCTTGGGCATCATTTGGAGGTTCACCACCATCTTGAGATTGATCTTGCCCTTGGTCTTGTTCACGAGGTTGAGGGCCTTCACTTTGTTCTTCGGAAGCGTGTGGGTCTTGAGGAGGTGATGGATCCACTTGAGTGGAGCATTGTCCTTCTGCTTCAGCCACAAGGGTTTCCTCAATGGGTAGAATATGACCAATACCCATTCTTCTTATGGCTTGGGGAGGAATTTCATCACCTACATCACAAGTACCACTTTGCTCCACTTGGGAGCCGTTATTTTCGTCAAACTCCACGTTACACGTCTCCTCAATGAGTCCGGTGGACTTGTTGAGAACACGGTAAGCATGAGATTTTGTAGCATAACCAACAAATATGCCCTCATAAGCTCTAGCCTCAAATTTAGACAAATGAACACCTTTCTTGAGAATGAAACACTTACACCCGAACACCCGGAAGTACTTGAGATTGGGCTTGTTGCTGGTGAGTATCTCATAAGGAGTCTTGTTCAAGCCTTTGCGGAGATAGAGCCGATTGGATGCATGACATGCGGTGTTGATGGCTTCGGCCCAAAAGTTGTATGGAGACTTGAACTCCGCCATCATGGTCCTTGCCGCATCCATCAACATCCGGTTCTTCCTCTCTGCAACACCATTTTGTTGAGGGGTATATGGTGCAACATATTGATGCTTGATCCCCTCATCACTAAGAAACTCATCCAAGGTGTAGTTCTTGAACTCGGTGCCGTTGTAACTTCTTATTGTCAAGATCTTTGCATTATGTTGACGTTGAGCTTCATTTGGAAAGTCGATGACGGTTTGTTGAGTCTCACTCTTCATCTTGAAGAAGTATACCCAAGTGTATCTTGAATAATCATCCACAATCACCAAGCAATACTTTCTACCTCCAAGACTATCAAATGATGGGTGCCCAAAGAGATCCATGTGAAGGAGCTCCAAGGGTCTCTTCGAGTAGATGATGGTCGTGGGAGGGTGAGCCTTCTCATGAAGCTTTCCTTCAATACAAGCACTACAAGCACGGTCTTTGGCAAAACTAACATTTGTTAGTCCACGGACATGGTCCCCCTTGAGAAGACTTTGCAAAGATCTCATATTGACGTGGGCTAAACGGCGATGCCAAAGCCATCCCACGTCAACTTTAGCCATTAGGCATGTCGCGGTCTTAGTGGGTCGCTCCGAAAAGTTTATCACATAGAGACCGTTCTCGACATGCCCAACAAAGGCTACTTTAAGAGTCTTGCTCCACAAGAGGGCCACGGTATCAATGTCAAAGAAAGTGGCAAAGCCCATGAGTGCAAGTTGACGAACAGAAAGTAAATTGTATGCAAGGGACTCAACAAGCATGACTTTCTCGATCGTTAGATCATGAGAAATTACAACCTTGCCAAGACCCAATACCTTAGAATGTGAGGCATCACCCCACTCAACATTGGTGGGCATAGATGGAATCTTTTGCACATCCACCACCAAGTCCTTGCTCCTGGTCATATGATTTGTTGCTCCACTATCGAGCAACCATGACCCCCCACCGGAAGAAAACACCTACAAGAGATCAATGCTTGTTTTTAGGTACCCATTTAGTAATGGGTCCTTTGATGTTAGTAACAAGGGTCTTAGGAACCCAAATAGACCATTCAATGTACTCATAAGGAGAACCAACAAATTTAGCATAAACATGTCCATCACTAGCACGGCACAACACATATGACGGGTTAAAGTCGCCGGCTTTATTGGAGGAAATGGTTTTTCCCTTTTTGATATCAACGTCCTTCACTTTTTCCTTCTTCTCCTTAGGAGCACCCTCTCCCTCTTTCACAAAAGTTTGCTTGAGAGGAGGAGGACGTTCGGTCTTGTCATTCTTCTTCTTATTCTTGGACTTGGGTGCAAACCCAATTCCCTTCTTGGCCACAACTTCCTTTCGATTGCTCAAAAGGTCGTTCAGGTTCTTCTCACCTTGAATGCAAGTCACAAGGCCTTTCTCAAGTTGGTCCCTCAACTTGGCATTCTCCTCCACAAGATGCACATGCTCACAACACGGGTTAGTAGCATATGCATTATCAATTAATACCATATGAGGGAAGGTGGCCTTTTCCTTGGTTAGCTTAACTTGGAGTTGAGCATGAGACTCCTTGAGGTTAGCGTGAGCACCCTTCAAGACCTTATGGGCCTTGTCAAGTACCTCAAACTCCTCCTTGAGTCTAGCATGATCAACCCCAAGTTTAGCCTTCTCGGAAGTTAGCACACGAGACATGACAAGAGCATGATCAAGATCTTTCTTTAACTTAGCATGGTCATCATTGTATGACTCCTCAAGAGTCAAATGATGCACACGCTCTTCCTCAAGAGCATTAGAGAGATCCGATATCTCATCGACATAGTCATGACTATGACCTTCCATCTTAGAGATGGTTTCTTTGTGAGCCTCGATCATGTCATTGGCCTCACCAAGTTGTTCCAAGAGAGCAACAAAGTGCTTCTTTGATTTGCCCTTGAGCTTACTCATAAAAGACTCAAATTCATTCACTTACTCATTAGACCCATCATGTTCATCAATGCAATCCTCCAACGAGGGATTAGTAATGATGGTGGTTTTGATGTTGGGGGTTACCTTGTTGGAAGATTTAGCCATGAGGCACTTGGCGGTGATGTTCTCGTTGGGTGAATCAAAGAGAGACACCCGGGGAGTGGTAGCAATGGCAACGGACGCCATGGCCATTGCTTCTCCATTTTCATCATCATCGTCATCCTCATGGTATTCTTCTTGAACCACCAACCCACGAGTAGGAGTCTTCTTGGTGAAGTTGTTATTGTTGGGGAAGGACTTGGATTTGTCTTTTCGGATGAACTTGCCACCATTGTCTCCCCGCTTCTCGTAAGGACAATCTGCAATGAAATGGCTCACATTGCCACAGTTGAAGCAAGTTCTAACTCGTTGCTTGCCCTTGAAGCCACTTGAGTTGTTCTTGTTGAAGTTGGGTCTTGTATTCTTCTTGCTCCAAAATTGTCTTGAAGCAAGAGCCATGTGCTCATGATAATCATATTTGGTGTCTTCGGGGTTGCTCTCCTCATCTTCCTCTTCTTCCTCTTCTTCCACACTAACCTTGGCCTTCAAAGCAAGGTTGGGCTTCTTTGCCCTTTGGGAACGGAGCACCGCATTGTCGGCGGTCTTGTCCAAAATGCTCATTGCAACGAACTCATCCAACACTTCACTCGAGGTCATGGAGTGGAAGTCCGGTCTTTGACAAATGACGGAGGACATGGCCTTGTTGTAGGGCATAATGGCCTTGAGGAACTTGTGCTTGATCCAATTGTCATCCGTGTCCTTGCTCCCATGATCTTGGAGTGAGACTGCGTGTTTGGTCACTCTTCGAAAGAGCTCACGAGGTTCTTCATCTTCTTTCATTGCAAACTCATCGGCTTCATCTTATACCACTTCATAGTTGGAGCGTTGAATGCTAGCACTTCCTCGATAGAGAGACACAACACATTGCCATGCATCTTTGGCCATGGCATGAGGTCGAAGATGAGGGAGATCTTCGGGAAGGATTGCATCTTGGATGATGAAGAGAGCACTCTCATTGAATTGATTATCCACGGCTTCTCGAGGGGTGAAGTTGCTTGGGTCATGTGGATAGAAACCTTCTTCAATGATTCTCCAAAGATTAGTATTCACATGTTTTAAATGACGCTTGAAATGATACACCCAAGAATCAAAGTCCTCATTTTTCACAATCTTAGGAGGAGGACCGGCATGATTTAAATGAGTAGAGGGAATCGGTCCTCCATAAATTAGAGGTTCCACATGGGCAAAGATGTTGGTGCCATTTCTACCACTAGTAGAAGGACTCTTTTCACTATTAGCTTCCCCCTTGTCGGAGGTAGCATCCGTCACCTTGTTAGTGGGATCACCCACTTTCATCGGCGAGGTGGATAGTTTAAGTCCTTCTAGAAATTTAGTAAACATGCTTTCAACCTTGGTCCTCATGGAGTCTTTCAATGTGTCTAGAGCCACATTGGATTCCTCACGAGAGACCGAGGTTCCCCCATCGGCCGTAGACGAGATAGAATTCACACCGGAGTGCTCCTCCGCATCGTCTGTGGTGTCAACCATACTCTTCGGACGGCAAAGTCCTTAATAAAGAGACGAGGCTCTGATACCAATTGAAAGGATCGTTATAGTTGACTAGAGGGGGGGGGTGAATAGGCAACTAACAATTTTTAGCTTTTCTTTACCAAATTAAACTTTGCATCAAAGTAGGTTGTCTAGATATGCAACTAGGTGAACAACCTATATGATGCGACAACAACAAGCACACGAGCAAGTAAGGGTAACAACACAAGTAAGCTTGCAAAAATGTAAAGGCGCGAGATAACCAAGAGTGGAGCCGGTGGATACGAGGATGTGTTACCGAAGTTCCTTCCTTTTGAGGGGAAGTACGTCTCTGTTGGAGCGGTGTGGAGGCACAATGCTCCCCAAGAAGCCACTAGGGCCACCGTATTCTCCTCACGCCCTCACACAATGCGAGATGCCGTGATTCCACTATTGGTGCCCTTGAAGGCGGCGACTGAACCTTTACAAACAAGGTTGGGGCAATATCCACAACAATTGGAGGCTCCCAACAACACCACGAAGCTTCACCACAATGGAGTATGGCTTCGAGGTGACCTCAACCGTCTAGGGTGCTCAAACACCCAAGAGTAACAAGATCCACTAGGGATAAGTGGGGGGAATCAAATCTCTCTTGGTGGAAGTGTAGATCGAGGCCTTCTCAACTAATCCCGAGCAAATCAACAAGTTTGATTTGCTAGGGCGAGAGATCGGGTGAAAATGGAGCTTGGAGCAACAATGGAGCTTAGAGGTGGAAGAGGTAGTCAACTAGAGGTAGGAGACGCACCTTTTATAGTCATGGAAGAGATCCAACCGTTATCCACTTAGACCAGCCTATGACATGCGGTACTACCGCTCCAGGAGCGCAGTACTACCGCAAGGCCACGCGGTACTACCATGGGGGACCACGGTACTACCGCGGCAGCTGCAGAGACTATACCATAGGCAGAACTACCGCGAGCGCGGTACTACCGCACCCACCTGCGGTACTACCACGAGGCAGGTAAGACTTAGTCTGGAAACAACATGGATGAATAAAAATACATCCGTGCCTACTTCCGCGGTCAAAGAGACGGTGCAAACATCCGTCACGGTACTACCGTCCACAAGGCGCGGTACTACCGTGTGGGTGCGGATGTAAAAAATTACATCCACCCCTACTACCGTGAAGCCATGGCACTAGGCCAGGGAACCACGGTACTACAGCTCGGGAGGAGTGGTACTACCGTGGGCACCCGCGGTACTACCGCCCTCGACGTGCGGTACTACCGTGTGGGCGCGGATGTAAAAAATTACATCCGCGCCTACTACCGCGACGCAACGGTACTTGTCCTAGGAGCCACGGTACTATGACTCCGAGGGAGCGGTACTACCGCGCATGGGCACGGTACTACCGCGAGTACCCGCGGTACTACCGCTCCAGGGAGCAGTACTACCGCAAGCTCATCAATAGTAGTCCAGACACTCACATAGAGGATAGACGGGGAATTCTCCAAAGTGCAAGGGAAAGGAGGAGACAATGAAGGAAACGTGTACGTGATGATTCCACCCGAACCTTTCCGACGCGGACCCCCTCTTAATAGTACGGCTCTCCTACGACTCAAATCCACCAAAAAGAAACGTAGAACAACGCCATCTTCAATAGTCTTCGAGGGGCACCGAATCGTCTCGTGCCTAGTGATGAAGCATCTGAAAAACTCAAGGCACACGATTAGTCCGCAAAAGCATTGTCATAAATCACCAAAACACCTTAGGGATAAATATGCCCTTATAGTATGTTTATCACCATGGATCTTGGTGATCCTGACATCGACCAAGACAATTTGGACATTTGGGTTCTTGTTGATACGCTTCCAATTCTAATGCTATGTGAGTTCCTCAAACATAGTTATTAAGTAATTTATATTGTTTATTTCAAAATAGTTGACAACTTATTTCCATTGATAGCTTATTTTCATTCTTCAAAGAGTGTGCGGAAGATGGTAGACAGAACTAACTACACCAATGGCTCTGAGTTAACTTATCAAGAGAAAAATCATCTGGTCGCATATTGTACTGACATTGAGAATTATAATGCCTTTTATCGAACTCCTCCAAATTATGGTGAATACGTGCCACTAGTGCACGTGTTGAACAACGATATCTTCCATGGAGATTTCCTGGTAAGATTTTTTTACTATTACAACATCCATGCATCTTTTGCATACTTCTAAAACTGAACTACATTGCTAACTATGAAGCTGTTACTATGTTTTTCAACAGAAAATCCTGATGGTTTGTGTGCCTCATTTGATATATCAGAATGGTTGCCTTGATGTTCTGAACTACAGCTAGGTCGTCCTACGAATCTCACCTGTGCATACCGGATTTCTAAAAACGGTGAACACATGGTAATCAAAGAATGGAAGAAATGTGGCACCTCAAAAGATGCACACCATCATCAACATCCTTCAATGTAAGGAAGGATCCTTTCCCTTCCCTTATTTACGGCTCCCACTTAGTATCAACAAGCTCAAGATAGAAGACTTTAGCCCCATCCTACAAAGAATTAAAAGAAGAATATCTGGGTGCTCCACGTTAATATCTTATGATGGAAGATTGCAGCTCATCAAATCAGTTTTATCCTCCCTGCCAACTTTCTTCATGAGTTGCCTTTCCCTTCCAGTGGGAGTAATTGATCAAATCAACAAGTACCTCAGGCATTGCTATTGGAGGAAATATGGAACTGAGGAAGTTGGATAGGCTATGATCTCATGGGAAACAGTCTGCAAACCCCAAATCTCATGGAGGACTGGGAGTACTTGATATTCAGCTGTACAATAAATCTTTATTAATCAAAAACCTCCATAAGTTCTTTAACAAACAGAATCTTCCTTGGGTCAAACTGTTGTGGGAGACTTATTATTCAGTCACTCCACCAAAAGACATGCTTGAGGGCTCTTTCTGGTGGAAAGCACATCTGAAACTGATACCCATCTTCAAGGAGGTTGCTTATTGCACAGCTGGTTCTAGAGATATATACAACACTGTTTTGGATAGACAGATGTCAACAAAAGCCACTGATTAAAGAATATCCTGAGCTAGATTCTTTTGCAATCAACGATCAGTGTTCTGTGGCACAACTGAAACAATCAGCTTTTGAAACATTTTCACACACCCCTATCTGCCATTGCTTTCCAACAGCTTAATGAATTAGCACCAATTGTCCGGAAGATTGGAAGCACTACTGATATATGGCACTATGAGTGGAAATCTGGCTTTTTTCAGTCAGTAAGATGTATAAACAGATGATGAGACCTTCAGATGTGCATCACTTGTTTAGAGATTTATGCAAAGCAGCATGCAGAATCAGGCACAAAATCTTCTTTTGGATGATATTACAAGACAGAACCAGCACTAGAAGTCTCCTCAAAAGGAAGCACTTCTTGTTACAGATCTATGAATGTGCCCTCTGCCAAGAACATGTTGAGGAAACATCATTTTTTCACCTGCTTTGGGATTGCCAATTTGCTCTATCTTGTTGGTACATCATTGCTCCACATAGGCACAGTGGAACATATGCCTTTGATGATATTACGCTCCTCAAACATGTCTTCCCACCTCAGATTGCCATGGATATTGTGATCATGGGATGCTGGAATATATGGATGCAAAGGAATGAAAAGATTTTTAGAAACACCACCCCAAGTCTGGAAGCTTGGAAGCAAGGACTACTTCATGATCTATCTCTAGTCAAGCACAAAACAAAAAGGAAGAACATTGCCACTCACTGCTAGGGAAAACCTTATACACAACATCTTAGCAGTAGCGCTGGACAAAACTGGGCGCTATTGCTACTTAGCAGTAGCGTGTTTAGCAGTAGCGCATTCTCCTAAAGCGCGCTGCTACTATACTTGTACAGGAAGCAGATGGCTAGCCCCACTTAGAAGTAGCGCGGTTTCCTAACCAGCGCTACTGCTAAGTCTCTCACTCACTCTCTCCCTCTCACTTGCTCTCGCCGGCGCCGAACCCGTCATCCGCCACCGCCGCGCTGCTCCTTGCTGAGGTACTCCCTCCTCCCTCTCCTCCTCCGGCCGCCCTCCTCCCATCGCCCCTCCCTCCTCCTCCTCCAGCCGCCCCCTCCCTCCTCCTCCTCCGGCCGCTCCCTCCCCCTCCACCCCCGCCCCCTCCCTCCTCCTCCTCCGTCTGCCCCCTCCCTCCTCCTCCTCTGGCCGCCCCAAAGCCCAAAATGGCATAACCAAATGATTGTTTAGCCAATGATGGATTTCGCGCCACGGAATGAATCAAAGAACTGAGGACGTTTCCAATACCGACAGTCCACCCCCCGCCCCCTCCCTTCTCCTCCTCCTCCTCCGCCCGCCCCTCCCGCTCCACCCCGCCCCTCCCTCCACCTCCTCCTCCGGCCGCCCCCTCCCCATCCACCCCTGCCCCCTCCCTCCTCCTCCTCCTCCGGCCGCCCCCTCCCCCTCCTCCCCCACCTCCTCCCTCCTCCGATTCCACCGGCCTCCTCACCCTCCTCCTCTCTCCTTCTTCCTCCTCCGTCCATCTTTTTTTTCTTCTGTTTTTACTATTGTACAATGTAGTTTTTTACTGTTTTTAGTAACTGTTTAAAATAATTAGTAAGTAAACTAATAAACTAGTTGAACTAGTTTGGTTTCCGTAAGAACTAGTTGAATTAATAGAACTAATGTATTTTAGTAAGAAAATTAATATAACTAGTTGAACTAGTTTATTTTTAGAAAGAACTAGTTTATTTCTATTTATAGTAAATTTATTTTTAGTAAGAACTAGTTGAATTAATATAACTAGTTGAACATGTCACATTTTTTAGTAACAACTATTCGGGATGTATTAGTGATAACTTATAGGGTTTTTGTTTTTGCAGAAATCAAGGAGCCCCTCCATCATCCCCGCCGTCGTCCCCATCACCGACCCCCTCCGACCTCGAGGTGAGACCAGCCAAATCTCCATGTCAATATGAATCCTATAAGATATGATGTAGATAAACACATGTATATCTTGTGTTGCTCAAATAGGATATGTGGTTGCCCAAGTGGTCGGTCATGTTTGCAGGTTACACCTCCGAGTGGCCTATGTTTTGTTGGAGTGTTGATTAATTTCCGTTCCGGCAAATTTCAGGCGCTCGATATGTCCTGTTTTAGCAAAGGTCATGCCGGAATTTTCCTTGAATTTTGGCATGACTTGTGCTAGAATATGCAGGAAATATTGAGTGGCCTGGATTTTCTAGAAAGATAATTAAATGATATTTCGGGTTGACTTTAAGACTATCGAGGCCGAAGAATCCCGACTGTTGTCGTGGGGTCGTTTATCCTTCTTCTCTGGGTGCTAGACCTTTGTTATGCACTAGGGGAAGGAGGAGTAACGACCATCACCTACGGTCGCAAATATCAGAGAGGAATCAGTGAGGGAGAGTATCCACCATATATGAGAGGATGAAGAGTCCCGACTGTTGTCGTGGGGGTAGCTTCTCCTTCGTTCCCATGTGCTAGACAATTTGATGTAATGCACTCGGGAATGAAAGGAGGAGCTACCATCACCGACGGTCGAATATATACACCACGTGAGCTGAGAGTTTTCAAGAAAAGACTCGACAGACCCATAGTCAACCCGTGATGAATAATAATGATCTAATTTAGTTTTTGTAGTACATATATTTAATTGTACAAGTTTAATCTTTGAATTATGAACATAGGAAATGTCATCGGACGTTGAAGGTCCCTGATACGTCCATTTTGCATCATGCTTTTATATCAATATTTATTGCATTATGGGTTGTTATTACACATTATATCTCAATAATTATGGCTATTCTCTCTTATTTTATAAGGTTTACCATGAAGAAGGGGAATGCCGGCAGCTGGAATTCTGGCTGGAAAAGGAGCAAACATTGGAAACCTATTCTGCACTGCTCCAAAAATCCTAAAACTCCACGAAACTTATTTTTGGAATTAATAAGAATTATTGAGCGGAAGAAACACCTCAGGGGGCCCACACCCTAGCCGGGAGAGTGGGGGGCACGTCCACCCCTACTGAGCGCGCCCCTATCTCCTGGGCCCCCTGGTGGCCCCCAGTGTCCATCTTCTGCTATATGAAGGCTTTTACCCTGGAAAAAAAATCATGGGCAAGCTTATGGGACGAAACTCCGCCGCCACGAGGCGGAACCTTGGCGGAATCAATCTAGAGCTCCGGCAGAGCTGTTCTGCCAGCCGGGGACACTTCCCTCCAGGAGGGGGAAATCATCACCACTGTCATCACCAACGATCCTCTCGTCGGGAGGGGGTCAATCTTCATCAACATCTTCACCAGCACCATCTCATCTCAAAACCCTAGTTCATCTCTTGTATCCAATCTTGTATCCAAACCACAAATTGGTACCTGTGGGTTGCTAGTAGTGTTGATTACTCCTTGTAGTTGATGCTAATTGGTTTACTTGGTGGAAGATCATATGTTCAGATCCTTAATGCATATTATCACTCCTCTGATTATGAACATGAATATGCTTTGTGAGTAGTTATGTTTGTTCCTGAGGACATGGGTGAAGTCTTGCTATTAGTAGTCATGTGAAGTTGATATTCATTCGATATTTTGATGAGATGTATGTTGTCTTTTCCTCTAGTGGTGTTATGTGAACGTCGACTACATGACACTTCACCATTATTTGGGCCTATAGGAAGGCATTGGGAAGTAATAAGTAGATGATGGGTTGCTAGAGTGATAGAATATTAAACCCTAGTTTATTCGTTGCTTCGTTAGGGGCTGATTTGGATCCATATGTTTAATGTTGTGGTTAGGGTTACCTTAATACTTCTTTTGTAGTTGCGGATGCTTGCAATAGGGGTTAATCATAAGTGGGATGCTTGTCCAAGTAAGGGCAGTACCCAAGCACCGGTCCACCCACATAACAAATTATCAAAGTACCGAACGCGAATCATATGAGCGTGATGAAAACTAGCTTGACGATAATTCCCATGTGTCCTTGGGAGCTCCTTTCTCATTATCAAAAATTGTCCAGACTTATCCTTTGCTACAAAAGAATTGGGCCACCTAGCTGCACTCTATTTACTTTTATTGCTTGTTACTCTTTACAGTTTATCTTATCACAAAACTATCTATTACCTACAATTTCAGTGCTTGCAGAGAAAACCTTACTGAAAACCGCTTATCATTTCCTTCTTCTCCTCGTTGGGTTCGACACTCTTACTTATCAAAAGGACTACGATATATCCCCTACACTCGTGGGTCATCAAGACTCTTTTCTGGTGCCGTTGCCGGGGAGTGTAGCGCTTTTGGTGAGTGGAACTTGGTAAGGAAACATTTATATAGTGTGCTGAAATTTTCCGTTACTTGTCACTATGGAAACTAATCCTTTGAGGGGCTTGTTCGGGGTATCTTCATCACGACCAGAAAAGCAAAGAGTTTCTCATCAACCTACTGAACTTTTTGAAAATATTTACTTTGAGATTCCTTCAGGTATGATAGAGAAACTGCTAGCTAATCGATTTGCAGGAGACGGAACATTGCATCCCGATTTACACCTTATCTTTGTGGATGAAGTTTGTGGATTATTTAAGCTTGTAGGTATTCCCGATGATGTTGTCAAAAGGAAGGTCTTCCCTTTATCTTTTAAGGGAGATGCATTGACATGGTATAGGCTATGTGATGATACAAGATCTTGGAATTATAAACGATTGAAGTTGGAATTTCATCGTGACCGCAATTACATATATAATTTCTGGCCTCGCGAAGGAGAAAGCATCGCTCAAGCTTGGGGGAGGCTTAAGTAAATGTTATATTCATGCCACAATCATGAGCTCTCTAGAGAAATGATTATTCAAAAAATTTATGCTCGACTTTCTCTCAATGATCGCAACCTGCTCGATACTTCCTGTGCTGGTTCTTATATGCTGAAGACTATTGATTTCAAATGGGACTTATTGGAAACATTTAAACGCAACTCTGAAGATTGGGGTTCCGACGATGGTAAGAAGTCAGGTATGACACCCAAGTTTGATTGTGTTAAATCTTTTATGGATACTGATGTTTTTCGTGGATTTAGCACTAAGTATGGACTTGACTCTGAGATAGTAGCTCCTTTCTGTGAATCTTTTGCTACTCATGTTGATCTCCCTAAAGAGAAGTGGTTTAAATATAATCCTCCCGTTGAAGTAAAAGTAGTTGCACCTATTACAGTTGAAGAAAATACTGTCACCTATAGTGATCCTATTGTTCCTACTACTTATGTTGAGAAACCTCCTTTTCCTGTTAGGATAAAAGATCATGTTAAAACTTCGGCTGTTGTTCATAAGAGTAATACTAGGACGTATACCCCTCCTGAGCAAATCAAAGTTGAACCTAGTATTGCTATGGTTAAAGATCTCTTGGATGATGAATTAGATGGGCATGTTATTTATTTCTATGGTGAGACTGCTAATATAGCTAGACCAGATGCTAGGATACATAGACCTGTGGTAGGCACGCATGTTATTTCCGTTAAGATATGAGATTATTGTTATCATGGTTTATGTGATATGGATGCTAGTGCTAGTGCGATACCCTATGACTTATATAAAGAAATTATGCACGACATTGCACCCGTTGAATTGGAAGACATTGATGTTACTATTAAGCTTGCTAATAGGGATACCATTAAACCAGTTGGGATAGTTAGAGATGTTGAAGTCTTGTGTGGGAAGGTTAAATACCCTGCTGATTTTCTTCTTCTTGGTTCCCCACAAGATGATTTTTGTCCCATTATTTTTGGTAGACCCTTCTTGAATACAGTTAATGCTAAGATTGATTGTGAAAAGGATACTGTTACAATTGGCTTAGAGGGTATGTCCCATGAGTTTAATTTTGCTGATAGAGAATCACCTAGTAAGGATGAGATTATTGGTCTTGCTTCCATTGCTGTACCTCCTACTGATCCGTTAGAACAATATTTGCTAGACCATGAAAACAAAATGTTTATGAAGGAAAGAAGGGAAATAGATGAAGTGTTCCTTAAACAGGAACCTATGCTGAAACACAACCTTCCCGTTGAAATTCTTGGGGATCCCCCTCCACCCAAGGGTGATCCCGTGTTTGAACTCAAACCATTACCTGATAACCTTAAGTATGCTTATCTTGATGAAAAGAAAATATATCCTGTTATTATCAGTGCTAACCTTTCGGAGCAAGAAGAAGAAAGATTATTGAAAACTCTGAAGAAGCACCGCGCTGCTATTGGATATACTCTGGATGATCTTAAGGGCATTAGTCCCATGTTATGCCAACACAAAATTAATTTGGAGGCCGATGCTAAACCAGTTAGAGATCCTCAACGACGACTGAATCCCAAGATGAAAGAAGTGGTAAGAAAGGAGATACTAAAGCTCCTTGAGGCAGGTATAATTTATCCCGTTGCTGATAGTGAATTGGTAAGGCCTGTCCACTATGTTCCTAAAAAGGGAGGTATTACCATTGTTCCTAATGATAAAGATGAATTGATCCCGCAAAGAATTATTACAGGTTATAGGATGGTAATTGATTTCCATAAATTAAATAAAAGCTACTAAGAAAGATCATTACCATCTACCTTTTATTGATCAAATGCTAGAAAGACTATCCAAACACACACATTTTTGCTTTCTAGATGGTTATTCTGGTTTCTCTCAGATACCTGTTTTAAGCTAAGGATCAATCGAAAACTACTTTTACTTGCTCTTTTAGTACTTTTGCTTATAGATGTATGCCTTTTGGTTTATGTAATGCACCTGCTACTTTTCAAAGATGTATGATGGCTATATTCTCTGACTTTTGTGAAAAGATTTGTGAGGTATTCATGGATGATTTCTCCGTTTGTGGATCCTCTTTTGATGATTGCTTGAGCAACCTTGATCGAGTTTTGCAGAGATGCGAAGACACTAGTCTCGTCCTGAATTGGGAGAAGTGTCGCTTTATGGTTATTGAAGGCATTGTCTTGGGGCATAAGATTTCCGAGAGAGGTATTGAAGTTGATAAAGCTAAAGTTGATGCTATTGGAAAGATTCCATGTCCCAAGGACATAAAAGGTATAAGAAGTTTCCTTGGTCATGCCGGTTTTTATAGGAGGGTCATTAAGGACTTTTCTAAAATCTCTAGGCCTCTGACTAATTTATTGCAAAAAGATATTCCTTTTTGTCTTTGATGATGATTGTGTAGAAGCATTTGAAATACTTAAGAAAGCTTTGATCACTCCACCTATTGTTCAGCCGCCTGATTGGAATTTACCCTTTGAAATTATGTGTGATGCTAGTGATTATGATGTAGGTGTTGTTCTAGGGCAAAGAGTTGATAAGAAATTGAATGGTATCCAGTATGCTAGTAAGACTCTTGATACTGCTCAGAGAAATTATGCTACTACTGAAAAAGAATTCTTAGCAGTTGTGTTTGCATGTGATAAGTTTAGACCTTATATTGTTGATTCCAAAGTTACTATTCACACTAAACATGCTTCTATTAAATATCTTATGGAAAAGAAAGATGCTAAGCCTAGACTCATTAGATGGGTTCTCCTGCTCCAAGAATTTGATTTACATATTATTGATAGAAAGGGAGCTGAGAACCCCGTTGCAGATAACTTGTCTAGATTAGAGAATGTTCTTGATGACCCACTGCCTATTGATGATAGCTTTCCTGACGAACAATTAGCGGTCGTTAATGCTTCTTGTACTGCTCCTTGGTATGCTGATTATGCTAATTACATTGTTGCTAAGTTTATACCTCCTAATTTCACATACCAGCAAAAGAAAAAATTCTTTTATGATTTAAGACATTACTTTTGGGATGACCCACACCTTTATAAAGAAGGAGTAGATGGTGTTATTAGACGTTGTATGCCTGAGCATGAACAGGAAAAGATCCTATGCAAGTGTCACTCTGAATCCTATGGAGGACACCACGCTGGAGATAGAACTGCACACAAGGTACTACAATCTGGTTTTTATTGGCCTACTCTCTTCAAAGATGCTCGTAAGTTTGTCTTATCTTGTGATGAATGTCAAAGAATTGGTAATATTAGTAGACGTTAAGAAATTCCTATGAATTAATCTCTTGTTATTGAACCGTTTGATGTGCGGGGATTTGATTATATGGGACCTTCTCCTGCCTCTAATGGTTATACACATATTTTAGTTGCTGTTGATTACGTTACTAAGTGGGTAGAAGCTATTCCAACTAGTAGTGCTGATCATAACACTTCTATTAAAATGCTTAAAGAAGTTATTTTTCCGAGGTTTGGAGTCCCTAGATATCTTATGACTAATGGTGGTTCACATTTTATTCATGGTGCTTTCTGTAAGATGCTTGCTAAGTATGATATTAATCATAGAATCGCATCTCCTTATCATCCGCAGTCTAGCGGTCAAGTAGAGTTGAGAAATAGAGAGCTCAAATTAATTTTGCAAAAGACTGTGAATAGATCTAGAAAGAATTGGTCCAAAAAACTTGATGATGCACTATGGGCCTATAGAACTGCTTACAAAAAATCCTATGGGTATGTCTGCATATAGGATGGTTTATGGAAAAGCATGTCATTTACCTCTATAACTCGAACATAAAGCATATTGGGCTATTAAAGAGCTCAACTATGACTTCAAACTTGCCGGTGAGAAGAGGTTGTTTGATATTAGCTCACTTGATGAATGGAGAACCCAAGCCTATGAGAATGCCAAGCTATTCAAAGAAAAGGTCAAATGCTGGCATGACAAAAGGATACAAAAGTTTGAGTTTAACGTAGGTGATTATGTGTTGTTATTCAACTCTCGTTTAAGATTTTTTGCAGGAAAACTTCTCTCTAAATGGGAAGGTCCTTACATTACCGAGGAGGTCTATCGTTCTGGTGCCATAAAAATCAACAACTTCGAAGGTACAAGTCCGAGGGTGGTGAACGGTCAAAGAATTAAACATTATATTTCAGGTAATCCTATCGATGTTGAAACTAATATTATTGAAACCGTAACCCTGGAGGAATACATAAGGGACACTTTCCAGAATGTTCCAGACTTCGAAAAGGAATAGGTATGTGGTATGGTAAGTAAACCGACTCCAAAATAATTCTAATGGCAATTTTTATCAGTTTTGGAATATTTAAGAATTTTAGGAAAAAAGAAGTGGTCTGAGAGGGACACGAGGCCCCCACGAGAGTGGAGGGCGCGCCCACCCTTACTAGGCGCGCCCCCTGTCTCGTGGACACCTCGTGAGCCTCCCGGACTCCGTTTTCTTGCACGTTACGTATTTTGGTCGGTAAAAATTCATTATATAAACTCCCGAAGGTTTTGACCACAATATCACACAAATATCCTCTATTTTTGTTTCGAGCTGTTCTATTTCAGATCCTGAGCAATATGTCGTCTCAGGATTCGGAAGGAGAAAGCTATGTGGCTTATAACCTTGCAGACCCAAAGGTCTACGGGGACTTGGGGCATGATGGCTGGACCTCTGAAGAAGAGGAAGATTATGAGCCTAAGGGAAAGGAGGAGACGAGTTCAGACGAGGATGAAGCCCCGTTACCTTAGCCTGGGGACATGCATGTGGAGTTTAAAAAGTCAAGCCTCCCTAATAGAGCAAAGAAGCCAAAGGTCGAGTTTATCCCTTTTCATCTCTTGTAGAAAAAAAAACAGGAATTGTGCAAAAGAGTATTAAGCCTTGAGCAGGAGATCGAGGACCTAAAAGAGCAAAATACTATACTCAAGCGTAAATTGAGGAACAAGCCTACATCATCAACATCTCCTACTTCATCACCTTCGAGGACGTAATCACATGGGTATGGGCACTCCCCTTGGAAACTGCCAAGCTTGGGGGAGGTGCCCCGGTATCGTATCACCATCACACTCCTATCTTTACAGTTTTATTTAGTTCGATCCCTTTAGTAGTATTTTGATCTAGTAGATTGAAGTTTTGATATCAAGTAGTTTGAGTTTTGCTTTGTGATCTCTTTTTGTAATCGAGTCCGTGAGCTATCTATAATAAAGATTAGTGTTGAGTCAAGGACTTTGCTATGTTGCTATGATCTTGAGAAAGTAGAGAATAAAAGAGTTCATATTGATCCTATGGTTAGTGATGACTTCACACATAGAAAGTATGAGGCATAAAAGTTGTTGAGAGTTGGCAAACGTAGTTTTGGTCATCGTTGCAATTAATAGGAAGTAATAAGGAAAGAGAGGTTCACATACAAATATATTATCTTGGACATCTTTTATGATTGGGAGCACTCATTAAGTATGACATGCTAAAAGAGTTGACGTTGGACAAGGAAGACAACGTAATGGTTTATGTTTTCTCACATCTCAGTTAAAGTATATTGTCATTGACCTTCCAAACATGTTGAGCTTGCCTTTACCCCTCATGCTAGCCAAAATTCTTGCACCAAGTAGAGATACTACTTGTGCTTCCAAATATCCTTAAACCCAGTTTTGCCATGAGAGTCCACCATACCTACCTATGGATTGAGTAAGATCCTTCAAGTAAGTTGTCATGTTGCAGGCAATAAAAATTGCTATCTAAATATGTATGACTTGTTAGTGCAGAGAAAATAAGCTTTATACGATCTTGTTGTGGAAGCAATAAAAGCGACGGACTGAATAATAAAGGTCCACAAACAAGGGGCAATATAGAGTGACGTTCTTTTGCATTAAGATTTTGTGCATCCAACCCTAAACGCACATGACAACCTCTACTTCCCTCTGCGAAGGGCCTATCTTTTAGTTCATGTTTTTACTTTATGCTTGAGTCAAGGTGATCTTCACCTTTCCCTTTTTCATTTTATCCTTTGGCAAGCTCTTTGTGTTTGAAAGATCATGATACATATATCCAATTGGGTGTAAGTTTGCATGGGTTATTATTGTTGACATCACCTAAAGGTGAATACGTTGGGAGGCAATTCAATAAGCCCCTATCTTTCTCAGTGTCCGGTTGAAACTCCATAACCACAAGTATTGCGTGAGTGTTAGCAATTGTAGAAGACTATATTATTGTTGAGTATGTGCACTTGCTGAAAAGCTCTATTCTTGACTCTTTCTGATGTTATGATAAATTGCAATTGCTTCAATGAATGAGATTACAGTTTGTTAGTTCCCAATGAAGTTTCTGAACCATACTTGACATTGTGAATCGATTGTCACTTGAGTATAAGAAGTCATATGATAAAATCTATATATGTTGTTGTTATAAGAATGATCATGATGCCCTCATGTCCGTATTTTATTTTTATCGACACCTCTATCTCTAAGCATGTGAACATATTTTTCGATTTCGGCTTCCGCTTGAGGACAAGCGAGGTCTAAGCTTGGGGGAGTTGATACGTCCATTTTGCATCATGCTTTTATATCAATATTTATTGCATTATGGGCTGTTATTACACATTATATCTCAATACTTATGGCTATTCTCTCTTATTTTACAAGGTTTACCATGAAGAGGCGGAATGCCGGCAGCTGGAATTCTGGCTGGAAAAGGAGCAAACATTGGAAACCTATTCTGCACTGCTCCAAAAATCCTGAAACTCCACGAAACTTATTTTTGGAATTAATAAGAATTATTGAGCGGAAGAAACACCTCAGGGGGCCCACACCCTGGCCAGGAGGGTGGGGGGCGCGCCCACCCCTACTGGGCACGCCCCCTATCTCCTGGGCCCCCTGGTGGCCCCCCGGTGTCCATCTTCTACTATATGAAGGCTTTTACCCTGGAAAAAATCATGGGCAAGCTTACGGGACGAAACTCCGCCGCCACGAGGCGGAACCTTGGCGGAATCAATCTAGAGCTCCGGCAGAGCTGTTCTGCCGGGGACACTTCCCTCCGGGAGGGGGAAATCATCACCGCCGTCATCACCAACGATCCTCTCATCGGGAGGGGGTCAATCTCCATCAACATTTTCACCAGCACCATCTCATCTCAAAATCCTAGTTCATCTCTTGTATCCAATCTTGTATCCAAACCACAAATTGGTACCTGTGGGTTGCTAGTAGTGTTCATTACTCCTTGTAGTTGATGCTAATTGGTTTACTTGGTGGAAGATCATATGTTCAGATCCTTAATGCATATTATTAATCCTCTGATTATGAACATGAATATGATTTGTGAGTAGTTACGTTTGTTCCTGAGGACATGGGTGAAGTCTTGCTATTAGTACTCATGTGAATTTGGTATTCGTTTGATATTTTGATGAGATGTATGTAGTCTTTTCCTCTAGTGGTGTTATGTGAACGTCGACTACATGACACTTTACCATTATTTGGGCATAGAGGAAGGCATTGGGAAGTAATAAGTAGATGATGGGTTGCTAGAGTGACAGAAGCTTAAACCCTAGTTTATGCGTTGTTTCGTTAGGGGCTGATTTGGATCCATATGTTTAATGCTGTGGTTAGGGTTACCTTAATACTTCTTTTGTAGTTGCGGACGCTTGCAATAGGGGTTAATCATAAGTGGGATGCTTGTCCAAGTAAGGGCAGTACCCAAGCACCAGTCCACCCACATATCAAATTATCAAAGTACCGAACGTGAATCATATGAGCGTGATGAAAACTAGCTTGACGATAATTCCCATGTGTCCTCGGGAGCTCCTTTCTCATTATAAGAAATTGTCCAGGCTTATCCTTTGCTACAAAAGGATTGGGCCACCTTGCTGCACTTTATTTACTTTTATTGCTTGTTATTCTTTACAATTTATCTTATCAGAAAAACTATCTATTACCTACAATTCAGTGCTTGCAGAGAAAACCTTACTGAAAACCGCTTATCATTTCCTTCTGCTCCTCGTTGGGTTCGACACTCTTACTTATCGAAAAGACTACGATAGATCCCCTACACTTGTGGGTCATCAGTCCCGGGGAGTGCTCCTGGTGCGGCGACAATCGGGGTTTCTGCGATAGGCCTCACCTGGACGAAGGCCGACACTTCAGCATTAAGCTCGAGGAGGCCTTCGATTGTGAAACGATACGCTACAACGCTAAGTGTTTTTTTCATAATTAAGCTTGACTTCTACTACTTCAACGTGTAATTTTCGTCTTTTACAATTTGACTAGCTTATCCCATGCCATGCAACGCTATGTCTTGGAGAGGATGGATTTTGAAAATCATGAGAGGAATGAAACAAAGAAAATTAACCTAAGGACCCATCATGGTAAGGATTTTGAGGTAAATCTATACAATTCTGAGAACGTATCCAATTTTGGTTGCCCGGGTTGGAAAGCACTTTGCAAGATGTATGACTTTCAAGAGGGTATGTTTATCACCATGGATCTTGGTGATCCTGACATCAACCAAGACAATTTGGACATTTGGGTTCTTTTTGATACGCTTCCAATTCTAATGCTATGTGAGTTCCTCAAACATAGTTATTAAGTAATTTATATTGTTTATTTCAAAATAGTTGACAGCTTATTTTCATTGATAGCTTATTTTCATTCTTCAAAGAGTGTGTGGAAGATGGTAGACATAACTAACTACACCGATGGCTCTGAGTTAACTTATCAAGAGAAAAATCATCTGGTCGCATATTGTACTGACATTGAGAATTATAATGCCTTTTATCAAACTCCTCCAAATTATGGTGAATACGTGCCACTAGTGCACGTGTTGAACAACGATAACTTCCATGGAGATTTCCTGGTAAGATTTTTTTACTATTAGGACATCCATGCATCTTTTGCATACTTCTAAAACTGAACTACTACGAATTTATTACTATGTTTTTCAACAGAAAACCCCGATGGATTGTGTGCCTCATTTGATGTATCAGAATGGTCGCCTTGATGTTCTGAATAGACAGCTAGGTCGTCCTACGAATCTCACCTGTGCATACCGGATTTCTAAAAACGGTGAACACATGATAATCAAAGAATGGAAGAAATGTATGGACATTCGTAAGGAGGTTCTTGGAAGCAACATTGCACGAAAGACAAGAATTGGAGACAGGATAATCTCCATTCTTCATAATGGAGAGTCAGGGGCTATCTTGTTTTATGCTATTTTACCCAAGATAATATGGTAGGTCCTAAGAGAATGTAGTAGGTCCTATAAGGTACAATATGTTTATGAGAGTTGTTGATGATGAGTAGTTGTGATTATGTCTAGTGACCAACTTATATGTGATGTCTCATTGATGAAAACGATGATTATGAGGAGGTGTTATATGACAATGATGTATTATGATGGTAAGTTGTTAATGATATGATGATGATGATATTTATTATATCATTGGGTGAAAGAACCGTGGATTAGTTTGAAGTGGATGTCCATCCACTTGAAACTAGTCCACGGTTCTTTCTCCCACTGATGTAATAACTCATTATGATGTAAAATCATTCTCTAAATTGCTGCGGTATGAAAACTTGTATAAAGATGTATGAATACAACATGAAATAAAAAAGAAATACGGAATAATAGTAGTAGCGCGTGCTAGGAGAAACGCTACTACTACTTACCAGTAGCGCTCGTTTTAGAAAGCGCTGCTACTAAGTCGATATAGCAATAGCACGGTCCCACCCATGCTACTGCTAATCTTTAGCTGTAGCGCCTTACTAGTAGCGCGGTACCCCGCGTTACTGATAGACTTTAAACACGCGCTACTGCTAGGATTTTTCCTAGTAGTGACTCTGGAGCAATGGATAACCTCTCTCTCACCTTAAGTTCCTAGTATTTGAATTTTTCCCATGTTAGAGAAAGCTGGAGTTGGATAGCTTGTCTTTTTTTTCTGTTACTTTATTTTGTACACATTTATACTATAAATGAAAATTGCCGAACAATTGTTCCAACGGTTTCGGGGTCAAAACAAATTATGTAGGTTGTAATATCTTATGTAGTTATGTATAGGCATATCAGACCGCCGTAAGATTAAATCGGGTTGATTAGATGATGAGTACTGGACTTTAGTATCATATTTCTGTTGGATTGTGTGTAGGGAGAATATCCAACATAATAGATGGTAGCTACTACCAGAATTCAGCAAGTTTGGGAGCGTAGATGTACACATCGTCATCCTCCGTTCAAACAAGTTTATTTTTTGAGCAAGACAGTACAGACACACACATATGCCCACATATATGCACTAATGCACATGTATTCATCTCTATGAATACACACACATAACCTATTGTTCATTCATTCAACACCTTTGCGAGGCTGAGCCGACAGACCTTGATTGTAATGACCTTAGATGGACCCCAAATGCTATAACCGTATATAGAGGTATATAGCATGGGAATCACACAGGGCGACCTACACAGGCCCGGTGCATTTTTTATGCTGCCCATACTAGTTTTTTTTTTGTCTTTTTTGGTTTTCCATGTCAGTTTTCAGTTTGGTTTCTGCTTTATTTCCAACGTTTCCTTCTTTATTTCGGTTTCTGGATTTCTTTTCTTTTGTCCCATTTTTTTATATACATATGTTTTACAATAGAAATTAACATTTATTGACAAACCCATGAAGCTTGTTAATTACGAAAACATGGTTTCAAACTATACGAACATTTTTAAAGACATGAACACTTCTTAAAATAATAACACCATTTTTAAATAGGTTAACATTTTTATGTACGTGAACATTTCTTTAAATGCGTGAACACTTTTCTAAAAGTAGATGATCTTTTAAAATCTGTGATTAATTATGAAATTATACTAACATATTTAAATATACTAGAACATTGTTTTTATTACATTATTAAAAGAACATGTGAACATTTTTGTAAAGTAAACATTTCTTATATGTGTCAATATTTTTTGTAACACACAAACATATTTATTTATTAGATTTTATTATAACTTATACTTTAAAATATTAAAAAGGCAAAAAAAAATTGTACCTATGTGAATGGACAACACTGGCCACGACCCGTTTAAATCTCATGTGGTCTATTGCGTGCTTCCCATCGCTACAAGCGGGGTAAACCCTTTTCGACACCCACTACGTCAAACTGTTGATCAAACACATACTAGCACGTCGTCCTGGGCCCGACAAAATAAGCTCAAGCGACAACAACAAGGTGGAGATAGAGTGCACTATGGAAGCTGATTGGAGGCGAGGCAATGGGAAGGCCGGGGCGGCGACGGGCCCGTGGAGGTGACGACAAGGGCAAGACGAGACGACGATAACATGTCAGTGTTGATGTCTGACGCGTGTGGAGGAAGGTGGCGATTTTACCGGTGCCGACCGACAGATCGCCAAGGAGGACGATGGTGTGTGTTTCCACGACTATTTGACACAGCGAGCGTAAAATCTTTTTTCATAAAGATTTTTTTATAAACATTTTTTTTACAAAAAACTTTTTGATAAAAATATAAGCAAGCAAAGTGGGAGCCCACACGGGAAAGCTTTAGTTCTGGGCCGGGAAATGGGACGGGCTCTAGCAAGCAGGCCTTGTTGTTAGAAGTAGGCTTCACGGGGACGAAAGTCACCACCGGTGTGGTGAGCTGCGTGCAAGCATCGTTCCTCCTCATCCTTGGCAGCCGCTGCTCGCCGGCTGTCCTCCCACCACCGCCGCCGCCGCCGCCGGCAGCCGCCGGCCCGTCCACTCCCAACGGCAGACAGCATGTGCCTGTCACCCCAACGCCAGCAAGCAGCAGCGGTCCACCAATAGGTACTAGTGCGCCGCATCACTCCTCAGATTTTCAATCCCTCCAACGGTTTCTGATTTAGTTTGTTATTATACTGAAATAATTAAAGCACGAATTGATGAGGATTTTCGATTCATTGGTGACGGTTTATCTGATTTCATTTGCAGATGAGATAGGTGAAATATGTGAATGTGGATTACATTCACTTTGTGCTGGAAAGGAAAGCTCCGTCAGACATCACTACATGCGAAGAGGAGATTCAGTAACTGTCAGATGTGGACTGACTGCAATGCAGAGAAATATCGGAGTGGAGACCGAATAATTAAGGTAATCAACAGAGTATTGAATTGTACACAACGCTATTCACAACTTTTGGAGATAAATATGGGAGTAGCTGTTAAAAACTTAAAATACAAGCCCAATTGCGAATCGTCTATCTTGCAAATAACTAGTAGAGTACTATTACAACGGTAGTGACCAGTAATTATTCATACATCTCCAGACCTAGTATCAATACTCTGTATCGAACGCAGTGTTGACAGAGTGTGGTAGTCCCTGTTTTGATTTATGGCGTAGATTCATTCTCAGATGAGACGAACGGTTTTCTTTGGGGGCATCTGCAGACTCTGCAACCTCCCTGTTAACATGTTAACGACCTTTGTCATCGACGGCCGGTTTCTCGGGTTCCACTGGATACACCACAGTGCGACCATAGCCAGCTGCCTCACCTTCTCTTTCTCTTCTTGAGTCGTTTCCAATGTAGGCGCCAACTCCTCCCCATTGATCACTTTCTCGTAGATCCACTCTGGGAGGTAAATTTTTTTTTTTGACAGAAAGACTGTAAGGGAACTCCTACAGTATAATTGGTGCAACAGACCCAAATTGCAAGTACCGTGCCTTGAACCTGGGTGGGTGGGAAGGCATCAGCCCCTTCCTACCACTAGGCTATGCCTTAGTCTGCCTGGGAGGTAAACGTCGTTCTGGCTCTCAATACTTGGGTCCAAATTCCTCCTTCCGGTCACCATTTCCAACACCAGCATGCCGAAACTGTACACGTCTGACTTTTATGTCTACGATACTCCCCCAAAGTTCCGAGAATATAGCTCTCGTGCAATATAGCCCATTGTGCCTCTTGCTGCTGTTAAGGTGACGATGCTTTGGTCCCTTGCGCACAGCTTTGCAAGGCCAAAGTCTGAGATCTTTGGATTGAAGTTGTAGTCAAGCAGGATATTGTGAGGCTTAATGTCAAAGTGGAGGATGCGCTGGTTGCACCCTTGATGCAAATACTCTATTCCTCTGGCGATGCCGACAACAATATCTAGCAGCTTGTCTGGTACTAGAAGATTCTCAAAAATATTAGAGTCATCAGAGAATATGTATTTCTCCAGTGACTCGTTAGGCATGAATTCATAAATAAGAGCCCGTCTCATTCCTTCAGAGCAGAATCCTAGGAGACAGACAATATCGGCATGGTAGATTAGTTTGCAACTTCATTGATGAATACTTCTCCCTCTCCTGTAGAGTTCTCTAGCATCTTGACTGTCACGGGCACTCCATTTGGTAACTCGCCTTTGTATACACTTCCAAATCCTCCCTGTCCTACTTTTCCTTGAACCGTCTTGTTATCTTCTTAACTTCAGAGAAAGTGTACCTTGTGGGTTTCGATGTTCCATATGCCTTGAGAAACATTTCGACCTTCAAATGTATCTCTGCATTATATCTTGTCTTGAGTGAAAAATAAAGCACAGTGGCCACCGTTAACAAAAGAACAACAAATGCGACCACCGATGATGTAGCTGAATAAACAAACAATGTGACATCAGCATATTGCATTGGGAATTAAAAGCCATTACTTAGTTTTATGTGGATAATCGGATAAGAGGACTTCAAGATTCGAAGTAGCGAACAATAGGGATTTGCATAATATAAATTTTGTAATTAAAATGACTGCAGTCAGAGTAGTACCTGCGATGACTTCGTTACGGGAACCTGCAAATACCAAAAAAGAGAATTAGACTATGATGATGGTTTAGTTAATATAAATGAATTATACTTCTTGATTTTTCTTTCTAGAACTGTCAAATTGCTTTCGGTGTTGTCCACCGTTGCTGCCATACATTTCTCTAGCGGGGATACAATATAGCTTTTAATGTTTGAAAAACAAATAAGCAGTAATTTTTAGGCCTTTTTGAAAGAGAAATCTTTATCACAACTGACCAACAATATTTCATTTTTGTAGAGCATATAGGAGAACCATGCGTCTTTATGAGGCTAATTGGTTTGATGCCAACATTTGGCATTGGCAATACTTGGGAAGCCAACAATTGGCAATTTCACAAGTTGCCAAAAATTGGCAACTTCTTGTGAGGTTGGCAAGTAAAATTGATCACCAACCAAACACTAGTCAATATTTGGCATTTGCCAAATGTTGGCATGCCAACTTTTGGCATCAAACCAATCATGCTCTATATCTAGACTAGAAGATAATATCACGAACATACTGTGGTACTCGGCAAGCTTTACACTGAACTTAGACAAGGACGTTACTCAAGATCCCATTACAGAAGGAAACACAGCCTACCAACTGTTCTATGTGTGCTTTGGCTGTTGTCTTATGATGCAGAGGATGTGGTACCGGTTGAAGATTACGCTGTTGATGGTCTTTTGCTGGTTTCTTGCTTTCGGCCTGGTTCTGTAATGCGCTTCCCGGAAAATTACGCTTATGAGGAGAGGATGTGGTACCGGTTGAAGATTACGCTGTCGATGGTTTTTTGCTGGTTTTCTTGCTTTCGGCCTGGTTCTGTAATGCGCTTCCCGGAAAACTTGGCAAGGGTTGGTTCTTGGTTGGGTCGCTGACCTGGGGAGGCTTCATAGATAGAGTACTAGGCTTGCTAGGTGGCATTATCAGGTGGGAAATGTTGACCATGGGTTCTATTGCACCAAGGTTTATTATATTTTACAAAAATATCATTTGTACACTCATTTCTGTTTTTTTTTGTTATTTAGAAATCTTATGCCTTAGGGTTATGTTTGTAGCGAAGTGGTGTCTGTGCATCTCTAACAAAGTATTAGACTGGTATCTCCGAAGGATTAGTTGAGTGTTGTATACATGAACAAATTTTATAAGGCACAACATATTTCTTTCATCTTGACAATTTCTCAGATTTTTTATGAGTTCAGGTGATTAATTAGTTCAAATGATTGCTGAAGAAGGCTACAAAACTAATTTTGCTGCTATTTTGAAAGAAAAATAATTGGCAGAAGTCTTGTAGAGATTCAAACACATGAAATTGTAGAATGAGCTAGTAAATTATTAAGTAAAATTTTAATAGACTTCAAAACTTCATTACACATAAAATAGGATGATGCAATTAATTATTGTTCTAGAGAGTTGGATTTGATCATACCGTCAGGCATACAGAATGCTAGATTCTGTTGTGAGCTGAACGCGCAGCGTCGCCCACTGAGCTCACATTTTCTGCAACTGTAATCATCCCAACACACCGTGGTCTGAGCAGAACTGAAGAGTGTTTCTGCACGTTCCTTGAAGGACCGTTGGCTGTATAATGGGAGGCAATTCCAGTACATCGGTATCAGACCGCCACCGACACCATCTGACACTGGGACAACCTTGCAGTCCAACAGGAGAAGAGACATGTCTTTTATTTTCCACAGGTCTAGCGATGGGAATTTCAGTTTATCTATAGTCATACCGCAGGTATTTAGTTCTCTTTATTATGTTTGCTTTTGAGCATGGCTCCTATATATCGATATTTTGTACACAACACCAATGTACCAAACATAATGATATGTGTCCAAAACCACAAGTAACAGCTAACCTTAGGCCATGGTAAAGAAAGGTGATAAACTACTACTTTATATGAAGTGCTTCTGGCACCTAACCAATTCAATGTAGTAGTAGCTAGTTGACCCATCTGAATTGTAGAGCAAATTTTAAAAGTAATTCTAGCAGCCCAATCTATTAACCAGTTCATTTTTAACCTATATTGTACCATTACGTTGAATTAATCCAACTCGGGGCCATGACATTGATCTGCATAGTCAGTTGCTGACTTGCACACAAACCCTTTCCATCCAAAAGAAAACCAAGCAAAACATTCTCTGCAAAAATGCCCAGATTCAGGCACGTCTTTTTAAATTGTTGTAATGCGCAAAATAGATGATGGTTGGAGCTATATTTTGTTTGGGTTTCTGCTGTAACTAGAAGCGCAATTGAATCGATGCATTGGATACGAATACCGCTTCCAGGTTTCTCGTGTTCGGTACTGAAACATGCAGCCATGTTATAGCTACAGATTATGTAATCATTCAAAGTTGAGACTCTTTTGAAAACTATGGTCATCTCCTGATCCTTGGACTGGTTTCTTTCTAGTAGGATAAAGTAAGGCGGAAACTTGTTAGCTCAGGAAACCAAACGCTTGAAATTTTTGCACTGAAAAACCATGGAAAATAGAAATATGCCAAGCCAAATGATCAATACATGATCACCAATGTTTTTTTTTTGAATGTTGGTAGTTGATCTACCAAATTCATTAATCAGGAGAAAGAAGGTTGGTCCAGTTTATGAGGGAAACCGGACCCAAAAACCATATAAACGACGCCTTTTGGCAAACAACACACACATCCTCACGAGCCACGGGTCCCTCTGACCGGATCCATCTCCATAATGATGCCCCCAAGAGAGAACGCGACGCCAAATAGCGCCGCCATTGCCTGATCTAAACTAGATCAAGGGTTTCCCCCGGAGCACGTCGGGAAAGGCAAGATGAGAGCAGCTACATCGATGCCACCAACGAGGGAGCGACGCCAGAAAGCGCCGCCATCGACGACTCTGGCCGCAACCGGAGTACGACTTCCGCCTGCAGTCTCACCTGCATAGTCCGAACCCAGGATCCGATCAGCCTACACACCGAACCACTATCCCTGCCTCCACGGCCAACCGCACCTCCCGGGCAAGCTCGACGTACTTTCAACCTTGCATCTGCATCCCCCACTGGACGGAGGATGCAAACCCTAGCAGCGCCATTCGTCTCCCATCGGAAGGATGCAACCAAGCACAACGCCATTCGTCTCCCCGAGGATGCAATGCCTGCTGGCCATTCCTCTCCCGACGAAGGATGCAACAACTGCAGCGAGGCCATTCCTCTCCCTCCAGCCACCACCATCTCGTCCTCCCACCCGAAGCAGCGTCAAGCTTGCCGAACCACCAACAGGAGGATGCAACACCGAGCAAGGGTGCCATTCATCTCCCGCATCTTCTCCCGCGCCCACGCCTTGGCGCAGCAACACCCGCGCAAGCCCAGCCGCACCAAACGCGAGGCAGCGGCGCAACAGATCCGCGCTGGCCACCACCCATGTGCCCGGCCGGCAGCACCGCGACGCCCCGGAGCGACGACGACGAGACGCGGCCTGCCAAGGCCCAGATCTGGCCCAGCCACCGCGAATCACAGGTCTTTGCCCCCAAGGACCTCCACGCGTCGGCGGCGACTCGCCAGCAAACCACCACGCGGCCCCCGCGCTCCTCGCCGCGCCGACCCGCGCCTGAAGCGCGCCGACGCTTGCCGCTTCAAGCCACCGCCGGGCCGAGCGAAACCACCCGCGCCCGCGACACGTCAAAGAGAGCTGAAGCCCCGCCGCTGCCTTCCTCAGGGCCGGCCCGAGCTTTGCCGGGAGGCACCCTCCGGCAGCGGCGAGACTAGGAGAAGGAGGGGATGAGTGTCGCGGCGGCTAGGGTTTTCCCTCCGAGCCGCCAGGGAGGCGATGCAGGGGTCGGGAGGAATCACCAATGTTGTGAGTGTTGTTGCCGCTCTCTTTCTCTCACTCGCACAAACGAAGGTGGAAGATGGAGCACACAATATTTCCGGCGCACAAACGCCTCCGCCGCACGAACGGCGCCTCGGCCGCACGAACGGCCTCACTTTACTGGGCACATACCCGGGCGCGGCAACACACCGCAGCCTACCCAGAGGAGCTCTCTCACAGCCGACCGGGCGCATACCACGGTCCCGGTGGAGACTACCTCATCTCTGGCTCCTAGGCTCGGCTCATACCAGCGCACCCACGCGCGCACCTAACGTGGTTTACTCCAACATACTCCCCCTAAACCACGATCTCGCCGTCGTCGGAGTTGTTGCAGTTTCTGTCACTGTCGTCGTCACGGCCGTCGACCTGGCGCACTAACGCCGATCGCACCGTGCTCCGTCACGACCCCGGCGACATACGCCGAGCTCCATCTCCCCCGGCGACACACGCCTGGCGTCCCTCTGCGTCCCGCATGTCCCGCACGCATCCGACGTGCCCGACGAGCCCGACCGCACCAGCGCGTCCTGCACGTCCCGCGCGCATCCGACACGCCCGACGAGCCAGACAGCACCACACGCTCACCGCGTGCCGCCTCCGCGTCCGCCTTGGCAGCCGCTAGCGACAAACGCCGGAAGGATGTAGCCGAACTCGATTACGGACTCGAGCACCACGGCGACATACGCCTCCTCCCAACATCAACCGCACGCTCGTACACGCGCCCGCGGTCCCGACGCGCCCGACGCGTCCAGTGCGCACCCATAACACGCACCGGTCGCGCCCGGCTCGCCGCCGCGTCTTATTGTCCTGCACCGCCGCGGCCTCCATGTCGCCACGCCACGCCACCGCAGCCTCTGCACCACCATGCAGGTCCGCCGCGGCTCCGTGCCACGCGCCTCCACGGTTGTCGCGCCGAGCCGCCGCGACCTCTGCGCCACCACGCAGGTCCTCCGCGACCTCCTCGTCTCCGTGACCACCGTGCTCTTCGCGCGCACGACATCACAATGCACATCCGCGGACTCGCCGCGCGACGCCGTCGCCACGCGCTCACCGCGTGCCGCAGCCGGTGCCTCCATGTCGGCCGCGCACGCCCCGTCCGCCGCGGACGCCACCGCGTGCCACGGCCGCCCCTCGAACCTTGTGGCTCTGATACCAATTGTTGTTGCCGCTCTCTTTCTCTCACTCGCACAAACGAAGGTGGAAGATGGAGCACACAATATTTCCGGCGCACAAACGCCTCCGCCGCACGAACGGCGCCTCGGCCACACGAACGGCCTCACTTTACTGGGCACATACCCAGGCACGGCAACACACCGCAGCCTACCCAGAGGAGCTCTCTCACAGCCGACCGGGCGCATACCACGGTCCCGGCGGAGACTACCTCATCTCTGGCTCCTAGGCTCGGCTCATACCAGCGCACCCACGCGCGCACCTAACGTGGTTTACTCCAACAGTGAGATACAACATTTTGTGTCGTTAGTTCTGGCAGCCTTGACAAGTCCTCAAATTTATTGATTCTGTGCCTAAATTTGTCCTGATATTCATGAGCTGAATCGCATCTGAGCTCTGAAACCTGGATTTGTCACCTCCTGCAGATCATCGTGTCGCTGGGCAGCGGGCCGTGGGACGCGCTGTTTGCGGGAGGGAACGCGCCATAGTTCTTCGTGGCAGCCGTGGCGTCCTTCATCGGCGGGCTGGTGGCCATCCTGGGGCTCCCTCGAGCCGGCATCACGCCGAAGAAGAGAAGCCACCGATGATGAGTACATTATTACAGGTTTTACATCCTCGTCAAGTTAAGTTGCAGCCACTCTTTGTGCTCGTTGTTCAAAGACACACACCGGGGGATCTGCCTATCTGTATATCAATCATCATCATGCTGACGGAGCTAGCTCTGGAATTGGCATCGTTTTTTTTGCGTCTCGAACATGGTTGTATCTTGGTTGTATGTTGATCGTTGTTTTGTCGGAGATGGTCGGTGAATGAATAAATAAAATTCGCAGCAGGGTTTTTACTTGATATCATTATGGCTCCTTACCACTTGCTCTTGGTTTAACCAAATGCAAGATTTGTTAAGCATAATACAATGATTATATTATTGAAAAGTCCTTACGAATTGAAGGAAGAGTCTAAACACTCTCAATGTCAAGATGTGTTCTCTTTGAAGCAAGTACAAGTTTCTTTTGAGAACTGGAATGCAGATTAAATATTTTTAAAGTCTTGTGTTTGGTTCATTTCTGTATTTTCAATAGAATTCTTGATACTGTTAATTACAAGTGCTTTTGACAAAATCAGGGTTAAGAAAATGCACTACAGTAGGATTCGCTGCACAAAACTTACAAGCTAAAAATGACCAGTACACTAGGAAGAGTTGGGGCTATATGCACATCAATCATGCATGACTCCTGAGAGGGTCGAAGCTACATCCCAAGTTCTGTTAAACCAAATGTATGTACAAACTTCATCCTGAACTACTTGTCGTAGAAATGGATAGGACGCAGGGAGTACAACAGGAGGCTGCCATGTTGAAGAATTGCGTGTGCTTAAGGCGTTTCAAGCGTTGATTCATGAAAAATGGACCACAGGGTGCACTGGCTAACACCGGTTGCTTTGATTTGAAGATTTGAGGTTGAAAATATTTTCTGTTAGATCCACACACAAACGCTCCCGTGATCACCTGATGTCATTACCGGTGCTTCAGTTTTTTTTTTTGCGAATGCTATTACCGGTGCTATACGTACAGTAAAGGTTATTTGGTATTCCAGCTATAGTAGGCGCAAGAGAGTGAATCACTAGAGCTTTTTTCTCACCCACACAGTACACTCCGGCAGGGGTTAAAAATTTCAACGATATTTCAGTGAAATTTCCGAAATTTCGCATATTTTAGTGCTGCTCAAATGAACATTTTTAGTGAACCGTTCGTTACACTTTTGGAGAAGAATTACTCCTCCAACTCTGCTATTTACGACAGTAACCCTTCTGGCAACCGAAGCTGGCGTCCCAATGCATCCAGCGTCGGTCTGCCATTAGAGGTTTAGATGGATCTCCAAGGAGTGTGCTGATGATGTTGAGCATAATGTTCACGGTTGACATCAGTGACAGAGCTAGCGTAAGATTCAAGAGGGCGAAAGTGCCGGGAGGGCAACGAATAGGACTTCCCTTTAGCCGAGCATCTATTTTCCATTAGTAATTACAACACGATTGGGTGGGGGGCAATGCCCCCCCCCCTCCCCCGCCCCCCAATTGCATGTAGCTTCGCCGCTAGTTGACATAGTTGCCATCTAAGACGGATTGGGGCCCAGGTCTGCCATTAGAGGTTTAGATGGATCTCTGAGTAGTGTGATAGTGGTGTTGGACATAATGTTCAATCTTACATAGTTGGCCTCTCAGCTGGGTCATCCTGAACGCATAACATCCCGATATGGATAGATCTGATTATCTTAGCTATCGGAGAGGCAACTCGAAGATGAATCCACTATGTCCAAGATAGTTCCCTTGGTCCAACGCCGCCATACCTAGTTTGATTTGGTAGCCGATCAATAATGACATTCTTGCGAGCTCAACTGAACCGAAAAGTAGGCATAAAGAGGTGCAATGCAGACTCAACATAGTGAGTAGATAGGCACCCCCATTTCATTCGCCCATGACAATCTTAAATGGAGAATGTCGAAGTTTTACACGTCGAATTTGTTGGAGTAGCACCCACGCATCGCACACTCAGGGGACATGCAACCGCTGTTATGGTAAAAGACGAACGTTACTAAGGAATTATTAATCTAGTAAGTATTTCAAAATTGCAAGGTCCAAGAAACTTACTGGGTTTCGACAATATTGCATGTCACCTTGTGTGATCCGGCGTCTCCAAAAACCATTGCTAACCTAAAGTCCGATGTTTCGATTTCAAGTCAGTGTCCAATAAGACAATTGTATCTTTCAAATCTCGATGAATAATCCTCGCATGTGAATCCTCATACAGGTATTGTAGGCCTCGACCTATAACATCTATTATCATAAACACATCTAGCTTAGTACGTTTCTCCACATCTATCAGGGAAAAGGGCAATAAAGCGTGAAAAATGCATGCATGACACAACATAGATGGATTGCATTGGTTAGTACGAGAGCTTTAGTATATTGGGGGTGAGGAAGGGGGCAATCATACTTCTTTCCCTCTGATATATACTCTCAAGAAAAATCTTCACAATATTGCAAAACCCGGGAAGGGGGGGGGGGGGGCAATTGCCCCCTTAGGTATAACTAAGCTCTGTTGTTGACACTGGTACGATGATCAAAGTAACAAAAAAATGTCGTAATGTGGTTTTTCTTCTCCTTAAAAAATTCTCACAAAAAAATTGCACTACAACTTAGCAAGGAAAAGTAGCTCCGTTTTCAACTCATTGATCCTCTATCTAGAACTCTACGACAACCTCTTAATAGCGACTAGTTGATAGTCACGGAGAGTTCCCTGATGTACAAAATGGAGACATGTGTTATTCAACACAAGAGACATTGATCAAAACTGTTGCAACATGACATATGTGTACCTTATAAACTGTGCCAAAACCACCTTTGCCTAGATTGTTATCTAAATAAAATTCCCATGTTACATCTCAAAGTGTTTGTAGATCAATATGAAGGGAGATAATAACATTTTTATTATCTCTAGGATCAAATAACCTGTCATAACCATTACGATCCCACCTTGAAAGTAATTTTTTTTGACACGGTTAGTTACAATTCCACCTTGAAAATAAAGTATATATGCATACCAAGATTCTCAACGACTGATTTCTTAGCAACAAAACACTTTCATTAGAGGTAGATAGATTCTGGAAAGTGTTGTGGTGGCTCACGAAGTTGTGCACAACATCCATCGAGCGAAAGAACCAGTGTGATTATTAGACTTGATTATGCGGAAGTATGTGACCGTGTGAACTGGGACTTCCTTTTTGAAATCATACAGACTAGAGGTTTTAGCAAAAACTGGATTGGTGGACTTCAAATACAACCCATATAAACCTAATATTTTTGCTTCTATAGACTCCTCTCCATTGCATTTTTGGACGGGCAGGGGGCGCGAGGTCATCTAGGCTGCTCAGACATCAATTTTTGGGTTTAGGTGGAAAACTAGCAAAAAGGCTCGTGTGTTGCAACGGGTGAAAATCAATATCAGACGCCCTTGCCGTTTCGCAGCTTATCCTCTCCCTGCGCCCTTGTCCACGATAGTTGTGATGTCTACGTGATCACAATGCACCCAAATGTGAGCAATCCCGAGACGAGTCAATCCGTGCTTTATTATTAGGAAAAGATAAGTAATTGGCGCGAAAACTATTTCTCAAGAATATGCAGGAGAGCAGCTACATATTAAGAAAAAATGATGAGTTCGTTATAACACAAGGCGCTTGCGCGCTCGAACCCTGACACCTAAGGGTTGTACCTAAAGGAAAATTGATCAACCAGAAGAACATCTCTCTCTCACACACACGCGGGCGCACGCGGCTAACTATCAGTGTTTTATCAGCGTGTGTTAGCATGTCAGCCACTTTATGGTCCGGTTGCAATGCATAAAAGGTAGTCTTTGTTGTACGGCAGCCACTAATTTTATATTATGGTCAGCGTTGATGCCTGAAAAGAGCTAAAATGGAATGAGCTCTTTTACAGTGCCATATACTAGACTACTAGAAGCTGACGCGCGCTTCGCTGTGCCGTTTACACTATCATGTTTGCTGTATGTTTAATTCTTGATGCTTTTTTATAATAGAAATGTGACGAGGTTTGTCGAATGGCGTAGGTTGTGTTGTTTGCCTTAGAGGGCTACTGGTGTGGCTTGCTTGGCCGTGTCTTCTCATTACACACAACTGATCATGTACATGCAATATTTATTTTTGGTTAAGCTGATTAATAGAAAAACTTACTCAATTTGCAAGATTATGTTGCTAGAAGACAAATAACTATTATTATGAGACACCAACAACCACAAAGCAAGGATATAAAAATTATTTATTTATTGCTTATGTGCAACATGCATCGTGATTATTTAAAAAACCCACATTCCTAGTGTCTTACAAAATCATGTTGTGGAAAAATACACTCTTTACAAATCCAAATGAAGTGAAATATGTGTTAAACATGTACCAAACACGGTATAATTTCCATCAGAACTTTAAGCATGAGGCATGTATTTGTGGTAAACATGGATTGCACAGATATATGGAACACCTTGTATAAACTATTGATCTACTAATGGAACAGAGCCTTCAACTCCAGCGATTGCTTGCACCTTGCCTCCAGGGAGTCGATCAAGAATAAAGAAAAGAAAACGAACCGTAGAGCACCGGCAGTACCATGCCCTCTCCTGACCTCCCGCATGCGACCAACTGTCGATGGTTAGACCCATCATAATCGAAATGGCTCAGTCCAACACAAGATATATATAACATTTTAATAGGACAATAGCTAAATCCTAAACAGAACAACTAAAACTATACCCCTCCATTCCATAATGTGGTGCCTATAGATTTATACAAAAGTTAAACATTACAAACTCTGACCATGTTTATAGAGAAGAAAAATATAGGTACGTCTAGAATACCAAATGCACATCATTGGATACATCGTGAGTTATATTTTCAGAATGTGCATCTTTGGTATTGTAGATGTAGACAGTTTTTCCTATACATTTGGTTAAAGTTGGCAAAGTTTAACTTTCACAAAAAACTATAGGCACTAAATTGTAGAATGAAGGGATTATATAGGGATACTTGACCACTCGATAAATTGCATTTGAATTAGTGGAGGACTTTAGGACTTTAACAGGCCAAACAATGTCATATGAAAAATTGAATTTCATCCAACACAAGCAAATAGAACAGTATATTGCACACAATTGAAATGCAAGAATGCTTCATGTAATTTTTCTTCTGCTAACTTTCTCGGTTTCTCCTCCACTTAGTTTCAACCTGCAATTATGAGCATCATCTGGTTGAAACTGATGCGGTCAAAGCGTACTGATTAATGATTATCATTGATTCATCCCACGCATGCTACATCTCCTGGACCCAGGAGCTGTGAGAGAGGCCATGGTGATATTGATCCGATTTTAGTTCCTTAGTTGGAAGACGTTTGGACTACAGAATAAGATAAAGATCAGTAATGCAGAGGTTATCTACCTGCCCACTGTCACCTGTATGCTACATCCCGGTTGCTTGGTGCTCACCTGAACATCCCGAATTAGAAGAAGTGTCGCTAAGGACCGTGAATCTGATTCCCAAAAGCACACCACCAAATAAGTCTGTAATCTGGGATAGAACCCAAAAGAAGACTGGATCAACCACGTTGTTGGTCGAGGATGTATCATGGAGGAGGACACTTTGATCAAGGGAAACAGCAACAAAGACGCTGTCAGAAGCCATATTGCCATGTTTCTTTTCTTGAACCTTGTAAATAAATGGAAATGATAATGGATCCAGGGAGCTCCACCCTGTTCGTCCAAAAAAAAGAAAAGAAAAGGCTTCAGAACACAAATTTATTTAAGACTGAAAAAATGCTCGTTGTAAGTTTAAACACCTATTGTTATTACATTTTGTTGAACTGAACATATTTATCAAACCAACCTGTTGGCTTCAAGTTTACATATCAGGCTTTGTTTGACCACAACATCGATACTTTGTCCTTCAAACCTGCATAAGAGATAATACCATAGTACAAATTGGGCATATTTTTAATTGTCCGGATGCTTTTTATATGAATAATGGCATGCACGAAAACTATTTATTTCCTTTCAAATATAACTTCGACCTAAGAGCTCAGTAAGACATACTCGGTACAGTGACCTAACCTGCATGTCCCATGAATCAGCAATGAAGTGCGTCAGCAGAAGCGCCAGCTCTGTGACATCTCCTCCTGTCGGCTCCTCCCCACTGCCAACTCCACCAGGAGATCCTCCTCGTCATCGCGCACTCGCAGGCAGTGGCGGTGGCCTCGATGGCGGCGAGGTGCGTCTCCTTGAGCACTCATAGATGCAGGAGTGTGAATCTCGGCCCTCAGGGAGCAGTGAGGTGATTCGATTGGGGAGGAGATGGTGAAGGAGATGGAGCGACCATGGGGAAACCCTGGCGAGCAGGAGAAGATTAGAGGGAGAACTGAGGAGCTCATACTGCCCCGCCCGTGACCGCCAAGGCAACAAAGTCACGGATCTTTCCCCGCGCGCCTCCTCCTTGTACTGCGTCGGCAAGGAGTCGGAAGAGCGATCGTGGCGGCTGCACCAGCGGCAAAGAGGCCGGGCACCTGATTACCTTCGTCAAATGTGGACTCCCTGGATTTTCGGGAGCTCGCAGCTGTAGTTGTCGCAAAAAATTGAGCGTCACCGCGGGGGATCGACCTCGAGAACTGTTGGTGCTTAATGCCCGTAGCTAGCCACTCGAGCTAATGGCGCGTTCGTGAATGCTCTGCACCGCATAATAATAAAAGAACTCCAGGTAGGGGCTGATCAAACATGTGCTGCAACGACACGAACAAGGCAATGTAGGGGTATTTTTAGAACCTCCAAATCTTTCTTTTAAAAGCGTGAACCTTTTTTTAAAACACAAGCAAAATTTGAAATTCCAAACATCTTTCAAAAAAACAAAAAAATAGGAACCACAAAAGTATTTTGAATTTGTGCACAATTTTTTTGGGAAATGGGGACATTTTTTTAAATTCTGAACAAATTTTGAAATCCCGAACATTATTTGAAACTCCATGAACAATTTTTGAATTTGTGAACACAGTTTGAAAACAAGAACATTTTTCGAAATTGTGAACAAATTTTTTAAGGGAACATTTTTGAATTTCTAAACAAAATTTAAAAGCCCAAACATTATTTGAAACTCCCCGAACAAATTTTGAAAACGAGAACATTTTTCAAAATTATGAACAAATTTTTTATGGGAACATTTTTGAAATTCTGAACAAATTTTGAAAGCCCGAACATTATTTGAAACTCACCGAACAATTTTTGAATTTGTGATCAAATTTTGAAAATGAGAACATTTTTTGAAATTATGAACAAAATTTTGAAGCCACAAGATATTCTGAATATTTTTTGAAAGAAGAATATTTTTGTGAGTTTGTAAAAAAAATTCACTATGAGAACATATTTTTAAATCTGAACAATTTTCGAAATTTTCAAATAAAGAAAAAAAATTGAACATAAATATTTTCTAAAAGTATGAACATTTTTGAATCTTGAGAATAAATTTTGAAAACGAAGAACAAATTTGTACAATTTCTTAAGGCATGAACATTTTTTGAATCTTGAGAACAAAATTATGAATGAAAAGAATTTTTTTTGAACAAACTTGTTTACGGACATTTTTCAAAATTTTGAACATTTTTGTAAAAGCACGAACATTTTTTTTTGAAAGAGAAAACATAAACTTGAAAAACAAAAAAGAAAAGTAAAAGAAACAGAAATAGAAAAAGAAAGGAAAATAAAAAACCGGTTCAGGAACCTTCTAAAAGGTTCACAAAACTGGAAAAAAAAACCAGCTGGGAACCTCTAGAAGGTTCCCAAAACCGGGAGCGCTGGAACGGTTAAACGGGCCGGCCTGTTGTGTCGCTGCTCGGTCGCTCGCCTGTGCGAAGCGCCGGCAGTTTGACGCAACGAGCGGCATATAGGATTTTCCTCTTTCCACGCGTGCAGGGCGGCGAAATCGACACGAAGACACAAAGTCATACGCGAACCACACGAGGAGTCCAGCCGTCTAGGCCTAGCCCAGAGACTTCGCTCAGTCGAACAGGCAAAAATAGTCTAGGGCTCCCAAGGAAGCCCTCTCACCTGGAGCGCATGAAATCTTTGACTCACTTTGGGCCTTGCTGGGCGCCAATTCCTATTTGGCGCCTTAAGCGTCCGATTTAGCTGTTTTTGCAATCGGGCGCACACCCCCACTCCCTTCCTTCGCTACTTATGGGCCGGCCCATCTCAACGTTCGCTGTATATTTTTATAGCGCATAAAAGGGTGCGCTGCGAGAAGAACCGAACCCGAGATCTCCCGCCTAGTGAGACGTTGTAACAACCACCACGCCACCTAGTCAGTTGTGATAACTTAAATCTTTTCTATCATTTCTTCTTTCATCTTACCTTTTTCCATTTCCTTTTTCTCTTTTTTCAAATTTTCTTTAGGCACTTTTTGTTTTATGAAAAATGGATGAACTTTTTGTTTACAAATTCAATGAACTTTTTCCATAATTGATGACCTTTTTTCAAATTCGATGAACTTTTTTCAAATCTGGTGAACCTTTTTTCAACTCCAGTGAACTTTTTTTGAATCTAATGAACTTCTTTTCAAAATTCGCTGAACTTTTTTAAAATTTGATGAACTTTTTTCATATTTGATGAACTATTTTTCATTCAGTGAACTTTTTTTTCAAATTCGGTGAACTTTTTTCAAATCCGATGAACTTTTTTCAACTTTCATGAACTTTTTTTCAAATTCATTGAACTTTTTCAATTTTGTGTTCAAATATGATTAACTTTTTTTAGAATTGATGACCTTTTCCTAAAATTTGTGAACTATTTTTTAAATTCATTTTTTTCTTCAGATCCATGTATTTTTCACTTTTGTGAACGAAGGGACGAACAGGAAGAAAAAACAACGAACGAATGAAAGATGCCCGGAGGGAAGGAGCGAGCGAGACAAGAAGGGAAGGAGCATGCTAGCTGGGCCGGCCCACGCGAGGCTGCTGCGTGAGCGCCCGCTAAGCGAACGGGCGCCTAAGGCGCCGAAGAGGAGGTCTCTTGCTGGGCTCGTGGGTCCGAGGGGATGTACCGACCTAGCATCGAGCAGAACTGGACCGACCGCCCACGAAAGCTGGCGGACACGGGAGCAACGAAGCGATAGAAAGGCAATTTGAATACGGAGTCGCTCACATCGCTCAATTTTTTGGGAGCTTAGAAACTTTACTGATACTAGCGTTGAAAAAGAACTAGTATAAAAACATCCGATGGTTATGGTTAATGGTATACTATTGAACATTGTACATGTGGTATGGAAAGTATATATGCGTGAGTAGTATATATGTAGTATAAGGGTATTATTGGAAAAGAACAAAAATGACACCACTGTAGTATATTTTTAACATTAAGATCGATCCTGACAATTAGATATCCTATATTATATGGGAAATGATTCAAATCATCTGACTGATAACACCGCGTGCATCCGTTGTTTTTGTGGCCGTCATATCTAATTTTAATCAGATGGCCCAGAAGCAACGTATTATACCTAGACTAAGTTTTGCAACCGAGTAGTTGTTGCAATCTCGCCACCGCAACACCTGATATGTTGCGGGATCTAGATCCTCTCGAGAGCAATCACCTCCCGTGCTGCTCTCGAGCTCCCCGTCAAGCCACAGCCTCCGCGCACCGTTCCGGCCGCCAACGAGTCCGTCGATAAGCACGGCCGCTGCCGCCGGCAAGCATGCCGACAAGGCCGCTGATAAGCACATTGATGAGGCTGCCAACAAGTGACATTCCTAGTGGAAACTCTCGCTCCAGAGTAACGGAACGACCGCTAGAGACACGCCTCTTACTCCTCTTTCCTCTACTAGTAACAATCATGTTGAATTTGGTACTCTTGATAAGATCATCAAGCTTAAATTAAGGCTGAGTTAATAAGATATGAAAAAAAAACTAAGGAAAAGATGCTAGTATTTTTCATGGGAGGGAGGATGGCAGAGTCATGCATGGAGGTTGTGTCCTTTTCTTCCCCAAAATGCACTATTGTAGAAATGTGCGGTTGTGGCTTGCCAAAATCAACATTCATTGGTGGCATGTTTCCCACACACGCCACCGGTGTCGCGCCACTCATAAATGTTACTGGTGGCATGTCATGTTCACGCCCATAGTAACATACTACCTCCGTCATGATTTGTTGGTCCACTTAGTATTTTGTGCCAAATTTTGATGATTATTTTAACTTAGAAAATAATGATGCATGTCACAAAAAATCATACCGTTGAATTTGTATTTGAACATAGTTTTCAGTGATATTGTTTTTGGTTACATGCATTCACATTTTATTAGTTAAATTTATGAAACTGCGCGGCAGACGATTTAGTCTGCACGACAGTGAGTCGGCGGCAAATCCAACCATCCACTGCACTTCGATGATATGAATGGACGAAGTGATATGCAGTGTCATGCAGAATTCGTCTGCACAACATCGTGTGTAGCAGCGCTCTTAAACTTAAGATCAAAATTTAGCACAATATGTGAAGGGGCCCAATAGATCAGGACGGAGGTGGTACATATTAGTGGCGTGGCTCTAGGTTACACGCCACTAATATATTTCATGTATAGTGCGTTTCGTTAGGTTAGGTATGCCACTAGTATATTTTCCAGGGAATTTTTTTGGCAAATCGTTGTCACAGCAGCGAGAAACACCGTCGTGGCAGCGTTTTCTCGCACAAAGACGACACATGCATGGGACAATCCGTGGACAAAAATTAGAAAAAAAAACATTAGATAGAAGGCAAAAGCTAAAAGAAAACACAAATAATTACAAGTGTATGAAAAAGATTAGTTTGTTACCACTGAACTTTCAAACCCATATGGCAAATAAACACTGAATAATGATACTGCTCGGAAAAAGCTCACCAGTTTTCGTACTAAACTTCTTCAAGCGTTCGTTGATCGCTTTCCTGGTGGTTT
Source organism: Triticum aestivum (assembly GCF_018294505.1). Classification (NCBI taxonomy): domain Eukaryota; kingdom Viridiplantae; phylum Streptophyta; class Magnoliopsida; order Poales; family Poaceae; genus Triticum; species Triticum aestivum. The sequence goes on from NC_057798.1 coordinate 116,909,437, forward strand.
CTTATATTAAAACACTACTATTCTAGAAAAACTAATTTCAGTAAATATACTTTCACTCCTCAAAGAACAGGTTTCGCTCATTTTTGGCCAAACTTACCGAAGTCGCGATGGTTTCTTATATTATTGGATCAATTAAATTCGCATATGCGTGAGCAAACAATATTCATGTTCTGGAGAGCTTGGCACTTGAGGAATGATTTGATTTTTGGTAAGGGAAAGGAATCCATCGCGACTTCGGTAAGTTTTGTTCAAAGTTATTGGACTACCTTCTCGTCTTGTCAGGCAAACATGCAGGTGGTGGTGTGCAACAAGGGTAAGCAAGTGGTGGAAGATATACAGGTAAACACAAACTTGGAGAGGGAGGTCAGTTCCTGGAAGACTCCCGATTTGGGTTTTTACAAGATTAATGTCGACGCAAGTTTTGTGGAGGCCATCAATTCTGCGAGTGTGGGGGTGGTCGTCAGAGACCACTATGGATAGGTTATCATCTCCTCTTGGGATTATATTGGTGCTTGCCATAGCATCGAGGAAGCGGAGTTACGAGCGACCCTCTCTGGCATGTATATTGGAATCACTCTTGACAAAACCATCATTTTGGAAACTGATTGCTCCTTTGTAGCTTCGATATTTGGAAAAGAGTGTGTTGATAGGTCAAGCCTAGTGGACCTAAAGAAGGAGGCACTGAATGTCTCAAGGCTGATGCCGAGTGTGAAGATATCCAAGATTAATAGGAGGACAAATATGGTTGCTCACGGGATTGCTAAGTTTAGTTTTGATAATAGATCAGATGGTATTCTTTTTAATACTGTTATGCCCTGCATGGCACAGTTTGTTATGAATGATTGTACGAATATTTTAAATTAATTAATATATGATGGGGTTTTCAAAAAAAGAATAGTAATGTTTTAAAAGTGAGTGAGATACTGAAATTTTGTGGAGAGAAAAGGAAAACCTTGTGCCTGATTTGTGTACATAAGACCAAGGAAGTGACATGTGAGCAATATGTATGCTTAATGGTCGCTGGAGAGAAGAGGGGGGAATACCCCACAACCATCATGCACGACACATATAGTTTTGAAATACAATGATCCTTCTGTTCGAAATATGCCCTAGAGGTAATAATAAAATGATTATTATTATATTTCCTTGTTCATGATAATTGTCTTTTATTCATGCTATAATTGTATTATCCGGAAATCATAATACACGTGTGAATACATAGACCACAATATGTCCCTAGTGAGCCTCTAGTTGACTAGCTCGTTGATCAACAGATAGTCATGGTTTCCTGACTATGGACATTGGATGTCATTGATAACGGGATCACATCATTAGGAGAATGATGTGATGGACAAGACCCAATCCTAAGCATAGCACAAAGATCATGTAGTTCGTTTGCTAGAGCTTTTTCAATGTCAAGTATCTTTTCCTTAGACCATGAGATTGTGTAACTCCCGGATACCGTAGGAGTGCTTTGGGTGTACCAAACGTCACAACGTAACTGGGTGACTATAAAGGTGCACTACAGGTATCCCCGAAAGTGTCTGTTGGGTTGACACGAATCGAGACTGGGATTTGTCACTCCGTATGACGGAGAGGTATCTCTAGGCCCACTCGGTAATGCATCATCATAATGAGCTCAAAGTGACCAAGTGTCTGGTCACGAGATCATGAATTACGTTACGAGTAAAGTGACTTACCGGTAACGAGATTGAACGAGGTATTGGGATACCGACGATCGAATCTCGGCAAGTAACGTACCGATTGACAAAGGGAATTGTATACGGGGTTGCTTGAATCCTCGACATCGTGGTTCATCCGATGAGATCATCGAGGATCATGTGGGAGCCAACATGGGTATCCAGATCCCGCTGTTGGTTATTGACCGGAGAGCCATCTCGGTCATGTCTACGTGTCTCCCGAACCCGTAGGGTCTACACAGTTAAGGTTCGGTGACGCTAGGGTTGTAGAGATATGAGTATGCAGCAAACCGAAAGTTGTTCGGAGTCCCAAATGTGATCCCGGACGTCACGAGGAGTTCCGGAATGGTCTGGAGGTAAAGAATTATATATGGGAAGTCGAGTTTCGGCCATCGGGAAGGTTTCGGGGGTTACCGGTATTGTACCGGGACCACCGGAAGGGTCCCGGGGGTCCACCGGGTGGATCCACCTATCCCGGAGGGCCCGATGGGCTGAAGTGGGAGGGGAACCAGCCCCTGGTGGGCTGGTGCACCCCCCCTGGGCCCCCCTCTGCGCCTAGGGTTGGGAACCCTAGGGGAGGGGGCACCTCCACTTGCCTTGGGGGGCAAGTCTCCCCCTTGGCCGCCGCCCCCCTAGGAGATCCAATCTCCTAGGGCCGGTGCCTCCCCTGGGGTCCCTTTATAAAGAGGGGGGGTGGGAGGGCAGTCGCACCTGACACCTGGCGCCTCCCTTCCCCCCTTGCTACACCTCTCCCTCCCATAGTCGCTTGGTGAAGCCCTGCCGGAGCCCTGCTGCATCCACCATCACGCCGTCGTGCTGCTGGATCTTCATCAACCTCTCCTTCCCCCTTGCTGGATCAATAAGGAGGATACGTCACGCTGACCGTACATGTGTTGAACGCAGAGGTGCCGTCCGTTCGGCGCTAGGATCTCCGGTGATTTGGATCACGACGAGAACGACTCCCTCAACCCCGTTCTCTTGAACGCTTCCGCACGCAATCTACAAGGGTATGTAGATGCACTCCTCTCTCTCGTTGCTAGATGAACTCATAGATTGATCTTGGTGAACGTAGAAAAAATTTATTTTATGCAACGTTCCCCAATAGTGGTATCAGAGCTAGGTCTATGCGTAGTTCTCTATTGCACGAGTAGAACACAAATCTGTTGTGGGCGTAGATGTTGTCAACTTTCTTGCCACTACTAGTCTTATTTTGCTTCAGCGGTATTATGGGATGAAGCGGCCCGGACCGACCTTACACGTACGCTTACGTGAGACAGGTTCCACCGACTGACATGCACTAGTTGCATAAGGTGGCTAGCGGGTGTCTATCTCTCCCACTTTAGTTGGAGCGGATTCGATGAAAAGGGTCCTTATGAAGGGTAAATAGAAGTTGACAAATCACGTTGTGGTCATTCGTAGGTAGAAAAACGTTCTTGCTAGAACCCTATTGCAGCCACGTAAAAGATGCAACAACAATTAGAGGACGTTTAACTTGTTTTGCAACAATTGCTTAGTGATATGATATGGCCAAAAGTTGTGATGAATCATGAATGATATATTGTGATGTATGAGATCATGTTCTTGTAATAGAAATCACGACTTGCATGTCGATGAGTATGACAACCGGCAGGAGCCATAGGAGTTGTCTTAATTATTGTATGACCTGCATGTCAATGATTTAACACCATGTAATTACTTTACTTTATTGCTAAACCGTTAGCCATAGTAGTAGAAGTAATAGTTGGCGAGCAACTTCATGGAGAGACGATGATGGAGATCATGGTGTCATGCCGATGACGAAGATGATCATGGAGCCCCGAAGATGGAGATCATAGGAGCTATATGATATTGGCCATATCATGTCACTACTATATAATTGCATGTGATGTTTATTATGTTTATGCATCTTGTTTACTTAGAACGACGGTAGTAAATAAGATGATCCCTCATAACAATTTCAAGAAAGTGTTCCCCTAACTGTGCGCCGTTGCTAAAGTTCGTTGTTTCGAAGCACCACATGATGATCGGGTGTGATAGATTCTTACGTTCACATACAACGGGTGTAAGACAGTTTTACACATGCAAAAACACTTAGGTTAACTTGACGAGCCTAGCATGTACAGACATGGCCTCGGAACATAGAGACCGAAAGGTCGAACATGAGTCGTATGGAAGATACGATCAACATGGAGATGTTCACCGATGATGACTAGTCCGTCTCACGTGATGATCGGACACGGCCTAGTTGATTCGTATCATCTAACACTTAGATGACTAGAGGGATGTCAAATCAGAGTGGGAGTTCATTAAATAATTTGATTAGATGAACTTAATTATCATGAACTTAGTCTAAAATCTTTGCAAAACATGTCTTGTAGATCAAATGGCCAACGCTCATGTCAACATGAACTTCAACGCGTTCCTAGAGAAAACCAAGCTGAAAGATGATGGCAGCAACTATACGGACTGGGTCCGGAACTTGAGGATCATCCTCATAGCTGTCAAGAAAGCATATGTCCTAGAAGGACCGCTAGGTGAAGCACCCATCCCAGAGAACCAAGACGTTATGAACGCTTGGCAGTCACGTGCTGATGATTACTCCCTCGTTCAGTGCGGCATGCTGTACAGCTTAGAACCGGGGCTCCAAAAGTGTTTTGAGCAACATGGAGCATATGAGATGTTCGAGGAGCTGAAAATGGTTTTCCAAGCTTATGCCCGGGTCGAGAGATATGAAGTCTCCAACAATTCTATAGTTGTAAGATGGAGGAAAATAGTTCTGTCAGTGAGCACATACTCAAAATGTCTGGGTTGCACAACCGCCTGTCTCAGCTGGACATTAACCTCCCGGACGAGGCGGTCATTGACAGAATCCTTCAGTCGCTCCCACCGAGCTATAAGAGCTTTGTGATGAACTACAATATGCAGGGGATGGTGAAAACTATTCCTGAAGTATTTTCAATGCTAAAGTCAGCAGAGGTAGAAATCAAGAAAGAACATCAAGTGTTGATGGTCAATAAAACCACCAAGTTCAAGAAGGGCAAGGGTAAGAAGAACTTCAAGAAGGACGACAAAGATGTTGCCGCGCTCGGTAAGCCAATTGCCGGGAAGAAGTCAAAGAATGGACCCAAGCCTGAGACTGAGTGCTTTTATTGCAAAGGGAAGGGTCACTGGAAGCGGAACTGCGCCAAATACTTAGCGGACAAGAAGGCCGGCAACACTAAAGGTATATGTGATATACATGTAATTGATGTGTACCTTACCAGCACTCGTAGTAACTCCTGGGTATTTGATACTGGTGTCGTTGCTCATATTTGTAACTCACAGAAGGAGCTGCGGAATAAGCGGAGGCTGACAAAGGACGAGGTGACGATGTGCGTCGGGAATGGTTCCAAGGTCGATGTGATCGCCATCGACACGCTACCTCTACATTTACCTACGGGATTAGTTTTGAACCTCAATAATTATTATTTAGTGCCAAGTTTGAGCATGAACATTGTATCTGGATCTCGTTTAATGCGAGATGGCTACTCATTTAAATCCGAGAATAATGGTTGTTCTATTTATATGAGAGATATGTTTTATGGTCATTCCTCGATGGTTAATGGTTTATGAATCTCGAACGTAATGTTACACATATTCATAGTGTGAATACCAAAAGATGTAAAGTTGATAACGATAGTCCCACATACTTGTGGCACTGCCGCCTTGGTCACATTGGTGTCAAGCGCATGAAGAAGCTCCATGCTGATGGACTTTTAGAGTCTCTCGATTATGAATCATTTGACACATGCGAACCATGCCTCATGGGCAAAATGACTAAGACTCCGTTCTCTGGAACAATGAAGCGAGCAACCAACTTATTGGAAATCATACATACTGATGTGTGTGGTCCAATGAGCGTTGAGGCTCGCAGAGGATATCGTTATGTTCTCACTCTCACTGATGACTTAAGTAGATATGGGTATGTCTACTTGATAAAACACAAGTCTGAGACCTTTGAAAAGTTCAAGGGATTTCAGAATGAAGTAGAGAATCAACATGACCGAAGGATAAAATTCTTACGATCAGATTGTGGAGGAGAATATTTAAGTCATGGATTTGGTACGCACTTAAGGAAATGTGGAATCGTTTCACAACTCACGCCGCCTGGAATACCTCAGCATAACGGTGTGTCCGAACATCGTAATCGCACTCTATTGGATATGGTGCGATCTATGATGTCTCTTACCGATTTACCACTATCATTTTGGGGATACGCTCTGGAGACAACTATTTTCACTTTAAATAGGGCTCCGTATAAATCCATTGAGACGACACCGTATGAATTATGGTTTGGGAACCTAAGCTGTCGTTTCTAAAAGTTTGGGGATGCGATGCTTATGTCAAGAAACTTCAACCTGAAAAGCTCGAACCCAAGTCGGAAAAATGCGTCTTCATCAGATACCCCAAAGAAACCATTGGGTATACCTTCTACCTTAGACCCGAAGGCAAGATCTTTGTTGCCAAGAACGGATCCTTTTTGGAAAAAGAGTTTCTCTCGAAAGGAGTAAGTGGGAGGAAAGTAGAACTCGATGAAGTACTACCTCTTGAACCGGAAAGTAATGCAGCTCAGGAAAACGTTCCTGTGGTGCCTACACCGACTGTAGAGGAAATTCATGATGATGATCAAGGTACTTCGGATCAAGTTGCTACTGAACTTCGTAGGTCCACAAGGATACGTTCCACACCAGAGTGGTATGGCAACCTTGTCCTAGAAATCATGTTGTTAGACAACGGTGAACCTTCGAACTATGAAGAAGCGATGGCGGGCCCAGATTCCAACAAATGGCTTGAAGCCATGCAATCCGAGATAGAATCCATGTATGAAAATAAAGTATGGACTTTGACACTTGCCCGATGATCGGCGAGCGATAGAAAACAAATGGATCTTTAAGAAGAAGACGGACGCGGATGGTAATGTTACCATCTATAAAGCTCGACTTGTCGCTAAGGGTTATCGGCAAGTTCAAGGGGTTGACTACGATGAGACTTTCTCTCCCGTAGCGAAGTTGAAGTCCGTCCGAATCATGTTAGCAATTGCCGCATAATATGATTATGAGATATGGCAGATGGACGTCAAAACAGCATTCCTTAACGGCTATCTTAAGGAAGAGCTGTATATGATGCAGCCAGAAGGTTTTGTCGATCCTAAGAATGCTAACAAGGTGTGCAAGCTCCAGCGATCCATTTATGGGCTGGTGCAAGCATCTCGGAGTTGGAACATTGGCTTTGATGAGATGATCAAAGCGTTTGGGTTTATGCAGACTTATGGAGAAGCCTGTGTTTACAAGAAAGTGAGTGGGAGCTCTGTAGCATTTCTCATATTATATGTAGATGACATACTTTTGATGGGAAATGATATAGAACTTTTGGACAGCATTAAGGCCTACTTGAATAAGTGTTTTTCAATGAAGGACCTTGGAGAAGCTGCTTACATATTAGGCATCAAGATCTATAGGGATAGATCGAGACGCCTCATAGGTCTTTCACAAAGCACATACCTTGATAAGATATTGAAGAAGTTCAAAATGGATCAGTCCAGAAAGGGTTCTTGCCTGTATTGCAAGGTGTGAGATTGAGCTCGGCTCAATGCCCGACCATGGTAGAAGATAAAGAAGAGATGAGTGTCATCCCATATGCCTCAGCCATAGGATCTATTATGTATGCCATGCTGTGTACCAGACCTGATGTAAACCTTGCCGGTAGTTTGGTAGGAAGGTACCAAAGTAATCCCAGCAAGGAACACTGGACAACGGTCAAGAATATCCTTAAGTACCTGAAAAGGACAAAGGACATGTTTCTCGTTTATGGAGGTGACGAAGAGCTCGTCGTAAAGGGTTACATCGATGCTAGCTTCGACACAGATCTGGATGACTCTAAGTCACAAACCGGATACGTGTATATGTTGAATCGTGGAGCAGTAAGCTGATGCAGTTGCAAGTAGAGCGTCGTGGCGGGATCTACATGTGAAGCGGAATACATGGCAGCCTCGGAGGCAGTGCATGAAGCAATATGAATGAAGGAGTTCATCACCGATCTAGGAGTCATACCCAATGCGTTGGGGCCAATCACTCTCTTCTGTGACAACACTGGAGCTATTGCCCTTACCAAGGAGCCCAGGTTTCACAAGAAGACCAGGCACATCAAGCGTCGTTTCAACTCCATCCGTGAAAATGTTCAAGATGGAGACATAGATATTTGCAAAGTACATACGGATCTGAATGTCGCAGATCCGTTGACTAAACCTCTTCCGCGAGCAAAACATGATCAACACCAGAACTCTATGGGTGTTCAATTCATCACAATGTAACTAGATTATTGACTCTAGTGCAAGTGGGAGACTGTTGGAAATATGCCCTAGAGGCAATAATAAAAGGATTATTATTATATTTCCTTGTTCATGATAATTGTCTTTTATTCATGCTATAATTGTATTATCCGGAAATCGTAATACACGTGTGAATACATAGACCACAATATGTCCCTAGTGAGCCTCTAGTTGACTAGCTCGTTGATCAACAGATAGTCATGGTTTCCTGACTATGGACATTGGATGTCATTGATAACGGGATCACATCATTAGGAGAATGATGTGATGGACACGACCCAATCCTAAGCATAGCACAAAGATCGTGTAGTTCGTTTGCTAGAGCTTTTCCAATGTCAAGTATCTTTTCCTTAGACCATGAGATCGTGTAACTCCCGGATACCGTAGGAGTGCTTTGGGTGTACCAAACGTCACAACGTAACTGGGTGACTATAAAGGTGCACTACAGGTATCTCCGAAAGTGTCTGTTTGGTTGACACGGATCGAGACTGGGATTTGTCACTCCGTATGACGGAGAGGTATCTCTGGGCCCACTCGGTAATGCATCATCATAATGAGCTCAAAGTGACCAAGTGTATGGTCACGGGATCATGCATTACGTTACGAGTAAGGTGACTTCCCGGTAACGATATTGAACGAGGTATTGGGATACCGACGATCGAATCTTGGGCAAGTAATGTACCGATTGACAAAGGGAATTGTATACGGGGTTGCTTGAATCCTCGACATCGTGGTTCATCCGATGAGATCATCGAGGAGCATGTGGGAGCCAACATGGGTATCCAGATCCCGCTGTTGGTTATTGATCGGAGAGCCGTCTCGGTCATGTCTACGTGTCTCCCGAACCCGTAGGGTCTACACACTTAAGGTTCGGTGACGCTAGGGTTGTAGAGATATGAGTATGCAGCAAACTGAAAGTTGTTCGGAGTCCCGGATGAGATCCCAGACGTCACGAGGAGTTCCGGAATGGTCCGGAGGTAAAGAATTATATATGGGAAGTCGAGTTTCGGCCATCGGAAAAGTTTCGGGGGTTACCGGTATTGTACCGGGACCATCAGAAGGGTCCCGGGGGTCCACCGGGTGGGGCCACATATCCCGAAGGGCCCGATGGGCTGAAGTGGGAGGGGAACCAGCCCCTGGTGGGCTGGTGCACCCCCCCTGGGCCCCCCTCTGCGCCTAGGGTTGGGAACCCTAGGGGAGGGGGCGCCTTCACTTGCCTTGGGGGGCAAGTCTCCCCCTTGGCCACCGCCCCCCGTAGGAGATCCCATCTCCTAGGGCCGGCGCCCCCTGGGGTCCCTATATAAAGAGGAGGGGTGGGAGGGCAGTCGCACCTGACACCTGGCGCCTCCCTTCCCCCCTTGCTACACCTCTCCCTCCCGTAGTCGCTTGGCGAAGCCCTGCCGGAGCCCTGCTGCATCCACCACCACGCCGTCGTGCTCCTGGATCTTCATCAACCTCTCCTTCCCCCTTGCTGGATCAAGAAGGAGGAGACGTCACGCTGACCGTACGTGTGTTGAACACGGAGGTGCCGTCCGTTCGGCGCTAGGATCTCCGGTGATTTGGATCACGACGAGAACGACTCCCTCAACCACGTTCTCTTGAACGCTTCCGCACGCGATCTACAAGGGTATGTAGATGTACTCCTCTCTCTCGTTGCTAGATGAACTCATAGATTGATCTTGGTGAACGTAGAATTTTTTTATTTTATGCAACGTTCCCCAACACCTTCTATATAGGGGAAACACTTGTATCCGGTGCGCTGACCGAAAGCTTCGTCCGGTCGCACGGACGCGCTCCGATCCTGCGACGCACTGCAATTAGAACAAATCCAGTGCGCCAACCCATTTCATCCGCGCATGGCCGTTTGGTTTAAGCGGACATAAAAGTCGGCCCAAAGCGCCGACTCAAATGGATGCGCCTCTGTTTTTTGTCTGCCTACCGATCCATTCCCAGCTCAAATTTGGGCCTCATTTGTGTCAGCGCGGACACGAAACGGACGAGCGCAACGCCCGCCTACTCCCCCCGGTCCGCTAGTCGGCGGCACAACCACCACCATTTCCCCTAACTTTTTCAAAAAACTCCTGGCCGCTCGCACTCTCGCCCACTCGCCATGGACGACGTGCCAACCCTCGACGCCGCCGCTGGCCTCTTCTTCGTCGCCTCCTCCGGCCTCACCTATGTCACCTCCGCCAAAGGCAAGCCCCATGCCACCCGCAAGACTGAGGCGCCGCCCAAGAAGAAGCAGTTGATGCCCAAGTAGCGGGCGGTGGAGTCAGCCAAGAGGAAGGGCCGGAGGCACGTGCATGACTACAGGCTCGAAGACGCGGCCGCCGCCACATAGCAGGAGGAAACTAATGCCTGAGTTGCCGCAGCAATGAGGGCTGCCCTGCTCTACCTAGGTTAAACCCAGGCCATCACGGGCTCGTCGGCGCCGCCGTGGCTGCGGCTAGCACGGGCTCGTCGGCATTTCATTGGGTGGTACTGCCAGAGTCGCCGTGTGCATCTGCCATGCAGCCGATTCCCGGCTTCCATCCCTATCCGCAACCCCCCGCCTCTCTGGGGAATGCTCGCCGGAGGTGAACGTGGTGCCGCCGTCCATGCCCGCGCCCATGGCCATCGACCTGATCATCCTTCGAAGGTGCGAGTAAACATGCGTGGGAGATACCAGCCGACATGCATCCCGACGTGCACAACCTGTTCGACAGAACCCCGCCCCTTTTTTGTGTGCTGGCATGTGTGACAGCCGCTGGCAAGTGCACCAACATGAACTGTGTGGTGGTTTTTTGAAGGCTGGCATGATGCCGGCATGATCTCTAGGTGATGGCATGATCAATGGCCATGGGCATTCTTAAAATTGTGTGCGGACATGACATGGGTCGGCGCGTTGGCCGCAACTGACCCAAACGCAAAATGGGGCGGACTACGAGCGGGCGACCAACCCAAACGGGCAAAAAGCGGACAAAGCGCGCGTCCGTTTGAGTTGGAACGTTGGAGTTGCTCTTAGATCCCACGCTATTCCTCTTTCCCTCCTCCATGTTTTTGGAAAAAAACATCACATCCCCATTCATGGGGACCACTGCTTCGACCACCACCTTGCCGAGTGTGCCCGGCCACATCCGCGCAGTTCCTCGAAGCCGACTTGTCTTCCTTGCCAGATCTCGTCCGCCGGCCATCTTGGAGTCGCCGACCTCTCCTTCCCGTCATCATGGGGGAGACCCCCTTCCCACCAGCACGGGGTAGATCTCGCCCCTCGCCTATTTTCTTCTCTGGCGATCTGGCCGCCGTCTCCCATGCCACCCCTTTGACTACCTCTCTACCAGTGGTGATATAGCACTCGCCATGGATGTGCAACACCACCTTGAACCCTCTGACAGCGAGATGCTACAACCCTTTGCAAGAGATCCTACAACCAGTTGGCGAGGATGCTGCCACCTGCTTTTTTCTTGCTTTAACTGACTGCTAGAGTTTTGGTTGTTGAATTTTTTGCTGCAACCGTGTTGACTTTTTGCTACCACGGCGACGGCAATTTGCTACATCCATCCGCGACCCATGACGTAACTATGACCCCATGATGGTGGAGATGCCTTTTTTGCTGCAATCGTCGTCAATTTTTGCTACGACTGGTAAGGAATTTTGCTACATCATTCATGACAGAGATGCGGCTCAGCCGGGACGGCGAGACGATTTTTTGCTGCAACTGCCATTTTATTTTGCTACCACTGGCGAGGATTTTTTGCTACCAAGGCATTGCTTTTGTGCTACAACCAGATGCTCGTTTTGCTACAACCCACCACCGGCGTTGAAACATTTTTGCTACAATTGTGTCGCCTTTCTGCTGCAACCGACGCCTCGTTTAGCTACAAGCCATCACCGACGTTGACCTGGTGCTACAACCGCGTTGCTTTTTTGCTTCAACCGGCAACCGCAAAAACTACTAACTAGTGAGCGCTTTTTGCTATGATGGGCGACGACCGACGGGGGATGGCGAGCTACATCGGGGCATCGGGCATGAGCGGCGGTGAGCACGCCAGCGAGCTGCGGCCATCGCACACCGGAGCTGCAACCGTCGCCACAAGAGCTGCCACCCGTGGGATGCATCTATTGCATGGGTGAAGCCGGCGACAAGGACGGCCGGCAAGGGCTGCGACCGACGACTAGGACGGCCAGCGAGGACGGTGACTAGCGGCGATGACAGTGACCAGCGGTAAGGACGGCCGGTGAGAGGCAATGACGGGAGAACATGTGTGGCTGATGAGATGGTGGGGAGCGATGAGATGCAGAAGGGTCCTTCATATGAGTGCGTTGACAAAGACGACAGCGCATCAGACGGCTCCCATCGACCCAATCAGATGGCTGCGGGCCGACTGGCCCAAATTTGGACCGGCGCACCGACAGCTAGCACCCGTCTTTATATAGTCAATTGTACGGTAGCAACACGTGAATATCTAACTTGCACTTTTTATTATCCAAGCAAAAGAGTATCAGCTTGCTGTACATTAGCTAATCTATATGAATTCAAACCCACGGCTAGCTACAGACGATACTCCTCGTGTTCGAGAGCAGCCTCCTCCCCAAGAAAAGCATAGGGTTCCTTTGCCTCCCATCGACACCGTCACCGGTCCGCCTCGTCTCCGGTGGTCTTAGAGCCATGGCGGCACGGTGGATCCTGGCCCTCGCCGGCGGGAGGGCTCCGTTCTTAGATGTTTCTTTAAGTTTTGTTAGGTTTTGTGTCCTGCTCAGGAAGACGAGATGGCGGCGGCTCCCTGAAGATGGAATAAGGTCTTCCCTCGTTCCGGTGGTGTGTCTAGCATCATCGGTGGGCGTGTGGAGGTATGTCTCCGACAGATCTATCCTTGGTGGATTTGCTTGGATCCAGTCGTAGTTCGTCTACGTTTGTGTTTCTTCAGTTTGGATCCTTCCGATTTACTCTACTCTTCATCCGTGGCGGTTGCTATTCAGCTGCGCTGGTCCTATGGGGCCTTGGCACGACGACTTCCTGACTGTCTACTACAACAAGTTTTGCCAGGCTCCGACGAGGGAGGGGCGATGACGGCGGCGCGCCTTCGGCTTGCTTCAGTGCTTGTAGTCGTCGCTAGGGGGTCTACGGATCTGGATGTAATTTTTATTATTTCTGGTGTTCGCTGTATTGCTATGAATGAAAATGAATAGATCGGAAGTTTTCTCGCAAACAAAAAAAAAAAACCCACGGCTAGCTAGGCCGCCAGCGGCAACTCACCGGATAGCCGTCGAACTGAAGAAGGTTCCTCCTCTGGTCCTTTCTTGGGTCTTTCACTCAACATAAACATCTCGCAATACTCCTTTTTCTGGCCCTCCCTTCCACACAAAAATCCTCCGTTCCTAGGGTGCCAAATCCCAGCCGAGCCCTTGCAAAAGGCACACTTACTTTTGAAGTGGTAAATCGGTTTTTCTGTTAAATACAGTAGAAACAAAACAAATTAGAATTCATGCGTGTCAAAATGTTTAACCAACATAATAGATGGTCAATGCCAAAGAACGATCAACAATTTGTGGCAAACAAATGGCAGTGTCACATGTTCTTGTGCATGCACAAATGTAAATGTCAGTGTTCATGACGGACAATTACATGCATGAAATTGTAGTTGCAACATAATCAGCTAAGTGCAAATGCAAAATATATAATATATTTACACAACATCAATCTTTCACCGATAAGATGCACTCTGCTAGTAAGCATATCAACCAGAGAATAATGATATTAGTATGATCCAGTATATAACAACAATTAACAATATAACAATTTAAAAGGGAGACACTGACTACACACTATGTTTACCATCAAAATACATACATGGTATTTGACTCACTAGTCACCAATTTCTTGGATCGTATGGACATGATATTGCATGTACAATTGTGTTTACGTCCTGTTATGCATGCAGCCAGTTGGTTATGTAAAAGTTATATTGAGGAGATATCTTGCAACATGTATCGGCAAGGATATTAGGTGCACAATGAGGATATCTGAAAACGAGAATTCAGAGATCCCGAGACTGAAAATCTGGTCGACTAATGCAAAGCCCAAACACATGATACTAGTTTAATTACTATCAACGGCAAGAGAATAGGTTTAACAAGAGAATAATGCATCAGTGTAATGTTATGAAATTCTAGAGCCAAACCGTAGGGGCATGTATACAATTGAAAAGAAAAGGCAGCTAACCCTTGGTAGCCTTTTTTTTAAGAACTACCCTCCGGAGGGTACTGGTTGCTCTTAAGGTTATGCGTTGAAGGTTCTCATGCAAAGTAGAGCAAACAAGTGAGAGTAGATTTTTGTTTTCTTTGATCAACCAGAACGTACGGAGACATGGAATTCATAAATTTATAAACTGCTAGTATCCCTTACTTACAAAAAGAAAACTTCTCCCTCTAGTTTTAAAAACGGTTTTATATTATGGGAGGGAGAGAGTACTAGTTAGCCTCCATCGAGAAAATAATGCTCCCTCCATGCTTGAAAAGTGGGAGTATGAATTATGTCTGAAGTCAAATGGTGCAAAGTTTGACTGCATTTATACGAAAAAATATCAACAATTACAATGCCAAATTAGTAATATCATAACATGGACAGTAAACAACAATTTCATACTATATCTATTTAGCATTGTAGTTGCTGATGGGTGTTCCTACGAATTTGGTCGAACCATGCACCGTCTGACTTCCGACAAAATTTGTATGCCGATGTTTTTAAAATTGAAATTACGTCGGAGGGAGTACTAGACAGCTAGCAGAAAACTAGGACAAATGCAGGAATCCACATATGTTGGAATGATTCAAGTAGTTAATTGTACGGTTACTCACTCAATATGATGCATGTTTCGACGACTGGTTTGCCGAAGCGGTCATAGTGTAGCTCAGCAAAGAATTACTGCGCGGAGGTATCTGGTTCTGGAGCAACTCTCCCGCGAGCCCAGAAGTTGTGCTTTTCGCGGCGGCGGCGAGCTAGAAAGTTGAAATGAAACCAAATCTCGTCCCTGAAACCGACACGGTTGCATGACATAGGACTGACAGGCTTGAACTCGGCACCCTGAAACATAGAGCACAAGAAAGGCATAGGAAAATATAGTAAGTCATCAAACAAACATGTTCAAACAACAAAAAGAATATTTTTCTAGTCTAATATCCAACAAAACTTGTTCAAACAACCAAGCAAGGTAATGATCTATTACCTGTTGATCAAATTGTAATGGCGAAGGGCGATCTGGACATGTGGGAGAACGATGGCTTCATTGCGCTCCCTGCATGCGTGCATATATGAGTACATACATGTTAGGACTAATGGTCTCACAGCATCTTAATATTACTAGCTAGATCGTCCTAGTATATCAATATGGAACAGCTAGCGGATGAACTTAATCTGCGAGGGATGATGTTTAGGAGGGAGCAATACACTTCTGACCGCGGGCCGTACAAGACATGGTTGCGGCGACGCTTGCGCTCCAACCTGTCCATGAAGCGTTGGACAAGGCGTTGTTGCTGGACGAGGGGGAGCTCGTATAGCAAGGCCCCCCGGTGGGGATCGAGCCCTCGTCCACGATCGGCCCGTCAAGGTGTAAATACTGCACTGCTGCGTCCGCGATGGCGGAAGAGATGGCGGATCCCATCGCTGCAACTGAGTCGCAAGGGGAGGTCGGATCTATGATAATAACTACTCCGAGGAAGAAGAGAAAGCCTTGCCTGTAACAATTGGATTTATCTTGGGCTGGCGACGAGGTCGCATTCTAATCGGAGGAGGGATCCAAAGCCTTTCTTAACCCTAATCAGAACAGTATCCCGGATCCTGTCGTTCGTCTATAACAGAATCCAAATCAAGTACGAACAGGACCTCAACGACGGTGAGGGGAATGAATGTGTGTGTGGTAATCTGGGACGACGCCGACCCCGTCGTAGCCGCGCGCCCCGTCGTCAAGGACTGCTCCCAACCGCTTCCAGAGATAAACAGGGCGATCAGGGACGACGGTTCCCTTGCTCAGAACACCGGCGAAGCCACGGCCTCCGCCCCCTCTATTCACTGCTCCGGGGCGAGTGGAGGGGGAGGATCCCGTTTTCTTTCCATGGTGTTTGCCTAGATAGGGTCTATGTTTCGTTTGGTAGCACCGG
Source organism: Triticum aestivum (assembly GCF_018294505.1). Taxonomy (NCBI): domain Eukaryota; kingdom Viridiplantae; phylum Streptophyta; class Magnoliopsida; order Poales; family Poaceae; genus Triticum; species Triticum aestivum. Next base: position 116,925,640 of record NC_057798.1, read on the forward strand.
AATAGTGAGGACGGCGCCGCGTCGAATAAATCTGCTTCGGCTTCTTCCTCTCTATGATGACGATCTCCAAGACGACGTCCAGAAGCCGGTAGCCTCGTCTTCTTGCCGGCTATTCAAGACGGTGAGATATGTTGTTCTTTGTATCGTTGGTGGCTTCCGTCTCTGGCAGCGGTGCCATCGTTGGGACAAGATGATGATCCAGAAACGGGTTTTGTGGTTAGATGGCGGCGGTTCCATCGTTCTCCCCCGACTTCATCGGTGGGAAGCGATGGATTTGGGTCTAGACCAGCACAGGGAAGTTCCCTGGCCAACATGCCACAACGACAAGTTCCTTGTTGCATGCAGCTGGTTTGTTGATCGGCTTTGAAAGCCAATTTGGCGATGCTGCTGCTCTGCGTCTTGAGATGTTGGAGGACCCACTTCTTTTTTCAGTGAATGCTTCGGCAATGCTGAAATTTAGAAAGGGTTGTTGGCTTCGATGTGTGCAGAGATGTCTTGGGAATTTTTCATAAATTTTATTTTCTTGGGATAATTGCTGCATAGTTTTCAGGACATAGGTTTTTGTCCAGTTTGTCTAGCAGTCTTCACGTGTGTTTGTATTGATTGTACTCTTTGTATTTGATATAATGCGTTGTCTAAAAAAAGGACCGTGCCATGAACAAGAATTTCGGGTTCATCTCCGACGTCACTCGGGTCACCATTGGGACGGCGTTCAGATGTGTCGCAGCCGCCGCCGGCCAGCACGCAAACCCGCACCAGCACATGTGTTCCACCAAGGGCGGGGGCTGCTTTCAACCAGCCTCAAGAAGATCGACACCATCCCATCACCCGGCTGCTCCCAAGTCCCAACCCCATACCCCCGTGTGGTGCGTTAGCCTCCCTCGTGCAGGTACTGAATGATTGATTGAATGAACGACGAGGATGTCCTTAGGTGCACCATTACATATGCTAGAGAAGACATCATCAATAATGGTGTGCACTTGTTTTGCTGCGACAAGCATGTTCAACGTTCTAGTGTCCTACGCTGGCCGCGCTGCCTATTGATCCACTGAGCTGAGTCTTATCTTATCATCTTGTTGGTTGCAATGAAGACTAGGCATCCTATTCCATATACCTAAATAGTTGATCCCCACTATAAGATTTCTCTCCTTCCCGATCCCGCGAGCGGCCCGGGCGGAACCCTAGATCGTCGCCGCCTCTCCCCTTTCTCGCCTTCCTTCTCCCTCGCCGCCGCCAGGGGACGCCGCCGGGCAAAGCCCACGCGTGCGTCGGCGGCGGCGGGGCTCCCTCCCCCCTCGTGAGGATCCTGGGCGGCGCGGGACGGCCGACCCTCGCGGCGGCGCTCGGCTCGGCGGCAGATCGGGCAGCCGGCGGGGCGGGGCTCCCCTCCTTGGAGGCGCTGCAGCGCTGACGGCGGTGTGGTCTGCGCTGGGCGGCGAGCGCACGGGCTTCTCCTCATCCCGATCTGATGGCGCCGCGGTGGCGCCGGTGCTCGGGTGTGCGGCGGGGTCTGTGGGGGTAGTCTGCGCGCGTCTTCCTCCCCGATCCGATGGCTCCATGGTGACGCCAGTGCTCGCGCGGTTCGCTTCGGCAAGCGGTGGCGGGCGCTGGGCTCTCGGCGGCTCTCCGACGTGTGCAGGAGGTGGCGGTCCCTGTGCGCTGTCGGCGGCTCCGTCTCTGACCCAGACGGCGTGAGGGATGGCGACGGCCCGGCGTGGCCAGTGATCTAGATGCGGTGGTGCCGGCGGCTCGTTGATTTTGCCGGTACTCCAGGGTCTGCCTGGTGGTGCTGGTGGTGACGGCGGCCCGGGCACGAGAGATGGATCCCTTTGCACTGATCTGGGTGAAAACTTGCCTTCGGCTCCTGCTAAGGCCGGCGGTGGCGGCGCTATCTGTGTCGTTCCCTTCTTGCAGGCATCACTGTGGAGAAGTTCAAGGCCACTCTCTGCTACCTCCGGGGGAAACCCCAAATCTGATGATCGGATGACGGCGGCGCTCTGGTGTCGTTCCTTCCTTGGGGGCGTCATTCTTGGAGGTACACACACGTGATCGAGGAACCAGAGGACAGATTCTTTGGTGGAGCGGTGCTTCATCCTACACACTGATGGCAACGGATCTTGACGGCGTGGCGCATCGCAGATTCGGAGTTCGATGTGGGAGGATGAACTCGCGCAGGAGGACGACGCTGTCGGGCGTCGTGGTGGCGTCAATGGCAAAGAGACCTGGCACGGTTCATGCAATAGTACAGCTCTGAAGATGGATTGGTGGCAGGTGGCTGCGGCGGCCTCATATCCGACAGGTGTCCTGGTTGGGACCTCTGGTCTTAGAAGTTTAGATTTGCCTGTGATGTCTGTTTGGTATTAGGCCTAGACTATGTGCGCTCCTTCATCATTTAGATAGGTGCAACGACAGTTGTTGCTTAGACAGTGGCTTTAGTTTTGCTGTTGTATGGTTTTGTAAGGTCTTGTGAGAATAATTAATAAAGTGGACGTATGCATCGCCCAGATGCAGACGCCGGGGGTCATCCTCCTTTCCTAAAAAAATAAGATTTCTCTCAACATGCACACACTCAACCTCATCATGTATGCCACATCACCACAATTAGCATTAGCCCTTGCACTTGCAGTCGGCCTCCTTCTCCTACTTGGCCCACTGCATGCATGCCTCCGTGTCAGCAATCCTTTAATTTCCGTAAACTTTAAGAGGCCATGAATAATCCTCACGACCTCATCCACGTGATGCTTCACCTCCTCCGTCAAGTTTGCTTTGCATCCAAAAAAAAAGTCTGTAACTGACAAGGAATTCCAAAGGTTCAGCTCATCATCCATCCATTTAATCACCTCTCCTTCGTCCCTCTTCACCTCACCATTCGCACATGTCTTTCTGTCCAAGATCAACGCGCCCAGGCTCAATTTGATGCCTTCTTTCCCAGAATCCCAGTAATGTCTCTTTCCATCTGCCGTGAAGCCAAATGATGATTTTTGTTTTGTTTATGTATTAGGTGATTCATCATTCCTTCTGTTTTTGTGAGACAGTGTGCAACCAAAGCTCCGTCCTTCTTCCTGATTTTTTATGCCAATGTTATTCAACAATTCATGTTCACCACCAGCTCTTCCGTACGTATATGTAGATGAACTCGCCGCGTACATGTATCTACTGATCCACATGGTATATCCATCCCTTGATCCAGTTGATCTACTAAAGCTCCATTTTAGATTCTTGAAACAATTTTCAGGTTAAATAATCTCTTGCCAGATAAAGAAGAGTCCACATGGAGTGTAGGAGGCAGCGAAATGTTTAAGTTGGCAATATTGATAATGTTTTTCTTTTATTTGTTTCATGTGTAATACTAAAATTTCATATATTTTTTTTGATAAAAGAGAGCATTTCTCCGATTTCCATTAACAGAAATCACCAAGTCTTGCTACAGAAAAAGAAAACGGAATAACACTCCCCTCAACACGATATTCCACTCTCCTAGCAAATCAATCTACTGCCAAATTGCGGAGGAAGGAGAAGCCATCCCTTCTCCTCCCCGAAGCCCCAAAGACAATAGAGAGAATCTATGAGAGTGGTCCGAGGTCTAGATTCAGGAGAATCCAGCCCCAGAGCTGCAACAGCTCTGTTATAAGAATAGAGGCTACAGAGAGAAACTACCGGTTTTTAGCATAAGCATTATTACAGGATCATCCACTGAGTCTGAACATCAGCAAATGAAGCAAAGCCAGAATGAAATGGCAGGAGCAAGATTTCTCCATTGCAGCAGGAAGGGCTTCAGTCACCCTTCGATCCTCCCAGTCTTCAGGCGCCACCCATAAGCTGATTTGAAGATTTCTTCTGCCACCTCACTCACTAGCTTCACTCCAGCCTCCATCAGCTTACTTCTTGCGGGATTTGTCTGCAAAATATTCCAATCATTAAGGTTTTTAAGAAACAGAGTAACAGGAACACGGAGATCATTCAGCCTATTGTTGTCAAATATCACACTATTTCTGAGTTTCCAAATAGTCCAACAAATCGCCAATACTCCAATCATGACCAGACTTTTTTCATCTTTACCAAAAGTATTTACCCAAGGTTTCATAACAGCATCTAACGTATCTGGAATATCTCTAAGATTGAAAGCACACTTTAAAATGTTCCACAACAATCTAGCAACCGAACAAGTCAGAAAAAGATGATTTATGTTCTTTTTTTGCCCACAAAAAGGGCATTTATCATCTCCCTTCCACACCCTACGAATCAAATTATCTTTTGTGAGAACACTTTTCCTAAGGGTTAACCACATGAAAACCTTGATTCTAGGTGGCATCTTGATCTTCCACATATTTAAATGTGGATATTTGACACCATTTTCAATCAGGTGTCTATAAAAGGACTTAACAGTATAGACTCCCTTTTTATTGAGGGTCCATTTTATCTCATCTCTATCTTCATTCAATATCACCACACTACAGGCCTCTTTAACATGCCCCCACAATTCTCTTGCATATCCTAATAAAGTTCTTCTAAACTGGACATTATCTAGTCCGTTGTCAAGAATTTCTTTAACTGTTTTCTTTTTTATCGAAGCATAGATCATACAACCTAGGGAAATTCTTACTTAATGGAGCATTGCCAATCCACCAATCCTCCCAGAATCGAGCTCTTTTTCCATCTCCAATTTTAAACTTACACAAGGAGACAAAATGGTCTCTGTGTTTTAATATTTCCCTCCAGAACTGGGAATCTTCTTGTTTGGCCTGAACATTACCCATACTTCTATTCTTAACATAAATACTAAATGAAGATCTATGTCACCCGGCCCAACAGGGCTCTGATACCAGATGACACGGTATGTCTTTCACTCTTGTATTGCTGCTTAATCACTGAATCAGAGGTACAATTTGGAGCTAGGGTTCGGAGTAGAAGGAAAGGGGATCGAGATGAGAGCCAGGAGGTGGTAAGGAGGAGCTCGCCCAACGACGCCGATACAGAGTAGTGATCCAACGATGCCCAATCCCTCCACACGCAACCCTCTAAGTACACACTCACTGGACCCAGTCCTCTCCCTGGACTCGTGGGTTGGGCCGACGCCCTCTCTTGGGCCGGCCCTGTTGGGCCGGGTGACTTGGCATTCCCGTGACATTCCTCCCTCCTTGAGATGTGGCTTGTCCCCAAGTCAATGCACGGGGAAATCTTGACTTGAGGGGGACTTCATCTTCCCAGGAGGCGAGCGACGCTGGAAAGCCTGACCACTTGACGAACACCTGGTCGATCATGCACGTCCCGCAAGATATCGTGCGTCGCCCAAGGATGGCTTCAGGGACTTGAAGTTGAAGGAGATCTTGGTCCAGCACAGACAGCTCAGGAAGGGCCGTCGTGGAAGGAGGCAGCCCAGCTCGAAGTTGAGAGACATGAATGACCGGATGTATCTTGGCATGATCGGGTAGAGCAAGCCGGTATGCCACCTCGCCCACACGAGCGAGAACCTGAAAAGGACCAAAGTACCTGAAAGCCAATTTGTGGTTAGCACGAGCCGCCACGGAGGATTGTGCGTAAGGTTGCAGCTTTAGGTAGACCCAGTCGCCGACTGCAAACACACGATCTGACCGATGCCTGTCAGCTTTGCTCTTCATGACTTGATTGGCCCGATGAAGATGTTGCTTCAGGAGACCCATCACTGCTGCTCTGTCACGGGTCCATGCAGCTAGGTCCTTGACTGTGTCGTCAGCGATGTTGGTGATGCCAAAGAAACATGGTTTGTGACCGTACAGAACCTCAAATGGAGATGTCTTCAACGTCGAGTGATATGATGTGTTGTACCAGAATTCGGCCAGGGCCAGCCATTCTGCCCACTTAGTCGGGTAGTTGTGAACGAAGCAACGCAGATAGAGCTCCATGCATTGATTCACCCGCTCTGTGGTACCATCCGTCTGCGGGTGGCGTGCTGAAGAAATGTTGAGAGTAATGTGGGTCAACTTGCATAGTTCCTGCCACACTTTGCTGGTGAAGACCCGATCACGATCAGACACCATCTTGTCTGGGGGCCCGTGCAATTTGAAAACATTGTTCATGTATGCCTTGGTGACTTGGAGAGCTGTGAATGGGTGTCGAAGTGGGATAAAATGTGCATACCGAGTCAGTTTGTCAACGACGACCAGAATGGAGTTGTACCCCATGGAAGTGGGCAGTCCTTCGACAAAGTCAAGGGTCACCATCTCCCAAGCTTGTTCAGGAACAGGGAGGGGTTGGAGTAGCCCAGGATACTAGACGTGTTCGGGTTTTGCTTGTTTGCAGACAGAACAACGGCCGATGAACATCTTGACTGTATGCTTGAGCTTGGGCCAAGCAAAGAGCTTCATCACTTGACTGTAAGTTGCTTGTACGCCAGAGTGGCCTCCAATTGCGCCTGCATGTAGTTCTTGTAACACTTTCTGCTGGCTGTCCACATCATTGCCCAACCAGACTCGCCCTTTGTAGCGAATCAGCCCGTCAGTGATCGAGAAGGGCCCTGCTAATTTCACTCCTTAGGCATGCAAGGCTAGCATGTGACAGCAGTCAGGATCTTTCCTGTAGTTCTGCTTGACATCTTCGAGCCAGGTGGGCACGCAAACTGAGACCGCGATCACCATTGCATGGTCTGTAGGCTGTCGAGAGAGAGTGTCTGTTGCCAAATTGTTAGCCCCTTGTCGATACTCAATCATGTATTGCAATCCAAGTAGCTTGGTCAGAGCTTTGTGTTGCCATGGGGTGGTGAGTTTCTGTTTGTCCAAGCAAGTGAGGCTCCGATGATCCGTGCGAATAGTGAATTCTGAAAGAAGAAGGTACGGTCGCCATCTATCCACTGCCATCAGGATAGCGAGACACTCTTTCTCATATGTGGACAATGCCCGGTGTCGTGGACCCAAAGCCTGACCGAGGAAGGCCACTGGATGTTGTTGTTGCATCAGAACAACGCCAATACCAATGTCCGATGCGTCCGTCTCCACCACGAACGGCTTGGCAAAGTTGGGCAGGGCCAGCACAGGGGCTGTGGTCAGTGCTGTCTTGAGAGACTCAAACGCTTGTTCATGATCTGCCGTCCACACAAAAGGAACGCCTTTCTTTAGTAGCTCTGTGAGGCCTCGACTGATCACCCCATAGTGTCGAACGAACTTACGATAATATCCTGCTAATCCAAGGAACTGGCGAAGCTCCTTAACAGATGATGGCGAAGACCAGTTCTGCACTTTCTCGATGTTGCGGGGGTCCGTGTGCACTCCTTCCGCACTGATGACATGACCCAAGTATCGGAGTTGCGGCTGCGCAAACGCACATTTCTTCAGCTTGACCTTGAGAGAGTACTGCTCCAATCGCTGAAACACTGCCCATAACAATAGCACATGCTCCTTCAAGGTTGCACTAAACACCAGAATGTGGTCAATATACACTAGAACCACTTTTCGTACAAATTTCGCAAGAACTATATGCATAGCAGACTGAAATGTGAAAGGCCCTCCAGTGACACCTTGTGGCATTACTTTGAACTCGAAATGCCCGTGATGTGTCTGAAACGTTGTTTTAGCTTCGTCCCCAGGTCGCATTCGGATTTGATGATATCGAGAGCGAAGATCCAGACTTGTGAAGACCATGGCACCGTGCAATTCATCCAGTAACTCGTCGATGATGGGAATGGGGTAGCGAGTTTTGAGGGTGATCGCATTGAGGAAGCGATAGTCGATGCAGAATCGCCATTCCCCATCTTTTTTCTGAACCAAAAGCACGGGGGACGAGAAGGGACTGCGACTGAGCTGTATGATACGTTGCCGAAGCATTTCTGTCACTTGTCGCTCAATTCTGTCCTTCTGCGCGGGGCTGTACCTATACGGGCGTCTGTTAACTGGTTGTGCTCCAGGAATGAGCTCAATGACATGGTCGAATTCCCGGTGAGGCGGTAGTCCACTGGGTTCCTTGAATAGCTCAGGGAAATCTTGAAGCAGCTCCTCAATAACAGCTGGGACCGGAGCTTGATCCACTTCAGGTTTGCTGGCTGACAATAAGAGGATGTGAGCAATGTCTGTACGTGATTGCAAGAGATTGAGCTGAGCCATAGAGATCATATGGCAAGTTGCTGTCCGTTGAGACTGCCCTGATAAGTGAACCAGCTGTCCATTGTGTTGAAATGACATTTGTTTCTCAGACCAATTCACTGTCATAACACCCCTGGATTCCAATCAATCCATCCCGAGAACTATATCATAACAACCCAAGGGAAAAAGCGTGAAATTGGAATTGAAAGTGACCCCCTGAACCGAGTACTCACAGCAAGGTAACTCCAGAGTGCAGCTGGTAATGGCTCCATCTGCCACCTTGACCTTCAAAGTTGTTTGCATAGGACAAATTGCTGGCCAGGCTTGAGCTATCTCTGCATTGATAAAACTGTGAGAACTCCCGGAGTCGATAAGCATCAGCAGAACCTTGCCTCCAATGTTGCCGGTGAGCCGAAAAGCTTTGGGTGCTTCAGTACCAGCAATTGCTGCCGCTGACAACAAACACAGGTCCTCTTCAGAGCTCTCGTGTTGGAGAGAGGTTGGTTCTGGGGATGTTGGTGGAGATAACATGCCCACTAACTCTTCCACAACATGGAGTTGCACGGTAGCGGCACAAGTGTGTCCTGGGTTCCATCTCTCGCCACAAGTAAAACACAAACCACACGCCTTGCGAAATGTGCGCAGGGCCTTGAGCTTCTCATCCACTAGTGACTTGGCGATGTCGAGCCCCCAATGTGTGTCGAGCGCTGTGGGTGAAGGCGTGGAGTTTGCTGTACGTCCCATCACTGGAGATGTTGGCACAATGACCGCTGAAGGGGGCCTCGCCGAGAAACGCCCCGACCGAGTGTTCGAGGCCCCGACACAATGCATCCCCATGCTTTCATGTTCTTGGCGAACCATCTCCACCACCTCTTCCTGTAAAGCAGCAAGGGAGATAACAGTTTCCAAATCGGGAGGTCGATGTAACATAACAACTACTTTGTTATCATGACTGAGACCTTCCACAAAATGGGTGGTGAAAAACAGAGGATCCCAAGAACCATGATGTGCTAACAAACTATGCATTGCTATATTAAATTGCTCGGCATATTCTAACACCGAGCCAGCTTGCTTCAGTTTAGAAAACTTCCGCAACAACAACTGAAACTCAGAACGACCAAACTTATCCAGCACAGCAGCGCAAAACGGATCCCATCCTGTGATCTTCAGGTGAGCCTGAGACCACTCCAGCGACAAAGCCGCCGTGCCGATGAAATGGACCACATCGGTGTCCACCCACACCTGCGGGTCAATGCCACAGACGCGGAAATACGCCTCACAACGAAGACGCCAACCGGTGGGGTTGTCACCATCAAACTCTGGGCATTCCATATGCTTGTTGTTGGTGGATCTGCTCCCACCAAAAACAGCGCTGCTGCCCACCAACTCAAGGGACGGCGGAGGCGGTAAAGGCGCGGAGGGAAACGGGGTCCGGTACGTACCATTGGCCGGGACCGGCGTAGTGAGGATCGGTCCCTCACTAGCTGAAACCCGTGGAAGAAGAGCCCCGCGGTGGCCAATCTGCCCTTGACCGTCGTCACTCTGCCTGATGTGGAGAAGTGGCGCGTCCGCCTGGGTCGGATCTGGTGCCGGCCTACCGGTGGACAGAGCACCCGGAGCGATTTTCTCCAACTGTGCCCGAATGTCACCGAGGTCCGCCTGGAGTTGTCCCACCGCCGCATCCACGGTAGGCCGCCAGGCTGCGAGATCCTGGACGACCGGCTCGAGGGCGACGAGCGTCGGCTCCATCTTCGCGACCGCCGGCTCCATCCTCGCGACCGCAGGGGCCATCCGATCCAGCGTCTGCTGGATCGAGAGGAGAGCCTTGGCGATGCCGCTCCACTCCGCCGCTGCCTCCTCCAGCTGCTTCTGCACGTCCGCCCCCGTCATGATCTCCTTGAGACTGCGGGTCTTGGGCGCCAGATCGAGACGCGAAAGGGAAAAATTGGGTGGGATCGAGGGCTCTGAATACCAGATGACATGGATCTATGTCTCTCACTCTTGTATTGCTGCTTAATCACTGAATTAGAGGTACAATTTGGAGCTAGGGTTCGGAGTAGAAGGAAAGGGGATCGAGATGAGAGCCAGGAGGTGGGAAGGAGGAGCTCGCCCAACGGCGCCGATACAGAGTAGTGATCCAACGATGCCCAATCCCTCCACATGCAACCCTCTAAGTACACACTCACTGGACCCAGTCCTCTCCCTGGACTCGTGGGTTGGGCCGACGCCCTCTCTTGGGCCGGCCCTGTTATTGGTTCAGGGTCAGAACGAATTGGAGATAGAAAAAATGGAAGTTATTATGCTCGGAAGCTATTTTTTGTGTGAGAGGTCTGTCCTCTTATTGTACTTCAGATTTTGCAGGAAACCTTCAAGCGGATTTATTTGGCCGCGACATTCAGGTTTTTAGGCCTTTTTATTTTATAAATCCCCCATTTATAATTGGATTACGGGAAAGGCCTGTAACAGTTTAATCTGAAGTATCATGTTCTGAGTTCAATGTTCGGAAGCAATAACTGGTCACTCCGAGGTCTACATAGGTAACTTGCTGTTCAGTTAAGAAATTATTCTTTACGGCCTTTCAGAGAAACTTTCATTCACTAAAATATTGTATACAAAAAATTTCACGACATGAGGAAGTGTTAATAACACATATGTCTCCACATATCAAATTTCCATGTAGTTAACCTTGCATTTGGTTAGTTCTTAATTTTCTTTGCCGGTTACTAACTAACCGTTTTTCAATGCTAAACAGTGTAAAACAAAACGTATGTTTATGTGCTACACTACGTATCTGGCCACAAGTAGGGAGTATAATCCTAACGGTTCCAGGTTCTTCCACAAAGCGAGTTTTCCTTCTGAATGCATTTAAGGGATTTCCTATTTAGCATTGTTTTATCTCACATATATATGTAGATTCTTTAACATGAATTTTCCGCTGCAACGCGCGGGGTTTCTTCTAGTACTTACACTAGCCATACCCGCGCGGCGGCACGCCGCGCCCCGTCGATACGTGGAGTTTATAGATGATGTTTTTGTTGTATATAATTAATTTTTGAATTAAAGTAAGAATACTACGTGGATAAAGAAAATTCTCAAAAAAGAAAGTAATGCTTAGAAGCAAACTGGAAAGAATACATTTATTGTCACCATTTATGGTGCATCTTAGACAACAGGAAATGCACGCTGACACTGTTCTAATAACACAACACCATATTTATTCCTAACATACACCATTCTACTTTCATTTTTGGTCTACACCATTCTAGTTGACATCACTACGGGATTGGTTCCTGTAATGAAGTAGTAGAGGGCATTTGCAATTTGTTCCATGCAAGATGGTTTGGCGCATGTGTATGTAAATGATTGGATCATTCATCCGGAAAAAAATGATTGCATAATTAGTCTGTGTGCAGCGAGGATACATGCAGAATGAAATTATTTCTCTGTCACATATTTTTGCCAGAACTCTAGTCTCCCTCTTGAACTCATTTTGTTGGGCAGTTATTTGGACGGGACATGTTGAATTGCCATTGTTTGGTGCATGCATTCTCTTGTGTTGAGAGTAGACTTTGCTTTCTGACCTAAAGTGTATGGTAGTTGTGAGAGTACATGGCAATTGTGATCGCCGTTATTGATGGTATAGTGAGAAAAATTGTATTCCAAGGATACCTGGGCAGTTTCTTATTTGGCTGCATCCAGAGTTTTAGTTAGCTAACCTGTGAATGTAGCTTTGTGTCAAAGTCGCCTAGTTGATGTGGCAGTGTGATGTGTCAAAGTCGACTAGTTGATGTGGCAGTGTGATGAAGCTAAACTCACAAACTAAGATTTTACGCTCCCAAATATGACTGGCAGATAAAGGAGTCTTTGAAGAACATGCACGTAAAAAAAAATGTAAGCTCTTTATAAAGATAGTCTGCTGCGGAAAATATTGGATACGGAAAATGACAACTTACACCAATATCATACATCATCATGTTGACATAGTAAGTATTTTAACATGGCTTGAACATGGCAGTACGAACTTTACAATCTTAGTACAAATAAAATCTGGCCCAACATGCACAAACATCCGAGACAAATTGAATAACAAAGAGATTTAAAAATATGAGGAAATAGCTGGAAACAATGAACAACATAAAACTTAAAACTTAATTGGAATATGTTTCAAACATTCAAACATCCGAGAGTAGCGGCACCTTCACAATTAATATTCTCTGTCAAAGTTCTGAAGACAATACCGTGTCAGATCTGCTGCTAAACCACGACAGAACCAAGTAAAAATTTATAATCTTCAACACCTCAGATATAAAAATATGAAATACCATACAAAGAACACAAGATTGCATAAAATAACATTATTCATTATCTGGTGTCTCGATGAAAATACATAATCTGAAATACAATGTCGGAAACATAACAGTGAAGAATCACCTTTCAAATTCTTCATAGAAAGGAACACATAACCAGATAATTGAAAATAATATCATACTAACAATAAATCCTTATACACGATTGTGTACAATACTACTTCTTATTTCAATTAAAACTGGTTGCTTTTTTGCATTCATTTATTATGCTTAACAAACATATTTGAACTGTATACATTTCAATGTGTCAATGATAATATGTTTTATATAAAAAGGAAAAATAATAAAGAATAAACTTATAAATATACAGAATAGTAGCATAAGAATCTTATCTGGATTACATGACCTGTAGTTAACGCAAGCGTGAGTCTGCAAATGGAAATCCAGCCAGGCAAATAAAATGAATTAGCTGACAAAAATCAGGAGATGTAGTACCTAATGAAAGGAGAAAGAGGGGGCGTCATACTCCATAAGACACGAACGCACAGAATACAATATCACAGGAATTGAAGGAAGGAGATGAACTTTCATTATACGTGCCTGGGAGGAAGATAGTAGCAGCATGGCAGCGTGCGAGAGGAACGCCAGCACATGGAGGCGCTTCTTCCGTCAGGTCGTGAGGGAGGTGCGCGGGTGTCCGTGGGCAGCAAAGGATGCAGGTGGGGCCTGGAGATGGCAACGCGAAGTAGCTCCCCGGCGACGGTTTTTCTCGGTGGAGCAGCTTGAACTGCGTAGCCGGCTCCGCCGTGGTGGTGGTTGCTGGTCCTTCATCGTAGATACCCGACGGTGGCACTGGCGCCACTCCCGCTCGAACGGCGAGAGACATGCTGGAGGAAGCCTTGATGGGTGGGGACGGCGATGCAAGTTCTCGCTCTGCAGAGCAGGAGCGGCATCGGCTTGACAGGACTCTTTGCCCAGTACAGGCCCTGATGGCGGCGACAGAGCCCCGCTCTGCAGCTGCATCCTGGGAGATCACTGGTCCTTGTGCAGCCCACTGATCGCACACCCATCGGCCTGTTGTTGATGTCCCGGACGGCTTTCAGTCTTTCCACGGCTCCCCTGCAGCAGTAGGGTACCACGAACTGCAGCATGAAAAAGAAAGAAAAAATATGAGATAGGAAAGAGATGGGCAGGCAACGACAGCGAGTGAGCGAGAACATCAAGAACAGATACAGAACGGCGCGCTCCGAGCCGTCCGCTCGTCCCCTCGTTCTGCCGGACTTCCACCCGGCCCCGCTCCTGGGGGTCTTCGTCGACATCTCCGACTCCGCCATGCCCGACTTCGTGCCTGACCGCCACTGGTCCGATCCAGACCACACACACCGCCACCGTCCGTGGCACCGACGTCTTCCTCACCCACGTCCCCGACGTTGAAGACGAAGGGTCCGACCAGGATCATGCCTCTGCCGTCCGCGGTGGCGACGCCTCTAGATTGAACGATCGAAGCGAGGCCAACCGGATACACCGAACAAAGCAGCAGAACAGCCTGAAACACCACGCCGGCCAATCGCAGCCCACGCAGCCGAGAGAAAGCAAAGACCTATTTATAACCCACGAAAGGCAGAAAGAGAAAACGAAAATGAACACGGGACGTCTGGCACGAGGTCTCTAGATTGAACGCTTGAAGCGGCACCGATTAGCAACGACGGCGTCTCTAGATCCAGTAGACGATCAAAGCGGTAGAAAAACACAGGAAAAATCGGCACCTACCGAAAAAAATCAACACACTCTAGAAAGGCCAACCAAAGCGACATCGATAATTACATGAAAAAACACCGGCCGGACCAACAGGTGACAGCGGCATGCACGCAAACCACAACGTCAGGAATAGAAAGGGACAGATCGATTAATTCAAATAGGAAAACCACATGGTCGGGGATAGAAAGGGACAGATCGATTAATTCAAATAGAAAGAAGCACCGAAGAAGGGAAGCGTGACAGCGACGCTGCCTCACATGCAATCAAAAAACGCTAAGCCAACCAAACCGAACGCCACACCCGTTCAAATTTTTTGAAACAAAACCCTAAATCAACAAGGCAGTTCTACCCCGCCAGGTACCAAACTAATAGCACGTGCCACAAGCATAATTCACCATAGGTCTCTTTCACACAAATGGCTAAACCTCAGCGCGAAAACCTTGCCTGGAATAGATGCTTGGGTATTTATCTGAGCCAATTCTGGTGCAGCGGTAAGCAATCTTATTTCTATGTTGCTCTCACTGATAAGTGTGTTTAACATTTGCATCGCCATTTGGTTTGAGTGCGCGAGTGCGATTAAGTGTTTGTGGATTTGATGTGCCTTGATTACCAGCACTATGCATTCGGTGGATGTAGCTGCATGTTGCCTGTTGGTTTACGTTTGAGACGAGTTAGTATATGCACCTAGTTTGACAATGGCCTTAAAGTTAAACCTATGTCTCGGAGCGGAGTAGTCTTCGGCCACAACAAGCTCGCCTACTACATCAGCCTCGCCCGAACACACACACCTCTCCCCTCCCCTCCCCTCCCTCCCCCGTGTGGCGGCGCCGCCCCGCACCGGGGAGCCCCTGTCCTCCTCCTACAGCCGCGCCTCACCTCCGCTCCCTTCCGCCGCCGTCGCCCGGGGCGTCACAGGGCAAAGCCCTTGTGGCATGACGGCGGCGGCGGTTTTCTCCTCGGATCTCGATCTGGTTGGGGGACGACGCTCCTTTCCGGCCAGATCGACGGAGGTGGCGCAGATCGGCGGCGACATGGATGTGGTGCGGCGGCGGCGGTGGAGGACGGCACCAGCAACGATGGATCTGGCCTTGACTCAGTCGGGCTAATTCGTTGTGCTACCGATCTCAATCACCGTCAGCAGTGCACTGCTCCCGGACTTGATCTGCAACACGAGGATGTGTGGGGCGTCGGCCCTAGGCTTGGTGGTGGTGGCCCTCTTCTTCGTCGGAGTTGGTCGGCCGGCTGGCTGTGCTTGTATGGTCATGGCGGCGGAGGTCGCAGTGGCCGGTGGCTTGGCCGGTTGGCGGCGGCGGAACATGGCCGGTGGCAGCGGCAATGTTATGTCTGGATCCCGGGGCGGCGACCTGGATGGTGGCGGCCGGTGAAGCTAGGGCTTCCCGCGACGACATGGCGTGGTGCAGTCCCTGTCCAAGGCGGATCTGTGACGGCGATCTGATCTACGGATTGGTTCGGATCAAAGACGGTGACGAGCACGCGAGATCCATCTCGGCGGCTCTCGCGGCTTGGCGAGGCGGGGTGGGAGCCCTCCTCCTAGGCTCCAGTGGTGGCATACTCAGGCAGTGGCCGGTGCGCCAGGGCTCCTCTGGTGGCACTGCTGTTGCGGTTGGTCGCTGGATCTAGGCGGCTAGATCTGGGGCTTTGAAGGCGGTCGAGACGACACACAGGTTGTCAGGTGGACTACTTGGGACGGATCTGGGTGAAAACCTGGTCTTTGGTCGATGGCAGAGCCGGTGATGACGGTGCCCTTATCATCGTTTCCTCCATGAAGGCATCATCGAGGTGAAGCTCCCAGCTCCACTCAATACCTCTGGGGGAAACCCTAAATCAGCTGATCGGATGTTGGCGGCAATCATGTGTCGTTACCCTCTTGGGGGCGGCATTCTTGGAGGTACACTCATTCTAGCGGGACCAGCGGACGGCTTCTTTGGTGGAGCGGTGCTTCATCCTACACATTGATGGCGACAGATCTCGACGGCGTGGCGCAGTGTAGATTCGACGTTCGATGGGTGAGGATGGACTCGCGCAGTAGGACGACGCTGTCTGGCGTCGTGGTGGCGTCGATGGCAGAGAGACCTGGCACGGGAGATGCAACAGTACAACTCTGAAGATGGATTGGTGGCAGGTGACTGCGGCGGCCTCATACCCGGCAGGCGTCCTGGTTGAGGAATGTGCCAGACTGGTAGGTGCCCCATACCCGGCAGGCGTCCTGGTTGGGACCTCAGGTCTTAAATGTTTAGGTTTGGCTGCGAGGTCTGTTTGGTATTAGGCCCAGACTATCAGCATCCTTTGATCAACTCGACAGAAGTAGCGGCAGATGTTGCCTAGATGGTGGCTTTAGTCTTACTGTTGTATGACTTTGTAAGGTCTTTTTTTGCGGGGAATGACTTTGTAAGGTTTTTTGTGAATAATTAATAAAGTGGCCGCATGCATCATCCAGATGCAGAGGCCGGGGATGCTCCTCCATTTCTAAAAAAAAGTTAAACCTATGTCAAGGTTCATTTACATTTACACGACATCAGGATTTGCAAGGCATTAAAGCCGCCTATAACTCACCACAGGATCAATACTTACTGGAGCATGACGTACAGGCTCAGATGCACCACTCTCAAGTTTGAAGCATTCAAACGACGAGCATTCATATCTGTTCCAGGAGCAAATCAAAGTTGTACTAGAGGCTAGATTTACTACTAGTTGAACTTCTCAGCTCATCCCACTGGCAAGAACATTCCAATGATTCAATAACCACAGATATCATCCATGTTACCAATAAAGAGGCAATCAAGAACTCAGCGCAGCTTTGAGAGCATGATCAGTGCTTCGTGGAGACCGTTGTATTTTACTAGTTACTGATCCTTGCTAGTTACATGCATCTTATTAGTCACTAGATCATTGCTAGTTACATGCAATGATCTCAATCAACATGATTTCTTATTTGAAAGCAAATGAAGATGTTGGATGTTACATCCCCCGGAACTCCTTCATCTGCTTCTGGCTGCAGAAATTTGGTAGAAATATCAGGAAGTGGATAAATGGGTAGTCTAGGATCATGTACAGAAGAAACATATTTAGGGTGCGTTTGGGAGCCAAAGTATTTTTGTAGTTTTTAAAGAATATTGTGGTTTCTGAAAAAATCTTGGTGTTTGGATGAAAAAAATACTGCAGTTTAACAAACCGTAGTATCTCTAAAATTGTGGTCTTTTTATAGTATACAAAAAAAGGTTCCGACCACTTTTTAAAAACAGAAATGTTAACGCCCACACGTGTGGGCGTTTGCATCTCGCCCACACGCGTGGATTCGCGTCCGTTCATGAGCGCACGAATCTTGGCATGTTTCTAGTGCCACGTAGGACTGGCCTGGTGTGTGGGCATTGACCCGGTCGCCCACACGGCCGTTTCATCACACGAGAGGGGCTGGTGTGTGGGCGTTCAGCAGTTCGTCCACACGCCACTTTGCACGCACACACAAGGGCTAGTGTGTGGGCATTTGCCATCTCGTCCACACGCCCGTCTCCTCTCCCACACCCAAGCTACTAGTTGCCACGTGTTTTGCAGTGCACATGGCAACTGCCCCTAGTGTGCTTTATAAGAAGGTGGCAACTCCTCTTTTTTACCCGAGTTGCCACGTGTTTTGCAGGGTACACGGCAACTGCCTAGTGTGCACGTAAGCAGATGGCAACTCTCTTTTACCGAGTTGCCATGTGTTTTTGCATTGTACATGGCAACTGCCCTAACATGCACGTAAGCCGATGACAACTCTTCCTTTTACATGGCAACTGCCCTAGCATGCTTGGTGAGCACATGGCAACTGTCCTAGTGTTAGTATGTGGCAACTCCTAAAATTTTGAAATCATGGCAACTACATTAGACCAGACCATACATGGCAACTGCAGTTGAGCAACCATCGCAACTGCAGTTGTCCGACATGACAACCATAGTTCAGTGACATGGCAACTGCAGTTAAACGAACATGGACGAGGGTCTGGACTATGGCAACTGCGGGCGCGCGGTGACTGTCACGCGTGGCGTGCGGGACCAGGAGATACGAGGCCTGACATACAGGCGTGTGAGCGTTATCAACTTCGTCCACACGCACGCGTGTAAGAGGGATCGGAAGGGGAAAAAAGAGATGTGTGGGCATTAGTTGTTTTGCCCACACGTAGATGTGTGGGCTATTCCTCTTATACACCACACAAAATGTGTGGGCGGACTCTCTAACGCCCACACGTCACTTATCGGCATCCTTTAAAAAACTGAGAATCGCTGGCTGGGTGCTCTCTGTGTGTCCATGTCGTAACTAACTCGGTCTTTGATTGATTACAATAGATAACTCCGTTACTACTACATACTAGAAGAACACCCGTGCGTTGCAACGGGGCCACGTTAACTTTAAGAGTTCAATATCAATTATGTTAATATTACATTTAATATTCTCATACATATCAAGTGACATTGACGACCTTTTTACCATCAAATTCTCACACACACTCTCTCCCTCCCTCCTCCTCACTCTCTCCCCCTCTCCCTCTCTCTCTCTCTAACACACACACATATCCATCTTATTGGGTACGGGACCATAATCCATCTATTTCACACGCACACGCGCTAGTGCATAACAATATGGATTATAAAACAGGTTCAAGGTAGTAACAAGGATTCTTCTCATGCATCAATAAACAAATGTTCTGCACCGAAGACAAGATAACCAATTCCCAAAGTGCATCAGAGCATCACAGAACATTACTGGCAAGATAAATGCATGACGATACACCCGACTCATTTAATTAATATAATTAAATTATCAGTAAATTAGTCACCAAACTGCTCGGATGAACCGGAACAGAGCCAACATATATCATCCTAGACAAACGCAACATCAACCATTTACGTTGGTACTTTAGGGACCGACAGGAGGATGCATGTAGAAGCGCTTCTTGCCTGCGAATCCACAGTCAGAGAGAGAAATTGGAACCCATTCCCATCACCAACTGATAAAGAAAGCATGTAAGAAAATTGATATTGGGCCAACTTGGATCTTCGGTGATTGTCCGCCGGTATGGAGAATTTAGGAGGGTGGGTGCAGGGAGTGGCCTTGTGGATGATGGATGGAGGCGCGGAGGTGGTCACCGGAAGGTCGAAAGCGGAGAGGGTCGGGCACGTTAGGTGGAGCCGGTGGTGCGCGACAACCGGAGGCGGCCCAATCGTGGGCGGCGAACCGACGATAGCCTCGGCCCATCTCTCGACGCAGCGAAGATAGAGAGGGCGGCACTGCCGGTGCTCGAGGCCGCCGCTCGGCACCATCTACATCGAGGGGAAAGAGAGGCGAGAAAGCGATAGGGTGATGCGGGGCTAGGGATTGCGGAGGAGGGTGGGGGTGTGCGATTTGAATGGATGGTTCTGCCCATCGTTTTCTTGTACGTGGCGGTGGAGACGACGGCGTCCAGCAATGCAGGCGAGGCATGGGTCGAGCCGGGCACACGACGAGGCGCAGTAGCAGAGGCGGGGGCGATTTTTTGCTACTGAGATGCAGGGTGTGGGATTGATCGTTCATGTTTTCTTTTCCTTTTTAATGGGAGATGGATGCGATTTTTTCACGAGGGGAGATATGTGACCACGTACAGATTCCATAATAAATTAATTAGGTCCATAACGGGATTTCTTTACAATGCGTTAAGATTTACGTGTTAGTTTTCTTAATAAAGAAATGCACTGATGTAGGGATCGATTGATTCGGATAAGGAAAGATAGATTCGTGATCTTTTGTATGTTAGGAAATTAGTGGTTTGCAAGGAAAGAGTGGAGAGAAAAAGAACCAATGCAACCACGTATAGATTCCATAATAAATTAATTAGGTCCATAACGGGCTTTGTTTGCAATGCGTTAAGATTTACGTGTTAGTTTTCTTAATAAAGAAATGCACTGATGTAGGGATCGATTGATTCGGATAAGGAAAGATAGATTCGTGATCTTTTGTATGTTAGGAAATTAGTGGTTTGCAAGGAAAGAGTGGAGAGAAAAAGAACCAATGCGACCACATATAGATTCCATAATAAATTAATTAGGTCCATAACGGGATTTGTTTGCAATGTGTTAAGATTTATGTGTTAGTTTTCTTAATAAAGAAATGCACTGATGTAGGGCGCGATTGGTTCGGGTAAGGAAAGATAGATTCGTGATCTTTTGTATGTTAGGAAATTATTGGTTTGCAAGGAAAGAGTGGAGAGAAAAAGAACCAGTACGAGGGGGTGGTGGGAGGTGGGACGAATAAAAACCGGACGAAATTGGGAGGTGGGAGGGGGCGAGTAAAACCCGACGAAAAAACCAACGAAATTGGGAGGTGGGAGAGAGGATGAAACAAAACCAGGGGAGGTGGGAGGAGGATAAAAATAAACCGTACGAGGCTACCAACTGCTCCATTAGGAGTAGAGATTGTTTGTGAAAATAACATGCGACGACGACTTAGCGAGCGGATCCCCTTAAAAAAGACATAGCGAGCAGATTCCCTTAAAACGGGTAGAAATGGATACGATTGATGACATTGATAAATAGTGGTGAATGTTGGTATAATTTACTATCATCATGCATGGAAACGAATCATCAAGAAAAAGAATACTTCCTATTACTACACTCATAGGAAGCTTCCTAATCTCTGCTACCAAACAGTTTCTGCCCAAACAAGGAAGGAAAGTTATGAACGTGATTCGAAAGGAAACAAACGTTATGAAGATTAATTAATTTAGATTTGATCTTTAGAGATTGATTGTGATTGATTCTTTTACATAAAGACATTACTAAATAATTTGCGTGAGTATGGAAAGTTCTGATCCGTTCAATTTTTTTCGTTGTGTGAGAGGGTGAAGTGAAAATAAACCGATGAAGTGGGGGAGGCGACGAAATAAATCTACGACAGTTAACCTACGAAAAAAAACCGGACAAAAGTGGTGGGACGAAAATTGACCGGCGAAGACTACCAACTGCTCCATTAGGAGTAGAGATTGGTTGGTTCAATTTTTTTTGCGTGGAGGGAACTACCTGGGAGGTGGGAGCAAGTACCAAAGAAGTACCAAAAAATACCGGGTGAGGTGGGACGAAAATAGAACCCGGAACGCGACCTACCAACTGAGACATTAGGAGTAGAGATATTAACAAAAGTGCAGATCCCGTCCCACTCTTCACTTTTTGACAAAAAACTTCCGAATAGCAATCTTGGTGAGTGATCTCGACCGGGTTCGATCGGCATGGCGTGTCGTTCCTCCAGGAGTGGGTGCTGAGAGGAAGGATGGCAAACCTCCATTGTCAATCGGCTGGAGCTGCATCATCATTTGGATCAGAGCATGGACGAAATCGAGATGGTAGAGGTTGAGGAATTTGTAGGACGTGAGGGTTTAGGGTGGGCATCACGAGAACTCACCCATATCTTGGGAGACGGCAGACCCGAGGTGCAGTCGTGTTCGTGCTTCAGGGGCTGCCACGTGCTGTCCTCGCCGCCATCGCCTGTCGATGCCACTTCAGCGCCACGAGCATGGGACTGAGGGACGAAGGGAAGAGAAGGGAAGGAAGCGAGCTAGTGACGTACCTATGTTTGGTATGTAATACCCTCCATTAAGAGTAGATATTTTCTTAAAATTGGTTATTTTGTTTCCTAATTAATGTGATTGAGCAATTTAAGGTAAGGTTAATTAATTTAGATTTGATATTTAGAGATTGATCGTGATTGATTCTTTCACATAAAGACATTACTAAAAATAAGTTGTACCAGCATGGAAAGTTATGATCCGTTAAGATTTTTTTCGTTGTGTGAGAGGGTGACGCAAAACTAAACCGGTGGGGTGGGGGAGGGACGAAAAAAAACCAGCGAAATAAAACGGGTGGGAGGTGAGAGGAAGTACCAAAGAAGTACCAAAAAAGACCGGGTGAGGTGGGACGAAAATAAAACCCGGAACGCGACCTATCAGGTGAGTGATCTCGACCAGGTTCGATCGGCATGGCGTGTCGTTCCTCCAGGAGTGGGTGCTGAGAGGAAGGATGGCAAACCTCCATTGCCAATCGGCCGGAGCTGCATCGTCATTTGGATCAGAGCATGGACGAAATCGAGATGGTAGAGGTTGAGGAATTTGTAGGACGTGAGGGTTTAGGGTGGGCATCACGAGAACTCACCCATATCTTGGGAGACGGCAGACCCGAGGTGCAGTCGTGTTCGTGCTTCAGGGGCTGCCACGTGCTGTCCTCGCCGCCATCGCCTGTCGATGCCACTTCAGCGCCACGAGCATGGGACTGAGGGACGAAGGGAAGAGAAGGGAAGGAAGCGAACTAATGACGTACCTATGTTTGGTATGTAATACCCTTCATTAAGAGTAGATATTTTCTTAAAATCGGTTATTTTGTTTCCTAATTAATGTGATTGAGCAATTTAAGGTAAGGTTAATTAATTTAGATTTGATATTTAGAGATTGATCGTGATTGATTCTTTCATATAAAGACATTACTAAAAATAACTTGCACCAGCATGGAAAGTTATGATCCGTTAAGATTTTTTTCGTTGTGTGAGAGGGTGACGCGAAACTAAACCGGTGGGGTGGGGGGGGAACGAAAAAAAACCAGCGAAATAAAACGGGTGGGAGGTGGGAGGAAGTACCAAAGAAGTACCAAAAAAGACCGGGTGAGGTGGGACGAAAATAAAATCCAGAACGCGACCTACCAACTGAGACATTAGGAGTAGAGATCCTACATCTACTATGAGAGAACATGCCCGTACAGGGCTGCATGCATACGGTGGCCATTAGCACAAGCTGTCCGTGAGTGTAGCTCAGTATGCATGCAACAACGTAACAATGTGTGCAAACCAAAGAAAACACAGAAAAACCGCCACTTGCCAAACATCTAGGCAGTTTTATCGAAACTGAGAAAATCTATGTTTTTCAGAAACTAAAGTATTTGTTACCTATCTATTGAAATACTAAAGTTTCAGAATACTACGGTCTTTGAAACACGATGTTGCCAAAAGTTAACAAAACATACTTCCAATTTAACAGAACGGTGACAAGGTATTAAGTAGATTATATTATGCACATAAAAGCATGTAGCTTCTCAGGGAAAACGAAACAAGACAACATGCAGCTTACATCAATAGCACTGGACATACAAACAAAAGTAATAATTCTGATAATGCAAATAAATATTAAATGCTATCCGAAGAGAAGGTATGACTCACAAGTACTCTGCGTGGTGGCATCCGTCACGAATGACTGTAAAAGTATTATTTTAATAAATAAATGAATTGTTTCGTATAAAGGAGAATGGTACGGTCGAATAGAGGACACAAGTGCGCGCACACACACACATTTTTTTCTCTCTTTTTTATGTCAGTAATTAACTTACAACTAGCTAAGTGTCCATGTGTTGCAACAGGGGCATACATAGTTTGGAACCAATGAATTTTTTTTATTGGAAGAACCGTTCTTAGCAATCTTTTTCCTCATTGGGTGAAATCAGATTCAGATAGTTTCAGCTATGACAAAAGAAAGATATTTGTTTTGAAGTTAAACACTACAAGAAATATGTCAACTTCTGACCCTCACTATTGGTCTCTGAAAGGTCATAGTTTTTTCATTTGCGATTTTTTTGTGACCAAAACCAGAAGATCAAAAGCTGGCGGTCGTAAACTGAAATTATTGACCTTCTGTAAAAGGTCGTTGGTTCCACGACAAAATTTTTGGTCACTAGCAACCTCCTCAGGCCACGTAGGCATCCAGCATGGCAAGCTGATGTGGCACAAGATTCAGCCCGGTCCAATTCAGTGTTTATATGGGCCGAGCCCATTAATTCAGCCTTTTTAGTTATCATTTTTTTGTCATTCCGGTCTGCTACATGGGCCTGGCCTAATATTTCAGCCTTTTTTGTTTTTGGGTCGAGGCCTTTCTGGCTCAACGGTTCGTATTTTTTAGGAGATGGGTCCAGTACTCAAATGGGTCCCGATTGTCATGTTCTAATATGTGGGTCCATGTTTTCAATTCACCGGTAAATAAATAACCAATATTCAAATCAAAACAACCAGAAAGCACAGATAATACTTCAAATAAGATAATACTTCAAATAACAGCCAAAATAAGTCTGTTACATCATATAACTTAGATACAATGGTAATCACAACCACAAGCTCTACAAGTGTAATCACAACCACAAGCTCTACAAGTGCCCTTTGACAGCTTCGAGTGGCCATTCGGTTTCTATCAGTCCCGATTTGAGGAACACACCAAGCTTCAGGGTCTTCTCCATAGTGTCGACCAAGATCTCACCCTTCATCGGCATCAGAGTGATGCACCTGAACATGGCAGGGAAAAGGATTACCTGGCAAAAGCCAAATTTATACAAGATATCAACCTTTCAGTGGTGCAGAATATCAGAGAACCATGCTTCAGCATTACAGGGCATGGAGACGTAAAATGCAATTTTTTCACAAAGGGCATACAATCGCAAATTTACTATCCACAAAATTAAATTGGAAAAAACGAATGAAACAGTGAAGTGCATGTCAGCCTTAGTGTTTCTACTTCTTACAAATGACTGAGACAATGGTGTTTCAACCTTTTGTAGAACACTATTCTATAACAATATATATTGAGCATGCTATAGCAGAAGCTTGAATTTATGGTTTCTATACTGCTACATTATACATCCTCAGTAATATAGACCTTTTTTGCTACATACTGTACACGGCAATAGGAGAAAAATTCTAATAAATTCATTACACGCTTGCCAATAAAAATGACAAGTTAACTACACACCAGGGAACATAAACTTGAGAGGTTGAGATCAAGGCCTATCAACTACATCATATATATGCATTAAAAAAGAAGGCCATATGGACGACCAATGCATCATAATTATCAGTTTTAAACACTACAGGACCAGAAAGTAGGTGCTGCTTCAAGTTTTAGAACTCAACCATTCATTAGTAATAGTAGCAATTTAATCTTACTAAAGATAGGCACTACAGCCAGAACTTACACGCAAAGATCCTGGAATTTTATGCACAACACCAGTAGATTAGCTATATGAACACAATACCAGAATTTTATGCATCATGAATGAAGAAATCAAAATAGGATGCTTCGCTTTACTTGTGTGCGGAGGATAAGCAAAAGTAGCAGCACATGCTTTTCCTATTTGCTTTGCTTTCCTATTAGCATCTCCGGTCAATCAAACATGATGCAACAAGTGATTACATTAACTCCGATTCAAATATTTGAAGTACTGGACAATCATTTCATGCAGCCATTCATAAACATACTACTACAAGGGAATTACAACTTTTATTTTAAGCATAATGTTTAAGTACGTAAACATTCCTCAAGAGTCCCTACACACTACTACTCAACTAGTGTACGTGCGTAGTACTCTATCAGTAAGCAGCAGAGGAGATTGAAACGTAAGGACCATGTGTGTGTGTGTGTGTGTAGAAAACACACACAATAAACATTGAACATCACTAGTCACCCTGCACACAGCAAGCTTCAGATGTTCAGAACAGATCAACATGTTGAGCAGTTAGGGAATCACGAGAATGAAGTAGGAGGGTGGATCATGATGGTCTCACCTTGTTGCCGTCGTCCTCATCCAACCCCGGCGACCAAGTACACATCCAAGCCAGTTCACGAATCCATGGGTGCTAGCTTGCCTACCAGCACCAGCATTGTTCCCCTGGATGCCACAAAAACAACCTAACTTGTAAGCATAGATAGAGAAGAACAAAAGCGAAACAACACACTGATGCTACAGTGCCTCCGAGTATAATCTTAATATAGCCAGCAACACTTAAAAGAAATAATATCTATAGAAGATTCCATACAAAGTAGAACAGTTGTACTTGACAATGCACACATAGCTACTAGTAACTGGTTATTTTGGTTCATTGTCATCAAATTAAAAAAGAACCAAAGGAACATACAAAGAGTACAAGAACAAACAAAGCTCATTGTCTGATTTCATTTTAGCTAACAGAATGTTGTGACAGCAAATGTGAAATGCTTGATGATGTACATGAATTCACATTTAGAAGGAAAGAAATGTACTGTAGAAGTTTCCATATCTGAAAGATATTCACTCAACTAAAAGAAGGTCGAGTTATTTCTTACTCCTTTTTAACTAGTTTATTAAAAAGGCACTATCAAGCAAAAGAAAGGATTGCTCTAACTAGAGGAACCATTCCATGCAATTGTCCACTGAAACCATGATAGGACCACAGCTACATGCATGGCAAACAAGAACTGAAACTCTTAGACCATACACTGTTCAGTTCTGCAGTAAAAGAAATGCGCATGGCTGAAATAAATCTACTAAATTACATGAAACAAGGGACGACCACTGAACGAATGCTAAGCCACTGGAAACAGACGAAGAACAAAAAGTGACACTGTCTAATCAAACAAACACTTAGAAGATAAAAAGAGGACTCAAAAAACTATTCCTGTGGTGTTGTTGTGTCATCGATCCACGCACTGCAAGTTGCTGGTTTCTCTAGTTACTTACTATCATTACTTACTATTTCAGATATAATATGGTTTCACTATAATCTTTTTAGTGCAATTGTTGCTGGTTTCCAATTATCAGAAAATCATGTTGAAAAGATCAACAAAAAGGCTGGGAGGCAGCAAAGAAATAGTTATATTCTTGTTCTAGCTGCAATGTACTAGTCAACTGGTTCAATCAGGAGCAACAATACATATTTCCCTAAACCTAACATTGCCATAGTGTGTAATCCAACTGGGTAGATCGATCTTCGGGGTTGCTGACTTGCACAAAGAGGAAGAAGAGGGGGAAGAGAGAGAGCTACCTTCCATTGCATGGCATCCATCAAGGTCAGAGCCCTCCTCTCCCGCAGCTTCTACATCGGCCAAGAATGTCCTCCTCTCTGGCATGTCCATGGCCCTCTAGCCTCTCCATGGCCTGACCCCTTCAACTGCCTCTACGTGCACATCACACATCAGTTCGGGGGAAGAAGGAAGAAGTAGAGGAGGGAGAAGGAGAGAAGGCACTCACGCGTCAGATGATTTGCCGGCTTCGGGCGGTGGTGCAGGTACACCCTTCCATGGGAGCCGACAAGGGAAGCGGGTCAGTCACCTTCTCCGCATGGCGACTTCCTGGTGGGCATCTTGGTGGGCATCCTGACAGGGCCCTTGACCCGGAGCAGCTTGTCCTTGGCGCCCCACACCAGATCGGAGCACACTATGGCCGACACACACGGAACATGCACGCGTCAGTCAGATCGACGAGATCCACCCATCATCATCACCGAAAGAAATGAAGGAAGCAAGGAGGAAGTAGCCTACCCTTCTCGAGGATCTTGACGCTCTTGGACGAGAGGGTGATGCGGATGCGGTGCTGCGCCTCCTGCGGGCCCTCGAAGACGGCCTTGCCAGACTTCATTGGCGGCGGGCCCTTGGAGGGGAGGGGACCTCTAGCCAAGGAGGGGAGGGGAGGTGGCGCCGGCGGCGGAGCGGATGCGGTCGCTAGCGGGAGGAGGTGGCCGTGGGCACGATGGCCGTGGAGGAGGTGGTTGCCGCGGTCGAATGGATCTGGGATGTAGGGAGAGGGGAGAAGGAGAGGGTAGGGGCGCCGACTGTGGAGAAGAGGGCGGCGGGGGTGGTGGGGGCGGCGGGTCGTCGATGGTGGCGGTGGGGCGGTGGCAGATCGAGATCGGGGAGGGGGCGGCGGCGAGGAGATGGGGACGAGGGAGGAAGGGGGCGACGGGGGGAGGGGTCGATCTGAGCTAGGGTTTGGGCTGCGGGTGGGGGTATCTCCTTTTCTTTTCTTTTTTTTTCTTTTTTCTGTAGATAGATGGATGGATGGATGTGGGATGGAGAGATGGATGGATGGATGGATGGACGCCATGTCATCGATCCGTGGACAAAATTATGATTGGTTCAGAAAATCAATGATGTAAAATAGTTTTCAAATACTAAAAATAGAGGGATTTTATGAAGTAGCTATCAAAAATATTATGCAAAAGGGCACCACACAAGCTTTCACTAGAGTTAGACCACATTTTATGGATTAAGACCAATTTGTATGCATTTTTCATATTTCTAGCTAATTTTTAATCATTTTTGAGTGGTAAAAATGTTTTTTTTGTGAAGACCCTACCTAATAATTGTTGCAAAATTGCACCAAATCAATTTTGTAAAATATTAGACCATATTTAATGCACAATTGAGAAAATGGTTGGATGTCAAGAAAAATCATCCACCTCTCCTGAAAAAGACAAATTTCTACCGGTTCAGGTGGAAACGGGTCAAATTTAAACTGCAGCTGCCTCATAGTTTGCTCTTTATTTTTTCAAGAAATCATTTTTAGGTACAAAAGTATCTATTTAATCAAAGAAACACAAAAAAAATCCAAGATTCAACCACTAGCTAGGAACGGTCAAGCCCGCCGTTTTGAACGCATTTTGAAACAGGCATAAAAAATTCAAAAAAAAATCAAAAAATTGGAAAACCTTCGCATTGTGTCATTATATGTGACCAAGTTTCCAGGAAAAATAATAAATTTGTAATACGGAAATTATTTTTAAAATGTGTTCTCAGAAATGAGCTATCATGCGTGAAGATTCATGGCTTTCAAGCTAAATGATCAATCTTATGGCCACATTCATGGCATAGTTTGTTCAAATGATATCATATTGTTCACAAGGGTGCATCTTGGAATTCCAAACAATGTTGCCTAAGGGAGTTTTCACTTTCATTGCACAAAAGAGCCATTTTCCATTTTTTTCGAGTGCCCAAAATGAGTTTTTTTGTGAAGGACCTACCATATATTTGTTGCAAACTTGGACCTAATCAATTTTATAAAATACTAGGCCATATATAATGCACAATTGACAAAATGGCTGGGTGTCAAAATTTTGATCCACCTCTGGTGAAAAAGACAAATTCCCGCTGATTCAGTTGGAAACGGGTCAAATTTGAACTGTAGCTACCTCATATTTTTCTCCTTATTTTTTCCAAAAATCATTTCTATGTACATAAGTATCTATTTAATCGGAGAAACACCAAAAAAATTCTAAGATTCAACCACTAGCTAGGAACGGTCAAGCCCGCCGTTTTGAACGCATTTTGAAACAGGCATAAAAAATTCAAAAAAAATAAAAAAAATTGGGAAACCTCCGCATTGTGTCATTATATGTGACCAAGTTTCCAGGAAAAATATAAAATTGTAATACAATAATTATTTTAAAAATGTGTTCTCAGAAATGAGCTATCATGCATGAAGATTCATGGCTTTCAAGCCAAATGATCAATCTTATGGCCACATTCATGGCATAGTTTGTTCAAATGATCTCATATGGTGCATAAGGGTGCATCTTGGAATGACAAACAATGTTGCCTAAGGGAGTTTTCACTTTCTTTGGACGGAAAATTCATTTTCCATTTTTCGAGTGCCCGAAATGTGTTTTTTTGTGAAGGACCTATAATATATTTGTTGCAAAATTGGACCTAATCAATTTTATAAAATACTAGGCCATATTTAATGCACAATTGACAAAATGGTTGGGTGTCAAAAGTTTTGGTTCACCTCTGGTGAAAAAGACAAATTCCCGCTGATTTAGTTGGAAGCGGGTCAAATTTGAACTGTTGCTACCTCATAGTTTGCTCTTTATTTTTTACAAAAATCATTTCTAGGTACATAAGTATCTATTTAATTAGAGAAACACCAAAAAATTCCAAGATTCAACCACTATCTAGGAACGGTCAAGCCCGCCGTTTTGACCGCATTTTGAAACGGGCATAAAAAATTCAAAAAAAATCAAAAAATTGGTAAACCTCCGCATTGTGTCATTATATGTGACCAAGTTTCTAGGAAAAATAATAAACTTATAATACAGTAATTATTTAAAAAAAGTGTTCTCAGAAATGAGCTATCATGCATGAAGATTCATGACTTTCAAGCCAAATGATCAATCTTTTGGCCACATTCATGGCATAGTTTGTTCAAATGATCTCATATGGTGCACAAGGGTGCATCTTGGAATTAAACACAATGTTGCCTAAGGGAGTTTTCATTTTCTTTTCACGGAAAATACATTTTCCATTTTTTGAGTGCCCGAAATGAGTTTTTTGTGTGAAGGACCTAGCATATATTTGTTGCAAAATTGGACCTAATCAATTTTATAAAATACTAGGCCATATATAATGCACAATTGACAAAATGGTTGGGTGTAAAAAGTTTTGATCCACCTCTGGTGAAAAAGACAAATTCCCGCCGATTTAGTAAGAAGCGGGTCAAATTTGAACTACAGCTACCTAATAGTTTGCTCTTTATTTTTTCCAAAAATCATTTCTATGTACATAAGTATCTATTTAATCAGAAATACATGGTTTGGTGGCGAGACATCGAGGTTTGGACGGTGGCCAAGGGCCCCAACTCTAGAGCGTGTAAGCTCGCATGCCCGCCGCGTGGTCACCGCGTGACCGTGGTGTTGCCATGCGTTTTGGGCGGCCTAGGCATGTCTAGTGGGTTGGGCACTCCCCAGATAGGTGATAGGAAGAAAATTACAACATAAGATTCTCTTGAGGAGACCGAACTATGCTCAAAGATGAATTAGCAGCCAAGTGTTTGATTAGCGGTACGGGAAATGCTCATGGCCAATGGGCATGAGTTTTGGCTAAGAATGACCATATACTAAGAAGAATGTCTTCACAAATTTTTGGGGAAATCAAGAATATATAAATAACACTTCCTTCACAAAGTGCTGCTCTGAATAGAATAGGAAAATGAATATTGTTGAGTTATTTTTGAACTATGCAAGGAATGTTTTTGACATATTTGATGAAGATATGATCCAAACAATTTATGAGAATTTTTTGGGAATTTTTGGTATAACAGAAATATAGGTTGCTTCACAACCTAGGGCAAAAATTGACACATGGACATGACACGTAGGCAAAACTGATGAGATGGCGCCTAGTCATCACAACCCACCACAATTTACAAGGCTATGACCATCTATATTGGTCATTAACAACTAGAAATAAGGCAACATACTAGCGCTATTTGCTTTATGACCATTTCGTGTAAGGAAATTACGACCTTTCTGACCAAAATGATCGCAATGGTTTAGGGTTTGAAGCCCCCCGAACAGTATTTGACCAATTGGTCTCAAATGGTCATAGATCTATGAGCAATTCTTCCGGGGTCACTGACAGAAGGTCACTAGTTGACATATTTCTTGTAGTGAAAATATGGTATTGTTATTTTCTGACCAACGTTGATCATAACAGTACTATAATTATATGAGTCTTATGTTAAAAGTTAAATTCTCTGATAAATTTTGCATCAAAGTGACCAATTTTTAGAGAATTTGATAAAGATTGAGAAACATATATTGCTAGTTTTCCGTTGCAATAAAGTTGATAATGATGATTATTTTCTTAGCAAAGTTTCTTAATAGAAATTTTATCATCACATTATTTATGAGTTATATGCATTATTTTCATTTCTGCCCAACGGTGATCTGGAACTAATGTAAAAAGGTGATGTTTTATTCTATTTCTGCCCAACGGTGATTTAGAATATAAAAGAAAGATTTAAAAGTTTAATGTGCATATTTTTTATAACCAGACCAACATGGGGTTATTTTTATACTCATTATTGTTGATTATTGGCTAATTTTTCAAGGCTAAAAGTTTCCCATGCTTTCATTCATGAAAGCGAATGGTTGGGTACTTGTGACCCGAAAGATGACCAAGAAAGGTCATAACGTGAGAGAGGATGTTCTCGTTAAAGAATGATTTCAAAAGAAAAGAGATATATAATTGAGAGTCTTGGTTGACGAATGTCTTTCATGTACTCTCTATGATTTGAGATAAAGCAAGCAACATGCGTGTTTAATTTGACCAACGTCGGATCAAGCATGTGTGTCAAAGAGCATTCAGATTTATTTATAAATTTGATGATTGAATATTCAGTCAAAAGAGCCAATTCTGGCATTTATGTCCCTTACAGGGAATTACCCACATGGTGGGAAAACATGATTATGATATAACCCGCATGGCAGGAAAAGTCTGGGAAAATCTCTGCGTAACCCGTATGGCGGCAGAAATTTTCTCAGACTTATTTTGTATGACAAGAGAAAGACATGATGACTCATGTGCTTTTAATGTGTCCCACTCTGGGAGAAAGGTATGGAGTAGCTATTATGCTTTCTTAGCATCGACCGTACATCTTATGTGTAATGGTCATTAAGCACTCAATAAATCCGAAGAGAATAAAAGTTACAGACGAAACTAAAGATAAGAATGATATGCAAGCGTGACTTGCAAAAGTACTAATGATAAAGAAATCTGTTGAGTTTTTGAAATGGAATGAGAGAAAAGTACTCTCATACCAGTTAACAGATAACTTCATTATGTATGAAGTAATCAGATAAATGAAGTAGATAATCAAAGTTTCCTCAATTCACAAGAGTTATGAATGGTTTTTCGAAATTGTGACAGAAAAGTTCTTGGCACATTTCGAGGGGGAGAAAGAAATATGAGATAATCTAAGAATGATGAAACTCCCATATACTTTAGATAATGTGATGCACATTATGCATCTAAAGTGATCCATGAATGTAGAATGTGATCGTCTGGGGGAGTACGACGATCATAATAATACCCCTAAAGAAAAGAAATACTTGTATTCCGGGATCTTTTACAGTTTCGAAAGCATACTATGGAATACTAAGATGATGCTTAAAGTGCCATAAAGAAGAAAGTTTTAACAGAATAAACCCAAATAATAAAGTTTAAAGATACGTCATTCTTAGCAAAGATGGAGTTATCTGGGGGAGCATGGTATGAAAATACCTAAGACTTGAATAGATTGTATTTGGGGGAGCATGTTGTATGACATATACAACATCAGTTGTTAGCTCTATAAAAGGATGAACGAGTAAATATGGATCTTGTGATATAGGTCCCTGTAAAATCTATTGCCTCTTGGCAACGAAAGACTATAGAATTAATTGTCGCTTGGCAATAACAGAGCAACAACAGCCCCATATGAAAGAAGTACCAGTACCTGAATGAGAAAATCAGATATGTCTGATGACTATAAAGTCTATGTTAGAGAAATTAATATTAGAGGTTGATCTCACCTTATTTAAAGCTCAATTGAGCTTTGAGAAGTGTATGCTTATCTAAATGGTAAGAGACTATGTGAGATGAAATAAAATTGGTGAATCCTGACGATGTTTGGAACTCATGAGTAATTTCCCATGGAGCCAAAACAGTAGGCTGTAAAGAGTCTACAAGGACAATGTGACTCCAAAGGAAATACGTAAAGGTGTAAAACACGACTTAAATCGAAAGGTTTTTGCGTGTTTTACACTGAATAGATTACAATGAGTGTTGGTAGCACATCATGATCTGAGTTACATCAGATGAAAGATATTATGATCTGAGTTACATCAGATGAAAGTAAAGAACACAAGGGATACTGCCTGAAGAAGTCTTTTATGGACTAAAGCAATTAAATGTTGTTTTGGGTTAAAGAAAATGAGAGGATAATTTTGTTTGTATAAAGTTATAGAATGGGAATTTCATTTCCTAATCCTGTACATGTGGATAACATTCTACTTGTTAGTAGTGATGTTAATCTGCTGTAGGAGGAAAAGAAGTTCTTGTCCTCAAAGTTCAAAAGAATGTTCTTGGTATAATGTCTCTCGTTATAAGGATCGAGATTCACCGAGAAAAGAATAACAGTGGTATTAGGAGTGTCGCATGGGCATGCTAAGAAAAGTTTCTAAAGTATGCATGCGAAAAACCATACGCCTGTTCTTATAGTAAAGGGTAATGATTTTGGGAACTTTAGTGTTCCAAAAGTCAATACAAAATAGACCAAATGAATACGGTACCATATGCTTCAGCTGTTGGAAGCTTAATGAATGCACAAGTATAACATTACCCTAACACAGTTCACATAACCGGGTTGTTTTGGAAATGTCCAGGAATGGAGTAAAGAATATCGGTCTCATGCTAAAAGGAGTAAGTGCTCTCAAAAGGTTGTGAATACAGAGATAGAAATTGTGAAATATACAGCAAAATTCACAATTGTCGCTTACTTTCACACTTGGAGTTTTTGTGTGGAAAAACTCTAAAGAATGAATCAATTATCATTAATATGATGTAAAGATAATGTACATCATGATATGAGGCTGAGGGACAAGCAAAAAGGTTAAAGAAACATGTACCCGGAGTTGATAATGGTTTACAGCAATAACCATTAAGTAATTCGCTCCTATGACAACGAGTCAAGTGTGGTGCCAAACACATTGACACAAAGTTATACATTGTTAAGGAGAAAGTCCGGAATTATGTTGAAATGCTTGGAGCATGAAAGCAATAGACAAGTATTTGCAGATCTCCTAATAAAGTCTTACCGCCCAGTGCGTTCAGAGAACACACAATCGACATGGGTTTATGGTATACTCTATGTTTTCCGGACAATAAAGGGCCCAAAAGTTAATGTATATATTTCAAAACAGAGAGGTGTGTTGTAGCTGTCAAGTCCATCGGTGATTGACCGTGACGATAGGGCAGCTCATACGCATTAATCTGTGATGAAATGAGTACTGAAAAGAATTATTTCAAAGTACAAAGTTATAAATTTGAAAGATGAGATCAAGGGGGAGAATGTTAGTATTGATCTCTCCACCAATGCCCCCAAAGGCCAATTGGACTCTTGACTCGCTCCCTGATCGGGGGAGCCCAACCCAACTGGGTTGTGGGCCCCTGCCGCGCCAGCTATAAGAGGGAGGTGGGGGCCACTAGGGCATGAACGCCAAAACAGAACGTCGCCCACCTCCCTAACCTCACCGATCAAGGAAAGCCGGAGAGTGATGGGAAGCTCCACAGCGCCGCCACCACCACACACACTCACTCATCACCGCCATCGTCATCCATCACCATGGCCACTGCTTCGGGTTCCTCAACCCAAGGAGAAGGTAATCCACTATGGATCCCTAACCCTAACCGATCCGGAGAGCCTTTCACTTATTAGTCACTAGATCATTGCTAGTTACATGCAATGATCTCAATCAACATGATTTCTTATTTGAAAGCAAATGAAGATGTTGGATGTTACATCCCCCGGAACTCCTTCATCTGCTTCTGGCTGCGGAAATTTGGTAGAAATATCATGAAGTGGATAAATGGGTAGTCTAGGATCATGTACAGAAGGAACATATTTAGGGTGCGTTTGGGAGCCAAAGTATTTTTGTAGTTTTTAAAGAATATTGTGGTTTCTGAAAAAACCTTGGTTTTCAATATTTTGAGTTGTTTGGATGAAAAAATAGTGCAGTTTACCAAACCGTAGTATCTCTAAAATTGTGGTCTTTTTATAGTATATAAAAAAGAGGTCCCGACCACTTTTTAAAAAACTGAGAATCGCTGGCTGGGCGCTCTCTGTGTGTCCATGTCGTAACTTACTCAGGTCTTTGATTGATTACAATAGATAACTCCATTACTACTACATATCCTACATCTACTATGAGAGAACATGCCCGTACAAGGCTGCATGCATACGGTGGCCATTAGCACGAGCTGTCCATGAGTGTAGCTCAGTATGCATGCAACAACGTAACAATGTGTGCAAACCAAAGAAAACACAGAAAAACTGCCACTTGCCAAACACCTGGGCAGTTTTATCAAAACTGAGAAAATCTATGTTTTTCAGAAACTAAAGTATTTGTTGCCTATCTATTGAAATACTGAAGTTTCAGAATACTATGGTCTTTGAAAAACGGTGTTGCTAAAACTTACAAAACATACTTCCAATTTAATATAACGGTGACAAAGTATTAAGTAGATTATATTATGCACATAAAAGCATGTAGCTTCTTAGGGAAAGCGAAACAAGACAACATGCAGCTTACATCCGTCAGCAAATAGCACCGGAACATACAAAGAAAAGTAATAATTCTGATAATGCAAATAAATATTAAATGCTATCTGAAGAAAAGGTATGACTCACAAGTACTCTGCGTGGTGGCATCTGTCACGAATGATTGTAAAAGTATTATTTTAATAAATAAATGAATTGTTTCGTATAAAGGACAATGGTACGGTCGAATAGAGGACACAAGCACGCGCGCACACACACACACATTTTTTTCTCTCTTTTTTATGTCAGTAATTAACTGACAACTAGCTAAGTGTCCATGTGTTGCAACAGGGGCATACCTAGTTTTTAACACCAATCGTGAGTGACATATACTAATAGCAACCACATTTCTAAATAAAAAGTGATTTGATTTGATTGAGTTAATGCAAAAGATTCGATTTTTTCTGATTGCCTGTATCTGACATCTAGCTAAAATGATTTGATTGAGTTAATGCGGTTACTTTATACCCACCAACGAGGGTGCTATAAAGGATTTAGTACGATTTGATTGAGTTAATGCAAGATGTGTGGGAGGGACGCTGCAAAGGAAATTAATATTTCATAAAGTTATCTTGGACTATATCATAATTCCGATACCTAAGTAAAAAATCTAATGTGGCAGCCTATTTAATAAGGAAAGAGAAAGTTATCCTATCTTAATATAGATGTAGCTCTTGACAAAAAAAATTAAGGCAACTCATATTTTGTCTCTCACAAAACACATTAAATGAGAAATATTTTAGAATACAACAAGATACAATTCATTGATGAGATATACTATATAAACACGCATTTAATACATATGATATTTATCATTCGCAAAAAAATGCATATGATATTTATAACTTAAAGATATGATTTTTGCAAGTAATTGCTGCTTATCTTGTCCCACTGATATGTGATGTATTTTTTTATTATAATTATAATGAATTGACTAAGTCTACCCTGTGCGCTGTGTCTTGGTATATAAATAGCCCAGGGCCTGACTCGATTGAGCACATCACTTGTGTTCATCATCCATATAAGTATCTCATATATATAAGTTAGGATCAGTTCTAAAAAAAAGAGAAGTTAGGGACCAAAACATGGCGTTCAACAAACTCAACGGCCAGATGGAAGCCAAGGCAGCGGCGATTTTGTTCATTGTGCTCCTTGGATGCTCCACGCTCATGTTGGTCTCCTCAACTGGTAATGTATATGCTCCATCCGTTTTGCTAACAAGTCAGTATGAATATGCTCTTTCATATCATAAAAGTTACATAAATATAGAGTAATTGTTGAAGACAATTTAAAAACATTGCATTTAAAATGGAGGGATTGCTATTTTCTCATGCATGTTGTATGTATGTGCATGTTTTTCGCTTCTTATATTGTTTTTGGCGCAAGCCGTCTGATGTATGTGCATGCATGCAATGCACTCTCTGTCCATGCAGATGATGAGATCAGCAGATCAGGTGGTCCTCGTCTTTCGGATGGCGATGCCATAGGCAAAGACAACCACCCGAAACCAAAAATGTGCATAGGGAGGAGGCACGGCCCTGAGGACGTGGAATTCTGTTGTGCAACGTTACCGGGTCTACCTTGCTGGCCAAGGCAGGAAGTGCGCCTCCACGTTTGCCCATAGATCTCATCGCTGTGACTAATCAATGCAGCGGGTCAGTTTTTAATGTTTCCGTCGATCAAAAAAATTGAATGAAGGGAAATGAATAATATTTTTTCACGGGGAGGGAATACATTGTTATGTATGGATATGTATACCGAGATCGACCGGCTATGCATCTGGGAAATTAATAATTCGTAAACTTATGTCTACAATTCCAGCATTACACCTTTTATTCGCACAGGGCATCCGATATGTCGTCGCCACCCCTCTATGGTTGCTCGGTTTGCCCCATGTGGCGCGCGATGATCGATTGTTGTTGCTCGGTTCACCCCGTGTGACCCGCCTATAACTCACCACAGGATCAATGCTTATTGGAGCATAGCACAACGCATGAGACTCAGATGCACCATTCTCAAGTCTGAAGCATTCAAACAACGAACATTCATATCCGTTCCAGGAAAAAAGCAAAGTTGTACTAGAGGCTAGACCTACTACTAGTTGAACTTCTAAGCTCATCCCATTGGCAAGAACACTCCAACTTATTTCAAAGCAAATGAGGATGTTGGGTGTTACATCCGCCAAAACTCCTTCATCTGCTTCTGGCTGCGGAGATCTGGCAGAAATATCATGGAGTGGATAAGTGTGTGGTCTAGGATCATGTACAGAAGGAACATACTTAAGTTAGCAAAACATACTTCCAATTTAACAGAATGGTGACACCATATTAGGCAGATTATATATGCACATAAAAGCATGTAGCTTTTCAGGGTAAGTGGAACAAGACAGTAATGAGCGGGCATCCGTCAGCAAATAGCACAAGAACATACAAACAAGTAAAAGTACTGATAATGAAAATAAATACAAAATGCTATCAGAAGAGAAGGTATGACTCACAAGCACTCCGGCTGTGGCGGACATAAATTTTCTCGACTGGTATTACCATCTGCCATAAACAAATTTGCCAGCTTATGGACTCTCCCATCCTCCTTTGAGCATGTGATCTTCACCATTCGAAGATCTTTGCAAGTAAATGATCTTCCCTGTAGTTTGATACCTGTTTCTGATGCCTTTCTGGCGTTGAAGTTCTTTTGCAGATCAAAAAGTTATTGTTAAGCATGTGCTAAAATTCTCAAAACTAAAAGATAATCAAGTAAGCATAAGCCCCAAATATGTAATTACACATACAATTTTAAGTTGGAGAAAGAGCTTCTATATATTAGGTGAGTGCTGCAGCAAGAAAATTAATGCATCAAAGTCTGCAGTCATACACCATTCGCCAAGGGACAGGGTCTTCAGGTTGCCGAAAGTTGGACATGTATTCAGTTCCCTACTCAGAACCACCTACACATTGCACATAAAATGAGGGTTCAGCAGATAAGCATAGTAATTTGAATCAATTTTATATTCTATATACTTAATACAAGAGGTTTATTTAAGATGCAAAGAAGAAAACAAACATACCCATGACGAAAAGGAAATTAAGACATATAGTGATGTGTTACCATGATTAGTACCTATTGGTAAAATATGATTCCTCGTTCTTTTCTATAATGTGAAGGGACATTGCCGTTATACTGGTACGCAGACTCAAAATAGTTAATTATACAACGATTTGAACAGTAATCATTTAAAAAGATACACTACTTCAAGAATGTAAAAAATAACAAACAATAATCTAAAATACTATATAATGCTCTCTTGAAGCTTCATACTTCCATATCTCATCGATTTCACCTACTACATTTGATGATGAAATGAGCTAGTACTAATTTCTTGATCTGAACTCGTCTCCAAGTCAACTGTGCCTTTCTAACCAGGCGTTGCTACTTATGTAAGAAATGTGCTCATTGTACATGTGTGTTCCATTGGGAGCAACATAAATTTCTTTTGCAAACATCAGAAAAAAGTTGTTAAAAAAAACAATCATGGCTATATCAAGGAAATGTTCATACTCGAAGATAGAGAAAACAGTAAAAGGTGGTGACAACTATACCTCTCCAACATCAGTCAACAACTCCAAAGTTCTAGCACTTGAAAGACTTTGAAGAATATGACGGCCACCTAAAATCTTCCTATCATTGCATTCTATATATCCACCATAGATACTGTCTTTACTGAAAATCAGGCCTTTACCTGTTGGCTACAGGCCCGACTCGACGAGTACTTTCCGTCGAGACTACTTCGTACGCAGCAGCCGCTAGCGACACTAGCTAGACAATTGATTCTGTCCGATGATGCGTACGTACACAAAGGAGCAAGCAGGCAGACTAGCTGGTGGATGGATTCCTCACGTACATAGCTAGGTCACTAGCACACGCACAAACGAAACGACCAGCCGCCGGCGTCTTCGATCGTAACTAGCACAACTCGCGGAGACACGCGAATACGCACGCGATATTATGGCCACGGGAGCGTGTCGCTCCCGTTTGATTCCTTTGTATTGATCTGAGTTCAAGTTACAGGGGTATACCTACGTATATATAGCAGCTAGGATCAAACACAAGCAAACCTACACGGCTACAAGTTCTAATCCTAGTATACTACGTGGTGACTTGCTCCTGTCCAAACCGGACTAGGACTACTCATCGTGGTTAATTCCAACAATCACCCCCCTATGTTCTCACTTCACAGCTTGAACATCGATCCTTTGCCGCATCTTCACGAACTTCTGTTGTCCCAAAGATCTGGTTAGGATATCTGCAAGCTGGTCGTCAGTGCAAACGTAGTTGATGTCGATCTTGCTTTCTTCCACACATTCCCTTAGGTAGTGATATCTCGTATCGATGTCCTTGCATCGAGCATGATGCACTGGATTCTTCCACAGAGAGATTGTAGAGTTGTCATCAACATTGAGCACCACTCGTTCCGGTTCCTTACCTGTGAGGTCAGCGTGTAGCCTTCCAAGGCACACGCCTTGACACACCGCGGTTGCAGCTGCAATATACTCCGCTTCACGAGATGATAATGCGACCACCTTCTGCTTTTGTGATAGCCAACTCACTATGCTTCCTCCCAAGAAATATGCCACGCCCGAGGTACTTTTACGATCGTCAACATCTCCTACCATGTTGCTATCACCGTAGCCAAGTAGCTCCACCATCTCCTTCTTCTTCTTTCTCAAATATACACAACCGAAGTTTGTTGTCCCTTTGATGTACCTGAGTATATTTTCCACAGCTGTCCAATGCTCCATCGTGGGTGCTTCCATGAAACGACTCACCATGCCAGCGAAATAGGCCAAGTTTGGTCTTGTATTTGTGAGATACCTCAACCTTTGGACCACACTTCTACACTCCATTGTATCAACCGCGCGTGCTTCACTTTTCTTTCTTAGCATAAGACGAGGCTTCATCGAAACATGACTTGGATTGCAATCTTTCATGCCACAGCTTTCAAGTACCTTCTTTGCATAGGCCTATCGGTTCAATATCCGGCGTATCTCGTAGTAGGGGTCCTAAGCTAGGCGTCTTGGAGCGATGGTAACATGAACACGGGGTTTTACCCAGCTTCGGGCTCTCTTGAAGAGATAATACCCTACATGCTGCTTTTGATTGTTTTCATACGGGTGTAGTACAGAGTACATGTATCTACCACGAGATTGTAGTAATGAATATGAGATTGTCTATTGACTAGCCTGGCCTCAGTTTATATAAGACACCAGAGGCCTAGGGTTTAGGAGAGTCCTTGTCTTGGGCGCCAAGTCTTGTGGAGTCTTCCTTGTATGCGGCAGGGGTTGTCCGAACTGCCCCATGAGTATGCGGCCATGGGGGTCCTCGACTCAATCTAACTGATTGGGAGGCGACGTGGTGAGTACCCCCTAGTCCAGGACACCGCCAAGGCCTCCTGGCATATTGTGATCGCCTCCGGCTTTTGCTGTACCTCGATTCCAAGGTAGTAACTCAAGAGCCCTAGATCGGTCATCTTGAATAGCTCCTTCATTTGTAGCTTGAAGTTGGAAATCACCTCTTCGTCTGCTCCAGTTATCAAAAGATCATCCACATAGATGCCCACTAGTAGACGATCCTTGCCTTCACCTCGCTTGTACATTGCATGCTCCAGTGGGGCTTTCTCAAATCCAAGAGAAATCAATATATGGTCAAGCTTAATATTCAATGCCCGAGGAGCTTGTCGTAGCCCGTACACCGTCTTGTGTAGCTTCAATACCTTGTGCTCCTCTCCTTCTTGGATGTACCCCAGTGGTTGCTTCACATACAACTCTTCTTCTAACTCCCGAGTCAAAAATGCGGAGTTCACATCCATATGATGTATCCTCCAAGATTCTTGACCCGTGAGAGCTATAAGTAGCCTCACCGTGTCCATCCTTGCAAGTGGAGCGAAAACTTGTTCGAAGTCCACACTTTGCTCTTGCACGTTTTCTTTAGCCACGAGTCTTGCTTTATGCTTCACCAAGCTCCCTTCGGCATCTTTCTTGACTTTGTACATCCACTTGAGCTCTACGACATTATGTCTGTTGGGAAGATCCACGAGCTCCCGCACTTTGTTGTCTCAGGATCGATCCCAACTCTTCATCCATAGCACGACGTCAACACTCTTCTCTCCTTGCATCTTCAAAATTTTCCGGTTCCTCGATGTGCAAACATCGTTGCCCTTTATACTTCATCTTCACAGAATTTATTCAAAGCGCTTCTTCCTGGGAGAGATCCAACGAGCGTCGTTCGTGTGCTACTAAAGATGACACACTTGCTCTGATACCAATTGTTGGCTACATGCCCAACTCGACGAGTACTTTGCGTCGAGACGATTTCGTACGCAGCAGCCGCTAGCGACACTAGCTAGACAATTGATTTTGTCCGATGATGCGTACGTACACAAAGGAGCAAGCAGGCAGACTAGCTGGTGGATGGATTCCTCACGTACGTAGCTAGGTCACTAGCACACGCACAAACGAAACAACCAGCCGCCGGCGTCTTCGATTGTAACTAGCACAACTCGCGGAGACACACGAACACGCACGCGATATTATGGCCACGGGAGCGTGTCGCTCCCGTTTGATTCCTTTGTATTGATCTGAGTTCAAGTTACAGGGGTATACCTACGTATATATAGCAGCTAGGATCAAACACAAGCAAACCTACACGGCTACAAGTTCTAATCCTACGTGGTGACTTACTCCTGTCCAAACCGGACTAGGACTAGGACTACTCATCGTGGTTAATTCCAACATTACCTTTGTATCCATACTTTGCATCGTCTGTAATCTCACTGTTTGCATAGGTATTGTCATCGCTGTCGA
Source organism: Triticum aestivum (assembly GCF_018294505.1). Taxonomy (NCBI): domain Eukaryota; kingdom Viridiplantae; phylum Streptophyta; class Magnoliopsida; order Poales; family Poaceae; genus Triticum; species Triticum aestivum. The sequence continues at coordinate 116,968,552 of NC_057798.1, forward strand.
TATCACCACCATAATCATAATTATCCTTGTAAAGAACATGCCTGTAAATTCCTTCAGCAAAACCATGTCCATATCCAAACCTTATAAAATCATCATATCCAACATCATCACTCAAGGAAGATTCATCATGAATCTTCGAGCTCTCTATCCAAACATTATCATCGCTATCATCCCCGTCATCATCAGTAGTTCCATCACAATAATCTTCATCACTGAAGTATTCAAAGTTATCACCCAAGAAAGAGTCATCAAGTATGATAGTAGCTGTGACAAGTGACCCCAAGTTCTTAAATGATGGGACTCAGACGTAAGGTGTGACGAGGTGCAGAAGTAGGAGGTTTGGAGCAGCAATGGAGAAGGCGCAACTGGCCTTGCAGTTGATCATGATTAACATCTTCAAAGAGGCCGACACAATCCTAGGGCCCATCACCAAGCAATCCTTGAGATCCAGTTCTTCCAAAGACGTGCAACCAGAAGAGAGCTGCTTGAGGGAACTGTAGTCGAGCCTGGCATACGACAACTTCAAGACCTTCAGGTGGCAAGAGCTGAATGACACGCGGTCCAACGACGCGATCTCCGGGTGATGCCCGATGAGATGGATAACCCGTGCGTTGCGTTTGATGGCGGCCCTCATCCACGCGTTGGCGTCATCATCGGTGAAGCCCGCTTCTTCGTTGCTCGACCACAGGCGGAGCATGCACACTGGCGCCGATGCGTCCCGGAGGAGGAAGAGGCGGTGCACGAAGTAGCGAAACTTCTCAGGCGGGTCGGCGACGCGGCCGGAGTAGTGGCGCACGCGGAGGTCGACGCAGGGCGCGACAGAGGTGGCGCCACTGCCGCGCGAGCACGCAGGTGCGGACCACCTCCCACGCCTTCAAGAATGACATGATATGGTGCAGAAGCTCGTCCGGGAGGATGCTGAGTCGGTCGGGCTTGGCGGCAGCCCGGACGGCGCCGCGGCGCTGGCCCGGGCGCTGGGTGGTGCTTTTTATTTTTATTTTTTAAAACGAAGGCTCAAGAAAGAGCCTGGCTTTGAAGTAACAAAGCCATCAACCGGCCAGGGTAACAAGAACACCAACTTACAAAGAAAAGCAAGAAAAGAATAAAGTGGCTGATACAAGGAGCAAAGCAAAACATACTCAAAGGCAGCAGCGATAGCAAGCACGCCATGCTACCGCCATCACCCTACATGACGACCTACACCAACCGGACAAGCTACGGACTTGAGAGGATGCACCACCGCGCAAGCTTCGTGATCGTAGGCAAACTTGAAGACATAACTTACACTCCTCTGGAACTACCACTGCAAAGGGCCCCTGCCCTTGTTGGGTTAAGCTCATCCGCAGCGGGGCTGTGTAGTTTAGGGTCATTCTGCTTTTCTGTTTTGTTGTAATAATGTGTGTGCATGGTCCTGTCATGCGCATGCACGTAGATGGTAGTGCGCGGCGTGCTCGCCCACTCCTCAACTCCTTCCTGTTTTCTCTCCCGGTGGACTTGGTGCTTTGATTGTGGGCGTGGGATGGCGCGACCGGCTCGGATCATGGCATGCCCACCGGGAGTTGGTTAGCTAGGCTGTTGTATCTAACATATAGGAAGGAAGAGAAATAACAGAAAAAGCTGTGTGGTTTGATAGCGCAAACTCTCTCTCTCGCGCGAGTTCACCTTCCTCTCTCCCTCACACTCGATCCGGCAACGACAATTGGCATTAGAGCCCAGGGTGTTTGATCCTCGGAGCGGCGGCGGTGTTTGATCCACCGTGGTCATGTCTGGCGACGAGTCGGACGGGAAGAGCAAGGGCGGAGCTAGGTCACCGACGCAGTCACCCTCGTCCAAGGCGCCGGTCGCGCGCCTCACTGGCAGCGGCAGCAGCAAGATCCACGTGGTGGAGCGCGTCGTGCGCGAGGAATCTTGGGCGTCAATGATGCTCACCCGCACCAATTACCAGGAGTGGGCACTTGTCATGCAGGTCAAGCTCCAAGTCGCTCGCGTCTGGGATGCGGTGATCGTAGACGGCGCCGACGAGAACAACGACCGGCGCGCGTTGCAGATTATCCTCACCGGCGTCCCGCTGGAGATGCTACGCGTGCTGGCCGCGAAGGACACGGCAAAGACGGCGTGGGAGACGATCAAGACCATGCGGATGGGCAGCGAGCGCGCTTGTGAGGACAAAGGCGCAACTGCGTCGACGGGAATTCGAGGATCTCCGCTTCAAAGACGGCGAATCCATCGAGGACTTCGGGCTGCGGCTATCTGCCCTCGTCGCCGACCTAGAGCTGTACGGCGATCCTGTAACCGAGCACAAGGCGGTGCAGAAGTTTCTCCGTGTGGTCCCGCGTCGCTACCGCCCGATGGTGATGGCGATCGAATCACTGATCGACCTGAAGACCATGTCTGTAGAACAACTGGTCGGTCGTCTATCCGCCTGCGAGGATCAGTACGACCTTGATGACGGCTCACAGGCCACCGGGCGCCTGCTGCTCATGCATGAATAGTGGCTGGCTCGTGAGAAGCTGGGCGGCGGTGGTGGATCGTCGTCTGGCGGTGGCGGCAGCGGCGGCAAGAACAGATCGCCCGCGAAGTCTAAATCTCAGGGCGGTGGCAAGGGTGCACCCGGGAATGCCGGGGCAGGTGGCCCTGGCGGATCTGGTGGCAAGAAGAAGAAGGGTAAGTGCCACCATTGTGGCATCCCAGGGCACTGGAAGAAAGAGTGCCGTACATGGCTCCGCGAGCAGGAACAAAAGGGCAAACCGGAGCAGGCAAACCTGGTACAAGCTGATGTCGAGCATGATCACGGCCTCTACATGGCCGTGGTCACCACAGTCGACACTTCACAGCTCGTCGCGCCCCAGGAGGTGTATCTCATCGAGGAAAAGGTTCTGCCCGTGCCGTCTCCGGACGGTGTGTGGTTCTTCGACACCGGAGCCAGCAGTCACATGACGGGCGAAAGGGGTGTGTTCTCAGCGCTGGATGAAACCGTGCGTGGCACAGTACAGTTCGGCGACGGATCTGTGGTGGCTATACTGGGACGAGGATCTGTGGTCTTCCGTTGTCAGAGCGGAGGCCAGCGCGCGCTCACCGGGGTCTTCTTCATCCCAAGTCTGCGCACTAACATCGTCTCCGTCGGGCAACTTGACGAGGCCGTCTGCATCATCGTCATCAGGGACGGCGTCATGGCGGTCCTCGACCCGTCGCGGCGCGTGCTGGCGCGCATCAAGCGCTCCTCCAACCGTCTATACACAGGAGCTCTCGCTATGGACGCGCCGACGTGTCTGATGGGGATCGGGGATGACGAGGCTTGGCGGTGGCACACGCGCATGGGGCATCTCCATTTTCGCGCGCTCCGGGCCATGGGGACCAAGGAGATGGTTCGTGGCATGCCCGTGATTGATCGTGTGGAGGAATACTGCGATGGCTGTGCCCTGGGGAAGCAGCACCGCGCGCCGTTCCCACAGGCCAGCGCGCACCGGGCAGAGCGCGGCCTGGAGCTCATTCACACCGATCTCTGCGGCCCCATCGAGCCCATGACGCCGGGAGGTAACAGGTACTTTCTACTGGTGGTCGATGACTTTAGTCGATATATGTGGCTCGAGCTTCTGAGATTGAAAGACGAGGCGTACGAGCGCTTCAGAAAGATCCAGGCCACGGCAGAGGCAAAGGGCCAGTGCAAGCTACTGGCTTTCAGGTCAGACCGCGGCGGCGAATTGAACTCCGCCAAATTCAGAGGCTACTGTGAGCAGCGCGGCATCCAATACTTCACCACCGCGCCGTACTCCCCACAGCAAAACGGGGTGGTCGAGAGAAGAAACCAAACGGTGTTGGAGATGGCGCATTGCATGATGGAGAGCATGTCCATGCCGGCGCTGTTCTGGAGCGAGGCCGTACGGACAGCGGTATATCTTCAGAATCGCGCGCCGACGAGGAGCCTGGATGGTGTCACCCCTTATGAGGCGTGGCACAGCCGTAAACCCGCGGTGCATCACCTGCGCACGTTCGGGTGCACGGTCCATGTCAAGAGCGTCGGGCCCGGCATCACCAAGCTTAGTGACCGCTCGATGCCGATGGTGTTCGTCGGCTCCGAAGAAGGCTCCAAGGCCTATCGCGTCTACGACCCTGCAAGCAAAAAGGTACGGGTGACGCATGATGTGATCTTTGAGGAGAACAGGCCCTGGGTGTGGCGAACTCCGGGCGCGGCCACTGATGCCCCAACGCTGACTACGTTCACTGTGGTCTACACCACAGAACATGGCATCCAGGAGCGCGACACTGGGCTGGATGCGTCGCCCCCAACGCCACGGACTCCGGCGAGGCCTGCCTCCTCATCACCTGTGACGCCGCCCTCTGCAGCAGGCGGCACGTCCTCGGCATCCACACCCTCGGCAAGCACGCCAACAACGGCCGCGCCCAACACAACTGTCAGGGATATTCGCTGGGCCACGCCGCTGAGCCATGATGAGAATCGCCGAGACGTGGACACCGGGGACATCAGATATCGCCGCATCTCTTGCATCATGGATGAGACCGAGGGGGAGGCCGTGCACGAGGCGATGGAGCACTGCCTGCTAAGCGTAGAGGAGCCAGCAAATGTTGGTGAAGCTCTTGAGGATGCAGTGTGGAAGAATGCCATGGACACTGAAATGGACTCAATCACAGAAAACTGCACCTGGGAGCTGTCCAATCTTCCTCGAGGGCACAAGGCCATTGGACTCAAGTGGGTGTACAAGGTTAAACGCGATCCCGACGGCAAGATCCTCAAGCACAAGGCCCGGTTGGTTGCAAAAGGCTATGCACAGCGAGAAGGGATAGATTTTGAAGAGGTTTTTGCACCAGTTGCACGCATGGAGACAGTGTGGCTGTTTCTTGCTCTTGCGGTGCACTCCAACTGGGAAGTACATCCTATGGATGTGAAGACAACCTTTCTGAATGGAGAGCTCGCTGAGGAGGTGTATGTGGCACAACCACCAGGTTACACCGTGACCGGGAAGGAGGATTAGGTGCTAAAACTGAAGAAAGCACTCTATGGTCTCCGTCAGGCACCGAGAGCATGGCATGCCAAACTGGATGAATCTCTTTGCTCGCTCGGTTTCAGAAGAAGCCCGTTGGAGCATGCTGTGTACAGACGAGGCAATGCTGTTTCCTACTTGCTTGTGGGTGTCTATGTCGACGATCTGATTATCACATGCACTAACACATCACACATTTTGGAATTCAAGACCCAGATGCAGAACCTGTTCAAAATGACAGATCTTGGCTTGCTGAGTTACTACCTGGGAATAGAGGTGTCCCAGTTGAAGGAGGCAATCACTTTGAGCCAGCGTGGGTCTGCTGAAAAGATACTGGAGATGGCCGGAATGAGTGAATGTAATTTGTCTCACACTCCCATGGAATGCAGACTGAAGTTAAGAAAAGAAGATGAAGGAAAAGCTGTTGATCCTTCACTCTACCGCAGCGTGGTTGGAAGCCTGAGGTACTTGGTTCATACCAGGCCAGACATCACACATGCTGTGGGCATTGTCAGTAGGTTCATGGAGAAGCCGACCACGACACACTGGGTAGCAATCAAGCAGATACTCATGTATATTCAGGGAACACTGAACTATGGTTGCTGCTATGTGCGTGGTGGTGAAGGAAGACTGATGGGCTACAGTGACAGTGATCATGCTGGTGACACTGGAGATCGTAAGAGCACTTCTGGGAATGTGTTTTTCCTCGGGGAGAACCCCATCTCTTGGACCTCCCAGAAGCAGAAGGTAGTGGCGATCAGCTCTTGTGAGGCTGAATATGTGGCAGCCACGGCAGCAACCTGTCAGGGTCTCTGGTTGAACAGGCTGATTAGTGAGACGAGGGGCCAAGAGCCAACGAAGTTCAAACTCTTGATCGACAATAAGTCAGCAATTGCTTTGGCAAAGAACCCAGTTCATCATGACCGCAGTAAGCATATTGATGTTAAATACCACTTCATCAGAGAATGCATTGAGGAAGGTCAAGTTGAAGTCGATCATGTTCGGACAAACTACCAGCTAGCAGATGTACTGACCAAGGCTCTTGGACGCGTTCGTTTTGTGGAGATGCGACAGAAGCTTGGAGTCAGGGAGATCGGCGGAGAGGGCTGAGCTTAAGGGGGAGAAATGTTGGGTTAAGCTCATCCGCAGCGGGGCTGTGTAGTTTAGGGTCATTCTACTTTTATGTTTTGTTGTAATAATGTGTGTGCATGGTCCTGTCATGCACATGCACGTAGATGGTAGTGTGCGGCGTGCTCGCCCACTCCTCAACTCCTTCCTGTTTTCTCTCGCGGTGGACTTGGTGCTTTGATTCGTGGTCGTGGGATGGCGCGGCCGGCTCGGATCATGGCATGCCCACCGGGAGTTGGTTAGCTAGGCTGTTGTATCTAGCATATAGGAAGGAAGAGAAATAACAGAAAAAGCTGTGTGGTTTGACAGCGCAAACTCTCTCTCTCTCGCTAGTTCACCTTCCTCTCTCCCTCACACTCGATCCGGCAACGACAGCCCTCTCATCCTGGCTCGAAGGATGCCGCACCGGCAGGCGGCAGCTTGGTTCACCCTAGAACCCAGATGGAGACGTCCAAGCTGCGCATGGAGAAGGAACTAGGAGCAGACCTGCTAGCTCAGAGCACACCATTCCGAGCACCGTCGTCGTCCGCGGTTAAGCCACACCGAAGGGCTAGAGCTGTTGGCCACCATCGCAGCGCTGGGTGGTGCTTCGGCGCATTTCGTCCAGCAGAAGACCTGCTTTAGCGACAGCCCGACGCAGGCTTGTCAGTCGGGATCTTGTAATCTCTGGGGAAAGAAATGATGGAACGGAGCATAACATACCAAGAGAGACTGCTTGAGATGGCCTAAACTTGGTGCTTCAGTACTGAACTCCGCCGAGAGACACTCACGTACTACACAAGAGCTAGCAGAAGCACTTGATTGGTTCCTGTACAAGCATGCACTAGTACATGAGCCAGACTTGTAGTACAAAGCTGAGGATTTTTAGAACCTTCATCAAAGGATATGTAGTGCATCGTCGTTTGTTAAGGAAACTGACACAAACAAACCTCAGAGTGGAATGTCACAAATTCTCCAAATCCACTATCCAAAATAGTAATAAAATGATTTTACATAGCAGCGGCGTTGCCGAAAAGGAAAGCAGGGGAAAGATGGCCACCTTGCAGCTTGGGTGTGGACAGCGTGAGCTCATCCACGTTGTAGATGTGCCGGAGGAGGGCACGGTGAACGTCACGCGGTGCCTCGAAGGCACCTATGCCGGTGGGGCCCGACCCTGCCGGGGAGCACACCGTCGCGATGACGGCCAGTTGCCGCTCGAAGATGTGGGGCACGATGTCCGATGGCGGCCTTGAGTCGGAGTAGCTGGAAAGGGAAGGGATGCGCTTGGCACCGGATCTGGAGCGCCGCCGCGAAGCAACAACGAAGGTCGTCAGGGAACAAATCCTGAATTAAGAACCGTGGGCGCCCCGCGATCTCTTAGAGCTTAGGCACTCTCGGCCGTCGGATCGGCTTCTTATGCGTTTTCGACCATTTGATCTTGCTTCCGAAAGACCTTGGCCGTCGGATCAAACCGAAAACACTGCCGCAATGAGTAGTGTGCCCTCCACCGTGCCACCGCCCGTTGTTTCTAGGCCCCGCCGAGGGCATTTTTGTCATTTCATGTTAGGTTAACACTTTCCCTTTTCTGTGTCGCTGCCTCCTTCCCAATCAATGCTAGGACTATTACGGGAGCAAATTCCTTGGAACGAGGGTCCTTTTTGCACAGAAGTGTGCATTTCTGTGTACACATCCGTCCCATTGAAGTTGTGCCATCCATCCTCAATCCAGTGGTCCAGCTTCCAAATTTTTATTTTTCCAACTAAAGGCTAGATTCTATAGCAGTCGCCCGACCAATATGGCGACTTTTGACTGAGAATGTCATTTTAGCATACTAGTCATCCGGCTTTCGGCCTGCATAATTTGTGAAGGGTGCTCCATATTCAACCCTTCAAATAATGTGGGGCATTGGTTTGGAGCATGCGTCATCCACCATCTCTACTCGAGGGGAGGAAGGTTTTGGATCAGACTCTTCCTCCTGCATGCAGCCCTATCAATGTCGTTGTCGCCCGTGTAGTTGCAGCTTCCGCCCTGACAATGTTGCAACCACGTATCCACCTGGAAGAGTGCCAACTAACGCTCTTCGTCACGTTCCCCTACCGCACATGGCAAATTAGCCCCAATCTCCATCCGGAACATGCCCATTCGCGGGTATATGGACCCATTACCTTCGCCATCAGCAACACATTTAACCTCTCTCCCCCATCCCTGTCGCCAACACACTCACCTCACCGGCCCCCTTCACCGGCCGGCACCCTGCCCTCTCCATCCCTGCCGCCACACTGATAACCCACAAGTGTAGGGGATCGCAACAGCTTTCGAGGGTAAAGTATTCAACACAAATTTATTGATTCGACACAAGGGGAGCCAAAGAATATTTTTGAGTATTAGCAGTTGAGTTGTCAATTCAACCACACCTGGATAACTTAGTATCTGCAGCAAGGTATTTAGTAGCAAGGTAGTGTGATAATAATGGTAACAGTAGCAACAGTAAAGATAAATGTTTTTGGGTTTTGTAGTAGTTGTAACAGTAGCAACGAAAAAGTAAATAAGCGAAGAACAATATATGAAAAGCTCGCAGGCAATGGATCAGTGATGGATAATTATGTCGGATGCGATTCCCTATGTAATAGCTATAACATAGGGTGACACAGAACTAGCTCCAATTTATCATTGTAATGTAGGCATGTATTCCGTAAATAGTCATATATGCTTATGGAAAAGAACTTGCATGACATCTTTTGTCCTACCCTCCCGTGGCAGCGGAGTCCTAGTGGAAACTAAGGGATATTAAGGCCTCCTTTTAATAGAGAACCGGACCAAAGCATTAACACATAGTGAATACATGAACTCCTCAAACTACGGTCATCATCGAGAAGTATCCCAATTATTGTCACTTTGAGGTTGTCGGATCATAACACATAATAGGTGATTATAGACTTGCAAGATAGGATCAAGAACACACACATATATTTATGAAAACATAATAGGTTCAGATCTGAAATCATGGCACTCGGGCCCTAGTGACAAGCATCAAGCATAGCAAAGTCATAGCAACATCAATCTCAGAACATAGTGGATACTAGGGATCAAACCCTAACAAAACTAACTTGATTACATGGTAAATCTCATCCAACCCATCACCGTCCAGCAAGCCTACAATGGAATTACTCACGCACGGCGGTGAGCATCATGAAATTGGTGATGGAGGATGGTTGATGATGAAGACAGCGACGGATCCCCCTCTCCGGAGCTCCGAACGGACTCCAGATCAGCCCTGCCGAGAGAGATTAGGGCTTGGCGGCGGCTCAGTGTCGTAAAACGCGATGAAATTTTCTCTCTGATTTTTTTCTCCGCGAGACGGAAGATATAGAGTTGGAGTTGAGGTCGGTGGAGGTATAGGGGGCCCACGAGATAGGGGGGCGCGCCGTAAGGGGGGGGGGCGCCCCCTGTCTCGTGGATAGGCCCTGGGCCCCCTGATGTATTTCTTTCGCCCTGAAATTCTTATTAATCCCAAAAAGTGCCTCCGTGGATTTGCAGGCTCCGAGAACTTTTCTTTTCTACACATAAAACAACATCATGACAGTTCTGCTGAAAACAGCGTCAGTCCGGGTTAGTTTCATTCAAATCATGCAAGTTAGAGTCCAAAACAAGGGCAAAAATGTTTGGAAAAGTAGATACGTTGGAGACGTATCAACTCCCCAAGCTTAAACCTTTGCTTGTCCTCAAGCAGTTCAGTTGATAAACTGAAAGTATTAAAGAAAAAACTTTTACAAACTCTGTTTACTCTTGTTGTTGTAAACATGAAAAGCCAGTATTCAAGTTTCAGCAAATATTATGAACTAACAATACTCACGATAACACTTAGGTCTCACAATTACTCATATCAATAACATAATCAGCTAGCGAGCCATAATAATAAAACTTGGATGACCACACTTTCTCAAAACAATCATAACATGATAATAACAAAATGGTATCTTGCTAGCCCTTTCTGAGACCGTAAAACATAAATGCAGAGCACCTTTAAAGATCAAGGACTGACTAAACATTGTAATTCATGGTAAAAGAGATCCAGTCAAGTCATACCCAATATAAACCAATAGTAATACACGCAAATGACAGTGTGCTCTCCAGCGGGTGCTTTTAATAAGAAGGTGATGACTCAACATAAAAGTAAATAGATAAGCCCTTCGCAGAGGGAAGCAGGGATTTGTAGAGGTGCCAGAGCTCGATTTTAAAATAGAGATTGAATAACATTTTGAGCGGCATACTTTCGCTGTCAACGCAACAACTATGAGATGGCTGTATCTTCCATACTACATGCATTATAGGCAGTTCCCACGTAGAATGGTAAAAGTTTATACTCCCCCAACCACCAACAAGCATCAATCCACAGCTTGCTCGAAACAACGAGTGCCTCCAACAAACAAAAATCCTAGGGGAGTTTTGTTTAATTATTTTGATTTGCTTTAATCTTTTTGGATCATGGGACTGAGCATCCCGGTTACCGGCCCTTTCTCGTGAATGAGAGCAGAGTCCACTCCTCTGAGAATAACCCAGCTAGCATGGAAGATATAGGCAGCCCTAGTGGAAACATGAGCGGCTAGAGTATACAAAACATAATTTCATTTGAAGGTTTAGAGTTTTGCACATACAAATTTACTTGGAACGGCAGGTAAATACCACATATAGGAAGGTATAGTGGACTCATATGGAACAACTTTGGGGTTTAAGGAGTTTGGATGCACAAGCAGTATTCCCGCTTAGTACAGGTGAAGGGTAGCAAAAACTGGGAAGCGACCAACTGAGAGAGCGACAACAGTCATAAACATGCATTAAAACTAATTCACACCGAGTACAAACATGAGTAGGATATAATCCACCATGAACATAAATATTGTGAAGGCTATGTTGATTTTGTTTCAACTACATGCGTGAACATGTGCCAAGTCGAGCCACTCAATTCATTCAAAGGAGGATACTATCCCATTATACCACATCATAATCATTCTAATAGCATGTTGGCACGCAAGGAAAACCATTATAACTCAAAGCTAATCAAGCATGGCACCAGCAACTATAATCTCTAAATGTCATTGCAAATATGTTTACTTCATAATAAGCTGACTCAGGAACGATGAACTCATCATATTTACAAAACCAAGAGAGGTCGAGTTCATACCAGCTTTTCTCATCTCAATAAGTTCATCATATATCGTCATTATTGCCTTTCACTTGCACGACTGAACGATGTGTATAATAATAAGAGTGCACGTGAATTGGACTAAGCTGGAATCTGCAAGCATTCAACTCAAAAGAGAAGACAAATAATATGGGCTCTAAGTTAAATAAGCAATCATGCATAAGAGAGCCACTAAGAATTTTCAATATGGTCTTCTCGACCCCCAAAGGAAAGAAAGGAAAATAAAGCTATTTACACGGGAAAGCTCCCAACAAGTAAGAAGAAGAACTAGAACTCTTTTTGGGTTTTCATTTTAATTCTACTACAAGCATGGAAATTAAGCTAACTATTTTTTTTGGTTTTTCTTAAGGTTTGTCAAACACACAAGAAGAAAACTAGAAAAAGGAATTTAAACTAACATGGATAATATAATGAAAGAGTATGAGCACCGACAACTAGTGTGTGAATATGAATGTAAAGTCGATGAGAAATACGTACTCCCCCAAGCTTAGGCTTTTGGCCTAAGTTGGTCTAATACCAGGGACCTCCGCTACTCTCCCCGATGTAATGAGAGGTGTAATCAGGATACCACTGGCTGGTCATCTCCGGATCCCACTGGACAGATGATGCACGATAAGGGTCCAGTTCAGGTTCCGGTTCTGGAGTAAAAGCTTGGGCTTGATGATTGTTCACCGCCTCCGATGTGACGAGAAATTTTTCTGCAAGCAAATCAAACAACAGAGGTGCAGGCAAAATAGTAATCTCAAAGTGTTTCTTATTGAATCTAAGTTTATACAAGAGCATCCTATCTTTGTTGTCAACAATAAACTTGTGTGCTACCATGCTCTTGTAATCTAAAATGTGAGGAGGCAATATTGTCTCCCCTTCCTCATGGTGCCTAATGGGTATCTGAAAATGTCTAGCAAGACATGCAACATAGATACCTCCAAATATGGGGCCTTTTGTATGATTTAGGGCTAGCCGTTTAGCAACGACGACACCCAAATTAAAACTATTGTCTCCAAGCAAGGCATGTTGAAGAACGATAATATCAGGAACACTTAAGTTTCCACTATTTCCACGACCAATCAAGCATCTACTAGCAAATATGGCAAAGTAGCGTAAAACAGGAAAGTGTATGCTAGAGACTTTTGCCTCGGCACCCTTCTTTGGCTCCTCTACAGCGATAGTATTAACAAAGCCAGCCACATCTTCACGATGGGGTTCCTCTAATTCTCCCTCATAAGGTATCCTACATACTGCACAAAAATGATGTAAAGACATTTCTTTGAACTCATCATATAAATGAAATGATACTGCAGGCAGTGACTTCTTAGGATAAAAATAAAAGTTTTGCGCGAAAGTATTGGTGAGTAAGAGACACTGATCGATTCGGTCGTTGATGAAACCGGTGAGGCCCAAAGTCTCGATTGAAGCATAAAAGTCTTCATGAATTCCAGCCTCTTTCAAGAAATCCTCGCATGGCCATTCACACGACCGTACTTCCGCTAAGCGAGGAAGATTATACTTGGCTTTTTCCTTTTCTTTGGCTTGTTTTTCCTGGAAGCTTTGGCTAGAAGAGCCTCTCAAAAGTTTCCTCAACATTTTTCTGAAAATTTCTGAAATTTTCAGTAACTTCAAAATAAAAGTGCATAAAACTAAATAAGATTGATAGCAACTACTCCTACAAGTGCCTAGAGCCTACATCATGCATTGGAATTACTTGGGATCTCAAAAATTTAACATGCAAGCTCAAGAACAGGGTCACCAAGGCAGCAAGGATTTGCAATGAATAAAGCACTAGAACAAAACCTAATTGGACCAATGGAGGAGTCACATACCAAGCAACAATCTCCCAAAGCAGTTTTGTGAATGGAGCTTTGAGCTAAGAGATCGAAAATCGCAGCAAAACGAGCTAGAACTCGTGCTTGAGCTAGATGGGGATTTTTTTTGGGTAGAAGATGAAGTGTGTGGGTGCTGGCATAAGTGGAGGGGGGCCACCAGGGGCCCACGAGACAGGGGGCGTGCCCCACTGGGGGGGGGGGGCTCTCCACTCTCATGGCCTGGTGCTTGCCCCTCCTGCAGTGATTTCAATGCCTAAAATCCTCAATTATTCCATAAAAAAGCATACTAAATTTGCAGGGCATTTGGAGCACTTCTATTTTCGGACTATTTTTTAATGCACGGATAATTCAGAAAACAGACGGATAATACTATTTTTTCTTTATTTAATCTAAAAAACAGAAAGTAAAAAGAAAGTACAGAAGGTTGTTCCTTCTAGTTTCATCCATCTCATGATCATCAAAATGAACCCACTAACAAGGTTGATCAAGTCTTGTTAACAAACTCATTCCGAATAGCACGGAACCGGAGAAATTTCGAATAACACTAAGTTACCTCAACGGGAATATAAAAATCCCCAAAAATAAGAATATCGTACTTTTTCTTGATAGTAGGGAAACGAAATTCAAAACCTCCAATAATAATTGATGGATTTTTCTCAATAGTATTTATGCTATGAACTTGGATTTGCTTCCTCAGAAAGTGTACCGTATGCTCATTACCATTAACATGAAAAGTGACATTGCCTTTGTTGCAATCAATAACAACTCCTGCAGTATTTAAAAAGGGTCTACCAAGAATAATAGACATACTATCATCCTCAGGAATATCAAGAATAACGAAGTCTGTTAAGATAGTAACATTCACAACAACAATAGGCACGTCCTCACAGATGCCGACAGGTATAACAGTTGATTTGTCGGCCATTTGCAAGGATATCTCAGTAGCTGTCAACTTACTTAATTCAAGTCTAAGGTATAAGGAAAGAGGCATAACACTAACACCGGCTCCTAAATCACATAAAGCAGTTTTAACATAATTTCTTTTAATAGAGCAAGGTATAGTGGGTACTCCTGGATCACCAAGTGTCTTAGGTATTCCACCCTTAAAGGTATAGTTGGCAAGCATGGTGGAAATCTCAGTTTCAGGTATTTTCCTCTTATTAGTGATGACATCTTTCATATATTAAGCATAAGGGTTTGTTTTAAGCATATCAGTTAAGCGCATGCGTAAGAAAATAGGTCTAATCATTTCAGCAAAATGCTTAAAGTCCTCATCATCCTTTGACTTGGATGGTTTAGGAGTTAAGGGCATGGGTTTCTGAACCCATGGTTCTCTTTCTTTACCGTGCTTCATAGCAACAAAACCTCTCTTATCATAACGTTGGTTTCTTGATTGTGGGTTATCAAGACCAACTGCAGGTTCAATTTCTATTTCATTGTTATTACGAGGTTGAGCATCTACATGAACATCATTATTAGCATTATCATCAGGTTCATGTTCATCTCCGGATTGTGTTTCAGCATCAGAGATAGAGGTATTATTAGGATTCTCAGGTATTTCTACATTAGGTTCACTAGAAGTTTGCAAAGTCCTATCATTCTTCTTTTTCTTCTTCTTAGAAGAACTAGGAGCATCTAGATTATTATTCTGAGAATCTTGTTCAATTCTTTTAGGGTGGCCTTCAGGATACAAAGGTTCCTGAGTCATTCTACCAGTTCTAGTAGCCACTCTAACAACAAAGTCATTTTTATTATTTAATTCAGCAAGCAATTCATTCTGAGCTTTAAGTACTTGTTCAGCTTGGGTAGCAATCATGGAAGCATGTTTACTAGTGAGTTTAAGTTCACCTTTAACTCTAGCTACATAATGATTCAAGTGTACTATTGTATAAGCATTATTCTTCAATTGTCTACCAACATAATCATTGAAATTTGCTTGTCTATTCATGAAATCATCAAATTCATCTAAGCAAGGGCTATGAAATTTAGTAGATGGGATTTCATCTTTATCATATCTATAGAGAGAATTTACCTTTACTACCTGTGTCGGGTTATCAAGACAATGTGTTTCTTCAACAGGCGGTATATTAAGACCATGTCTTTCCTCAATAGGTGGTAAATTCTTAACATCTTAAGCTTTAATACCTTTTTCTTTCATTGATTTCTTTGCCTCTTGCATATCTTTAGGACTGAGAAATAAAACACCTCTCTTCTTCGGAGTGGGTTTAGGAATAGGCTCAGGAGTTGGCTCAATTGGTTCAGGAATTTCCTCAGGAATTGGCTCAGGGAGAGTCCAATTATTTTCATTAGTCAACATATTATTCAATAGTAATTCGGCTTCATCGACTGTTCTTTCCCTGAAAACACAACCAGCACAACTATCCAAGTAGTCCTTGGAAGCATCGGTTAGTCCATTATAAAAGATATCAAGTATTTCATTTTTCTTAAGAGGATGATCAGGCAAAGCATTAAGTAATCGGAGAAGCCTCCCCCAAGCTTGTGGGAGACTCTCTTCTTTGATTTTCACAAAGTTATATATTTCCCGCAAGGCAGCTTGTTTCTTATGAGCATGGAAATATTTAGCAGAGAAGTAATAAATCATATCCTCGGGACTACGCACACAACCAGGAGCAAGAGAATTATACCAAGTCTTAGCATCACCCTTTAATGAGAACGGGAATATCTTAAGGATATAAAAATAGCGAGATCTTTCATCATGAGTAAACAGGGTAGCTATATCATTCAACTTGGTAAGATGTGCCACAACAGTTTCAGATTTAAGGCCATAAAAAGGATCGGATTCTACCAAAGTAATAATTTCAGGATCAACAGAGAATTCATAATCCTTATCAGTTACACAGATAGGTGAAGTAGCAAAAGCAGGGACAGGTTTCATTCTAGCATTAAGAGATTGCTGCTTCCATTTAGCTAATAGTTTCTTAAGACCATATCTATCTTTGCAAGCAAAAATAGCTTCAGCAACTTCTTTATTCATAACATAACCCTCAGGAACAACAGGCAATACATAATCATTGGGAGAATTTTCATCATCACTATCATCAATAATAGCATCTTCAATAGTTTCATTCTCTCTAGCCCTAGCAAGTTGTTCATCAAGAAATTCACCTAATGGCACAGTAGTATCACAAACAGAAGTAGTTTCATCATAGGTATCATGCAAAGCAGAAGTGGCATCATCAATAACATGCGACATATCAGAATTCATAACAGTAGCAGGTTTAGGTGTCGCAAGCCTACTAATAACGGAAGGAGAATCTAGTGCAGAGCTAGATGGCAGTTCCTTACCTCCCCTCGTAGTTGAGGGCAAAATCTTGGTTTTAGCGTCTTTCAAGTTCTTTATAGTGATCAACAGATATAAATCCCAAGTGACTCAGAGAATAGAGCTACACTCCCCGGCAACGGTGCCAGAAATTAGTCTTGATAACCCACAAGTGTAGGGGATCGCAACAACTTTCGAGGGTAAAGTATTCAATCCAAATTTATTGATTCGACACAAGGGGAGCCAAAGAATATTCTTGAGTATTAGCAGTTGAGTTGTCAATTCAACCACACCTGGATAACTTAGTATCCGCAGCAAGGTATTTAGTAGCAAGGTAGTGTGATAATAATGGTAACAGTAGCAACAGTAAAGATAAATGTTTTTGGGTTTTTGTAGTAGTTGTAACAGTAGCAACGGAAAAGTAAATAAGCGAAGGACAATATATGGAAAGCTCGTAGGCAATGGATCAGTGATGGATAATTATGTCGGATGCGATTCCTCATGTAATAGCTATAACATAGGGTGACACAAAACTAGCTCCAATTCATCAATGTAATGTAGGCATTTATTTCGTAAATAGCCATACATGCTTATGGAAAAGAACTTGCATGACATCTTTTTCCTACCCTCCCCGGCAATGGCGCCAGAAATTAGTCTTGATAACCCACAAGTGTAGGGATCGCAACAGCTTTCGAGGGTAAATTATTCAACCCAAATTTATTGATTCGACACAAGGGGAGCCAAAGAATATTCTTGAGTATTAGCAGTTGATTTGTCAATTCAACCACACCTGGATAACTAAGTATCTGCAGCAAGGTATTTAGTAGCAAGGTAGTGTGATAATAATGGTAACAGTAGCAACAGTAAAGATAAATGTTTTTGGGTTTTTGTAGTAGTTGTAACAGTAGCAACAGAAAAGTAAATAAGCGAAGAACAATATATGAAAAGCTCATAGGCAATGGATCAGTGATGGATAATTATGTCGGGTGCGATTCCTCATGTAATAGCTATAACATAGGGTGACATAGAACTAGCTCCAATTCATCATTGTAATGTAGGCATGTATTCCATAAATAGTCATACGTGCTTATGGAAAAGAACTTGCATGGCATCTTTTGTCCTACCCTCCCGTGGCAGCGGGGTCCTAGTGGAAAGTAAGGGATATTAAGGCCTCCTTTTAATAGAGAACCGAACCAAAGCATTAACACATAGTGAATACATGAACTCCTCAAACTATGGTCATCACCAAGAAGTATCCCAATTATTGTCACTTCGGGGTTGTCGGATCATAACACATAATAGGTGACTATAGACTTGCAAGATAGGATCAAGAACACACATATATTTATGAAGACATAATAGATTCAGATATGAAATCATGGCACTCGGGCGCTAGTGACAAGCATTAAGCATAGCAAAGTCATAGCAACATCAATCTCAGAACATAGTGGATACTAGAGATCAAACCCTAACAAAACTAACTTGATTACATGGTAAATCTCATCCAACCCATCACCGTCCAACAAGCCTACGATGGAATTACTCACGCACGGCGGTGAGCATCATGAAATTGGTGATGGAGGATGGTTGATGATGATGACGGCGACGAATCCCCCTCTCTGGAGCCCCGAACGGACTCCAGATCAGCCCTCCCGAGAGAGATTAGGGCTTGGCGGAAGCTCCATGTCATAAAACGCAATGAAACTTTCTCTCTGATTTTTTTCTCCGCGAGACGGAAGATATAGAGTTGTAGTTGAGGTCGATGGAGGTCCAGGGGGCCCACGAGATAGGGGGGCACGCCCTACAGGGGGGGCGCCCCCCTGTCTCATGGACATGCCCTGGGCCCCCCTGATGTATTTCTTTCTCCCAAAAATTCTTATTAATTCCAAAAAGTGCCTCCGTGGATTTGCAGGTCATTCCGAGAACTTTTCTTTTCTACACATAAAACAACATCATGGCAGTTCTGCTGAAAACAGTGTCAGTCCAGGTTAGTTTCATTCAAATCATGCAAGTTAGAGTCCAAAACAAGGGCAAAAGTGTTTGGAAAAGTAGATACGTTGGAGACGTATCACACACTCAATCTTATCGACCATGTCGATGTGATCACTTCCTCCCCAGCAAGACCTAAGAGGTCCACACCAAGAGAGGGTTTTGGGGGAGGATGTGGGACTACTTCAAGTGGATCGAGGATGATGCACACCGTAAGGCAGAATCAGTCGTCGTTCATACCCGCCTACCAACCGCCCGCGAGTATTTTGACTAAATGTCGGTGGCAGCCTAGGCAGAAATGGGCGCGACGGCTCATGCCATTTTAAAATGCACGGTATGACAACTCTGGTAGAGTTGCTCTTATATCTCGCCAGCACAACCCATAAAATCACCCTAGCTCTACACCATATTTTGTGGTTTGGTCAAGCCAGGCCCACTCTATGAGACCACAAGTGGTGGGGCAGAGAGAATAAAGGGCGGCAAAGAGGTGCCGTCAGGCGACAACCAAATCAAGATTTTCCATGGGGCAAGGTTTTGCCAATTAGGTGGACGGGGACGCGAGTCCGATTAGGTGGGTAGAGGATAGTCCCATCTGGTTTACGCTTCCTAGACTCCTAGTTGGAACTGGTCATCACACACATCATCTTGATAAGGGGACCCAACTGGTTAAAATCAGGGCAAAGTGTTAAATTGGGTTAAACACGACACATCACATCAATTTTGGGTATAATGTGGCCGAAAAATTAAATGGGGGCAAATACTATCACAAATACACAAACAATGAGTAAAAGGTGAAATTCATCATCTTATTTGTAGTGTCCTTTTTCAACAATAAAAACACGGTGTATTTTTTCAGCTGTTAATATTTGTTATTCTGAGGGAAAATACCTTGCCGCTCATAGTTGTAGGCACACATGATTCAAAGCATGAAGTTTACTTCAGTATTCAACCTGTTGTATATGAAGTGTATTTCCTTTTCACTGCATGTGAAACATGTTGGAAATGTTAGCACTTTTCCAATTAGATTAATCCACGAGTAAACAGTAAGCATGACAAATACAGTATGCATCTCATACCGATACCTAAGCATACTAGCTCGTACAAAATATATAAGCAAACCATCTGTGAGAAGCACATATACGGCTAGCACAAGTACGAGTAAACGAAGGATGAACATATCATACCCTCTGGTTGGCCAGGCCAACTCGGTGTCGGTGGCAGAAGCCTCGGCGTCGTTCGTGGCCTTCTTCTTGGCGGCGGCGGCGGCGACCATGGTGTCGATGCATGGGAAGTAGTGGAAGCAGAGGCAGACGGAGCTGGGGAGCAATCGGGAGCAGTCGCGTCGAGACGCTCCCCAAAAACCTCATTGCCGTTCTCCCGGGCAGGATCTCGAACGATAGGGTCCCAGAGGCACCTGCTCTCCCGACCAACCGTGCACACGGTCGTCGAAATGGGGTCGCCGGAGGCAGCACAGAATGTGGACCAGTAGACCGGACTAGGTCACTGCACTGGCCAGAGCCTTCTTATATAGTCCATCAGGTAAGAAGTCGTGGCCTGGGTGGAAGCCCACGACCGAGTCGATGCACTCCCGGGAAGGGAGTCATCGTTCCCGAAGAAGGGTCGCTCACCCGCGAACGGAGTCGACGAATCCAGAGAACACAAGCCAGGCCACAATCTAACGTCTTGGATAGTGGCCCACCTATTAGCGACTCGTTAATTAATCCCTGATTAACTAATTCATTCCTGAGCGGCAAAAATAAGGTTCGGCTCGGCTCATTCCCACAACCCACAACATGCGCGTGTCATGACAAGGCGAGGCGAGGCATTGCGAGGCGGGCGGCGGTGGAGGATGAGCGCGCGTGTACCACTCCTCTTCCCAAGATCCCAATGGCAAATGGTAGAGCAACCCTTATAAAGGGGTCTCAACTCTTCTCAACTAGAAACGTGGGACTAAACTTCCCACCACCTGTCCTATCATACATGGGCCTCAAGATTAACCAGGAAACATTGTTCATATGGGCCTAAAGCCCATCTATGATTCAACAATCCCCCACCAGATCTCAAGGCACATAAGTTTGTCAACTATTCCAAACAATGTTTGATATATCAGAAATTTCAGTGAAGAATGTTAAGTTGAACTTCCACCTAGAGCAACAAGATTCGACTTCTTCACAACTGAACAATGGACTATGCCTTGAATTGTCAGTTTGGTGTGCAGAAGTTTCGCCTATTGTCAGCTGATATGTGGCTGCCGAAGGCTAAACCCCACGGGTGGAGCTTATTAGTCATACTCCATACCTTCTCATGAGCTTCCTAGAGATTACCCAATCTCATAGACTGTGACCAACAGTCGGGCTCACATAGGTGTGTCCCTCCAAAGAATGCTCTGTAGGTTAGCATGTTGCTTACATAAGCTTTGGAACACATTAAGACAAAAGTCATCCTGCCTTATAGAATTGAGAGTATTAGTGCATCCGAAGGACATATGCCCTAGAGGGAATAATGAAGTTGTTATTTTATATTTCCTTATTTCATGATAAATGTTTAATATTAATGCTAGAATTGTGTTAACCGGAAACTTGATACATGTCTAGATACATCGACAAAATACTGTGTCCCTAGTAAGCCTCTACTGGACTAGCTCGTTAATCGAAGATGGTTAAGTTTCCTAACCATAGACATATGTTGTCATTTGACGAACGGGGGCACATCATTAGGAGAATGATGTGATGGACAAGACCCATTCGTTAGCTTAGCATTACGAACGTTCAGTTTTATTACCATTGCTTTCTTCATGGCAAATACATATTCCTCGGACTATGAGATTATGCAACTCCCGGATACCAGAGGAATACCTTGTGTGCTATCAAACGTCACAATGTAACTGGGTGATTATAAATATGCTCTACAGGTATCTCCGAAGGTGTTTTTTGGGTTGGCATAGATCAAGATTAGGATTTGTCACTCCGAGTATGTCACACCCTAGCTAGTCATGCATCAGAGTGTGTGCATCATGTTTAAATTTCCATTTAATTTGAAATGGGGATCTGTGAAACCCTCAGAATCATTTTGAAAATGATCCAAATAAAAATTTCTCCAAAAGGGTCCAAGAAAATGCTCATGTGGCTCTCTGAAAATATTGGACAGAGATAAAAATCAAACCAATATTTTCAAGAGCTCATAGGTATTTATTTTGGGCTTTTGGAATTAATGCATAAATATTTGCATTGGAAATATATTAATTATATATATTAATATATGTCCAAATATTATGCCAATTATAAAGGAGCTCTGGAATAATATATCTAGCTCCTGCAAAAATTGGCATAAGTTAATAAAACGATTTAATATTTTTTTTAAATCAAAACGAACGTCAGAAATTAGAAAACAGAAAATAAATAAAAGGGAGAAACTTACCTGGGCTCCTCCACTGTGCGGCCCAGCCAGCTGGCCGGCCCAGCCAGCAGGCGGCCCAGCCCACCTCCCTCCTCTGTCGTCTTCGTCCTCGACAGAGGGAGGGGAGTGTGGCCGGCGCGCGCGCGCGCCACCGCGCCACGCCACCTCTCTCCCTGCCTGCCTGCCCTCCCCTCCTCGCTCGATGCCCCGGACGACGCCACGCCTCTCCCCCTGCTCTCTCTCACTCTCCCTCGGCTCTCCCCTCCTCTCCCTCGCTCTCTCTCTCACACGGCCGAACACCACCGTCGCCGCCGTTCGCCATAGCAGCCGTCCCCGGCCACCCCTCGCTCCCCCGACTAGCTCAGGAGCTCCGCCTCGACCCCCTCTTCCTCCCCACCGCTCCACGGGCCTCCGGAAGCCCTGCATCGCCGCCACGTCGCCGTTCCCCTCCTCGGGCTCCGACCACCGTCGCCGTCGATTCGCCGTCTCCAGCGCGTCCCCGAGCCCGCTTCGACGCCCACTGCAACCGCGGTGAGCTACGCCACCGTTTCCCCCTCTTCTTCCCCTCGTTCCCTCACCGTAGCCTCCTCCCCACCACGGCCGAACCTCCGCCGTCGCCGAGCTCGCCGCCGACGTAGCTCCGGTGACCATTTGGTCACCCCGGCGGGTCCAACGAGTTCGTAAGGCTCCGTAGAGCATCCCTAGCGCCTCGCTTCGCTCGCCTTCGAGCTCCAACCCCGTTCCCGTGCACGACCGAACCCCGGCGGCCGCAGCCGAGCTCGCCGCCATCGATTCCGGCCACCTCCGGCACGGCCACCACCACCATTCGATGCGCGAGAGCAAGGGCTCTCCAACGAGCCCAAGCACGGCCTCGCCCGTGCCCTATAGCGCGATTCCGCATCGCGCCGCCGTCTCGGGCCTCGCCGGCATCATGTCGCCGGTGGGTTTGACCCACTTTGACCACGGCAGGAACCCCCCTGAGTCCCTGACAGGTGGGCCCAGCCCTGTAGCTAATTAGGATTAGCGCTAACCACTGTTAGTTAACCCCCTGACACTGACCAGTGGGCCCCAGCGCCACTAATTAGTAATTAGGATTAAATTAACCCTGTTTAACCCCCCCTGTCACTGACGTGTGGGCCCCACACGTCAGGTTTGACTTCAGCCAGCCGCAGTTGACCACTGACGTCATGATGACGTCATGCTGGCGCAATAATTGTATTTCTGGATTTAATTTAAATCAGGAAATTCCAGAATATTATTTAAACTTCAAAAATTCATAACTTTTATTCTGTAACTCCAAATCAGACAAATTATATATGAAAAATGATCAGAAAAATCCAATCTATCCATCTGCACTATTTTCATGCATGATCAAACAAGTTAAATTGATGTTTTAAGCAGAACAAGGAAAAGCACTTTAAAAGGCCATATTTGAATTTGAAATTTGAATCTTTGATTCAAATTTGTTCAAACCCTTATGTTTTTAGTTGCATTAGCCCAACACACTCATATTGCCATGTCTCATGCATGCATCATATTGTTGCACATTGTTTGGTGATGGTTGTGTATCGGTGTCCTTTGCGACAGGTTCTGCCTCCGAGGAGTACCGTGATTACCCTAACGAAGAACCGTATCAGTGCATCGAACCATCAGGCAAGCAACCAACCATTTGATCATATCGATACAAACCCATGTTCTCGCTCCTGCTCTCTTTTACTGCATTAAGACAACGCGTTCTAAACTGCTGTGTGCTACGGTAGCTGAACCCATTTCCTCTGCATGACCTGTCATTGCCACAGTAACTAGATGAAACCCACTAGCATGTGTAGGAGTTGATTGAGCCATATGTATGTGTTGTTCCTACCTTGCTATGCCTGCTATGCTTAGAGTCGTGTCAGGTCTGGTTCATCTGGGTGATGGGCTAGAGTGAAATGATTATGTCGGTAATGAGAGTGGTGTGGGGAACACGATTTGGTAAAGGTATCGATGAGAGGCCATGTAGGAGTACATGGTGGGTTGTTTCATTGAAGCCGACCTTAAGCACTGAGATCTGTATGTGTGATTTAAGATACAGCTACTACCATGCATTGGGCCCTGAAATATGACCCCGCTCGACTTCTTATTCACCCTAGCTCTCTGTCCAGGAGTTGCAAGTAGTTTCTGGTGTTTGTAGCCTACTGGAGGCCGTGGACAGCGCTGACCGTAGGGGTGGGCTGTGATGCGGTAGGTACGTGGCACGGTGTACCGAATACCCGTTAGGTATCTCGGGAACCCTGTTCACATCGTTCGGGGCCGTATGGGAAACCTCGGCCGGACTCCCTGCGGATGGAACCTGAATAGGCGATAAACCTGGACTAGAAGCTTAAGTGTTTAGGTAGGTCGTGGTCTACACCCACGTCGGCTTTCGCTTGAAGTCTGCCGAGCACATGTCGTGTGCAGACGCTAAGTGGTGGAAACATGTATGAAGAAGTACACCCCTGCAGGGTTAACATGATCTATTCGAATAGCCGCGTCCGTGGTAAAGGACTACTTGGTTGCCTATACAGTTCATAGACAAGTAAATGGAAACTACTAAAAGCCTCAAGATAAGTGTGAGTGCCGAGGATGGCTCTTCCGTAGGAAGACGGAGGCGGATCCTCGGTAGTGTATTGAATTGGTGAGTAGTGGACTCGTGTGCGAAAAACCATTTCAAGTTGGAGTATCGTAGGATAGCCTAGCCAAGAGTCAAAGCTGGCTTGCTGCAATAACTCCACCAACCCTTCTTGATAACATGCATGTATGTAGGATCTGATGTAAGTCTTGCTGAGTACCTTTGTACTCATGTTGCTATAATCTACATTTTTACAGAAGACGCTGCAACCCCTTCTGATGGGTTCTATGTAGACGTTGACATCAACGAGTAGGCTAAAGACCCAGGTGGTGACCCTGAGCTTGTGAAGGACCACGTAGTATAGCTAGGCTTTCCAAGCCTCTTTTATTTTACTAGTTGTCTGTACTCAGACAAGTTACTTCCGCTGCTGGCTTGTATGACTGTATGACTTGTATGTTGGGTCGTGAGACCCGTACCTTGTGTATGTTATGTATGGCTCCCTGAGCCTTAAATAAAGTACTTATGTCGTAGAGTCATGTTGTGATGCTTCGTTGTATTTGCACATATCGAGCATATTGTGTGTATGATTGAAATGCTTGGTATGTGTGGGATCTGACTATCTAGTTGTTTATCTTTAGTAGCCTCTCTTACCGGGAAATGTCTCCTAGTGTTACCGCTGAGCCATGGTAGCTCGCTACTGCTCTAGAACACTTAGGCTGGCCGGCATGTGTCCTTCTTCGTTCCTGTGTCTGTCCCTTCGGGGAAATGTCACGCTTTGAGTACCGGAGTCCTGTTAGCCCGCTACAGCCCGGTTTACCGGAGTCCTGCTAGCCCAGTGCTACAGCCCGGACCCACTTGCTGATGACCGACACGTTCGGAGCTGGGTCATGGATGCCTGTCCCTGTAAGTCTGTGCCACTTTGGGTCTACGACTAGTCATGTCAGCCCGGGCTCTTTATCATATGGATGCTAGCGACACTATCATATACGTGAGCCAAAAGGCGCAAACGGTCCCGGGCAAAGGTAAGGCGACACCCGTGGGGATACCGTGCGTGAGGCCACAAAGTGATATGAGGTGTTACCGGCTAGATCGATGTGACATCGAGTCGGGGTCCTGACAGCGTTGGCATCAGAGCCGGACTGCCTGTAGGTTCTCCAAGCCAAACTGGTCGATGTTGAGTCTAGAAATTCTTTAGTTATATGTAGGGGAATTGTTTGTGGGTTGGAACGTAAGGCTCTTTTTATTCCTTATACCTTATGACTTTCTGATCTGAGTCAGTCCATTCTTCCACCGGGGTTAAGGAATTAGGATCTATTCTCTCTATTAGGATCACGTGTTACTAATCAGTAGTACCTTATAAGTTTGATGGATACAAGCCTAGTTCAGTTCTACTACCACATTATGTTGTTAGAATGGATTCAGAACTTTGATATGATGATGTTGAGTGCGTATGAAATCCTTGTCAAATGTCTCAAAATCCTTCTTGAGCATTTACAGCTGTTATGCTGCCGAAATTTTGCTAGAAATTCTAATGCCTTTGCATTATGATTGTGCTTTCAGATGGCCACTCGCGACCTCAATCAAGTGGTTCGCCTGACTCGATGCCTAGATGTACCCGGCCATACTGCTAAGTTGGTCAGGGTAATGACTGAGGCTGGATACCGCTGGTATCCTGAGTACACGGTCGAAGAGCAATTCCGAGACTTTAATCAAAGCCAGTATCTCTGCACTCTCAGGATATTTCCATCTTATCCTGGATCCACCGAGCCTCTTCACTGCTCCTATGGACTCGGGGTTACTATTGAGATGGCTGTGCAGGACGCCGCCTACTCTATGATGACCATTATGCGAGTCAGATCTGGTCTATTTCGGGACTCTGATTTCCGGTATATGCCAGAATCACTTCCGGGAGCACAAGGGTATCTCCAGGCTATCTATGCTGACCTCACCCAGGAGGATTCACGGACTCGCACCACTGCTGAGATGCTCGAGGATAAGGACCGTGAAAATCGGGCCTTGAGGTTAGAGCTCTTCAATACCCGTGCTGACCATTGGGCCACATTGACTCGGTTCGCACCGGCGGTGCAAGCTGGATGTTCAGATATGCGCGATCTCTATCCTGTGAGATCTGCTCTGCCAGACGTGATGGTTTGGCGTGATGTAGGAGGCATCACCCCACCTTGCGGTCCCCGCAGGCCACCGTCTGTTGGTCCAAGGCCTCATCCTAGCCCCTATGGTCCACAAGCTCCGCGAGATCGTCTGTTTCCGGATGATCATGTTGAGCTTCCAGGCTATGGAGGTGACTTCTACGAGGACTACTACGGATCGGTCTGAGTTAGTGGTAGTATCACTAGTTCGCACTAGCTATGTCGTCTATCGTCCCGCGTGACTCGTGGGATATGACCTAGTTTGTACTCTTTCCGGAGGTGTAGAAAAATAATGTATAGGAGCTTGGAATGCCTCCGATGAGATGTAATCCTCTTTTCACCGTAATAGTACTTTGTTTGGTCTTGTACTAAACCCTGTATGGTGTGTATGATGATGGAATAAAAGAAGCAGTTTCTGTATCTACCATGTCATACGGATGATCATCTTGCATTTCGAGTTTTTCCTTACATTTTTATCCTATGTCGGAATTTTATCATTCTGACTAAATCATTGTCTTGTTTACCTAGGATGGTCAACACGCGTGCTAACCCTGCTTCTCAAGAGCAGGCCGAAGGCAGTGAAGGTAGAAATGAAAATCTGCCTCATCCTCCTTCCCTAGCCGAGGTTATGATGGAAGCTGAGAGAAACAAGCGGGAGACCAACCGTTTGTTGGAGCGTATTGAACAGAACACAGCACACCATCAGAGGACTAACGTGGTGTCACTCAGTGATTTTATCAAATTACATCCACCCACGTTCCACCACTCCGTCGAGCCTCTCGACGCTGATGACTGGCTTCGCAGTATCTCTCACAAACTGCGATCCGCGCTGGTAGCGGAGGCTGACAAGGTCACCTTTGCTGCATATCATCTTGAAGGCCCCGCCAGTCTATGGTGGGAGAATTATGGAGCTATGCGCCCAGCGGGCCATGTCACTACTTGGGCTGAGTTCAGCGAGGCTTTCCATGAACATCACATTCCGGAGGGTCTCATGGACCGTAAACGTGAAGAATTTTGCAGTTTCACCCAAGGCCGACTTTCTGTGGATGTTTACAGCAGGGAGTTCGGTAATCTCGCACTATATGCAATCGAGGAAGTTTCTACCGATGCCAAGAAGCAAGCAAGGTTCCGTAAGGGCCTTAGTCCCGAGCTTCGCCGCGACCTCGTCTGCATGAGTGCATGTCTTTCCAGAAACTTGTCAACAAAGCCATCAGTGCTGAAACTGGTCAGACTGACTATGACGCAACACGCAAGCATGGCCGTGACATGGGTTCCTCATCCGGTGCTGGTCCTCAGAAGCGCCGCGTGTGGGTGCCCAACACCGCCCTGCCACCCAGGTTCACACCGAGGCCATCTTTCCAGGCGCCTCGCCCTGTTCAACAGTCTGCACCGACCAAGCCCTATGGGGGTCCAACCAATAATGCTCCTCCACGTACCAGTTCCGTGACTTGTTTCAAGTGTGGGGAATCTGGTCACTATATGCGGGAGTGTCCCCAGACCAACCCCAACTAGTCTGCTAAAGCTGTTGGCCGTGGCAAGCCGACAGGAAAAGTATTCCATGCCAAACCGGTCACCGCTTCACGTGGCCATGTCAACTGTATCTCTGCCGAAGAAGCTCAAGAGGATCCCAACGTCGTTCTCGGTACGCTTCTTGTTAATTGCCACCCGGCATCTGTTCTTTTCGATACAGGAGCCTCTCATTCATTTATATCTGAAAACTATGCTCGCTTGCATAACGTCGCATTCGGTGATATGCCAACCTCTATGGTAATTCAAACTCCGGGATCCAAATGGCAAACTTCTAGAGTAAGCCATGGAAATGAAATCCAAGTCGACAGACTTGTTTTCCTCGCGTCCTTGATAGCCCTTAAATCTTCAGATATTAATATCATTCTGGGTATGGACTGGATGTCAGCTCATCATGCCCAAATTGATTGCTTCTCTAGGACTGTTCAACTCACCCATCCTTCGGGGAAGATAGTCAATGTCTTGACCCGAATAGCCAAGCGACAATTATATTCTCTTAACGCCAGCCCTTTGCCAGACCTTGAGGACGTTCCGGTAGTCCGTGACTTCCCGGATGTCTTCCCAGAGGAATTGCCAGGTGTTCCACCTGACAGGGATGTTGAGTTCGTAATAGATCTCATTCCAGGAACCGTTCCGATTGCTAGAAGACCCTATAAGATGGCACCCCTAGAACTAGCCGAGCTTAAGAAACAACTCGATGAGTCCTTGAAAAAGGGTTTCATCCGACCTAGCTCATCTCCGTGGGCTTGCCCCATCCTCTTCGTCAAGAAGAAAGATGGTACGGACCGGATGGTTGTAGATTACCGACCTGTCAATTTGGTCATAATCAAGAACAAATATCCACTTCCCAGGATCAACGACCTGTACGATCAGCTCGCTGGATCCTCAGTCTTCTCCAAGATGGATTTGAGGTTGGGCTACCATCAAATCAAAATCAGAAACGGGGACATTCCTAAAACGGCCTTTGTTACTCGTTATGGCCAATACGAGTACACCGTCATGTCCTTCGGTTTAACCAACGCTCCAGCCACCTTTTCTCGGTTAATGAACTCAATCTTCATGGAGTATTTGGATAAATTCGTCGTTGTTTACCTCGATGATATACTCATCTACTCCAAGAACGAGGAAGAACATGCCGAACATCTAAGGCTAGTGTTGCAGAAACTTCGAGAGCATCGCCTTTATGCCAAATTTTCTAAATGTGAATTCTGGTTGCCAGAAGTGACCTATCTGGGTCATGTAATATCTGGTAAAGGTATTGCTGTTAACCCTGAGCGAGTTCAAGCCGTCCTTAATTGGACTCCACCTGAATCGGTCAAGCAAGTTCGGAGTTTTCTGGGCTTAGCGAGTTATTGTCGTCGCTTTGTCGAGAACTTCTCCAAGGTTGCTAAACCTCTAACCGAACTCCTCAAGAAAGATAAGAAGTTCGAATGGACTCCACAATGTGAGCACAGCTTTCAGGAACTGAAAAGACGCCTGACTTCTGCTCCCGTACTGGTACCACCAGACTTCTCCAAAGACTTTGTTATCTACTGCGATGCCTCGCGACAAGGACTAGGTTGCATTCTCATGCAAGATCGACACGTAATTGCTTACGCTTCACGGCAATTGCACCCACATGAGGAGAATTATCCTACTCATGATCTAGAGCTTGCAGCCGTAGTCTATGCACTTAAGACCTGGCGACATTACCTCCTCGGTAATCGTTGCGAAATATTCACTGATCACCAAAGTCTGAAGTACATCTTCACCCAACCGGATCTGAATCTCAGGCAAAGACGTTGGGTTGAGTTGATCACAGACTTCGACTTAGGAATAACCTATACCCCAGGGAAAGCCAACGTCATGGCTGATGCGCTAAGTCGTAAATCTTATTGCAACAACCTGATGTTACAACAAAGTCAACCGCTTCTCCATGAGGAATTTCGGAAACTTAACCTTCACATTGTTCCTCAAGGTTATCTTTCCACCTTGGTAGCAAAACCTACCCTTACGGATCAAATCATCGCTGCCCAAAAGCGAGATAAGGGAATATCTAAAATCAAAGAGAACATTGCTAGCGGAGGTGCTAGTTGTTTCTCCACAAATGATCATGGTGTTGTGTACTTTGAGAACCGTCTAGTGGTTCCCAAGAACCAGCATCTACGGCAGTTGATCCTTAAGGAGGCTCATGAATCTCCTCTCACTATTCATCCCGGTAGTACTAAGATGTATCAGGACCTACGCCAGAGGTTCTGGTGGACTAGGATGAAGAGAGAAATTGCTCAGTTTATTGCTAATTGCGACGTCTGTCGTCGTGTAAAAGCAGAGCACCAACGGCCTGCTGGCACCCTTCAACCCTTAGCTATTCCTGAATGGAAATGGGATAAAATTGGTATGGATTTCATTACCGGTTTTCCCAGGACCAAGAGAGGGAATAATGCTATTTTCGTCGTGGTCGATCGTCTTTCCAAAGTAGCCCATTTCTTACCTGTTCGTGAGAGTATAACCGCTAGTCAGCTGGCAGACTTATACATCTCCCGAATAGTGTCCCTCCATGGTGTTCCTTTGGAAATTAACTCGGATCGAGGAAGTCTTTTCACCTCTCGATTTTGGGAAAGTTTCCAAAATGCTATGGGAACTCGTCTCTCCTTTAGCACCGCTTTCCACCCTCAGTCGAGTGGTCAAGTAGAACGCGTCAACCAAATTCTATAGGACATGCTTCGAGCCTCTGTTATCTCATTTGGAATGGACTGGGAGAAGTGCCTTCCATTTGCCGAATTCGCTTACAACAACAGCTATCAATCTAGCTTGGGTAAAGCCCCTTTTGAAGTTCTCTATGGACGACGGTGTCGAACACCCCTTAACTGGTCAGAGACCGGGGAAAGACAATTCTTTGGCCTGGATATGATTCAGGAAGCAGAAGAACAAGTTCGTATCGTTCGTGAAAAGTTGAAAACAGCCCAATCTCGTCAAAAGAGTCAATATGACCGAAAACATAAGGCTATAACTTTCGAGGTTGACGAGAAGGCTTATCTTTGGGTCACCCCTCTGAAGGGAACCCATTGTTTCGGTATCAAAGGCAAATTGGCTCCTCGTTACATTGGACCTTTTCGCATTCTCGCCAAACGAGGAGAAGTTGCCTACCAGTTGGAACTGCCTCCGCATCTCTCCAGAGTCCATGATGTCTTCCACGTTTCTCAACTCAGGCGTTGCTTCTCGGATCCTATCCGTGAAGTGGACCACGAAACGCTTGATCTCCAAGATAATCTTACATATCGAGAGTACCCCATCCGTATCCTCGATCAGGCCGAGCGTACCACTCGACGTCAGAACATCAAGTTCCTCAAAGTTCAGTGGTCCCATCATTCTGAGGATGAAGCAACTTGGGAAAGGGAGGATCGTCTTCGACTTGAGTATCCCGCCTTCTTCCCGGAGGAACCCGAATCTCGGGACGAGATTCTTTTGAGTGGGGGTGAGTTGTCACACCCTAGCTAGTCATGCATCAGAGTGTGTGCATCATGTTTAAATTTCCATTTAATTTGAAATGGGGATCTGTGAAACCCTCAGAATCATTTTGAAAATGATCCAAATAAAAATTTCTCCAAAAGGGTCCAAGAAAATGCTCATGTGGCTCTCTGAAAATATTGGACAGAGATAAAAATCAAACCAATATTTTCAAGAGCTCATAGGTATTTATTTTGGGCTTTTGGAATTAATGCATAAATATTTGCATTGGAAATATATTAATTATATATATTAATATATGTCCAAATATTATGCCAATTATAAAGGAGCTCTGGAATAATATATCTAGCTCCTGCAAAAATTGGCATAAGTTAATAAATGATTTAATATTTTTTTAAATCAAAACGAACGTCAGAAATTAGAAAACAGAAAATAAATAAAAGGGAGAAACTTACCTGGGCTCCTCCACTGTGCGGCCCAGCCAGCTGGCCGGCCCAGCCAGCAGGCGGCCCAGCCCACCTCCCTCCTCTGTCGTCTTCGTCCTCGACAGAGGGAGGGGAGTGTGGCCGGCGCGCGTGCGCGCCACCGCGCCACGCCACCTCTCTCCCTGCCTGCCTGCCCTCCCCTCCTCGCTCGATGCCCCGGACGACGCCACGCCTCTCCCCCTGCTCTCTCTCACTCTCCCTCGGCTCTCCCCTCCTCTCCCTCGCTCTCTCTCTCACACGGCCGAACACCACCGTCGCTGCCGTTCACCATAGCAGCCGTCCCCGGCCACCCCTCGCTCCCCCGACTAGCTCAGGAGCTCCGCCTCGACCCCCTCTTCCTCCCCACCGCTCCACGGGCCTCCGGAAGCCCTGCATCGCCGCCACGTCGCCGTTCCCCTCCTCGGGCTCCGACCACCGTCGCCGTCGATTCGCCGTCTCCAGCGCGTCCCCGAGCCCGCTTCGACGCCCACTGCAACCGCGGTGAGCTACGCCACCGTTTCCCCCTCTTCTTCCCCTCGTTCCCTCACCGTAGCCTCCTCCCCACCACGGCCGAACCTCCGCCGTCGCCGAGCTCGCCGCCGACGTAGCTCCGGTGACCGTTTGGTCACCCCGGCGGGTCCAACGAGTTCGTAAGGCTCCGTAGAGCATCCCTAGCGCCTCGCTTCGCTCGCCTTCGAGCTCCAACCCCGTTCCCGTGCACGACCGAACCCCGGCGGCCGCAGCCGAGCTCGCCGCCGTCGATTCCGGCCACCTCCGGCACGGCCACCACCACCATTCGATGCGCGAGAGCAAGGGCTCTCCAACGAGCCCAAGCACGGCCTCGCCCGTGCCCTATAGCGCGATTCCGCATCGCGCCGCCGTGTCGGGCCTCGCCGGCGTCATGTCGCCGGTGGGTTTGACCCACTTTGACCACGGCAGGAACCCCCCTGAGTCCCTGACAGGTGGGCCCAGCCCTGTAGCTAATTAGGATTAGCGCTAACCACTGTTAGTTAACCCCCTGACACTGACCAGTGGGCCCCAACGCCACTAATTAGTAATTAGGATTAAATTAACCCTGTTTAACCCCCCCTGTCACTGACGTGTGGGCCCCACACGTCAGGTTTGACTTCAGCCAGCCGCAGTTGACCACTGACGTCATGATGACGTCATGCTGGCGCAATAATTGTATTTCTGGATTTAATTTAAATCAGGAAATTCCAGAATATTATTTAAACTTCAAAAATTCATAACTTTTATTCTGTAACTCCAAATCAGACAAATTATATATGAAAAATGATCAGAAAAATCCAATCTATCCATCTGCACTATTTTCATGCATGATCAAACAAGTTAAATTGATGTTTTAAGCAGAACAAGGAAAAGCACTTTAAAAGGCCATATTTGAATTTGAAATTTGAAACTTTGATTCAAATTTGTTCAAACCCTTCTGTTTTTAGTTGCATTAGCCCAACACACTCATATTGCCATGTCTCATGCATGCATCATATTGTTGCACATTGTTTGGTGATGGTTGTGTATCGGTGTCCTTTGCGACAGGTTCTGCCTCCGAGGAGTACCGTGATTACCCTAACGAAGAACCGTATCAGTGCATCGAACCATCAGGCAAGCAACCAACCATTTGATCATATCGATACAAACCCATGTTCTCGCTCCTGCTCTCTTTTACTGCATTAAGACAACGCGTTCTAAACTGCTGTGTGCTACGGTAGCTGAACCCATTTCCTCTGCATGACCTGTCATTGCCACAGTAACTAGATGAAACCCACTAGCATGTGTAGGAGTTGATTGAGCCATATGTATGTGTTGTTCCTACCTTGCTATGCCTGCTATGCTTAGAGTCGTGTCAGGTCTGGTTCATCTGGGTGATGGGCTAGAGTGAAATGATGATGTCGGTAATGAGAGTGGTGTGGGGAACACGATTTGGTAAAGGTATCGATGAGAGGCCATGTAGGAGTACATGGTGGGTTGTTTCATTGAAGCCGACCTTAAGCACTGAGATCTGTATGTGTGATTTAAGATACAGCTACTACCATGCATTGGGCCCTGAAATATGACCCCGCTCGACTTCTTATTCACCCTAGCTCTCTGTCCAGGAGTTGCAAGTAGTTTCTGGTGTTTGTAGCCTACTGGAGGCCGTGGACAGCGCTGACCGTAGGGGTGGGCTGTGATGCGGTAGGTACGTGGCACGGTGTACCGAATACCCGTTAGGTATCTCGGGAACCCTGTTCACATCGTTCGGGGCCGTATGGGAAACCTCGGCCGGACTCCCTGCGGATGGAACCTGAATAGGCGATAAACCTGGACTAGAAGCTTAAGTGTTTAGGTAGGTCGTGGTCTACACCCACGTCGGCTTTCGCTTGAAGTCTGCCGAGCACATGTCGTGTGCAGACGCTAAGTGGTGGAAACATGTATGAAGAAGTACACCCCTACAGGGTTAACATGATCTATTCGAATAGCCGCGTCCGCGGTAAAGGACTACTTGGTTGCCTATACAGTTCATAGACAAGTAAATGGAAACTACTAAAAGCCTCAAGATAAGTGTGAGTGCCGAGGATGGCTCTTCCGTAGGAAGACGGAGGCGGATCCTCGGTAGTGTATTGAATTGGTGAGTAGTGGACTCATGTGCGAAAAACCATTTCAAGTTGGAGTATCGTAGGATAGCCTAGCCAAGAGTCAAAGCTGGCTTGCTGCAATAACTCCACCAACCCTTCTTGATAACATGCATGTATGTAGGATCTGATGTAAGTCTTGCTGAGTACCTTTGTACTCATGTTGCTATAATCTACATTTTTACAGAAGACGCTGCAACCCCTTCTGATGGGTTCTATGTAGACGTTGACATCAACGAGTAGGCTAAAGACCCAGGTGGTGACCCTGAGCTTGTGAAGGACCACGTAGTATAGCTAGGCTTTCCAAGCCTCTTTTATTTTACTAGTTGTCTGTACTCAGACAAGTTACTTCCGCTGCTGGCTTGTATGACTGTATGACTTGTATGTTGGGTCGTGAGACCCGTACCTTGTGTATGTTATGTATGGCTCCCTGAGCCTTAAATAAAGTACTTATGTCATAGAGTCATGTTGTGATGCTTCGTTGTATTTGCACATATCGAGCATATTGTGTGTATGATTGAAATGCTTGGTATGTGTGGGATCTGACTATCTAGTTGTTTATCTTTAGTAGCCTCTCTTACCGGGAAATGTCTCCTAGTGTTACCGCTGAGCCATGGTAGCTCGCTACTGCTCTGGAACACTTAGGCTGGCCGGCATGTGTCCTTCTTCGTTCCTGTGTCTGTCCCTTCGGGGAAATGTCACGCTTTGAGTACCGGAGTCCTGTTAGCCCGCTACAGCCCGGTTTACCGGAGTCCTGCTAGCCCAGTGCTACAGCCCGGACCCACTTGCTGATGACCGACACGTTCGAAGCTGGGTCATGGATGCCTGTCCCTGTAAGTCTGTGCCACTTTGGGTCTACGACTAGTCATGTCAGCCCGGGCTCTTTATCATATGGATGCTAGCGACACTATCATATACGTGAGCCAAAAGGCGCAAACGGTCCCGGGCAAAGGTAAGGCGACACCCGTGGGGATACCGTGCGTGAGGCCACAAAGTGATATGAGGTGTTACCGGCTAGATCGATGTGACATCGAGTCGGGGTCCTGACAGAGTATCAGAGAGGTATCTTTGGGCCCTCTCGGTAATACACATCATAAGAAGCCTTGCAAGCAAACTGAGTAATGAGTTAGTTGCAGTATGATGTATGACGGAACGAGTAAAGAGACTTGCTGGTAACGAGATTGAACTAGGTATGAAGATACCGACGATCGTATCTCGGGCAAGTAACATACCGATGGACAAAGGGAATAACGTATGTTATCATAACTGTTCAACCTATAAAGATCTTCGCAGAATATGTGGAGCCAATATGAGCATCCATGATCCGCTATTGTTTATTGACCGGAGAGGTGTCTCGGTCATGTCTACGTAGTTCTCGAACCCGTAGGGTCCGCACGCTTAACGTTCGATGCTGATATTGTATTATATGAGTTATGTGATTTGGTGACCGAATGTTGTTCGGAGTCCCGGATGAGATCACGAACATGACGAGGAGTCTCGAAATGGTCGAGAGGTAAAGATTGATATACATGAAGATAGTATTCAGACACCAGAAGTGTTCCGGAGGGTACCGGGTACACATCGGGTCACCCGAAAGGAGTTTCGGGAAACCCCGGCAAAGAAATGGGCTTAATGGGCCAAGGGAGGAACAAACCAGCCCACAAGGGGATGGTGCGCCCCTTTACCTGGCCGCAGGCCCTAGAGGAAGAAAAGGAGGGGGTGCCACTAATAACCCACAAGTGTAGGGGATCTATTGTAGTCCTTTCGATAAGTAAGAGTGTCGAACCCAACGAGGAGCAGAAGGAAATGACAAGCGGTTTTCAGTAAGGTATTCTCTGCAAGCACTGAAATTGTAGGTAACAAATAGTTTTGTGATAGGATAATTTGTAGCGGTTAACAAGCAATGAAAGTAAATAAGGTGCAACAAGGTGGCCCAATCCTTTTGGTAGCAAAGGACAAGCCTGGACAAGTTCTTATATGAGAAAAGCGCTCCCGAGGACACATGGGAATTATCGTCAAGCTACTTTTCATCACATTTATATGATTCGCGTTAGTTGCTTTGATAATTTGATATGTGGGTGGATCGGTGCTTGGGTACTGCCCTTTCTTGGACAAGCATCCCACTTATGATTAACCCCTATTGCAAGCATCCGCAACTACAAAAGAAGTATTAAGGTAAACCTAACCATAGCATGAAACATGTGGATCCAAATCAGCCCCTTACAAAGCAACACATAAACTAGGGTTTAAGATTCCGTCACTCTAGCAACCCATCATCTACTTATTACTTCCCAATGCCTTCCTCTAGGACCAAACAATGGTGAAGTGTCATGTAGTCGATGTTCAGATAACACCACTAGAGGATAGACAACATACATCTCATCAAAATATCGAACGAATACCAAATTCAGATGACTACTTATAGCAAGACTTCTCCCATGTCCTCAGGAACAAACATACTACTCACAGATCATATTCATGTTCATAATCAGAGGGGTATTGATATGCATTAAGTATCTGAACATATGATATTCCACCAAATAAACCACCTAACATCAACTACAAGGAGTAATCAACACTACTAGCAACCCACAGATACCAATCTGAGGTTTTGATACAAAGATTGGATACAAGAGATGAACTAGGGTTTGAGAGGAGATGGTGCTGGTGAAGATGTTGATGGAGATTGACCCCCTCCCGATGAGAGGATCATTGGTGATGATGATGGTGATGATTTCCCCCTCCTGGAGGGAAGTTTCCTCGGCAGAACAGCTCCGCCGGAGCCCTAGATTGGTTCCACCAAGGTTCCGCCTCATGACGGCGGAGTTTTGTCTCGTAAACTTGCTTATGATTTTTTTTCCTGGGTAAAAGACCTCATATAGCAGAAGATGGGCACCGGAGGCCTGTCAGGGGGCCCACGAGGCAGGGGGCGTGCCATAGGGGGATGGGTGCGCCCCCCACCCTCATGACCAGGGTGTGGGCCCCCTGATGCTGATTCATTCGCCAGTATTTTTTATTAAATCCAAAAATGACTTTCGGGGAGTTTCAGGACTTTTGGAGTTGTGCAGAATAGGTCTCTAATATTTGCTCCTTCTCCAGCCCAGAATCCCAGCTGCCGGCATTCTCCCTCTTCATGTAAACCTTGTAAAAGAAGAGAGAATATCTATAAGTATTGTGACATAACGTGTAATAATAGTCCATAATGCAATAAATATTGATATAAAAGCATGATGCAAAATGGACGTATCAACTCCCCCAAGCTTAGACCTCGCTTGTCCTCAAGAGGAAGCCGATATCAAAAAATATGCCCACATGTTTAGAGATAGAGGTGTCGATAAAAATAAAATACGGACATGCAGGCATCATGATCATTCTTATAACAACAACATATATATATTTTGTCATATAATTTCTTATGCTCAAGTAACAATCTATTCACAATGTCAAGTATGGTTCAGAAACTTCATTGAGAACTAACAAACTAAAATCTCAGTCACTGAAGCAATTGCAATTTATCATAACATAGGAAAGAGTCAACATAAGAGCTTTTCAGAAAGTCTACATACTCAACTATCATTTAGTCTTTCATAATTGCTGACACTCACGCGATACTTGTGGTTATGGAGTTTTAATCGGACACAGAGAAAGATAGGGGCTTATAGTGTTGCCTCTCAACGTTTTACCTCAAGGGTAATGTCAACAATAATAATTCATGCTAATGAACATCCAATTGGATATATTTATCAGGATCTTTCCAACACGAGGTGCTTGCCAAAAGATAAAATAAAAAAGGAAGGGTGAAGATCTCCTTGACTCTTGCATAAAGTAAAAGATAGTCCCTTCGAAGAGGGAAGAAGAGGTTGTCATGTCCTTTCATGGTTGGATGCACAAAATGTTAATGCGAAAGAACGTCACTTTATGTTGCCACTTGTGATATGAACCTTTATTATGCAGTCCGTCGCTTTTCTTACTTCCATATCACACGATCGTATAAAGCTTCTTTTCTCCACACTAATAAGTCATACATATTTAGAGAGC
This sequence comes from Triticum aestivum, assembly GCF_018294505.1. Lineage (NCBI taxonomy): Eukaryota > Viridiplantae > Streptophyta > Magnoliopsida > Poales > Poaceae > Triticum > Triticum aestivum. The sequence continues at coordinate 117,007,193 of NC_057798.1, forward strand.
AATTTTTATTGCATGCAACATGACAACTTACATGAAGGATCTTACTTAATCCATAGGTAGATATGGTGGACTCTCATGGTAAAACTGGTTTAATGGTATTTCGGAAGCACAAGTAATTTTTACTTGGTGCAAGGAATTTGGCTAGCATGAGGGGGAAAGGCAAGCTCAACATTTCGGATGATCCATGACAATATACTTTAACTAAGATGTGAGAAAGCATAACTCATTACGTTGTCTTCCTTGTCCAACATCAACTCTTTTAGCATGTCATATTTTAATGAGTGCTCACAATCATAAAAGATGTCCAAGATAGTATATTTGCATGTGAGAACCTCTCTTTCTTTATTACTTCTTATTAATTGCAACGATGACCAAAACCATGTTTGCCAACTCTCAACAACTTTTATGCCTCATACTATTTATGTGTGAAGTCATTACTCACTACTAGAAAATATATCATTTGCCACCATATATTTTGTCACCAAGCGGTTTGGTGGATGAAAATGTACTAATTGCAACCAGCTAATTAGTTCCTTGATGGCCATGGGCCCATGTGTTGTACCATGAGGGGAGAAATGGCAACCAAGGACTAATACGCAAAAAGGCAAGTCACCTTCCTGGCGTCTCCCCCAAATACCCCAAATCAGGCGGTCGATGCGTTCCTTGCGGTGGCGGCGGCAAGCGGGGCGCCACGACTCGTTCCTTGCGACGGCGGAGGGCGCGTTCCTCGCGGCAGGCTTACTCGTTCCTTGCGGCAGCGGCGGCCGTGTTCCTCGCGGCGGTAGCGGCGGCCATGTTCCTCGCGGCGGCAGCAGCGGGCGTGTCCCTTGCGGCGGTGCTAGCAGCGCGGCTGCATGGGGGAGGTGAAGCAGCGACGATAGTGGCCGCGTGGTCGAAGGGAAGCAGCTGCGGTAGCAGAGGGGCACAAGGTCTACTGCTGCGATAGACGCCTAGGGTTCCTCCTTCCCCAACCCCAACCAGCTCTGCAGCAACCGACGCCCCAAGCTCGCCAACGAGATCTCACTCTCACCGTCAACACCAGCCAAGGCTTCAACCCGTAAGAATGATCTCCTCTCTGTCCTTGCCTCCTTCCCTGTGTCTCTCCATTAATTTCCTTGGAGTACTTGATGGCTAGATCATGCACTTCAAGTGTTTGTGGAAATGTGGAAGTAAAATATACATGTAGCATTCGGTTTGTGATTTTAAAATTGGCTTGGCCTATGATGTAGAGTTCGGTTTGGTGATTTGAATATAATATGCATGTAGTAAAATATACAGTATAATCTTACTGCATATTGATACTTACATCATCATGACTTGTAGTATATCAGTAGCTAGTAAATCGGTCACCGCGGGGGCAGAAACATCAGATTCAGAGATGAGACGCTGCTGCCTATAGTAGTTCATATATAGCCAGCCGCCCAGGCGACAGACTAGCTAGATCTACCATACTCACCTCGTTCCACTGTGCTACTGGTAGTTCCTAGGCCATTAGCTCGTGCTTGCTTGCTGCTTGCCACACAATGCTCAGCGTGACTGACAGTAATTAACTAGACTATCTAAGATTGTCTTTTCTTCCAAATTAAGTTTCACTTTCACCACCAGCTCAACACTAGCTGCATACCGCAGTTTAGTTTGATAAAGTGCAAGTTTTCTCTTGCAAATATAGTTGCAATGGGGCATATATATACTGGGTACTGTAGGATTATTATTTTACATTTCTTGTGCTATTTTGGTTCACTTGTAGAGTGCTTGATTATCAAACTTTCTAGCTTCGAATATGTATAGTTTTAACTTTGAGTTCTTTCTTCGTAGCTTAAGTTCAATCTTGATTTCACCCAAGATCATATCAAAGGCTGTGTGGATCTGCTATTCTCTTCAAGCTACAAAAGTTTCCGTCACAAGTGTTATGAACATTATGTAAAATCTGGTGATTATGCTAGAAGCAATCCATATCCGCCCCTCATTGATAATAGAGTTGGAGACTGGATTTGGCTCTGTGATCATTTTGAGACAGAAGAATTTAAGATATGGTAGTATTTGAATGATTTTCAGCAGTTTTGCATCTATCTTTATCACTCAACCCTGCCTTAATTGTTCACAAAAAAACTACCACATGCAGAAACGGTCCACAATTGGGAAGGCTAATCGCTCAAACCTACCTTATGTTCACAAGAAGGGAACAAAGTCATTTGTAGCTGTTCAACATGAATTAGTAAGTCACGATCACTTATCTTTTTCTTGTGTCACAATTGTGGTCAAAGCAGAATATCAAAACTTGTAGCTATCTTATACTCATTCTATTTTGACTTTAAATCTTGTATTATCAGAATTGTGGTGATATCAGACTATACAAGGAGTGTTACTCTAGTGATAAGAAGGGATGGGCATCAGAAGATGCCAGGAATAAACATGTAAGTACCATGTAACAATGGAGTATCTATGCTATATGGAAGTGTTTTGTTGTCCCTAGTTTTCTGTTGTATGATGCACTATTATCAGGGTTGTAGTAATTTAAGACTGAGAGAGTCAATTTCTGTAAGATCCTCATCAAGCACTGTCATCATTGGGAATCAAATAACTTTTGCTTGACTATATGGTTGTTGTACTTTTAAGTAGTAGTGATGGCAGAACTGAACTTTAGTGGCTACGGTTATTCAAGTAATTCAAAGTTGTTAGTGTTGCATTATAGTAACAATGAATTTGGATACTTTTAAATACATTATTATGTTGATGCAATGAAGAATGTAAATGCCTTTCATTTCTTGTATTATTAATGCAGAAAGAAATGTTGCAGAAGCAAAAAGAACCTATAGAGGAGGGCGGAGTACTATAGAAGGGCCTACTCAAGCGCATCAAGCTCAACTCAGCATGTTGTGGAAGAATTGACCTCTACAAAGGAGATTGATGCTACACAACAAACTCAAACTGAGGCTCAACAATCTCAACTTGAAGCTCAACAGAAGAATATCGATTGGCTACAGAGTGTCGTGTCTAACTTGGTTGGCATTTCACCTCCTATGGAAGGCACTAGTGCGACAACTGATGGATCTGTTTTGAGGTCCGGCTACAGATGTGTTTCTTCTGATGGTATGATCAGTATAACTCTCATAAAGTCAGTTTGCCTCTCATCGTGTGATTTGGCATATTTATTCAAGTGGCTGAACTTGATGGTTGAAATTAAAAAATTACAGGTTCTCTGGTCACAGATGGAGGGTTGAGGAGGTGAAGCACTTTTGGAGAGGTACACTGTTTGCATTGCTATTATGTAGTTTTGAAGTAACGTTTATGAGCATCTTCTAAATTGTGCTTGGTCCTATATATGTTCGCCAATGAAATTACCAAAGAGTGGGTTTACTGACTCTTTTGACCAAAGTATGAATAAACCAATGTATTATGTAGGTTTACTGACTCTGGAGAAGATCGCCACTACTAATGCAATCTAGAAAAGAATTACATGCTTTGCAATTTCAGTTTAGTTTTAGTTTTCTTAACTGGATATGAATCTGGTTTGTGGTTCCTACTTCGAGAAGCTTAATTGTTCTAGTGTGTCAACTTGCATAGTACCTTTCAAATATACCTTTTAGTTAACAATTGACACACACACACACACACTGTGTATATACCCACATATTTGCTTAGAATTTCAGCGATTTAATTTGAATTGGGAATATTGCTTGGATAGATCAGGTATAGAACCCTTGGTTGCATGTATACCTGGCCTGTCTGAACGATCTGAACCGTCGAGTATATGTGAATATAAATACGTACAGCACGCAGCGGAAACTGTGTCCCTAACTTTGCCTTTGTAGAGATAACTAGCTAGGGATTTTTGGTTGGTCGCCACGCACGCCATGGCTTGAATCTTGATAAGAAAGCAGTGGCAATCTGCAGATAGTCAAAGTGGGTGGGAAGTACATCATTTTTCTTCTTCTTTTGCGAATGAGTGGTAGTGGCAAGTACATCTTGGACAAAGACATCTGGTCTATAATTGATCTGGGTCAGCAACGTGCACCACAGTGCATCAAATGATTAAACGAGATGCTATATATATGCATGATCCAGACGTACGGATATACTCACTATATGAGTATCAATAGGTTTTCTGCTATCACTCACCCTAATACATCAATGCTAGTATTATATGTTTGGAGTTTTAACTTGTTTGGAATTTTCCACGTGCGGAGGACATGTGGGAAGTGAATGGAGCAGTGCCTTGATTCTTTGCAAATGCCAAAAGTTCAGTTTACCCAAATGCCAAAAGAGTAGTCTTGGCTTTGTAAATTGGGCTCACAAATACTAGATATAAAATACTAGAATAGTTCCTAGTTGGTGATCAGATTATATGTTTGGAGCAGTACTAAAGTTGGTACTTTGCAAACACTAGAATATTATTTCCTAGTTGTGAAACAAAATTTGGCTTACGAATGTTAGCATGTAATGTTTGGATCATAAGTGTTGGATCATAAGTTTACAAATGCCGATCTTCCTCCTGTTGAATGTCTAAAATTCTAAGATTTCTTGCATACTACAAATGTCAGCGTGTGGCAATATATTGTAGCCATGATATAGTTGCTTTCTCATGCCTCTAGTTACCAAGGTTTACAATTTTTTGTTACAAAAGATGTATAGTCACCGACATGTAGCTGGTCTCTAGATTCTTTTAGTCACCAACCCTTGGCTGGTTACTTGATATCTCTAGCCACTAACAATGTACATGGTGGCTGTAAAGCTTTAACAACTAAGTCTCCCTTGGTCTCTAGATGCCATTAGTCACCAAGTCTCCCTTGGTCAGTAGATGCTATTAGTCACCATATTTCGTTGGTAGCTATTGATATGACATTTAGTGACCAGGGTTTGCCATGTTGGTCGCTCAATATCTATAGTGACTAGACTATAGCGACCACGAAGCGACCAAGTAGTGTTGGTAGCAATAGACTAGTAGTGACCAATTTTGTACTTTTAGCAACCAATCACCTTGGTGGCTAAAAATCACATATCTAGTAGTGCTATCCATAAGATCAACATGGTTTCTTTTGTTTCTTTTTGTTCTTTCTATTTTTCTCAAGATCATAGCAAGATAGCAAAGCCTTTGACTCAACACTAATCTTTATTATAGATAGCTCACAGACTCGATTACATAGATGGGTCACAAAGCAAAACTCGAAACTAATTCATACCAAACTTTATTCTACTAGATCAAGATATTACCAAAAGGATCAAACTAAGAAAAACTGTAAAGATAGGAGTGTGATGGTGATACGATACCGGGGCACTCCCGCAAGCTTGGCAGTTGCCAAGGGGAGTGCCCATACCCATGTGATTATGTCTCCTTTGCTGGTGAAGAAGGTGTTGATGGATAGTCGCACATCGAGCATAGGAGCTCTTCCAACTTGCGGATAATGCCCTTGAGCGCGACGATATGATCCTTCAACAAAATATTTTCCTGTGTGAGATGCTTGTTTTGTATGCGAGCTAACTCAATCATCTTGAAAGCTTCAATCTCAGTTGGGGTAGAGAGGTTAGGAAGAGATTGAGGGATATTTTATTCTTCTGCCGCCAGGGTTTGATCCTCCATGGCCTTCTTGATCCCTTCCTCCTTGTTGATCTCCTCAGGTTCTTCTCTCTTCAACTCTATCTTTAGTAGCCAAGCATCCTTATCTTCATTGTTGGAGGAGGGTAACGTCATGGTGATCTAGATTTGCCAGACAAACAAGCTCGAAACAAAGACAGAGGATATCTGCGTGATACGGAGGTCAAAACCCCCGGGAGATTATATAATGAATTTTTACCGACCAAAAGAAGTATCGTGCAAGAAAACGGAGTCCGGAGAGCACACGAGGTGCCCACGAGGCAGGGGGGCGTGCCTAGTAAGGTAGGGCACGCCCTCCACCCTCGTGGAGGCCTCGTGTCCTTCCCGGACTACTTCAGTTTTGTAAATATTTCAAAACGGAGAAATACTGCTATTAAAATTAATTTGGAGTCGGTTTACTTACCGTACCACATACCAATTCCTTTTCGGAGTGTGGAACGTTCTGGAAGGTGTCCCTTATGTATTCCTTCGGGGTTACGGTTTCAGTAATGTTAGTTTCAACATTTATTGAGTTACCTGAGATATAATGTTTGATTCTTTGACCGTTCACCACCTTCGGATTTGTGCCCTCGAAGTTGTTGATTTTTATGGCACCGGAGCAATAGACTCCCTCGATAACGTAAGGGCCTTCCCATTTAGAGAGAAGTTTTCCTGCAAAAAATCTTAAATGAGAGTTCAAGAGCAACACATAGTCACCTACATTAAACTCACGCTTTTGTATCCTCTTGTCATGCCATCTTTTAACCTTTTCTTTAAACAGTTTGGCATTTTCATAAGCTTGGGTTCTCCATTCATCAAGTGAGCTAATGTCAAATAACCTATTCTCATCAGCAAGTTTGAAATCACAATTGAGCTCTTTAATAGCCCAATGTGCCTTATGTTCTAGTTCGAGAGGTAAGTGACAAGCTTTTCATAAACCATTTTATATGGAGACATACACATAGGATTTTTATATGCAGTTCTATAAGCCCATAATGCATCATCAAGTATCTTGGACCAATTCTTTCTAGATCTATTAACAGTCTTTTACAAAATTAATTTAAGTTCTCTGTTACTCAGCTCTACCTGGCCACTAGACTGTGGGTGATAAGGGGATGCGATTCTATGATTAACATCATACTTAGCAAGCATTTTACGAAAAGCACCATGAATAAAATGAGAACCACCATCAGTCATTAAGTATCTAGGGACTCCAAACTTCGGAAAAATAACTTCTCTAAGCATCTTAATAGAGGTGTTATGATCAACACTACTAGTTGGAATAGCTTCTACCCACTTCGTAACGTAATCAACAGCAACTAAAATATGTGTATACCCATTAGAGGCAGGAAAAGGTCCCATATAATCAAAGGCCCAAACATCAAATGGTTCAATAACAAGAGAATAGTTCATAGGCATTTCTTGATGTCTACTAATATTACCAATTCTTTGACATTCATCACAAGACAAGACAAACTTACGGGCATCTTTGAAGAGGGTAGGCCAATAAAAACCAGATGCAATACCTTTTGTGCAGTTCTATCTCTAGCGTGGTGTCCTCCATATGCCTCGGAGTGACACTTGCGTAGGATATGTTCCTGTTCATGCTTAGGTACACAATGTCTAATAACACCATCTACTCCTTTATAAAGGTGTGGGTCATCCCAGAAGTAATGTCTTAAATCATAGAAGAACTTTTTCTTTTGTTGATATGTAAAACTAGGTGGTATGAATTTAGCAACAATGTAATTAGCATAATCAGCATACCATGGAGCCGTACGAGAAGCATTTATGACAGCTAATTGTTCATCAGTAAAGTTATCATTAATAGGTAGTGGGTCATCAAGAACGTTCTCTAACCTAGACAAGTTGTGTGCAACGGGGTTCTCAGCTCCCATTCTATCAATGATATGTAAATCAAATTCTTGTAGCAAGAGAACCCACCTAATAAGTCTAGGTTTAGCATCTTTCGTTTCCATAAGATATTTAATAGCAGCATGATCAGTGTGAATAGTTACTTTAGAATCAACAATACAAGGTCTGAATTTATCACAAGCATATACAACTGCTAAAAATTCTTTTTCAGTAGTAGCATAATTTCTCTGGGCACTGTCTAGAGTTTTATTAGCATATTGAATAACATTTAGTTTCTTATCAACTCTTTGTCCTAGAACAGCACCTACAGCATAATCGCTAGCATGACACATAATTTCAAAGGGTAAATTCCAATCAGGAGGTTGAACAATAGGTGCAAAAACCAATGCTTTCTTAAGTATTTCAAATGCTTCTACACAATCATCATCGAAGACAAAAGGGATAACTTTTTGTAATAGATTAGTCAGAGGCCTAGAGATTTTAGAAAGTCCTTAATGAACCTCCTATAAAAACCGGCGTGACCAAGGAAACTTCTTATACCTTTGATTTCCTTGGGACATGGCATATTTTCAATTGCATCAACTTTAGCTTTATCAACTTCAATACCTCTTTCAGAAATTTTATGCCCCAAGACAATGCCTTCATTAACCATAAAGTGGCACTTCTCCCAGTTCAAAACAAGACTGGTATCTTCGCATCTCTGCAAAACTCGTTCAAGGTTGCTCAAGCAATCATCAAAGGAGGATCCATAAACGGAGAAATCATCCATAAATACCTCACACATCTTTTCACAAAATTCAGAGAATATAGCCATCATGCACCTTTAAAAAGTAGCAGGTGCATTACATAAACCAAAAAGGCATACATCTATAAGCAAAAGTACCGAAAGGGCAAGTAAAAGTGGTATTTTCTTGATCATCCATTGACACAGGTATTTGAGAGAAACCATAATAACCATCTAGAAAGCAGAAATGTGTATGTTTGGATAGTCTTTCTAGCATTTCATCAATAAAAGATAAAAGGTAATGATCTTTTTTAGTAGCTTTATTTAATTTGTGGAAATCAATTACCATCCTATAACCTGTAATAATTCTTTGCGGGATCAATTCATCTTTATCATTAGGAACAACAGTAATACCTCCCTTCTTAGGGACACAATGGACAGGACTTACCCACGTACTATCAGCAACGGGATAAATTATACCTGCCTCTAGGAGCTTTAGTATTTCCTTTCTTACCACTTCCTTCATCTTAGGGTTTAACCGTCATTGATGATCAATAACTGGTTTGGTGTCTTCTTCCAACTTAATTTTGTGTTGGCATAGAGTGGGCCTAATGCCCTTAAGATCATCAAGAGTATATCCAATATATAGCAGCACGGTGCTTCTTCAGAGTTTTCAATAATCTTTCCTCTTCCTGCTCTGAAAGGTTAGCACTAATAATAACAGGATATATCTTATTCTCATCAAGATAAGCATATTTAAGATTATCGAGTAATGGTTTAAGTTCAAACATGGGATCACCCTTGGGTGATGGAAGATCCTCTAGGATTTCAACAGGTAAGTTGTGTTTCAAAATAGGACCATGTTTAATGAATAATTCATCTATTTCCCTTCTTTCATTCATGAACATATCATTTCCATGATCTAGAAAATATTGTTCTAAAGGATCAGTAGGAGGCATAGCAATAGAAGCAAGACCAATAATTTCATCCTTACTAGACAGTTTTTTATCATGTGGTTGTCTACCAAATTTAGCAAAATTAAACTCACTAGTCATATCATCCAAGCCAATTGTGACAACATCTTTTTTGCAATCAATTCTAGCTTTAACAATATTTAAGAAGGATCTACCAAATATAATGGGATAAAAGTTATCTTGTGGGGAACTGATACGTCTCCAACGTATCTATAATTTTTCATTGTTCCATGCTATTATATTACCTGTTTTGGATGTTTATGGGCTATACTTTACACTTTTATATCATTTTTGGGACTAACCTACTAACCGGAGGCCCATCCCATATTGCTGTTTTTTTGCCTATTTTAGTGTTTCGACGAAAAGGAATATCAAACGGAGTCCAAATGGAATGAAACCTTCGGGAGCGTGATTTTTGGAACGAATGTGGTCGAGAGGACTTAGAGTGCAAGTCAAGAAGCTGCCGAGGCGGCCACGAGGGTGGAGGGCGCACCCCCCTATCTCGTCGGCCCCTCGGGGGTCCACCGACGTACTTCTTCCTCCTATATATACCCACGTACCCCGAAACTATCAAGGGCGACCACGAAAAGCTATTTCCACCACCGTAACCTTCTATATCCGCGACATCCCATCTTGGAGCCGTCGCCGGCGCTCCATCGGAGGGGAAATCCACCACGGATGGCTTCTACAACAACACCATAGCCTCTCCGATGAGTTGTGAGTAGTTTACCATAGACCTTCGGGTTCATAGTTATTAGCTAGATGGCTTCTTCTCTCTCTTTGATTCGGAATACAAAATTCTCCTTCCTCTTCTTGGAGATCTATTCGATGTAACTCTTTTTGCGGTGTGTTTGTCTAGATCCGATGAATTGTGGGTTTATGATCAAGTATATCTATGATAAATATTTGAATATCCTCTGAATTCTTTTATGTATGATTAAGTTATCTTTGCAAGTCTCTTCGAATATTCAGTTTGGTTTGGCCTACTAGATTGATCTTTCTTGCCATGGGAGAAGTGCTTAGCTTTGGGTTCAATCTTGCGGTGTCCTTTCCTAGTGACAGCAGGGGCAACAAGGCACATATGGTATTGTTGCCATCGAGGATAAAAAGATGGGGTTTATATCATATTGCATGAGTATATCCCTCTACATCATGCCATCTTTCTTAATGCGTTACTCTGTTCTTATGAACTTAATACTCTAGATGCATGCTGGATAGCGGTCGATGTGTAGAGTAATAGTAGTAGATGCAGGCAGGAGTCGGTCTACTTGTCACAGACGTGATGCCTATATACATGATCATGCCTAGATAATCTCATAATTATTCGCTTTTCTATCAATTGCTCGACAGTAATTTGTTCACCCACCATAATACTTATGCTATCTTGAGAGAAGCCACTAGTGAAAGCTATGGCCCCCGGGTCTATCTTTTATCATATAAGCTTTCAATATACTTTTATTTGCATCTTTGCTTTTCCAATCTATATTATAAAATACCAAAAACATATTTATCTTATCATATTATCTCTATCAGATCTCACTTTTGCAAGTGGCCGTGAAGGGATTGACAACCCCTTTATCATGTTGGTTGCGAGTTCTTTGTTTGTTTGTGTAGGTGCGTGGGACTTGTGAGGAGCCTCCTACTGGATTGATACCTTGGTTCTAAAAAACTGAGGGAAATACTTACGCTATTGTGCTGCATCACCCTTTCCTCTTCAAGGAAAACCAACGCAAGCTCAAGACATAGCAAGAAGGATTTCTGGCGCCGTTGCCGGGGAGGTCTTCGCTCAAGTAAAGACATACCAAGTACCCATCACAAACTCATCTCCCTCGCATTTACATTATTTGCCATTTGCCTCTCGTTTTCCTCTCCCCCACTTCACCCTTGCCGTTTTATTCGCCCTCTCTTTCCCAATCTTCTTCTCTCTCTTTCTCTTGCCTTTTTCTGTTTGCTTGTGTGTTGGATTACTTGTCGCCATGGCGCAAGATAATACCAAATTGTGTGATTTTTCCAATACCAATAATAATGATTTCCTTAGTACTCCGATTGCTCCTCTTAATGATGTTGAGTCTTGTGAAATCAATGCAGCTTTGCTGAGTCTTGTTATGAAATATCAATTCTCCGGCCTTCCTAGTGAAGATGCCGCTACCCATCTAAACAACTTTGTTGATTTGTGTGAGATGCAAAATAAAAAAGATATGGATAATGATATTGTCAAATTGAAGTTATTTCCATTTTCATTTAGAGATCGTGCTAAAGTTTGGTTTTCATCTTTGCCTAAAAATAGTATTGATTCTTGGAACAAGTGCAAAGATGCTTTTATCTCTAAGTATTTTCCTCCCGCTAAGATCATCACTCTTAGGAACGATATTATGAATTTTAAACAACTTCATCATGAGCATGTTGCCCAATCTTGGGAAAGAATGAAATTGATGATTCGCAATTGCCCTACTCATGGTTTGAATTTACGGATGATCATACAAAAATTTTATGCCGGATTGAGTTTTGCTTCTCGAAATCTTTTAGATTCGGCAGTCGGAGGCACATTTATGGAAATCACCTTAGAAGAAGCTACAAAACTACTTGATAATATTATGGCTAATTATTCTCAATGGCACACCGAAAGATCTACTAGTAGAAAGGTGCATGCTATAGAAGAAATTAATGTTTTGAGTGGAAAGATGGATGAACTTATGAGATTGTTTGCTACTAAGAGTGCTTCTATTGATCCCAATGATATCCCTTTGTCTACTTTAATTGAGAATAATAATGAATCTATGGATGTAAATTTGGTTGGTAGGAATAATTTTGGCTACAATGCTTATAGAGGAAACTTTAATTCTAGACCGTTCCCTAGTAATTCTTCTAATAATTATGGAAATTCCTACAATAATTCTTATGGTAATTTTAATAAGATGCCCTCTGATTTTGAAAATAGTGTGAAAGAATTTATGGTCTCTCAAAAGAATTTTAATGCCTTGCTTGAAGAAAAATTGCTTAAAGTTGACGATTTGGCTAGGAACGTTGATAGACTTTCGCTTGAAGTTGATTCTTTGAAACTTAGATCTGCTCCTCCTAAGCATGATACCAATGGGTCTCTCAAAGCTATGAGAAGTTCCATTGACGATTGCAAGGAAAGAACCGCTAGATTGCGTGCTAAGAAAGATTGCTTTGTTAAAGCGTGTTCTTCTAGTTTCCATGGAAATAATGATGAAAATATCAAAGTTATTGATGTGTACCCTATTAGATCTTTGTTTTGAAATATGAATCTTAATAATGATGGGACTGGAGATGAGTCAACTTTAGTTAAAAGGCGTCCCAATAATTCAGAGTTTTTAGATCTTGATGCTAAATTTGGTAAAAGTGGGATTGGAGAGGTCAAGACTTTAAATAGCATTGAACCCACTATCTTGGATTTCAAGGAATTTAATTATGATAATTGTTCTTTAGTAGATTGTATTTCCTTGTTGCAATCCGAGTTGAATTCTCCTCATGCTTATAGTCAAAATAAAGCCTTTACCAAACATATTGTTGATGCCTTGATGCAATCTTTTGATGAAAACCTTAATTTGGAAGTTTCTATACCTAGAAAACTTAATGATGAGTGGGAACCTACTATAAAGATTAAAATTAAAGATCATCAGTATTATACCTTATGTGATTTGGGTGCTAGTGTTTCCACGATTCCGAAAACTTTATGTGATATTTTAGGTTTCCATGATCTTGATGATTGCTCTTTAAATTTGCACCTTGCGGATTCCACCATTAAAAAGCCAATGGGAAGAATAAATGATGTCCTCATTGTTGCAAATAGAAATTTGGTGCCCGTAGATTTTATCGTTCTTGATATAGATTGCAATCTTTCTTGTCCTATTATTCTTGGTAGACCTTTCCTTAGAACGATTGGCGCGATTATTGATATGAAGGAAGGGAATATTAGATTCCAATTTCCATTAAGGAAAGGCATGGAGCACTTTCCAAGAAAGAAATTAAATTACCTTATGAATCTATCGTGCGAGCTACTTATGAATCAAGTGTCAAAGCTGCCACTACTTAGATCTATCCTCGCTTTTATGCCTAGCTAGGGGCGTTAAACGATAGCGCTAGTTGGGAGGCAACCCAATTTTATTTGTGTTTTTTGTTTTTGTTCCTGTTTAGTAATAAATCTTGCATCTACTTTCTGTTTAGATGTATTTTCATGTTTTATTTAGTGTTTGTGCCAAGTAGAACCTACAGGATAACCTATGGTAATAGTTAATTTGATTCTGCTGAAAAACAGAAACTTTGCGCTCACGAGAAACAATTCAATAAATCACAGAAACGTGCTGTTGCATTGATTCTTTTTGCTGTAGATCAATAGACAAATTGCCTAAGACGTCCTATTTTGGTAGGATTTTTGGAGTTCCAGAAGTATTCGAAAGTTACAGATTGCTACAGACTATTCTGTTTTTGACAGATTCTGCCTTTCGTGTGTTGTTTGCTTATTTTGATGCATCTATGGCTAGTATGTAAGGGTATGAACCATAGAGAACTTGGAATACAGTCGTTTTAACACCAATATAAATAAAGAATGAGTTCATTACAGTACCTTATGTGGTGATTTTCCTTTCTTTGACTAACGGAGCTTATGAGATTTCCTGTTGAGTTTTGTGTTGTGAAGTTTTCAAGTTTTGGGTAAAGATTTGATGGACTATGGAATAAGGAGTGGCAAGAGCCTAAGCTTGGGGATGCCCATAGCACCACAAATATTCAAGCATAGCCAAAAGCCTAAGCTTGGGGATGCCCCGGGAAGGCATCCCCTCTTTCGTCTTCGTTCATTGGTAACTTTACTTGGAGCTATATTTTTATTTGCCACATGATATGTGTTTTGCTTGGAGCGTCGTGTATGATATTAGTCTTTGCTTTTTAGTTTACCACAATCATCCTTTCTGTACACACCTTTTGGGAGAATCCCACTTGATTGGAATTTATTAGAATACTCTATGTGCTTCACTTATATCTTTTGAGCTAGATAATTTTTGCTCCAGTGCTTCACTTATATCTTTTAGAGCACGGCGGTGGCTTAATTTTGAAGAAATTATTGATCTCTCATGCTTCACTTATATTATCTTAAGAGTCTCTTAGAACATCATGGTATTTGCTATGGTTATAAAATTGGTCCTAGAATGATGGGCATCCAAGTTGGGTATAATAAAAACTATCATAGAAGTGAATTGGATGCTATGATCAATTTGATACTTGATAATTGTTTTGAGATATGGAGGTAGTGATATTAGAGTCATGCTAGTTGGGTGATTATGAATTTAAAGAATGCTTGTGTTGAAGTTAGCAAGTCCCGTAGCATGCACGTATGGTAAAAGTTGTGTAACAAATTTATTGCATGGAGTGCTCTTTTGATTGCCTTCCCTTGTGTGGAGGTCAGGGGCGCGCGATGGTTAACTCCTACCAACCTCCCCCCTAGGAGCATGCACATAGTGCTTGGTTTTTGATGACTTATAGATTTTTGCAATAAGTAAATGAGTTATTTTGACTAATGTTGAGTCCATGGATTATACACACTTTTATCTTTCCATCATTGCTAGCCTCTTCGGTACCGTGCCTTGCCCTTTCTCACCTTGAGAGTTGGTGCAAACTTCGCCGGTGCATACAAACCCCGTGATACGATACGCTCTATCACACATAAACCTCCTTATATCTTCCTCAAAACAGCCACCATACCTACCTATTTATGGAATTTCCATAGCCATTCCGAGATATATTGCCATGCAACTTTCCACCGTTCCGTTTATCATCATGACAGACATTACTATTGTCATATTGCCTTGCATGATCATGTAGTTGACATCGTATTTGTGGCAAAGCCACCATGCATAAATTTTCATACATGTCACTCTTGATTCATTGCCCATCCCGGTACACAGCCGGAGGCATTCATATAGAGTCATATCTTGTTCTAGTTTTGAGTTGTATTTCATGAGCTGTAAATATATAGAAGTGTGATGATCATCATTATTAGAGCATTGTCCCTAAAAAAAAGAAAGTCCAAAAAGAAAAAAAGGGAAAGGCCAAAGAAAAAGAGAAAAAAGAAGAAGAAAGGCCAAAAATAAAAAAAGAAATGCCTAAAGGGGGGGCAATGTTACTATCTCTTTCCACACTTGTGCTTCATATAGCGAGTCTCATATGTTGTCACTTTCATATACTAGTGGGAATTTTTCATTATAGAACTTGGCTTGTATATTCGTACGATGGGCTTCCCCAAATGCCCTAGGTCTTCGTGAGCAAGCAAGTTGGGTGCACACCCACTAGTTTCCCTTATTGAGCTTTCACACATTTATAGCTCTAGTGCATCCGTTGCATGGCAATCCCTACTCCTCATGTTGACATCAATTGATGGGAATCTCCATAGCCTATTGATTATCCTCGTCAATGTGAGACCTTCTCCTTTTTTGTCTTCTCCACACAATCCCCATCATTATATTCTATTCCACCCATAGTTCTATATCCATCGCTCACGCTCATGTATTGCCTGAAAGTTGAAAAAGTTTGAGATTGCTAAAGTACGAAAAAATTGCTTGGCTGAAACCGGGGTTGTGTTTGATGGGAGTATTTTGTGTGATGAAAATGAAGCATAGCCTAACTATATGATTTTGTAGGGATGAACTTTCTTTAGCCATGTTATTTTGAGAAGACATGATTGCTTTGATAAGTATGCTTGAAGTATTACTATTTCTTATGTCAATATGAACTTTTATTTTGAATCATTTGGATCTGAACATTCATGCCACAATAAAGAGAAATACATTGATAAATATGCTAGGTAGCATTCCACATCAAAAATTCTGTTTTTATCATTTACCTACTCGAGGACGAGCAGGAATTAAGCTTGGGGATGCTTGATACGTCTCCAACGTATCTATAATTTTTGATTGTTCCATGCTATTATATTACCTGTTTTTGGATGTTTATGGGCTTTACTTTACACTTTTATATCATTTTTGGGACTAACCTACTAACCAGAGGCCCAACCCATATTCTTTTTCTTGTGTGCCTATTTCAGTGTTTCGAAGAAAAGGAATATCGGCAGAGTCCAAATGGAATGAAACCTTCGGGAGCGTGATTTTTGGAACGAACGTGATCCAGAGGACTTGGAGTGCAAGTCAAGAAGTTGCTGAGGCGGCCACGAGGGTGGAGGGCGCCCCCCTACTGGGTGCGCCCCCTATTTCGTGGGCCCCTCGGGCGTCGAACGATGTACTTCTTCCTCCTATATATACCCACGTACCCTGAAACCATCAAGCGCGACCACGAAAAGCTATTTCCACCATCATAATATTCTGTATCCACGAGATCCCATCTTGGAGCCGTCGCTGGCGCTCCGCCGGAGGGGGAATCCACCACAAAGGGCTTCTACATCAACACCATAGCCTCTCCGATGAGTTGTGAGTAGTTTACCACAGACCTTCAGGTCCATAGTTATTAGCTAGATGGCTTCTTATCTCACTTTGATTCTCAATACAAAGTTCTCCTTCCTCTTCTTGGAGATCTATTTGATGTAACTCTTTTTGCGGTGTGTTTGTCGAGATCTGATGAATTGTGGGTTTATGATCAAGTTTATCTATGGGAAATATTTGAATCTCCTTTGAATTATTTTATGTATGATTAAGTTATCTTTGCAAGTCTCTTCGAATTTTCAGTTTGGTTTGGCCTACTAGATTGATCTTTCTTACCATGGGAGAAGTGCTTAGCTTTGGGTTCAATCTTGCGGTGTCCTTTCCCAGTGATCGCAGGGGCGGCAAGGCACGTATTGTATTGTTGCCATCGAGGATAAAAAGATGGGGTTTATATCATATTGCATGAGTTTATCCCTCTACATCATGTCATCTTTCTTAATGCGTTACTCTGTTCTTATGAACTTAATACTCTAGATGCATGCTGGATAGCGGTCGATGTGTGGAGTAATAGTAGTAGATGCAGGCAGGAATAGGTCTACTTGTCACGGACGTGATACCTATATACATGATCATGCCTAGATAATCTCATAATTATTCGCTTTTCTATCAATTGCTCGTCAGTAATTTGTTCACCCACCGTAATACTTATGCTATCTTGAGGGAAGCCACTAGTGAAACCTATGCCCCACGGGTCTATCTTTTATCATATAAGTTTTCAATCTACTTTTTATTAGAATCTTTACTTTTCTAATCTATATTATAAAATACCAAAAACATATTTATCTTATTAGGAACCAAGAACGAGAAAATTAGCAGGATATTTAGCTTTCCCACACAAGATCACTTCAACATCTCTAACAATCCCAATTGGTGAAATAGTATCTCCATTGGCAAGCTTAATTGTAACATCAATATCTTCTATCTCAGTAGGTGCAATATCATGCATAATTTCTTGATATAAGGAAATAGCACTACAAAAAATACACTTCCGTGATGATACGTGTTTGTCATCGTAGGTCGCGTTTTTTGTCATGCATGTACATCCATGACAAATTTATGACAGAATCAAGAGAGTCATGCCTATGCTGTCGTAGAAGTGTTCCATGACATTACCAAAATTATCATCATGTAAGTGTCCACTTCCATGACGATAAATCGTGCGTCATAGAAGTGCTTTCGTCAAGGGTGACCGACACATGGCATACACCGTAATGGAACGCGTTAAGCTATCAGGTCGGGTTTTGGATCCGATAACCCGTTAACAGCCCCGACCAATGGGAAATTTCCACGTGAAATTTTTTTATTGGCCGGACAAAACATGTGTCAGCTCGTCAGTGGGTCAGATAGGCGCCTATGATATGTCGACACGTGCCACGGCCCACCACTGGCCCATTTAGCTTACAAAGCCGGCCCGTTTGACTTGGTCAAAAGTTAACGGACTGGCCCATGAAAAGCCTGTTAACGGTCTCTTCGCAAATAGCCCATTTTACGGCCCGTTAACTCACGGCCCGTTAGGCCCTGAAGGAAATCGGCCCAACAACGTCATGTGGGCCGTCGAATATAACACCAGCCCATTTCACTTTTGGCCCATGTATGGCCCACGACGTCTTTCGGCCCATATGAGGCCTTCGTATCTTTCGGCCCTTTACAGGCCCACGGTGACTCTAGCCCATAATGAACAGTAATTTTCTTTGTACCCGTTAACGGTCCATGCTTTACATGGGCCGTTTCCAGCCCGTGTTAGCTTTCAGCCTATTGACGGCCCATACATTCTTGGGCTCCTTTTCGGCCCTCGATTACTTCCGGCCCGTTACTGGCTTATTCCCCTAATGGGCCAAATTCGGCCCATGGCAAGAGTCGGCCCGTTACTGGCCTGTTATCCTAATGGGCCAAATTCGGCCCATGGCAAGAGTCGGACCGTTTCTGGCCTGTTCCCCTAATGGGCCAAATTCGGCCCATGGCAAGAGTCGTCCCGTTACTCGCCTGTTACCCTAATGGGCCAAATTCGGCCCATGGCAAGAGTCGGCCCGTTTTTGGCCTGTTAACCCGTTGCGCCGTTTCCAACCCATCCTATATTGTGGCCCATTAACGACCCGTTATGCCTGTGACAGAATTAAGCCTTTGCTGTCCTACGGCCTGTTAATGGCCCATTACCGTGCTGGGCCGATACCAATTACGCCCGTTTATGGCCCATGTAGACCCATTTATCCGACGGCCCGAGGCCGACCGATTCTACGGCCCTGTTGGTGGCCCATTTATCGATGGCCTGTAGGAGACCCATGGATCCTACATCCCATATATGGCCCTTGGTAGTTGCGGCCACTAGCAAACCAGGGGAAAATAAGACTAGGAAATAAATAAGGCCGAAACTAATGCTAGGCTATTAAGGCGATTGCACAGATTACATCCACTCGGCATCAAAGATCGCCACCAGTGCAAATATAGGGAACACCCTACACTATACAAAAATGGCTTGCTGTTTTCTTCAGCCATTGGCTGCACGTTAAGAATAAATTTTGTATCGCACCAAAACAAATTACAACTATATAACAAAAGGAAGGTTGGCATAAAACTTAACAGTCTAGCAGATAAATGCACCATCAGAAGTTCAGAAGCTCAGTTCATTTGACCTGACTGTTACGTTTTCATGCTGTATTGTCCGATGGAGCACCATAACCCTTGCCTTCATTTCCCCTAGGCTCATGAACAACGTAGCAAATGTCTGATAGTCTGGTTTCAAAACCATGCATATCTTGACGACATCGAACAATGTCTCTCCTTGTTTCACAAAGGGTCTCTGTTAGGGAATGGACTTGTGTCTGGAGCGCAGATACAACATTGCTTTGAGCTTGCATATCTTGATCATGAGGCAGTTTGGACGATATTGCCTTAACAACCAACCCAGTATTACGCAGGAACGTGCTTTTGGCACTGTTAGTGGACAGGTACTGACCCACTGCAGCAAGAGCTGACATTGCGGTTATAGTTGCCTCGCCACCTTCAGAAGGTGGCGGTTCCACCATTTTTTCCATAGCTCGCTGAAAAGTTGAGGTTTTACATTAGTAGTACCAGAACAGAAGATATTAAGGAGGCAGCAAAACCAAACAAAATAGCTTTGGTCTATATACAGAACTTATTCTGGTGAACCCATGTAAAATATTAGTTGTATTTTATTGCAAAGTACATAATAAAACCAGGTTCCAAACATATGACCATGTACCATCGCTAATGTATTGTCTATTTCTTCACATTGTATTGAGGGCTAAGGATAAAGAGACGAAGTTTATAATACGGTAAGCATAGTATGACATCATTCATATCACAAAACAACTGAGAACAGACAAACAGGCAATTGTAACATTGTGTGGGCAAGTCCAGCACGGAACTAGATTACGGGTCAAGATCAAAGGAACATCACTCCTCTCTTTTAAACCTTGTAAGGTGCAATGATACGCTAAGACAATTGTGTATAAAATTGAAAAGAGTAATAGACATTGGCTGCAAACCATGCAGTTCAAGGCACAAGTCAGAGTAAGTAGTAGTTAAAAGGCATGAGGATTAAGGACTTACAACAGCGGCTTTGACTGGTGTAGTCATGCCCTTCTTCTTGCTGGTGTGACAGTCCTTGAAGATTTCCACAACATTTGGTTCAGGTACTTTTTGGTCCTTGCGGGCTTTCCTCTGCATTTCGAACAAGTCAATATAGATCTGATAATATGGTACAGCGAAAAGAGTGAAACAACAGCTAATTACAAGAGCCTCGCAGTGTGCAATATAGCTACGAGATCCTGTCGTCTGTTGGAATTTCACTTTCGTACGGTTGGCCTTGTTCTTTGAACAGTTCACCTACAAGAAGATAGATTTGTGTGGCACATGCGTAAATAGGACTTCAACATGTGATCTGATCACATATATATAATGTACCTGATACTTCGGATCAGACCAGTGTTTAACAAGGCCCCTCCAGTCTTCATCCGATATATTTTCCACTGGAGATGTTTGGGAAAGTTCACTGTTAGCCTTGCCTTCAAAGTGAGTTTTCCTCAAGTTATACCGATACTGTCGCAGAGCAGACTTGAAAACATGGGTGCAAGCTTGTCTGGTTGCATCATCTTGGCTATCCAACTTGAACCTCATCTGTTGAAAATTATGGGAGTCTCATTATCAGCAACCTAGAAAGTATGGGACAGAGCAAGACGATATTACTAGTTTCCATACATAACCATACTTACAGATAAATGGTCGAGGAAGGTGTTGAACTGGGTTTCGTCTTTGTCATTCCTGTACTGAATCCATGTTGGGAGGATACGTACATGACACCTAACGGCAACCGCTGCCTCTGATACTAACTTGGCTGACTCTGTAGCATCACGTGGCCTTTTTAAACCTGCCTCAAAACGGATCTCCATTCTTCCTCCTCTAGATTTAGTTAACCTATCGAGCAATATCCCTGATGTTTGTTTCCTCTTGCGCCTAGGTGCTAGTCCAACAACGAACATAGGAAGTGTTAGTGTACATCAAACTGTGAGACTACATATAAAGAAGCATGCAACTGTAACTTGACTCCAGCAACTACCTTCTTGCTGTTGAAGCTCACAAGGTTCATCTGATATTGCCAACTCGTCTTGTGTCAAGAGTGCTTGGGAAGTAGTGTCAGGTGGCAAGGGAGCTTGGGAACGTGCTGCTAGCTCAGTTGACGCACGAGTAAGTCGTGCAGCTGGTAGTACTGTGGTAGGTGTTGCAAGAACTAGGGTTGTCTCTGCTTGTTTGGTGGCAGCTATTTGTTTCTGTTTGGCTTTTTTTGCAGCTCGTGTAGCATGGGATGGCGTGTTTGTAGAATTTTCCGCTGGACTTTGACCTTCTATTGCACCATCAGTACCAGCAGAATCTGCAGGATTCATCCGCTTCTCATTCCCTGCCATTCTGTGTTTCTTCCTCTTTCTCTGTGCCATGTTAAGTCAAGCCGACAAGAAAAACGAATAACAATTTAGTTCTTCAGAACAAATTGATGCGTGATGCAGACGAACTGAACTTTGATGTTAGACAACCACATGATAGGAGGATGTAATATGTATGAAAAACAGGACGGAAGAGATAACCAGAACTATGATGTGTAAACTAAGAAGAAGACATTTCACCAAATTAGAAGCAATGGAATGGAAGGTAGACACCATATGAAAGATGCTACAAATATCGCTCTGCCAAGTTAACAGTGTCTCATCATAAATGGCGTTTAAACAAATGTGAAGCAGTACAAGAAATAAATCATATGCAAGATGCAAACAACATCACACTACCATGTTAGAGGTCTCTCGTCATTAGTGCCATTGCATATTCACAACATTGCATATTCACAGCTTATGATGTGTAAACTAAGGAGAAGGCATTTCAACAAATTAGAAGCAATGAAAGCTAGACACCATATGAAAGATGCAACGAATATCACTCTACCAAGTTAAAACTGTCTCGTCATAAGTGCCATTTCAACAAATTAGTAGTACAAGCTAGAAAAGAATGTGAGATGTAACCTATATCACACTCCGAAGTCAAACGTGTCTTATGATAAGTGATTGTTGCAGGTTACACAACAGTAGTAATTTGATGTAAGAACATGGTGTGATAGACAGATATTGTATGTTCTAGAAACAGGAACACGTGTCTTATTCAAGTATAATGTGTAAAGTAAGCAGATGGAATTCAACAAAATTAGAAGCAATACAAGCTAGACATCACACATAACATGCAACCACATATAACAGTGCCAAGTTAGAGGGAGCACCGGTGATGCTGCACTAGGGGAGACGTGCTCATCATAAACACAGCTTTGTTGAGTGTCTATGCATGTGTTGTCTTGGAAATCATCTTGGGGGTGTGGAGGAGTAGAAACTGTAGAGGCCCTCCATTCGGAAGGAGCACCTTTATCCGCTGCCTTGCTAACTTCCTTCCGCTTTATTGATTTTGAATTGTCAAGTAAAACCGACAAGAAAAAGCAATAAAATTCTCTCTTCAGAACTCATTCATGCATGATACTGACAATCACTACTTTGATGTAAGGCAAACACATGATACCAGGATGGAATATGTACGAAAAACAGGACGGCATGGCATGTTCACAACTGTTTGTGTAAACTAAGCAGAAACCATTCCAGCAAATAAGAAGCAATGCAAGCTAGACACCACATGAAAGATGCAACCAATATGACTCTGCCAAGTTAAAAGCGTCCCATCATAAATGGAATTTCAACAAATTAGAAGCAGCGCATGCTATAAATCATATGAAAGATGCAACTAATATCGCACTGCATATACTAAAGGTGTCTCGTCATATTGATTGATGCGGGATACAAAAAAACAATAGTTTTATGTAAGGACATGCTTAATAGACAGATGTACTATGTACTAAATACATGAATGCATGTCACATTAACAGGTATAATGTATAAGCTAAGCAGACTACCACATGCAGTTTAACCAGATTGGAAGAATTACAATCTAGACACCATATGCAACATGCAACCACATATCACGCTGCCAAGTTAGAGCAAGCACCTGCGATGCTAGTGTAGGGGAAATGCTGTAATCAACTACAGAGCTACGTTCACTATCTTCATCTAGCATTTCTGTTTCTTGAGAATCATGTCGGGAGGCTGACGTTGCATTCTTTAAATGAGGAGTAGTCCCCTTGCCTGCTTGCCTCGTCATAAGTGATTGATGAGGGATACACAAGAACATTAGTTTGATGTAAGAACATGGTTAATACACAGATGTACTAGTATGTACCAAAAACAGACAGGCGTGTCATATTCAAAGGTATAATGTGTAAGCTAAGCAGATGCAATTTAACCAAATTGGAAGCAATACAAGCTAGACATCCGGCTGGAGTGGTGAGCATGATCATCTAGGACCTGAGAGCCCGGTGGGAAGCGGGCTGCTTCACCACCATCGCAACTTTTTAGTTGGCTTCCAGGTGGTGCCTATCTTTGCTGGGCTTGTCACTGGCTTGGCCAGTGCCCTGACTAGCTATTTGTCTCACGGGATGGTGGATCATGTAAAAAAATATCTTTCCTTATTAGACCGACTTCGGCCTTTCGAATACAAGCTAGACACCATATGGAACATGCAACCACATATGACACCGCGAAGTTAAAGCAAGGACCTGAGATGGTGGTTCATTGCGAGCGAGGCCATCAACTCCAGAGCTACGTTTACCATCTCCATCTGTAGACACTGCACCCTTTATAGCGCTGTAACGTGTCGTGCATACCCGCAAAGAAAGCTGGCGCGACTTCTCTCTTTTCTTTACTGCTTCTCTTTCGGCAGAATCTGAAATACCCTTGCATAAAAACACAATAGTGAGAGTATGGGTGAAGTGTGTGTAGAACGAGTGCACTGTAAAAGTAGCAGATAGCAGATTCTACTCCGTATGATTTTGTAATATATGAGCACAGGAAATGCAGGTACTCCTCCAGCACACCACCACATGTGGTCATATCTAAGATAACAGTCAACTGAAAAGAAATAGGTCAGTCGATTTTTTTAATGAACCGTCCGATCTATAAGGAACGGGCAGATGGCCTTCTTCTACCTTCCGCTAGTCACTGTTGACGATCTTTCTCGAACCGCCAGCGACCACCGGACCAGACCCCTGCCTCCGCCGCCCCGCTCTCCCCTCGACTTCACACCACCGCCGTGCTTGGCAGTGCCCCCAGGCCATCCCTTTAATCCCGGCCGACCTCCAGTCTCCAGATCGGGCGCCAATAGATCTCGGCCGCACACGCCCCTAAGATAAACACCAAGGCGCTGCTTCCCCGGCGTAATAGGCGTACTAGCGCCTGTTACACCGGGGAATGCTTCCATTAATTGGGAATCAACTGGCCAAAAATTGAAATTCAGGGGGGCGACGGACCTCTAGCTAAGGTGAAATAGTATATGAGGAGAAACCTTGTGCATCGCGAGTTACTAGGAACATCTAGTATGAAGAAGAAGCGATCAACTAGTGTCTTCTGTGGGATGAATACTGTGCAAGCAGACACATAAGATTTGCACGAATAAGGGAAGAGGAGTACCCGTATCGGTTGCCAGTGTGGTGTCGATATGTCACATCGACCTTCTTGTTTTTCCTGGGGGAACCGATGTTTTGGAGAGCCGTTGTTCCTTGGACAAACCCATGGCCAAATTGTTGACTATGTTGCCATGGCCGTATATCAGCGGAGGGGAAGCAGATCCGAGGCGGCAAAGGACGGCGTAGCAGGAACAGCTCCGGTGCGGTGGACGGTGGCGAAGTTGGAGCGGCAGCGGTGAGGCGCAGGACGACGTGGTTGAACTGGCTCGGGTACGGACTGCTCAGCCTCGGCTTCAACTACTAGCCGTGGAGGGCGTTGCGGTTGAGGTTGCGGTGGACGCCGACATCGGGGTATTGGCTCCGGCGTGATGGAGGAGGGCGGCGGTTGATGGGTGGGATGGAGTGGCGGACGGAGGATGCCGGGGTTTCTCAGCTGGTGGAGAGGTAGTTTTGGCGCCCATGGAGTACAAATGGGGAATCGGACGGGTGGGGTGGGGGGTGAACCATGTTTCGGTCTGGGACACACTTGTTTTTGGCTTTTTTGCAGAAGATGGGACGCGCTTGTTTCAAATTTGGGGAAAGTACAAACTTTACCCCCTCTTAAATTTCGGACCTACTGCGGGTCGGGGGTAGGATGGTAATCCCGGGTGTCCCAAATAGTGGGAGGGAGCGATTTCGGCCGCGTGCATGTGAGCTTAGGTGGCCATTGTGTATGAATGTTTTTCGGAGGCGGTTGCGTGGCGTCTAGATGAAGCTACAAAACTACCCCGGTTTAGACCTTTGGACGTCGGGCCGGTAGGTTTCACGGGTCGGAGTTATTAGAAAAGTAATTTCCTTGTACTACCAAACATTGGTCTCACGCAGTTTCGGGCGAGTAGAGGCTCTTTTGGCGCTTCGTTCAAAATTTTGAAACACAAGCATTCACGTTTAGAGTACTCTTGAACTATGAGGATTGACCTAAATAGACAACGTTATATTTGACCTTTTATGTTTGAAAACCTCATTAAATTATCCGCTTCTTTTTGAAATTTTGACACTTGAAAATCCTATAACTACGATTATTTTGGAATGGAGGAGCTAAATTTGAATCTATTTTGTACACGACTACATATGCTATTATGTACAAAATCAGAGCAAAGATTGGTGCCCCCATAATTTAGGTATGGTTTACAAATGCCATGATATCAAATTCAAATAATTGAATGGACTTCATGTTGAATTCGATTTTTTTAAACCACCTTAAGTTGAATTCAAATGTATGCTAGTTCATAGGTAGCTATTTATAATGTTCATTGTGTAACTTTCGTATGTATAATGTGCTTTACACACACAACATGAACTATACTCACGTTTATATTCGATTGCTAAAGCGATGCATTGTCTGGAGTTCAAAATACTAACTATATGGATAAATTGTGTCGAATAATAACATAGACATGCTCAAATTCGATAGAATCTAGATGTCTGATGGATCAATGACCGCTCCTTACGCGAATTGCAAATATCATGATCCCATCCTAATATTTGGATACAATTTATATCTTTAATCAATTTGTACAACAGTCTTTTACGTGTAGTTTCACTCTCCATCAGTGGTCTCTCACACATGCTCACACACTCTATCATGAGGTGTCTTTCTCGCACACATGCTCTAGATATTACCCTCCCTCCCTCTCGTAACCATTTACAACTGTTTTCACTAACCTTTATCACAAGCACTCTTCCTCTCGCAAACATACACACGCACAATCCCCATCGACCCTTTCTATATACATGGACCTGCCTACGTGTCTCATGTACGCACATTATCTTTAGGCCTGTCTCTCACGCATTGTCTCACACCTGTCTTCCTAATCGACGTGTATGATTCTAGCAGAGCATTCTGTAGGATGCCCCTTAAAAATTTAGGTTGGATGAACAATAATATCAGAGATAAAGGGGTTACCTTAGTCCGAGAACCTAGGGTTACAAATCCTAGCCGGCTTTGTCAGTGGACACAGAGTCCTTCACAATTATGCTATCTTTGTCTTGTACGACTAGTCATCCATGGGTCTTCCTAAATGCGTCACGGGCCGACCAATGTGGAGCAGGACGGAACCAAACAAAGGGCCTCACCTCGACCCACCGGACCTCACGCGGTGACACACCCTCTGCCCCCTCGTCTCATTATCTTCTCACACCCACACATACCAACACAAACACCACACACATAGAAAATTTCTCCTGGTGCCTCTATTCCCTCCCCCCTTGCATATACACATTCAAGGGAATGGAATCTCTCGTCGTGACGTCATAGTCGTCTCTCTCTCTCTAGACCACTCTCATTTCTCGTGCTATCTCTCCCACGCCCCCCCTGTCGGCCCCTCCTAGGCCCCGCCAAATGCATCAACTACACATTCACACATGTTACATCACGTACCCCATTGATCTAAAAAGCCTTCTCTTCACGTTTATTTCGCATACAACATTCCTTTTGAATAAAGAGTGGCCAAAAAATTATTTTACAGTTTCTACATATATACAACATTACAAAGTTATATGGAGGAGTATGAACGCTAATTTGCATTGCATGGTGCCCACAATGATATTTATTCCGCACTGTGAATTTGTATATTTTTATACTATATACAAAGTTAGTCATAATAAAGAGAAACGAAGAGCATCTCTCTCTCCATCGCATACCCCCCTGTACGCCCCTTTCAGGTATGCACACAAAACTATCTCCAGGTCCTCTAAAAGTAAGCCCCCAGAAAATTCACGCATGTTTCATCTTTCTCTCGCGATATATGCAATGACGATCATTGTATTTGAAGCGAAAGCACAATACGCACATTGGACTTTAGAATCCACTCATTACGGTCACCATTTATGTTTAGTGGTTATTATACAGTCACGGGCTCACCGTACAACTCTGTATTTGCTCATGACATGACTAGTTGACCAGTTAAACGCTCCACGTGGCACCTCTAGTGTTGCATCACATTATCTCACTACCATCGTGCCCACCTGTCGACTTGTATCTACTCTACATATACACTCTTATAAAATACATAAAATACACTCTTATAAAAACAGAGTTGGTGATGATGGTGTGCCTGCCATCTTGCAATATAGGCCATCCGATTTATATCTGACAGATTGGAAATAAACTATGGCAATTTTGTAAAAAGGTACCCACACACCTCTCCACATTTGCAAATAAGGCGTTCCCTCGTTCATCCTTTTCTCTCACAAGATAAACAAGTCATACAAATGCATCTTGATGTTACGTGCAACGCACGGGCATCTTGCTAGTAAGAATGAAAACAAACGACAAAAAAATATTTGGACTGTGGTTTGAAGTCATGACCGCAGGGAGAGCGGACAAGGTGGCCTTTTAACACACAGGAGCTAGTGTGGT
This sequence comes from Triticum aestivum, assembly GCF_018294505.1. Lineage (NCBI taxonomy): Eukaryota > Viridiplantae > Streptophyta > Magnoliopsida > Poales > Poaceae > Triticum > Triticum aestivum. Next base: position 117,035,248 of record NC_057798.1, read on the forward strand.
GATTATACACACACACACACGCATGCACACGAACTGCATCCACGCAACACTCACACAAACACATGCACCCACACACGCACGCAACACTCACACGTACACACACAACCACGCACACACGCAACACTCACACACACACGTACATGCATGCATGCACACACCAGTACACCACACGACGAACACACACTCTCACGCTCAAGTGCTCAACCTACACGTGTATGCGCACACATCAGGCCCTGACAGACACATACACAACCAGGTGATTCCCGCGCACGGGTTGGAGCCTTGTCGTGCCTGCGTAAATTTGTGTTTATCTGACCTTTTCCCTATACGAACTGATAGGTGGGACCCACAAGGAACATGGTCAATTTAACTAGTCAACATGGCGCCATGCAGACTATTTGACTGGTCAACAGAGTGCAATCCGATGCTGAACCGTGAGGAAGCGACTGTATAATCACCACAAAACATATATAGTGACTGTAATCAGGTTATTCTGAAGTTTGGTGACCGTATTACGCCTTTCTCTCTGTAGGCCCTCCAAAACTACATCTCTACACGTTCTCGCATGTTACAGCACTACTACTACACTCTAACACAATAAATCATATGTGTTTTTAGTTTTACTAGATATCATATTGTTACTAGTATAATTATTCAGTTTGCATACATTAAAATTGCCTTTGAGATGTATGGCCAATATCATCTACCGTGCGGGAAAAATCCCGCCCTTTCCTGTTTAATCGGGTTTGTATCGATGGATCGTGCGAAACAGCAAAACTATAGTACTATACAGTACAAGTGACAGTTCACTGGGCCGTCGTGTCGTCTACTCCTCCGTCGTAAGAGTGGAGCGCTCGCTTTCATAAATCTTCTAGTCCCTTTCGCCGACATGTGGGACATCAAGCTACCGGGTCCACGTGCCATACCGGAATACAGTGCAGAGCAGCCGGGGTGAAGCACCCCAGTCATGGCGCCGGCGTAGTAATGAGCAATGAGGCGTCAAATCACAAAGATGCACCTTTCCCACAGTTAAGTTGGAGGGACGAAGTAATAATGCTAAAAAAAGAAGTTGGAGGGACGAAGCAACCATCATTTCACTCGTTGCTGAATCCGCTTCTCCCTCATCTTCTTCAACTTAACCATGTGTTGCTTCTGCCGTTGTTCTGCCTCATGTGGGACGCGGATCGGCTTGGTAAAGCACTGACACGTGGGACCGCATGTTAGCAAACCGCCAGGACAACGTCCTCCGAAAATAAGAAACCTCCCCCGCCATCCGCGCGGCAAAATCACCTCCTTTTTACTAATCTTGATTCTATAATTTTTTAGATCAATATAATTGAGATTTGTATAGATAGCACACAGGAGCAAAACCAAGTGGTACGGTTAAGGGCATCCACAATGTGTAGCCAAATGTGAAAATAGCTTTTGGCATCGTGGGAACCATTGTGGACGGTGTTGCCAAAGCCAAAAAGATGGAACCGAAGCTCCCTGATTGATTGATTGAAGGAATAGAAAAATGCAACGTCTCTCCTCTTTCTCCCATGCTTGGACGCATGTAGTACAGTATAGAGCACAGAGTCTACTCCCCTGTCCCTTCTATCACAAATCACAAAGCAGCGAGGCGTCAAATCACAAAAGCACGGACGAAGCAACCATCATTTCACTCTTCGCTGACTCCGCTTCTCCATCGTCTTCTTCGAGAAACCATCTCACCGCACTAGTACTCCTAGTAGTACTAGTCCTTTGGTTCAACGGACTTCCTGGATGCAAATAAGGCGGTTGTCTCGGCTTGCAGGCGGCACTTGCGAACGACTTACCGTGGTCTCCCTCAATGGTGTTCTCCGTCGAACGCACTTCGCCAAACCACAAAAAAAAGATATCGTCGACATCACCGCAATGGGGAAGGAAGTCAAATATAGTTACTACCTCCATTTTTTGTACACAAGGCCAGTATATCAAAATTACAATTTGCAAAGGGCCACTAACACTAATCGAGGCAAAATTGATGGGGTTAGCAACCAAGGACATTAATATCCCCTGCATGCATGCGGAAGTGAGAAGGTTGGTTTGCATGGCGCTGCATTGATCAAGCGATGAGGAGTGAGATGGTTAGCTCTTTGGTCTTTGGAGAAAAAAATATGCATTAATTGACACGTGAAACGAGGATTTGTATCGATTAAATCCCGCGAAGGAAAACCCCGCCTTTCTTTTTTAACACTAGTACTCCTAGTACGTACGTACTTATCCTGTTTGGGTCTAGGCCTTGCATTGCCAAACTTCGCCACACATTTTTGCCAAGCTTGCCTAAAGTTTTCAAAATGAGAAGGAGGTACACTTGCGCACGGCTGTCGCGGTCGCACCGCCCCCTCACACGGTCGCTCCTGCACGCCGCGGTCGCACCGCACCCTCACATAGTCGCTCCTGCACGCCGCAAACCCAACCAAGGGAACGCACCCTCACTGACACGTGCTGTCTCATGTGAACAAACCAAACTCAGCCATCGTATCGCTGACACATAATTTCGTTCATAGAGTATGTTTATCCAACCGCATGTTGGGGAGTATCCGTACGGCCCGTGCGGTGGTCTGTTGGGGAAGAAGAAGAGGTGAGGAAGAAGGAAAGAAGGGTTCGGAGATGTAGGATATTCATCCAACCGCCTGAAATGGTAGACTGACCCAAGTCAGGCGACTTTCATAACAAATATAAGTTTTTACACATCAAAAGATCTATAAAACAACAACATAAATAAAAACTATCACTGCTCGCGGAAAGAGACGGCCTCGTCGTCTTTGGCTGCCGGCGCGAACCAGCCGTAGCTGCCGACGTGTGTCTCCGCACCATGGTTGTCCTCGGCCTCCAGCTACTCGTTCAAGCGGAGCGTGCGGGCTCTCTGCACAGGCGTCAGCACAGCCCGGTTCAAGACGAGGACGTCTGGTTCCGCCTGCAGGAGCGCCTCGATGGCAGCGGCATCCGCGCGCTCCGTGTCGAGTCGAGCCTCCGCCGCCTGGTTCAAGTACAGTACGTCCGGTTCCACCTGCAGGAGGGCGTCGATGAGAGCAGCATCCACACGATCTACGTCGGGTCAAGCCTCTTCCGCCCGGTTCAAGTCCAGGACGTCTAGTTCCGCCTGCAGGAGGACCTCGATGGCAGCGGCATCCGCGCGCTCCGCCTCAAGTTGAGCCTCCGCCGCCCGGTTCACATCCACAACATCTGGTTTCGCCTGCAGGAGAGCCTCGATGGCAGCGGCATGCGCGTGCTCCACGTCGAGTTGAGCCTCTACCTCCCGGTCCTCCTTTAATATCGCCATGTTGAACCGCTGGTCCGCCTACACCATGGGTGACTCGGACACCGGCACGAAGTCGACATCCATCATCTCATACCCATCGGGGGCCTTCTGCGCCGCGACCTCCACCATGAACATTCGATCGGCTTCCTCCTCCTCGTAGCCTGGCTCCAGAGAACTCGGGGATTGGCCCGCCGCAAAGCGAGCTTGGGAACGGAGGCCTGTGGCGCCGACCGCCGCCGCAATTTCTGCGCGGCGCTCCGGCGTCAGCATCTTGTAGTAAGTGATCTTGCAGCGCACCATGGCTTTCCGGCGAACTAGGGGACGCTTGATGCGGGCTAGGGGATCGAAAGGTGGGGGAATGGGCTAGAGATTTGTTGTGGTTTTAGGACAGTGGCTGGCATAGGCCGAGCAGCGAAGGTTCTGGTGTGAATAGTGGTTCCGGTGACGACCGGTCAATCGGTATTGACTGTACATCGCTCTTGTCGTGTTCGCATTGCAGCCGGGCACGCTGGACCCTCCACGTCGCTCACCGAATGGAACGCGCTTCGTCTTGCGTTTTCGCTCGCTTGTGGGACCGCAGTTGAGAGCAAACCGACGTCCGTCCCCCTCCCCCGCCCGCGTCATTTATTATACTACCACTCCCTCCGTTTTATGCGGAGTAAATAAAAACAGAGGGAGTACCTGACGTGGCCGAACCCATTGAGTAACTGACATGCGGGGCCTAGCAAGCATGGGGTCCGCCAGTAAGTGACCGAAAGGGAGGGCAAGGTAGGGATACCTACGTCAGAGGATCCACTTCCACTACTACTCCCTCCTTCCATTTACTATACAGGGCCTAATGCGTTTTTCGAGGCTAACTTTGACCAAATGTTAGAGTAATAATATATGACATGCAACTTACACAAAGCATACGGTCAAATTCGTATGTGAAAGGAGTTTCCAATGATATAATTTTCACATTATACATCTCATGTACTCCCTCCGTTCAAAATTACTTGACTTTCATTTGTTCAAAAATGGATGTACCTATATACTAAAACATGTCTAGATACATCTATATTTTAATAAATGGAAGTCATGTATTGTGGAACGGAGGGAGTACTATTAATCTTGTCAATAGTCAAATTGGAAACCATCTCGAGTACAAATCTAGGAGTACGTACGAATCTAACAATATTGATTGGGCGTTGTTGAATGTTGATACCTTCTTGATCAAAGTAGAGATACTTTGACTACACATAAAACCTATATGTAAACTAGAAAGGATAGGAGGGAGTATATTGTACGTTCAAAAACGAAACGAACATTGAATACCCTTTATATATGATTTGCGGATGCTATGATCACCGGTTCAAAATTTTGAATCCGCCTTAGGTATCACGTGCCCCCACTCGTTCCCTCTCGATTTCATCTCGGGGTCCGGAGATCTATTGAAAGAGGACTAGGGTGGGTACATGCGAATGATACTCGGCGGAATGTTCAAATGAGGCATGCGGGAGGATGGACTCGACTGGAGGGCGACATGATCGATGGAGAAGAGGGTTGGAGAGGAATGAGAAATAAGCAAACGCCACATGATTATACTTGAACTGCTCAAATAAACAATAAGTTGTCTCGCTTGGCCTACATAGTGAAAGGCCTAATGCGCAACGCGGAGCACTGACGCTCGAATATGGCCGGGAAAACAGGGAAACCGACATGTGGGGCACACCCGTCGGGACGACGTAGCGCAGACTAGTCCAATGGAGGAGCTGGCCCACGACCTCCTCGCCGCCGACAACCGTTCATGTGGGTCGTTGGGGCCAACAACGGGGCGCAGCTCCAGCACCGCCTCTGGACACGGCGACCGCGGTGAGCGACACGCTCATATCGTCGCTAGACACGGTCGGTTTCAGTGTGCCGAGGGTGGCGTTAGTGCTGTGGCACGACCAACAGTATGTTTGGTTTGTGCCCAAGGTTGCCCCATCAAAGCATTGGGTAGCCAAAATTTTGGTTGAGGTATTGGTTGCCCATGATTTGGCCGACATTGGCAAGAAAAATGAACTAGAGTTGGCTAGAGTTCATTGGCATGCCAAAAAATGGCAACCATCCAAACAAAGACCAATCTTTGGGTCATGACCAAAATTTTGGTTGAGGTATTGGTTGCCCATGATTTGGCCGACATTGGCAAGAAAAATGAACTAGAGTTGGCTAGAGTTCATTGGCATGCCAAAAAAATGGCAACCATCCAAACAAAGACCAATCTTTGGGTCATGACCAAAATTTTGGTAAGGTGCACTTTGGCCACAATCCAAACACACCCCAACACCCGGCTCGTCGAGGATGCACGGGGCGCCGCGACGCGTCCGCGGAGTGGTGTAGCGCGGCCAACTGCATCCTCTGGACCTGAGACCATGCCGGGTCGTCTTGCTTTTTCAATGACATGCGGGGATCGCATGTGAGCAAAGGGCATCTCCAACGTTGCCACGACCGCAGCTGACTACCCTGGCACACCAAAACCCTCGTCCCTCGCGCCGTCGCGCGGTGCGTTCCCAGCCGGCGCCAGCTGCCCGCATTCATGCCGTCTGTTCGTATGTCATCGTTAAGAGGCTCGGTGCCCGAGGAACCAACTCCGGCGACTTAATGACGCACCCGGACGCTTGGCCTCACCGGAATGCGCTATTAAAGCGGCAACGCCCAGCTAACCTCCACACCATAGGGCATCGTCCTCCTACCTGGCACCACATCCGCCATGACCGCAAGTGTGAACGCTCTGCGGGAGAGCTTGTCTTCGGGGATGAAGCTCGAGGTCGCCACCCTCGCTCAAGTCGCCCCTCGCGACGCAATAGCGGCGTAGCCGGATGCGGACGCGACTGCACAAGCGGTGGCCACGCCGGCGACCGACAATGGGAGCACCGTCAGCCACACGTCCTTCTTTCCGCCGTCCAACGTCCGAAACTGCCGAGGTGGGGGACTCCTCCGAGGATGAGTAGGGCATGTGAGGCGACAGGGCATGGTGTGCCAACTGGCCGGTCCGTCTCCTGTGTCCTACTTTTCCTCGCCGGAGACCGCACCTTCACTTCACGGGTCTTGAACCCCGCCCCCGTACATAGAGATCATAGATGGAGGACGTCGGTCGCCGCCATAGAATAGGTTTAGGGTCGGGTTTCTTTTATTTTTCTGTCATATAAAAGTTCGAAATGTAATGAAAATCTGCCATGTTTGCAGTAATCTCCGCCAGTGTATATGAACTTTCACAATAATATACATATTGTAGGTGTACTAGCAAGATGCCCGTGCGTTGCACGGAAGATCAAGATCTTGTGGGAGAAAAGGATGAACGATGGAAAGCCTTATCTTCAAATGTGGAGGGGAGTGCGGGTAAATTGTCATAGTTTCCTTCCTATCCGTTAGATATAGATCAGACGTCCTATATTGCAGGATGACAGGCACACCATCATCACCAACTCTGCTTTTTTATTGAACTGAGAAAAATCTAACATGCGAAGTAAAATAAACACATAGGGTCAATACATACACAAATTATCTTAGGCACTCCAATAGTACGTTCACTACACATTCACGCATTTCACATCTTTCTACATCTACGAGAACCTATGAAAGGGTTAACGTAAATTGCCTCTCCCTCTCCTCCCCTGATTTTCATGGCGGTGGGCCCCTCCCTCCCCCCAATCTACAATCAACAACTTACACGTTTCACATTATGTTAATTACGCAACTGGGATTACGTAGGTGTAGCATTACTCGTCCTAAAAAACCCAACTAAGCCAACCTCCCGGCATATCGCGCGGGAAAAGACCCGGCCGCACGTTTTAGTCGGGATTACCGGATTACTAGTAGTAGTATCGATGGATCGCGCGAAGCAACAATTTTTTTGAGGGGGCGAAGCACCTAGTTTTTTAGGAAAAAAGGAGGTACACTCACATCAATCCTATCGTGGTCGCATTGCACCCCACACATGTTTTGTCCTGCACATGGCTCACGCAAACGGAACGCGCTTTGGCTTGCCTCTTCACTGACACGTGGGACTGAACTTGGAGAAACCAGCCATGCGCCAAACTCCCCCCGCCCACCGCGCGAAAATCCTCCCCCCCCACACAAAAATCCCCCCCAAATCCGATTCATCCGCCCTTCGGCCAACTAGCCAATAATATTCCCCAAACCCCCCTCCCCCCCGTCCCCCTCAACTCCATTCACTCCGCCAAAGCCGCCCTCCCTGCCGCGCCCATACATCGGCGCCGCGGTTCGTCGAGGGGACGCAGGGCGATTCTCTCGCTCCCACAGTACACTCTCGTAGACTGCCGTCCTCTAGCCGCGCCGCCACCTGTGGCTACGTTCTTGTGGAGACGCACGACGGTCAGCGCCGCCACCGCTGGCAACGTTCATGTGGAGATGCACGACGGTCAGCTTCTCCCACGGTACACGCATTCTAGACTGAGGCCCCGTTCATGTCGGTGTAGCGCTGAATGTTAGCTGAGAGATGCTGTTAATCTCACTGTTTGCCGAAGTAGTTTACTGTCAATATGCTCTGCTTAAGAAGCTTCCTTGCCCTGTTCTGCACTCAATCTGCTTAGCTGAGATAGCATGCCAAGGCCGATTAGTTGCTAAAATATCCTGCCATATAATTATTGTGACGTAGATTGCCATGGTCTAGTAGCCAATCTGTTAGGTGAAATAGCTCTACACCGTTTTATACTCGATCTTTGTTGCTGCGATGGCCTTCGATAGTTCGATGGCTGTGTGCTCGGCCTCATTGACTGCTGAAAGAACCTGCCATAATTTAGCACTCAAATTTGTTTGCTGAATTTGCTTTACATATATTTCGTTACTTAGATCTGCTCGTCCAAATATCTTGCCGTAGCTTTAGACATCGACCTATGTATTTTTTTCTGAACTTCATAATAAAGCATATATGTTTTTCCTGTAATATCTAGTAGAAGAACTAATTTGTATGTCTAACAGATGGACATGACTTGGATAACATCTGCTCAAAGATTCTCCGCTGCATATGTCGAGGGGGTTGAAAACTTCATGAACTTTATCAGAGCTGAGTACGGTGGTCCGAATTCAGATGTGCTCTGCCCGTGTAGCAGTTGTATGAATTCAGTTATAAGACCCCAGTCAACTATGCAAAATCATCTACACTTATATGGGATGTAGGTCAAATATACTAGGTGGGTTCATCATCGTGAAGCTGTGAACGTCAATGTTATTGACTACATGGAAGTAGCAGATCACCATCTTGATCTGCCTGATGCTTAGGTGGAAGAGGAGGAGGAGGTGGTGGTGGCGGAGCCAGTGAGTTTGACCAACATTGAAACAATGCTACGAAATGCTCGTGCATTCCATGAACTTTCACCTGCAGAAGAAAAACGGTGGGCCCGCATGTTGGAACAATGCAACGTTGCTGTCACCCCAGGAAATAAGCTGTCAGTATTCTCAGCTATGGTAACCTTTCTTCATGTGAAGACATCTGAGTGGATGACCAACAAATCATTCGATGCGATGTTGGCTGCTTTCCACAAATCTTTCCCAGATGCGTCTGAGCTGCCACACACCTACAGTAAAATGAAGAATTTCCTTCGTGTAGTTGGAATTGGATATGATATGATCCATGTTTGTAAGAATAATTGTGTTCTGTTCCGGAAGGATTATGCCAACTTAAGTGAATGCCCGAAATGCAAATCATCAAGATGGAAAGATGGCGATGCTGTGAAGAGGATTCCTCATAATGTTCTGAGACATTTTCCAATTACACCAAGATTGCAGAGGTTGTTTCATGATGCTGAAACAAGAGAGGATGTACTATGGCATTCTAGGAACCGGGAGTACAGAGATCAGAATGTAATGAGCCATCCATCTCATGGTAGTGAGTGGAAAAGCTTCAATGATAAACACAAAAAGTTTGCTGCTAACCCGAGAAACATTATACTTGGCTTAGCTTCAGATGGATTTAGCCCATTTGGCCACTAGAGCGCCACATATAGCATGTGGCCAGTGCTTGTTATCCCTTACAACATGCCTCCAAATGTCTGCACCAAAGAATCAAACTACATGATGGTCTTGCTCATCCCAGGTTCAAAAAGTCCTGGAAAGGATTTTGATTTGTTCATGGTGTTGGAAATATGCCCTAGAGGAAATAATAAAAGGATTATTATGATATTTCCTTGTTCATGATAATTGTCTTTTATTCATGCTATAATTGTATTATCCGGAAATCGTAATACACGTGTGAATACATAGACCACAATATGTCCCTACTGAGCCTCTAGTTGACTAGCTCGTTGATCAATAGATAGTCATGGTTTCCTGACTATGGACATTGGATGTCATTGATAACGAGATCACATCATTAGGAGAATGATGTGATGGACAACACCCAATCCTAAGCATAGCACAAGATCGTGTAGTTCGTTTGCTAGAGCTTTTCCAATGTCAAGTATCTTTTCCTTAGACCATGAGATCGTGTAACTCCCAGATACCGTAGGAGTGCTTTGGGTGTACCAAACATCACAATGTAATTGGGTGACTATAAAGGTATACTACGGGTATCTTAGAAAGTGTCTGTTGGGTTGACACGGATCGAGACTGGGATTTGTTACTCCGTACGACGGAGAGGTATCTCTGGGCCCACTCAGTAATGCATCATCATAATGAGCTCAAAGTGACCAAGTGTCTAGTCACGGGATCATGCATTACGGTACGAGTAAAGTGACTTGCCGGTAACGAAATTGAACGAGGTATTGGGATACCGACGATCGAATCTCGGGCAAGTAACATACCGATTGACAAAGGGAATTGTATACGGGGTTGCTTGAATCCTCGACATCGTGGTTCATATGATGAGATCATCGAGGAGCATGTGGGAGCCAACATGGGTATCTAGATCCCGCTGTTGGTTATTAACCGGAGAGCCGTCTCGGTCATGTCTACGTGTCTCCCGAACCCGTAGGGTCTACACACTTAAGTTTCGGTAACGCTAGGGTTGTAGAGATATTTGTATGCAGCAAACCGAAAGTTGTTCGTTGTCCGATCCCGGACGTCACGAGGAGTTCCGGAATGGTCCGGAGGTAAAGAATTATATATGGGAAGTCGAGTTTCGGCCATCGGGAAAGTTTCGGGGGTCACCGGTATTCTACCGGGACCACCGGAAGGGTCCCGGGGGTCCACCGGGTGGGGCCACCCATCCCGGAGGGCCCCATGGGCTGAAGTGGGAGGGGAACCAGCCCCTGGTGGGCTGGTGCGCCCCCCATTGGGCCCCCCCTGTGCCTAGGGTTGGGAACCATAGGGGAGGGGGCGCCTCCACTTGCCTTGGGGGGCAAGGCACCCCCCTTGGCCGCCGCCCCCCCTAGGAGATCCCATCTCCTAGGGCCGGCGCCCCCCCTGGGGGCCCTATATATAGAGGGGGGAGGGAGGGCAGCCGCACCCTTGCACTTGGCAGCTACACCTCTCCCTCCCACAGACACTTGGCGAAGCCCTGCCTGGATCCCTGCTGCATCCACCACCATGCCGTCGTGCTGCTGGATCTTCATCAACCTCTCCTTCCCCCCTTGCTGGATCAAGAAGGAGGAGACGTCACGCTGACCGTACGTCTGTTGAACGTGGAGGTGCCATCGATTCGGCGCTAGGATCTCCGGTGATTTGGATCACGACGATTACGACTCCCTGAACCCCATTCTCTTGAACGCTTCCGCTCGATCTACAAGGGTATATAGATGCACTCCTCTCTCTCGTTGCTAGATGAACTCATAGATTGATCTTGGTGAAACCATAGAATTTTTTTTATTTTCTGCAACATTCCCCAACAGTGGCATCATGATCTAGGTCTATGCGTAGTTCTCTTTGCACGAGTAGAACACAAATCTATTGTGGGCGTAGATGTTGTCAACTTTCTTGCCACTACTAGTCTTATTTTGCTTTAGCGGTATTGTGGGATGAAGCGTCCCAGACCGACCTTACACGTATGCTTACGTGAGACAGGTTCCACCGACTGACATGCACTAGTTGCATAAGGTGGCTAGCGGGTGTCTGTCTCTCCCACTTTAGTTGGAGCGGATTCGATGAAAAGGGTCCTTATGAAGGGTAAATAGAAGTTGAAAAATCAGGTTGTGGCTTTTTCGTAGGTAAGAAAACGTTCTTGCTAGAACCCTATTGCAGCCATGTAAAAGATGCAACAACAATTAGAGGACATCTAACTTGTTTTTGCAGCAATTGCTTTGTGACGTGATATGGCCAAAAGTTGTGATGAATGATGAATGATATATTGTGATGTATGAGATCATGTTCTTGTAATAGGAATCACGACTTGCATGTCGATGAGTATGACAACTGGCAGGAGCCATAGGAGTTGTCTTAATTATTGTATGACCTACGTGTCAAAGATTTAACGCCATGTAATTCCTTTACTTTATTGCTAAACCGTTAGCTATAGTAGTAGAAGTAATAGTTGGCGAGCAACTTCATGGAGACACGATGATGGAGATCATGGTGTCATGCCAGTGACGAAGATGATCATGGAGCCCCGAAGATGGAGATCAAAGGAGCTATATGATATTGGCCATATCATGTCACTACTATTTGATTGCATGTGATGTTTATCATGTTTTTGCATCTTGTTTACTTAGAACGACGGTAGTAAATAAGATGATCCCTCATAATAATTTCAAGAAAGTGTTCCCCCTAACTTTGCGCCGTTGCGACAGTTCGTTGTTTCGAAGCACCACGTGATGATCGGGTGTGATAGATTCTAACGTTCACATACAACGGGTGTAAGACAGATTTACACATGCAGAACACTTAGGTTAACTTGACGAGCCTAGCATGTACATACATGGCCTCGGAACACAAGAGACCGAAAGGTCGAACATGAGTCGTATGAAAGATACGATCAACTTGGAGATGTTCACCGATGATGACTAGTCCGTCTCACGTGATGATCGGACACGGCCTAGTCGACTCAGGATCTTGTAACACTTAGATGACTAGAAACCTTTGCATAAATGTCTTGTAGATGAACTTAATTATCATGAACTTAATTATCATGAACTTAGTCTAAAAACCTTTGCATAATTATCATGAACTTAGTGGGAGTTCATTAAATAATTTGATTAGATGAACTTAATTATCATGAACTTAGTCTAAAAACCTTTGCATAAATGTCTTGTAGATCAAATGGCCAACGCTCATGTCAACATGAACTTCAATGCGTTCCTAGAGAAAACCAAGCTGAAAGATGATGGCAGCAACTATACGGACTGGGTCCGGAACCTGAGGATCATCCTCATAGCTGCCAAGAAAGCATATGTCCTAGAAGGACCGCTAGGTGAAGCACCCATCCCAGAGAACCAAGACGTTATGAACGCTTGGCAGTCACGTGCTGATGATTACTCCCTCGTTCAGTGCGGCATGCTTTACAGCTTAGAACCGGGGCTCCAAAAGTGTTTTGAGCAACATGGAGCATATGAGATGTTAGAGGAGCTGAAAATGGTTTTCCAAGCTCACGCCCGGGTCAAGAGATATGAAGTCTCCGACAAGTTCTGTAGTTGTAAGATGGAGGAAAATAGTTCTGTCAGTGAGCACATACTCAAAATGTGTGGGTTGCACAACCGCCTGTCCCAGCTGGATATTAACCTCCCGGACGAGGCGGTCATTGACGGAATCCTTCAGTCGCTCCCACCGAGCTACAAGAGCTTTGTGATGAACTACAATATGCAGGGGATGGTGAAAACTATTCCTGAAGTATTTTCAATGCTGAAGTCAGCAGAGGTAGAAATCAAAAAGGAACATCCAGTGTTGATGGTCAATAAAACCACCAAGTTCAAGAAAGGCAAGGGTAAGAAGAACTTCAGAAGGACGGCAAGGATGTTGCCGCGCCCGGTAAGCCAGTTGCCGAGAAGAAGTCAAAAAATGGACCCAAGCCTGAGACTGAGTGCTTTTATTGCAAAGGGAAGGGTCACTGGAAGCGGAACTACCCCAAATACTTCGCGGACAAGAAGGCCAGCAACACTAAAGGTATATGTGATATACATGTAATTGATGTGTACCTTACCAGTGCTCGTAGTAGCTCCTGGGTATTTTATACCGGTGCCGTTGCTCACATTTGTAACTCAAAGCAGGAGCTGCGGAATAAGCGGAGACTGGCGAAGGACGAGGTGACGATGCGCGTCGGGAATGGTTCCAAGGTCGATGTGATCGCTGTCTGCACGCTACCTCTACATTTACCCACAGGATTAGTTTTAAACCTCAATAATTGTTATTTAGTGCCAAGTTTGAGCTTGAACATTGTATCTGGATCTCGTTTAATTCGAGATGGCTACTCATTTAAATCCGAGAATAATGGTTGTTCTATTTATATGAGAGATATGTTTTATGGTCATGCCCCGATGGTCAATGGTTTATTCTTAATGAATCTCGAACGTGATGTTACACATATTCATAGTGTGAATACCAAAAGATGTAAAGTTGATAACGATAGTCCCACATACTTGTGGCACTGCCACCTTGGTCACATTGGTGTCAAGCGCATGAAGAAGCTCCATGCTGATGGACTTTTAGAGTCTCTCAATTATGAATCATTTGACACATGCGAACCATGCCTCATGGGCAAAATGACCAAGACTCCGTTCTCCGGAACAATGGAGCGAGCAACCAACTTATTGGAAATCATACATACCGATGTGTGCGGTGCAATGAGCGTTGAGCCTCGCGGAGGATATCGTTATGTTCTCACTCTCACTGATGACTTGAGTAGATATGGGTATGTCTACTTGATGAAACACAAGTCTGAGACCTTTGAAAAGTTCAAGGAATTTCAGAATGAAGTAGAGAATCAACGTGACCGAAAAATAAAGTTCTTACGATCAGATCGTGGAGGAGAATATTTAAGTCACGAATTTGGTACACACTTAAGGAAATGTGGAATCATTTCACAACTTACGCTGCCTGGAACACCTCAGCGTAACGGTCCGAACGTCGTAATCGCACTCTATTGGATATGGTGCGATCTATGATGTCTCTTACCGATATACCGCTATCTTTTTGGGGATACGCTCTAGAGACATCTACATTCACTTTAAATAGGGCTCCGTATAAATCCGTTGAGACAACACCGTATGAATTATGGTTTGGGAAGAAACTTAAGCTGTCGTTCCTAAAAGTTTGGGGATGCGATGCTTATGTCAAGAAACTTCAACCTGAAAAGCTCGAACCCAAGTCGGAAAAATGCGTCTTCATAGGATACGCTAAGGAAACCATTGGCTATACCTTCTACCTTAGATCCGAAGGCAAGATCTTTGTTGCCAAGAACGGATCCTTTCTGGAAAAAGAGTTTCTCTCGAAAGGAGTAAGTGGGAGGAAAGTAGAACTCGATGAAGTACTACCTCTTGAACTGGAAAGTAGTGCAGCTCAGGAAAATGTTCCTGTGGTGCCTGCACCGACTAGAGAGGAAATTAATGATGATGATCAAGGTAGTTCAGATCAAGTTGCTACTGAACTTCGTAGGTCCACAAGGACACGTTCCATGCCAGAGTGGTATGGCAACCCTGTCCTGGAAATCATGTTGTTAGACAACGGTGAACCTTCGAACTATGAAGAAGCAATGGGGGGCCCAGATTCCAACAAATGGCTTGAATCCATGCAATCCGAGATAGAATCCAGGTATGAAAACAAAGTATGGACTTTGACAGACTTGCCCGATGATCGGCGAGCGATAGAAAACAAATGGATCTTTAAGAAGAAGACGGACGCGGATGGTAATGTCACCATCTATAAAGCTCGACTTGTTGCTAAGGGTTATTGGCAAGTTCAAGGGGTTGACTACGATGAGACTTTCTCTCCCGTAGCGAAGCTGAAGTCCGTCCGAATCATGTTAGCGATTGTCGCATACTATGATTATGAGATATGGCAGATGGACGTCAAAACGGCATTCCTTAACGGCTATCTTAAGGAAGAACTGTATATGATGCAGCCGGAAGGTTTTGTCGATCCTAAGAATGCTAACAAGGTGTGCAAGCTCCAGCGATCCATTTATGGGCTGGTGCAAGCATCTCGGAGTTGGAACATTCGCTTTGATGAGATGATCAAAGCGTTTGTGTTTATGAAGACTTATGGAGAAGCCTGCGTTTACAAGAAAGTGAGTGGGAGCTCTGTAGCATTTCTCATATTATATGTAGATGACATACTTCTGATGGGAAATGATATAGAACTTTTGGACAGCATTAAGGCCTACTTGAATAAGTGTTTTCCAATGAAGGACCTTGGAGAAGCTGCTTACATATCAGGCATCAAGATCTATAGGGATAGATTGAGACGCCTCATAGGTCTTTCACAAAGCACATACCTTGATAAGATATTGAAGAAGTTCAATATGGATCAGTCCAAGAAAGGGTTCTTGCCTGTATTGCAAGGTTTGATATTGAGCTCGGCTCAATGCCCGACCATGACAGAAGATAAAGAAGAGATGAGTGTCATCCCCTATGCCTCAGCCATAGGATCTATTATGTATGCCATGTTGTGTACCAGACCTGATGTAAACCTTGTCGTAAGTTTGGTAGGAAGGTACCAAAGTAATTCTGGCAAGGAACACTGGACAGCGGTCAAGAATATCCTGAAGTACCTGAAAAGGACAAAGGACATGTTTCTCGTCTATGGAGGTGACGAAGAGCTCATCGTAAAGGGTTACGTCGACGCTAGCTTCGACACAGATCTGGATGACTCTAAGTCACAAACCGGATACGTGTATATGTTGAATCGTGGAGCAGTAAGCTGGTGCAGTTGCAAGCAGAGCGTCGTGGCGGGATCTACATGTGAAGCGGAGTACATGGCAGCCTCGGAGGCAGCGCATGAAGCAATATGGATGAAGGAGTTCATCACCGACCTAGGAGTCATACCCAATGCGTCGGGGCCGATCACTCTCTTCTGTGACAACATTGGAGCTATTGCCCTTGCCAAGGAGCCCAGGTTTCACAAGAAGACCAGGCACATCAAGCGTTGTTTCAACTCCATCTATGAAAATGTTCAAGATGGAGACATAGATATTTGCAAAGTACATACGGATCTGAATGTCGCAGATCCGTTGAATAAACCTCTTCCGCGAGCAAAACATGATCACCACCAGAACTCTATGGGTGTTCAATTCATCACAATGTAACTATATTATTGACTCTAGTGCAAGTGGGAGACTGTTGGAAATATGCCCTAAAGGCAATAATAAGAGGATTATTATTACATTTCCTTCTTCATGATAATTGTCTTTTATTCAAGCTATAATTGTATTATGCGGAAATTGTAATACACATGTGAATACGTAGACCACAATATGTCCCTAGTGAGCCTCTAGTTGACTAGCTCGTTGATCAACAGATAGTCATGGTTTCTTGACTATGGACATTGGATGTCATTGATAACGAGATCACATCATTAGGAGAATGATGTGATGGACAAGACCCAATCCTAAGCATAGCACAAGATCGTGTAGTTCGTTTGCTAGAGCTTTCCCAATGTCAAGTATCTTTTCCTTAGACCATGAGATCTTGTAACTCCCGGATACCGTAGGAGTGCTTTGGGTGTACCAAATGTCACAACGTAACTGGGTGACTATAAAAGTATACTACGGGTATCTCCGAAAGTGTCTGTTGGGTTGACACGGATCGAGACTAGGATTTGTCACTCCGTATGATGGAGAGGTATCTCTCGGCCCACTCGGTAATGCATAATCATAATGAGCTCAAAGTGTCTGGTCACGGGATCATGCATTACGGTACGAGTAAAGTGACTTGCCGGTAACAAGATTGAACGAGGTATTGGGATACCGACGATCGAATCTCGGGCAAGTAACATACCGATTGACAAAGGGAATTCTATACGGGGTTGCTTGAATCCTCGACATCGTGGTTCATATGATGAGATCATCGAGGAGCATGTGGGAGCCAACATGGGTATCTAGATCCTGCTGTTGGTTATTGACCGGAGAGCCATCTCGGTCATGTCTACGTGTCTCCCGAACCCGTAGTGTCTACACACTTAAGGTTCGGTAACGCTAGGGTTATAAAGATATTTGTATGCAGCAAACCGAAAGTTGTTCGGAGTCCCGTATGAGGTCCCGGACGTCACGAGGAGTTCCGGAATGGTTTGGAGGTAAAGAATTATATATGGGAAGTCGAGTTTCGGCCATCGGGAAAGTTTCGAGGGTCACCGGTATTGTACCGGGACCACCGGAAGGGTCCCGGGGGTCCACCGGGTGGGGCCACCCATCCCGGAGGGCCCCATGGGCTAAAGTGGGAGGGGAACCAGCCCCTGGTGGGCTGGTGCCCCCCCTTGGGCCCCCCTGCGCCTAGGGTTGGGAACCCTAGGGGAGGTGGCGCCTCCACTTGCCTTGGGGGGCAAGGCACCCCCCTTGGCCGCCGCCCCCCTAGGAGATCCCATCTCCTAGGGCCGGCGCCCCCCTGGGTACCCTATATATAGAGGGGGGAGGGAGGCCAGCCGCACCTTTGCACTTGGCGTCTCCCTTTCCCCTTGCTACACCTCCCCCTCCCGCAGACGCTTGGCGAAGCCCTGCCGGGATCCCTGCTGCATCCACCACCTTGCCGTCGTGTTGCTGGATCTTCATCAACCTCTCCTTCCCCCCTTGCTGGATCAAGAAGGAGTAGACGTCACGCTGACCGTACGTGAGTTGAACGCGAAGGTGCCGTCCATTCGGTGCTAGGATCTCCGGTGATTTGGATCACGACGAGTACGACTCCCTCAACCCGTTCTCTTGAACGCTTCCGCTCAATCTACAAGGGTATGTAGATGCACTCCTCTCTCTCGTTTCTAGATGAACTCATAGATTGATCTTGGTGAAACCGTAGGAATTTTTTTATTTTCTGCAACGTTCCCCAACACATGGAGCCTCTTGTGGAGGAACTTCAACAGCTATGGAAGGGTGTTCTCACTCGAGACCTATATAGCAGCCCACCAGCTGATTTCTTTCTGTGTGATATTATAATTTGGTGCATCCATGATTATCCGGCTTTGGGCACTATGTCAGGGCGAACCACACATGGTTACAATGCATGTGTTCGCTGTGACAAGAATCCGCTCTCATACGCAATAATTAGCAAGATTTGTTACATTGGACACCGCCGTTTCCTTGCCAAGGACAAGCCGCATCCTAGAAAATACCGAAGACATGTGTTCAATGCAAAGCATGAAAATCGTGATGCACCAAAGAGGCTCACCGCCAATGAGTTTGTAACGCCCCGGATACAACTTTCCATATTCGTAACTCCAACTCTTGCCTTTTCCGGAGGTGCGATATGATTTTTCCTCCGTGGTTGGGTTTTTGTTTTTTTTGTTTTGCATTTTGTTCATGTCTTGCATTTCATCTCATCGCTTCATCCGCATTGCATCCGCATGTTTTCATAAACCTCGTAGCCATTCGTAGTTACCACTTCTCTCTTTGTCTTCGTTGACCTGTTGTCAGACCGCTTGTCCTTGTTGACCTTCTCTCAGACCAATTGGACCCCCTCTCTTCTCTCTTTCTCCGAGACCAACAAAACCCCCTTGTCCCCGTGGCCTTTCGTTAGACCCCATTGTCTTTGATTTCCCCTCTCGTCTAAATGCACACCCTCTCTGCACAACCGCCGATCCCCCCTCGCGCGCGTCCGAAATCTGCCCGGAACCCGACCCGCTCAGTCATCACCGTTGGATCCGGATCATCCCCAAACATCCGTAAATTATCTCCATTTTCTTATTTGGACTTTCGAAGCATATTTTATCTCGACCATCCGATTTCGATCGGATGATCCAAACTCATCTCCCTTTTTCCTATATATAGACCCCTACTCCATTTTTAGACCAAACCCTAAATCCTAGGACATTTGTCCCCCCTAGCCGCCGCCACCTACAGCCTCCTCTCTCCTCGGATCTACTGCCGCCAACCATCAAATCCATCCATCCGCAGCACCACCCACTCTCCCTTGATTTCACCAACCGAAGCCCGCCATCGACAACCGCAGCAGCGACCGCCATGGATCCCCGCCCGCCGACCCGCAGCTCCTCGCCGCCTTGAAGACCCACGTCCCCGCCGTTCTGGTGTTGCCCTTCTTTGGAAACCGCGCCAAGCTGCCGTGTCCTACCTCGCTGTCCAGGACCCTGACGGCCTCCCCGCGCCATCGCCCGTTCGGTCCTCCTCTGCTTTGAACTGCGCAGCGAGCTCCTCAAGCCCGACGCCGCCCAAGCCCGTTCCCGGCCAGATCCGGACACCCAGGACCTCGCCGCCCCTTCGCCCCGCTCACCGGAGCTCTGCTCCCAGCCACCACCGCCGCCGCTGCTCTCCTGCTTCAACCACTGTTGTTTGCTTCGCTTGGTCGAGCAGAGCGCTCGCCCGTGCCCATTGACCGTGTCGGCAGCCAACGCCTCTGGCCTAGCTTCAGCGGCCGCGTGGGCCACCAGCAAGCAGGCCCAGCGTCGCCTTCCAGCCTCCCTCTCCAAGCCGACCGGCCTCAAGGCCCAATGTGAGCAGCCCAGTCCCAGCCAGATGCGGCCTGTGTTATTTTTTTCCGTGCCTTCGAATTTAGTCATTATCCTGTGATTTACCAGTTTTACAGA
The DNA here is from genome assembly GCF_018294505.1 of Triticum aestivum. Taxonomy (NCBI): domain Eukaryota; kingdom Viridiplantae; phylum Streptophyta; class Magnoliopsida; order Poales; family Poaceae; genus Triticum; species Triticum aestivum. The sequence goes on from NC_057798.1 coordinate 117,055,121, forward strand.
AAAAACCTCAAACATCATGCATATAATAACTCTTTAACCGTGCATCATATTAAAATGTTTCATATATGTAAAATGCTTAGAACTTTGTCTAATTTCATAATATGCCACTTTCATCCATGTTAAATATGTTTAAAAGGTTGTTTGTTTAAATTTGCTCAATTGGCATGTTAAAATGATTTATTTCATAACTAAATAACCGTAGCTCCATTTTAAATAAACTTCATATGTAAATGGGGTGGAAAAATGCCTAGTTTAACATGGTCCACTTTATTTTCCTGTTTAACACCTCTAAAATTATGTAATAGGAAGAACAGTACCAAAACTAGAATATGGACATGAGGATTTTCTAGAATTGTTGTTTGTTGTTCCGGCCTCATTTAAACTTGCCTAAATAGTTAGTTTACTTATGCTTCACCTCTTGCCATGTTTAACAACATTTAATATTGTTGAGTAGCTTCTAACGAGATCAAACTAAATAATTGCATGTGGTGTTTTGTTAATAGGCAACTCATTGCATATTGAGCTCCACTTAACTTGTAGTATAGTTTGTTGCACTTTGCCATGGCATGCCTCATTTAAACTGGACATGCATCATACTTGTTTGTGCATCATGCCATGTTTATGCTTGTGCATTTACCATGTTGTTTTTTTATTTCCGGTGTTGCTTCTTAGTTCCGGTAATGTTGTGATCGTGAGGATTCGTTCGACTATGTTGGTTCATCTTCTTCATGGACTCGTTCTTCTTCCTTGCGGGATTTCAGGAAAGATGACCACTACCCTGGATCTCACTACTATCATTGCTATGCTAGTTGCTTCGTTTTATCGCTTTGCTGCGCTACCTATCTTTTACTCTTCAAGCCTCCCAATTTGCCATGTCAGCCTCTAACCTTTTTCACCCTTCCTAGCAAACCATTGCTTGGCTATGTTACCGCTTTGCTCAGCCCCTCTTTTAGCATTGCTAGTTGTAGGTGAAGTTGAAGATTGCCCCATGATGGACATGATTATGATTGGGGTATCACAATATCTCTTATATTATTAATGCATCTATATACTTGGTAAAGGGTGGAAGGCTCGGCCTTATGCCTGGTGTTTTGTTCCAGTCTTGCCGCCCTAGTTTCCGTCACACCGATCTTATGTTTCCGGATTTTGCGTTCCTTACGCGGTTGGCCGATTTATGGGACCCCCTTGACAGTTTGCTTTGAATAAAACTCCTCCAGCAAGGCCCAACCATGGTTTTACCATTTGCCTCACCTAGCCCTTTTTCCCTGGGGTTTCCGGAGCCCGAGGGTCATCTTTATTTTAGCCCCCCCCGGGCCAGTGCTTGTCTAAGTGTTGGTCCGAACCGAGTAGACTTCGGGCCCCCCTCGGAGAAACTCGAGGTTTGGTTTTACTCGTAGGATGTCTCATCCGGTGTTGCCCTGAGAACGAGATATGTGCCGCTCCTATCGGGATTGTCGGCGCATCGGGCGGCTTTGCTGGTCTTGTTTTACCATTGTCGAAATGTCTTGTAAACCGGGATTCCGAGTCTGATCGGGTCTTCCTGGGAGAAGGTATATCCTTCGTTAATCGCGAGAGCTTATCATGGGCTAAGTTGGGACACCCCTGCGGGGTATAAACTTTCGAGAGCCATGCCCGCGGTTATGTGGGAGATGGGAATTTGTTAATGTCCGGTTGTAGATAACTTGACACCAGATACGAATTAAAATGCATCAACCGCGTGTGTAGCCATAATGGTCTCTTTTTGGCGGAGTCCAGGAAGTGAACACGGTTTTGGGTTATGTTTGACGTAAGTAGGAGTTCAAGATCACCTCTTGATCATTGCTAGCTTCACAACCATTCCGCTTGCTCTCATCTCGCTCTTATTTGCATTGGTTAGCCACCATATATGCTTAGTCCCTGCTGCAACCTCACCACTTTACCCCTTCCTTTCCCTTTAAGCTTTGCTAGTCTTGATACCCATGGTAATGGGATTGCTGAGCCCTCGTGGCTCACAGATTACTACAACAACAGTTGCAGGTACAGGTTATGCGATGATCATGACGCGAGAGTGATGTTTGTTTGTTTTGGATTTCTTCTTCTGCTTCTTCTTCGATCAGGGGATAGGTTCCATGTGGGCAGCCTGGGCTAGCAGGGTGGATGTCGTTTGAGCTTCTGTTTGTGTTTCATCCGTAGTCGGATGTTGATCTTATGTAAGATGATGTTGTATTCGTGTGGCATTGTATGCCTTATGTATGTATCCCCATCTAATTATGTAATGTTGATGTAATGATATCCACCTTGCAAAAGCGTTTCAATATGCGGGTCTATCCTTGGTGGGACCTTCGAGTTCCTTTTGGATAGGGTCACATACTGGGCGTGACAAGTTGGTATCAGAGCCTCGACCGACCATAGGAGCCCGCTTGATTGTTGGCCGTTGTTGAGTCTAGAAAAAAACTATTTTGAGTCTGAGGATTATATATATCGGAGAGTAGGATTCTTTTTACTCCTCAGCCCCCTTCGTCGCTCTGGTGAGGACTCTCGACGTAGATGTTTTGTCTTTCCTCTCCTCAATTTTTCACAATTTTTTTAGGATCGCGTGGGTATCTTGGAATCGTTCCGATGGTTTTGTGACGAGAACATTGTTCTTGGTGCCTCCTATCTTTTATGTGGCAGTGACCCGGGGAGTTGAGCTCCGAGGTGTTGTCGTCACAATTTTATCGTTGCAGTTCTGGAATACGTGAGTTTTGCCGACCTCAAAAATCTCTTTTATGCAGTTGTTGGTGAGATAACCTCGACGCCACCCAGTACTCATAGCTCATATAATGGATGCTTTTCGAAGGTTGAGGTACACGATTTCCGGAGTTTTCTTGGTTATGTGTTGACGGATGGATACAGCTGGATGTAGGGATTGTTAGTTTGGGTGAGATATATTGCTTCCCCTGTATCCCCAACACCTGGTTGCATAACCAGAAAGTTTTGGGAGTTTATAGGTGGGAATTCAAGTAGCTCCTAGAATATCTTTCCGACAGATGCATGATATGGATTTGGGTAAATCTCTATCATATGTATTTGTTCCGGCTTATTCTGCAAGCCAAATCCTTTGTTTTGTTTTATTTGTGGTATTCGAGTTGCTTCTAAGTCAAATGTGGAATCCATACCTTTCCTAAATGGTGTTCTCATATTTCTATGGGAGTACTAATCCTATTGATCATCGAGATGTTCATGTCAATTCTTTCCAACCGGCGTGCTTCTCTTCAAGTGGATCCGATCATTTCAACATTTGTGAGATCAATTCTAAGTTTTCTCAACGGTATCCGTTTCATCCGTCCCCAAGTTGCCTTTGTTTTCCCGCCCTCCCACCCCTTTTTCTTCAAGGACTCATATTTCTTAATCATGTATCCTTTTATATGTGGGAAGTCTCTTCATTCTTTTCTTTCAATGTTCTTATCCGGTGATTTCCCATGAAGATGCTCAACAGTTTCAAGTTCATCATTCTTCATTCTCGTATTCTTCTCAGGTGGATTAATTTCAAGCTTTCAGTGTTGATCATATTCTTTTCCTCGTGTCAAATGTTTTTCTCATGCCGATGCACCTCTTAATCATTCACTTCTCGCTATTCATTTGTCCTGGAGTGTTGAAGATATCTCAAAAGGCTCGTCTTTTCTTCCAAGATCCATTCAAGCTATTTGGAGATTATTATCTCATTCAAGCCATTTAATTCAACCAGTGCAATCCCCCCCTTTCAATCAATCATTCAAGGGTGTTTCTTTTGAGTGGGCCCTAACCCACAGGTCTTTTCCAAGGATCTTATCTAACTCTTCTAATTTATCCGGAGCGATTTCCAAAAGTCTTTCGAAGTTTGACGTAAGAATGAATTTTCATCAGTCATATCCCTTCTCCAAGATCGTTTTCAAAATATTTTGATCATTGCTTCATCATTTCTATTCTTCTTTGATCCGAAGTGCCACAACAATTTTGGTGGTTCTCGTCATCATTCTCAACGTGTGAAGACCGAAGAAGTGTTTCCTCTAAATGTTGGTCCATTCTCTTGAAGATTCATGGTTCTAGCTTCATGCCATCCTCATAATTGTTTTCGATTGTGAGAATTCTTTTCACCCATCCGAACATTTCATGAGTTGTTTCCATTTCTTTCCTCCGAAGCCATCATGTCATAATTTTTCATTCTCAGCTTTTAGCTCTCCTTCTCCATATTCTACTGGTGCATCGTTCAAATACCCTCTAATCAGTTCATGATCTCTTTGTTCTCATGTATTTAAATCCCCTCAAGTATCTTCATTCGTTTTCCAATTCTTCCCGGTGAATTGTGCCTTTTCTACTTTCATTTTCAATTTTTACGGTGGTTCGTTCAAGATTTCACTTCCTTTGTTATCATATCAATTCATTCGTTGTTTCCAAATCCCACCGGTGGTCCCATCAATACCTTATGAAGTTTGCGCTATATATCTATCTTAATCCTTTTTACGAGAATAAGTAGTATGCCAAATCCGTTGCTTGCCATCAATCTAAATTGGTGAAGGATAAGCATAATGTAATGCTTATTCTTGTTTCATCCAAGTGTTAATTCCTTATTCCGGAGGTTCATCAATTTTTTTGATCTCATTTGTTCATCTTTCTTTCAAGAGTTCCAAGTTTTCTCGGTTATATCATCTCGAAGCTCCATCTAATCAACGCAAGGATTCATCTTATTCTTTTCAAGCTTCTCTCCTTGCGACCTTCTTTTATTTATTCGGAGTTCTTCGAGAGTTTCTTCATGATGGTTCGTCAAGGATTCTTTTCATTCTTCAATTGTTTTTCAAGATTTGTCTCGAAGTTATGATCCGCCAAGCTATACTCAAAATTAAACAGGGTGCTTAACACATGTTTTGTTTTGAGGAGTTCAAGCATTCTTCATCTTGCATTCCGAAGTGCAATTCTTTCTATCTTATCTTTTGAGGTGGTGCTATGTCGTTATTGACAATTTCCCTTCATGATTCAAGTTGTCGAGAATGAGATGTTTTAAATCCAACATTTTCTCTTCGTTAAGGAGATCGTTTCAACCTATTAATCCCTCCATTGGAGTTATCTTGGTAAAGATTTCACCTAAAGCCTTCCCTAAGGAATGTTGCTAATTATGGTGCTTATTAATGATCCAAGTTTCTCCTTCTCTTCTCGGCGAAAGAAGTTTTCATCTCTTCTTTGATCTCAAACAAGCAATTGTTTTTCGTTAGTGGCAGAATTTCACCTCAAGTGTTGAGATGTTTCCATAAGCCCACTACAAGCTTATTCTTTTCGTTGTTGGTTTTCAAACAACTCCGTTATAACCTTCTTGGAAGGGTGCTTTCCAAGCTCATTTGTGGCAGAAGTTGGCATTTTTTACTCCATTCTGTTTTTCCAATGATCTATCTTCTATTCCTTCTTTCGGAGGCAATGTGATGTTGCTCTCTTCGCTCATCATGTCGAATTGTGAAGATCGTGTTCTTTTCATGCTTATCCATTTAACTGGAGTGTCGTGTCCTCTTTTCAAGTTCTTTTCATCTTATCAAGTCTTGCATCTCTTTTCAAACCGGAGTGCTGTCCGAACTTGTTCTTCCTTGTTCCTTGTTTATCTTGTTTCAACCAGTGTGGTTTCAATTCCTTCCTGTCCATTGTGTTCGTCATTCGTAGCTTTGCAACCTCCAAGGTTCACATGGTGTTCCTTGGTTCTCTTTTCTACTGGAGTGCTCTCAATTGTGTTCAACTCTGTTGTGTTCTTTCTTTCAACTCTTCAAACTTTCAAGGTTCGTGGTTTCACTCGTTCATCAAAGAAGCAACTTAGTTTACCTCTTATCTTCCTCTTCCTTTTCTCTCCGGTGCCATCCTAGATTTCGGGACGAGATCCTCTCGTAGTGGCGGAGAGTTGTAACGCCCAGGATACAACTTTCCATATTCGTAACTCCAACTCTTGCCTTTTCCGGAGATGCATATGATTTTTCCTCCGTGGTTGGGTTTTTGTTTTTTTTGTTTTGCATTTTGTTCATGTCTTGCATTTTATCTCATCGCATCATCCGCATTGCATCCGCATGTTTTCATAAACCTCGTAGCCGTTCGTAGTTACCGCTTCTCTCTTTGTCTTTGTTGACCTGTTGTCAGACCGCTTGTCCTTGTTGACCTTCTCTCAGACCAATTGGACCCCCTCTCTTCTTCCCTTCTCTGAGACCAACAAAACCCCCTTGTCCCCGTGGCCTTTCGTCAGACCCCATTGTCTTTGTCTTCCCCTCTTGTCTAAATGCCCACCCTCTCTGCACAGCCGCCGATCCCCCCTCGCGCGCGTCCGAAACCTGCCTGGAACCCGACCCGCTCAGTCATCACCGTTGGATCCGGATCATCCCCAAACATCCGTAAATTATCTCCATTTTGTTATTTGGACTTCCGAAGCATATTTTATCTCGACCATCCGGTTTCGATCGGATGATCCAAACTCCTCTCCCTTTTTCCTATATATAGACCCCTAAATCCTAGGACATTTGTCCCCCCTAGCCGCCGCCACCTACAGCCTCCTCTCTCCTCGGATCTGCTGCCACCAACCATCAAATTCATCCATCCGCAGCGCCACCCACTCTCCCTCGATTTCACCAACCGAAGCCCGCCATCGACAACCGCAGCAGCGACCGCCATCGATCCCCGGCCGCCGACCCGCAGCTCCTCGCCGCCTTGAAGACCCACGTCCCCGCCGTTCTGGCGTTGCCTTTCTTCGGAAACCGCACATGGCTGCCGTCTCCTACCTCGCCATCCAGGACCCTGACGGCCTCCCCGCGCGATCGCCCGTTCGGTCCTCCTTTTCTTCGAACCCCGCGACGAGCTCCTCAAGCCCGACGCCGTCCAAGCCCATTCCCGGCCAGATACGGACGCCCAGGACCTCGCCGCCCCTTCGCCCCGCTCACCGGAGTTCTGCTGCCAGCCACCGCCGCCACCGCTGCTCTCCTGCTTCAACCGCTGCTATCTGCTTCGCTTGGTCGAGCAAAGCGCTCGCCCGTGCCCGTTGACCGCGTCGCCAGCCAACGCCCCTGGCCCATCTTAAGCGGTCGCGTGGGCCACCAGCAAGCAGGCCCAGCGCCCCCTTCCAGCCTCCCTCTCCAAGCCGACCAGCCTCAAGGCCCAATGTGAGCAGTCCAGTCCCAGCCAGAAGCGGCCTGTGTTATTTTTTTCCCTGCCTGCGAATTTAGTCATTATCTTGTGATTTACCAGTTTTACAGAAAAAACCTCAAACATCATGCATATAATAACTCTTTAACCGTGCATCATATTAAAATGTTTCATATATGTAAAATGCTTAGAATTTTGTCTAATTTCATAATATGCCACTTTCATCCATGTTAAATATGTTTAAAATTTTGTTTGTTTAAATTTGCTCAATTGCCATGTTAAAATGATTTATTTCATAACTAAATAACCGTAGCTTCGTTTTAAATAAACTTTATATGTAAATGGGGTGGAAAAATGCCTAGTTTAACATGGTCCACTTTATTTTCCTGTTTAACAACTCTAAAATTATGTAATAGGCAGAACAGTGCCAAAACTAGAATATGGACATGAGGATTTTCCGGAATTGTTATTTGTTGTTCCGGCCTCATTTAAACTTGCCTAAATAGTTAGTTTACTTATGCTTCACCTCTTGCCATGTTTAACAACATTTAATATTGTTGAGTATCTTATAACGAGATCAAACTAAATAATTACCTGTGGTGTTTTGTCAATAGGAAACTCGTTGCATATTGAGCTCCACTTAACTTGTAGTATAGTTTGTTGCACTTTGCCATGCCATGCCTCATTTAAACCGGACATGCATCATACTTGTTTGTGCATCATGCCATGTTTATGCTTGTGCATTTACCATGTTGTTTGTTTATTTCCGGTGTTGGTTCTTAGTTCCGGTAATGTTGCGATCGTGAGGATTCATTCGACTACGTTGGTTCATCTTCTTCATGGACTCGTTCTTCTTCCTTGCGGGATTTCAGGCAAGATGACCGCTACCCTGGATCTCACTACTATCATTGCTGTGCTACCTATCTTTTACTCTTCAAGCCTCCCAATTTGCCATGTCAGCCTCTAACATTTTTCACCCTTCCTAGCAAACCATTGCTTGGCTATGTTACCGCTTTGCTCAGCCCCTCTTATAGCGTTGCTAGTTGCAGGTGAAGTTGAAGATTGCCCCATGATGGACAGGATTATGATTGGGATATCACAATATCTCTTATATTATTAATGCATCTATATACTTGGTAAAGGGTGGAAGGCTCGGCCTTATGCCTGGTGTTTTGTTCCACTCTTGCCGCCCTAGTTTCCGTCATATCGGTGTTATGTTCCCGGATTTTGCGTTCCTTACGCGGTTGGGTGATTTATGGGACCCCCTTGACAGTTCGCTTTGAATAAAACTCCTCCAGCAAGGCCCAACCTTGGTTTTACCATTTGCCTCACCTAGCCCTTTTTCCCTTGGGTTACCGGAGCCCGAGGGTCATCTTTATTTTAGCCCCCCCCCCCCGGATAGTGCTTGTCTAAGGGTTGGTCCGAACCGAGTAGAATGTGGGCCCCCCTTGGAGAAACTCGAGGTTTGGTTTTACTCGTAGGATGTCTCATCCGGTGTTGCCCTGAGAACGAGATATGTGCCGCTCCTATCGGGATTGTCGGCGCATCGGGCGGCTTTGCTGGTCTTGTTTTACCATTGTCGAAATGTCTTGTAAACCGGGATTCCGAGTCTGATCGGGTCTTCTAGGGAGAAGGTATATCCTTCGTTGATCGCGAGAGCTTATCATGGGCTAAGTTGGGACACCCCTGCAGGGTATAAACTTTCGAGAGTCATGCCCGCGGTTATGTGGCAGATGGGAATTTGTTAATGTCCAGTTGTAGATAACTTGACACCAGATACGAATTAAAATGCATCAACCGCGTGTGTAGCTGTGATGGTCCCTTTTCGGCGGAGTCCGGGAAGTGAACACGGTTTTGGGTTATGTTTGACATAAGTAGGAGTTCAGGATCACCTGTTGATCATTGCTAGCTTCACGACCGTTCCGCTTGCTCTCTTCTCGCTCTTATTTTCGTTGGTTAGCCACCATATATGCTTAGTCGCTGCTGCAACCTCACCACTTTACCCCTTCCTTTCCCTTTAAGCTTTGCTAGTCTTGATACCCATGGTAATGGGATTGCTGAGTCCTCGTGGCTCACAGATTACTACAACAACAGTTGCAGGTACAGGTTATGCGATGATCATGACGCGAGAGCGATGTTTGCTTGTTTTGGAGTTCTTCTTCTGCTTCTTCTTCGATCAGGGGATAGGTTCCAGGTCGGCAGCCTGGGCTAGCAGGGTGGATGTTGTTTGAGCTTTTGTTTGTGTTTCATTCGTCGTCGGATGTTGATCATATGTAAGATGATGTAGTATTCGTGTGGCATTGTATGCCTTATGTATGTATCCCCATCTAATTATGTAATCTTGATGTAATGATATCCACCTTGCAAAAGCGTTTCAATATGCGGGTCTATCCTTGGTGGGACCTTCGAGTTCCTTTTGGATAGGGTCGCATATTGGGCGTGACAGAGTTGCAAGTGGAATTAGAGAAGGTGTCACGCCCAATATGCGACCCTGTCCAAAAGGAACTCGAAGGTCCCACCAAGGATAGACCCGCATATTGAAACGCTTTTGCAAGGTGGATATCATTACATCAACATTACAAAATAGATGGGGATACATACATAAGGCATACAATGCCACACGAATACAACATCACAATACATAAGAGCATCATCCGACTATGGATGAAACACAAACAAAAACTCAAACGACATCCACCCTGCTAGCCCAGGCTGCCGACCTGGAACCTATCCCCTGATCGAAGAATAAGCAGAAGAAGAACTCCAAGACAAGCAAACATCGCTCTCACATCATGATCATCGCATAAACCTGTACCTGCAACTGTTGTTGTAGTAATCTGTGAGCCACGAGGACTCAGCAATCCCATTACCATGGGTATGAAGACTAGCAAAGCTTAAAGGGAAAGGAAGGGGTAAAGTGGTGAGGCTGCAACAGCGACTAAGCATATATGGTGTCTAACATACGCAAATAAGAGCGAGAAGATAGCAATCGGAATGGTCGTGAAGCTAGCAATGATCAAGAAGTGATCCTGAACTCCTACTTACGTCAAACATAACCCAAAGACCGTGTTCACTTCCCGGACTCCGCCGAAAAGAGACCATCACGGCTACACACACGGTTGCTGCGTTTTAATTTGGATCTGGTGTCAAGTTATCTACAACCGGACATTAACAAATTCCCATCTGCCTATAACCGCAGGCACGGCTTTCGAAATATTATACCCTGCAGGGGTGTCCCAACTTAGCCCGTGATAAGCTCTCGCGATCAACGAAGGATATACCTTCTCCGAGGAAGACCCGATCAGACTCGGAATCCCGATTTACAAGACATTTCAACAATGGTAAAACAAGACCAGCAAAGCCGCTCGATGCACCGACAAATCCCAATAGGAGCTGCACATATCTCGTTCTCAGGGCAACACCGGATGAGATTAGCTACGAGTAAAACCAAACTTCGAGTTTCTCGGAGGTGGCCCCGCAGGCAGCTCAGTTCGGACCAACACTTAGACAAGCACTGGCCCGGGGGGGCTAAAATAAATATGACTCTTGGGTTGGTCGACCAAAGGGAAGGGTATAGGTGGTGGTCAGGCAAATGGTAAAACCAAGGTTGGGCCTTGCTGGAGGAGTTTTATTCAAAGCGAACTGTCAAGGGGGTCCCATAAATCACCCAACCGGGTAAGGAACGCAAAATCCGGGAACATAACACCGGTATGATGGAAACTAGGGCGGCAAGAGTGGAACAAAACGCCAGGCATAAGGCCGAGTCTTCCACCCTTTACCAAGTATATAGATGCATTAATAATATAAGAAATATTGTGATATCCCAATCAAAAACCTGTCCACCAGGGAGCAATCTTCAACTTCACCTGCAACTAGCAACACTATAAGAGGGGCTGAGCAAAAGCGGTAACATAGCCAAGCAACGGTTTTCTAGTAACGGTGTCAAAGGTTAGAGGTTAATGGCAATATGGGAGGCTTGATAAACAGGTGATAGGTAGCGCAGCATAGCAATAGAGCGAAGCAACTAGCATAGCAATGATAGTAATGAGATCCAAGGTAGCGGTCATCTTGCCTGAAATCGCGCAAGGAAGAAGAACGAGTCCATGAAGAAGACGAACGGATGAAGCCGAACCAAGCGTAGACGAACGAATCCTCACGATCGCAACAAAACGGGAACTATCGAGAAGAAGCACACAACAAGGTAAACACACCACACACGAACAAGGCATGATGCACAACCAAGCACGATGCATGACAAAGCTACATGAAGCTACTCATGGCAAGAGATGATGCAAACAAGAGCAACACATCAAAGCAAGTTTAAACGAGGCCGGGAACAACATATAACAATTCCGATAAGTCCTCATATGCATATTTCAAAATTGGTCCTGATCTGAATAAACCTTATGTTCAAGTTGTTAAACAACAAGTTAAGATGCACCAAGATGATCTACACGAGATTCTAGTCAAGTTACATATAAAGTTCATTTAATTCGGAGCTACGGTCTAGAAGATATGAGCAAAACAAGTTAAAGATGACATTGATGCAAAATGCATACAAACATCAAGCAAACACCTCAAAACATGGATACAACATGATAATATGGAACTACATGCAAAATCAAGCAAGTTTCATATAGAGCACACTCAAAACGGAGCAACGGTTCAACACACACACTCTATACAAGTTATAGCAACAATCTGTCCAAAACAGCAACTAGGCAAATTGCAAGCAACAAAACAATAAGCTACAACATCTCAACATGAAAACAAAAGACATGGGCATGATGTACAGGTAAAGCATAACAACACATGAACACTGAGCTATCTCCAGAAATCACTAGAACATGCTCAAACCCACATGGCAAGTTTATAAGTAATAACAATTCAGACTTTGCAGAAAATAACATCAGGTTGCAATGTTTAGAGATATCAAACAACATGCTACAGGAACTTAACATGGCAAAAAAAGGCATGGCATGATACTACTAAATGCATAGATCAAATGTCCTTTACTGACCAAGAGCCAAAAAGGATTAGAAAATATGATGGCACCCATGTAAACATAGCAAGTTATAATACAGATTCAAACATGGCAGAAACAGAATTATGAAGGCATGTTGGTGAGCTTGTACCACTCACGGCAGAGCATTACATGGCATGACAAGGCAACCAACAGTAAGAAGACATGTTTGTGAAGCTAAGTATGGCAAGAGAAAGTCCATAGGGTGCATGGATCACTAACAAAACACATGGCAACAACTGAACTTAATGTTAACAGGCTGACAGCAACATTATTTAGCAACTTTGGAGCAAGATATGAACAAGCTACAGCAAGCTATAATTGCAACCAGGGGCATGGATGGATAGAGCATAACATGTAGAACAAAACACCTTTAGTGAACATCTCCATATTATGCATAGAATGACTTGTAGCAGCATGTTTACATAGCATCACACAATAACAGATTCAGCCTAGCAAAACATCAACAACAAGTACCCTACTTAACAAGCTCAATTCACTCACCACAAGTCATTGCATGACAAGATAAGCATAGCATCAGCAAGAAGACATGTTTATGAAACAAACCAAGGCAAGAACAAGTTCATAGCATGCAAGGATCAACTACAACAACCTTGGCAAAATTGAATAACATGTAAACAATCTGCCAGGAAACATTTTGAAGCAAACGTAGAGCACGAAAATGACATGCTAGACTACTCCATAATTGAAACCAAGGGCATGAATGGATAGAGAACAACCATATGTTCAAAACATCCTTACTGAAGTATCTCAAAAATATGCATGGAACTCTCTGTAGCAACAAGTTTACATGGCATCAAAATAACAACAGAACAGGGACTAAAATCAGCAACATCACGAGGCCTAGTTTGCATGCATGTGCTAGTCACCACATTGATCACAAAAATACATGGCAAACACCACTGTAAATAAGACATGGCATAGATCAAAACACATGAAGACATCAACCTCATAGGATGCACACATCAATCAGGGCAAAAATGACAAAAGAGTTCGTTCTGTTAACAGATAGCAGAAAACATTATGAAGCACTCTTGCAACAATGATTCAGGCATCAAGATGACCTCAAATGAACATGGTGCAATGGAATGAAATGATGTACTCGTTCAGACGAACAATTCAACATATTACACGCACAAAATGGAGCTACGGATGCAGAGATATGATGCGATGAACATGGCAACATAATTTAAAAATATCGGGGACTTAGTCATATTTCGAGGTCAACCTCTGCAGGGATATTGAGGCAGTGGCGGATCTGGCCAGAGATTCGCCGGAGACGACAGGGACGGCGGCCGGAGTGGGAGAAGGGGTCGCCGGAGCGCGCACGGGGGGGGGGAGGGCTGCATCCGGGCATGGCGCCCCCGGATCCGGCGACGACGAGGCTGGGCGGCAAAGGCGAGGGCCGGCCGGAGGCGCTAGGCGGCGGCGGTCGGCGGCGAGCGGGGCGGTGGAGGCGGCGAGCGGGGCGGTGGAGGCGGCGGCACGCGGGTCCGGGCGCCGAGGCGGGGAGCCGGCGGGACGGCAAGGCGACGGCGGCGGGCGCACCGGCGGCGGGGCCAGCGAGGCAAGGCGGAGGCGGCGCGACGGAACCGGCGACGGGCGAGGTCGGGGTCCGGCGAGGCGCTCGGGCCGGCGGCGGGAGGTTGCAGGCCTCGACGCCCAGATCAGGCCCGGGCGGGCTGCGGTCGGGCCCCGGCGGCGCGAGCCGACACGTAGCGGGACAGGGTTGGATGGGGGCGGCGGAGCGGACATGTCCGGCGCCGGACGGACGTGTCCGGCGCGCGAGAGGAGCGAAGCTAGGGTTTCGGGGGGAATTGATCCGCAAATTTCGGGGGACGGGGCTATTTATAGATTCTGGGAGCTAGGAGAGTCCAAATGAGGAGCGGTTTTCGGCCACGCGATCGTGATCGAACAACCGAGAGCATGGAGGGGAGTTTGCTGGGTTTTGGGCCACTTTGGAAGGGTGTTGGGCTGCAAAGAGAAAGGGGGGTTTCGGGCTACGCGGTTAACCATTGGAGTATCAAACGACCTCCAAATGGCACGAAACTTGACAGGCGGTCTACCGGTGCTATACCAAGGCCGCTTGGAAAACCTCAGGCCATTCTGAGAAAGTTTAACACCCGCGCACAACGAGAGACAAAAGGGGGACGCCGGAGGGCATAGGAGTGCCGGATTGCAAAACGGACAACGGGGAAAATGCTCGGATGCATGAGACGAACACGTATGCAATGCAATGCACATGATGACATGGTAAAATGAAACACGCAAGCAAATGACATGGCAACAACGGCGAATAACCGAATGACATCTGGCGCATCGAACCCGGGCCATTACAACACTCCTCCACTAACAAGAGATCTTGTCCCGAGATCTTAGGACCGAGACGGAAGGGAAAAGGGATGAGGTGAAACAAGAACTCCAGAGAGGAAACAAAGAATCGAGAGCACTTGACAAGAAGAGAGGAACGACGAGAATGACGAGAATCGAAAGCTCACGGAATCAGATAGACTATGAAACCACTCCAGTTAGAATAAGATAAGAAAAGAAATAAGACTGAAAGGATTTAGGCAGCACTCCGGCTGAAACATGGATGAATAGAGCACAAGCTTGAGAGGATGGAAAGATACTTGATGAAAGGAACAACACAAAACCTCCGGAAGAATTGAAAGAATTGAATGAAAAGAACTTTGAAGGAAAGGTTGAACGGAGTAGTTGAGAAAATCAACAACGAAAGATTAAACTTGTTGTGGTCTTATAGATAACATCTCAAGATCATGAGGTGATAACCGGCCACAAACGGAAATGATTGGATAGCTTAGAAGAACGAAGAAATGCAAAACTCCACTTCAAAAGAAAACGGAGAATTAATTGCACTTCGAGACGCGAGAAGAAAAGATACTTGAACTCCTCCAACAAAATCTTGATGAACTCTTGAAGAAAGAATTAAATCATGAAGAACCACCATGAAGAACTCCGGTAAACAAAAGGATGATGAGATAAAATGAAGGATGAAAGAATAAGAAGAGCGTTGCGATGATTTAGATGGAGGTTCCGAAAAAATGGCTGAGGAAATTGAACTCCGGGAAAAGAAAAGATGAAACCACTTGGAACTAGAATTTATTCCTTACGAACAAACTCTGAAGGAAGGGATTACTCACTTGGATGAAATAAGAATAAGATTTATTGTATGATTATCCTTCATCAAATTAAATTGATGACAAGCAATGGATTTTGCATATTACTTATTCTTCTTGAAAAGGATTGAGCAATGACACATCGCAAACTTGAGAAGGTCTTCATGAACCACCGGTAGGATTGGAAAGAACGAATAAGCATATGATAATCAAGGAAAAATAATCTTGAATGAACCACCGTGAAAATTCGGAAATGACTGATGAAAGAGAATGAATCACTGGGAAGAATTAGAATAACCAATAAGCAAGAGGGGATTTCGATGCAAAAGGACAAAGAGATCATGAACTGATAAAGAATACTTGAACGAAGCACCGGGATAAATAGAGAACGCTAACTGGAATGATGGCCTCCGGTGAAACGAAAAGAAATCAACTCCTGAAATACTCCGGATGGGTAAGAAAAAGGAATATCTGACAAATGGAATAATTTGAGAGGATAAAATGAAGTTAGATCCACGAAACTTCGAGAGAATGGACAAGATTTCGAGGAAAAACTCTTCTTCGATCCTCAAATGACGACGAGAAACACCACCGAAATTGTTGAGAAACTCCAGAATAATGAAAAAGAGGAAAGGTAGAACCCGAGATGAAAAGAATTTGAAAGCGATCTTGGAGATGGCATCTGACTGATGAAATTCATTCTTACGTCAAACTTGAAAAGAATTGAGAATAACTCCGGGGGAATTAGAAGAGTCAGGTAAGATCCTGGGAAAAGTCCTGTGGGTTAGGGCCCACTGAAGAGAAAACACCGTTGGAAAGGGATGCTGAACAGATAGATGATGCACCGGAACAATTGAAATATTTGGATGAGGTGACAACCTCGAATCAATTCAAACACAGACGAATCTCTTGAGATGTCTTGAACACTCCGGAAGGATAAACTGGCGAGAGGCGAATGAGCAAGGAGAACACTTGATCCAGGGAAAAGAATGTAATCACTACCGAAAATTGGAATCGAAACCACCGGAGAAGAAAAATGAGATGAAGAATGTTAAACGAGACGAGAATTCACCGGTTGAAATAATTGAGGAAAGACTAAAGAGGCTCCGCACAAATGAAATTAATGGTCGAGAGAGAGTCAGACTCCGGGAAGAAAAGGGTGGGAGGGCGGTAAAACAAAATCATCTTGGAAGGGGAAATCGACGAATATCTTGAAGAGAAAACACCGGTTGAAATCATTGAGGAAAGAAAGAAAAGACTTCGCATGAGTAGGATGGATACTCGATTACGGACTCCGGTTTCGAGAAGAAAAGGGGTGGGAGGGTGGGAAAAGAAAACAACTGAGGACAGAGAAACAACTTCGTTGAGAGCGAACAGAGGATTGAACTTGGCAAAGGCGAAGAGGCTCGAGTCAACTTGATGAGAAAATGCACCGGATCAAAAGATCTGAGAACCAATGAGCGGAAAACCAACTGCGTGATCCTAAAGAAAATTTGAAGGGGAAGAGGAATAATTCAAAACACCTACGTCAAAATTCCTTACCAAAGCGATGAAGGGGCAGAGGAGTAAAAAGAATTCCTACTCTTCGATATAACTAGACTCTGAAAATAGTTTATTCTAGACTCAACAACGGCCAGACTACACGATCAATCAAGGAGGCTCCTAGGGTCGGTCGAGGCTCTGATACCAACTTGTCACGCTCAATATACGACCCTATCCAAAAGGAACTTGAAGGTCCAACCAAGGATAGACCCGCATATTGAAACACTTTTGCAAGGTGGATATCATTACATCAACATTACAAAATAGATGGGGATACATACTTAAGGCATACAATGCCACACGAATACAACATCACAATACATAAGAGCATCATCCGACTATGGATGAAACACAAACAAAAACTCAAACGACATCCACCCTGCTAGCCCAGGATGCCGACCTGGAACCTATCCCCTGATCGAAGAAGAAGCAGAAGAAGAACTCCAAGACAAGCAAACATCGCTCTCGCGTCATGATCATCGCATAAACCTATACCTGCAACTGTTGTTGTAGTAATCTGTGAGCCACGAGGACTCAGCAATCCCATTACCATGGGTATCAAGACTAGCAAAGCTTAAAGGGAAAGGAAGGGGTAAAGTGGTGAGACTGCAGCAGCGACTAAGCATATATGGTGGCTAACATATGCAAATAAGAGCGAGAAGAGAGCAATCAGAACGGTCGTGAAGCTAGCAATGATCAAGAAGTGATCCTGAACTCCTACTTACGTCAAACATAACCCAAAGACCGTGTTCACTTCCCGGACTCCGCCGAAAAGAAACCATCATGGCTACACACACGGTTGATGCGTTTTAATTCGGATCTGGTGTCAAGTTATCTACAACCGGACATTAACAAATTCCCATCTGCCTATAACCGCAGGCATGGCTTTTGAAAGATTATACCCTGCAGGGGTGTCCCAACTTAGCCCATGATAAGCTCTCGCGATCAACGAAGGATATACCTTCTCCCAAGCAGACCCGATCAGACTTGGAATCCCGGTTTACAAGACATTTCGACAATGGTAAAACAAGACCAGCAAAACCGCCCGATGCACCGACAAATCCCGATAGGAGCTGCACATATCTCATTCTCAGGGCAACACCGAATGAGACTAGCTACGAGTAAAACCAGACTTCGAGTTTCCCCAAGGTGGCCCCGCAGGCAGCTCAGTTCGGACCAACACTTAGATAAGCACTTGCCTGGGGGGCTAAAATAAAGATGACCCTTGGGTTGGCCGACCCAAGGGAAGGGTATAGGTGGTGGTGAGGCAAATGGTAAAACCAAGGTTGGGCCTTGCTGGAGGAGTTTTATTCAAAGCGAACTGTCAAGGGGGTCCCATAAATCACCCAACCGCGTAAGGAATGCAAAATCCGGGAACATAACACCGGTATGACGGAAACTAGGGCGGCAAGAGTGGAACAAAACACCAGGCATAAGGCCGAGTCTTCCACCCTTTACCAAGTATATAGATGAATTAATAATATAAGAGATATTGTGATATCCCAATCAAAAACCTGTCCACCATGGAGACATCTTCAACTTCACCTGCAACTAGCAACGCTATAAGAGGGGCTGAGCAAAAGCGGTAACATAGCCAAGCAATGGTTTGCTAGGAAGGGTGTCAAAGATTAGAGGTTCATGGCAATATGGGAGGCTTGATAAACAGGTGATAAGTAGCGCAGCATAGCGATAGAACGAAGCAACTAGCATAACAATGATAGTAATGAGATCCAGGGTAGCGGTCATCTTGCCTGAAATCCCGCAAGGAAGAAGAACGAGTCCATGAAGAAGACGAATGGATGAAGCCGAACCAAGCGTAGATGAACGAATCCTCATGATCGCAACGAAACGGGAACTATCGAGAATAAGCACACAACAAGGTAAACACACCACACATGAATATGCCAGGAAACATTTTGAAGCAAAAGTAGAGCACGAAAATGACATGCTAGACTACTCCATAATTGCAACCAAGGGCATGAATGGATAGAGAACAACCATATGTTCAAAACATCCTTAATTAAGTATCTCAAAATATGCATGGAACTTTCTATAGCAACAAGTTTACATGGCATCAAAATAACAGCAGAACAGGGACTAAAATCAGCAACATCATGAGGCCTAGTTTGCATGCTTGTTCTAGTCACCACATTGATCACAAAAATACATGGCAAACACCACTGTAAATAAGACATGTCATAGATCAAAACACATGAAGACATGAACCTCATAGGATGCACACATCAATCAGGGAAAAAATGAAAAAAGAGTTCGTTCTGTTAACAGACAGCAGAAAACATTTTGAACATGGTGCAATGGAATGAAATGATTTACTCATTGAGATGAACAATTTGACATATTACACGCACAAAATGTAGCCACGGATGCAGAGATATGATGCGATGAACATGGCAACATAATGTCAAAATATCGGGGACTTAGTCATATTTCGAGGTCAACCTCTCCACGGATATTGAGGTGGTGGCGGATCTGGCCGGAGATTCGCTGGAGACGACAGGGACGGCGGCCGGAGTGGGAGAAGGGGTCGCCGGAGCGTGGGGGGGCTGGATTCGGGCATGGCGCCCCCGGATCCGGCGACGACGAGGCCAGGCGGCAAAGGCGAGGGCCGGCCGGAGGCGCTAGGTGGCGGCGGTCGGCGGCGAGCGGGGCGGTGGAGGCGGCGAGCTCCGGGCGTCGGAGATCTTGGAGGCGGCGGCACGCGGGTCCGGGCGCCGAGGCGGGGAGCCGGCAGGACGGCAAGGCGACGGCAGCGGGGCGCACTGGCGGTGGGGCCGATGAGGCATGGCGGAGGCAGCGCGACGGAACCGACGACGGGTGATGTCGGGGTCCGGCGAGGCCCTCCAGTCGGCGGCGGGAGGCTGTGGGCCTCGGGCGCCCAGATCGGGCCCGGGCGGGCCGCGGTCGGGCCCCGGCGGCGCGAGGCGACACGTGGCGGGACAGGGTTGTACGGGGGCGGCGGAGCGGACATGTCCAGCGCCGGACGGACGCGTCCGGCGCGCGAGAGGAGCGAAGCTAGGGTTTCGGGGGGAAATGATCTGCGAATTTCGGGGGAGGGAGCTATTTATAGATTCTGGGAGCTAGGAGAGTCCAAATGAGGAGCGGTTTTCGGCCACGCGATCGTGATCGAACGACCGAGAGCATGGAGGGGAGTTTTCTAGGTTTTGGGCCACTTTGGAAGGGTGTTGGGCCGCAAAGAGAAAGGGGGGGTTTCGGGCTACGCGGTTAACCGTTGGAGTATCAAACGACCTCCAAATGGCACGAAACATGACAGGCAGTCTAACGGTGCTATACCAAGGCCTCTTGGCAAACCTCGGTCCATTCCGAGAAAGTTTAACAACCGCTCACAACAAGAGACAAAAGGGGGACGCCGGAGGGCATAGGAGTGCCGGATTGCAAAATGGACAACGGGGAAAATGCTCGGATGCATGAGACGAACACGTATGCAATGCAATGCACATGATGACATGGTAAAATGCAACACGCAAGCAAATGACATGGCAACGACGGCGAATAACTGAATGACATCTGGCGCATCGAACCCGGGGCGTTACAGAAGGTTAGGCATATTATACTAGGAAACCATCCTGGTAATGGTAGCGGGAAAAGGAAGCGTGGCAGGGCAGAAGAGATATTATTGTTTACCCGCAGGTCCACTTTGTGGGACTTGGAGTATTGGAAAGAATTGGATCTACGGCATAATCTTGATTTGATGCACATCGAGAAAAATATATATGACGGCATTATCGGCACACTTCTTAATATTGAAGGAAAGACAAAAGATACCTTAATGTAGGATTGATTTGACACACCTCGGTATCAGAAAGGATTTGCAGGTGCACGATGAAGGTAAACCACGGGATATGGCACCAACTGTGTACATCTTGGACAAGGTAAAAAGAAAAGAATTATGCGAGGTCCTGTCACGTGTGAGATTCCCACATGGATTTGCTTCCAACCCTGAAAGAAGAGTCAGTGCAGATGGAAACAAGGTACAAGGGTTGAAAACTCATGACTGCCACGTCCTACTTCAAAGGGTTTTACCTGTTATCCTTAGAGGATTGGGCCGCCCTGACTTATATAGAGCAGTTGCAGAGTTGGGACAATTCTTCAAGCAACTCTGCAGTAGAAATATCATGATAGATGCTTTGGAGCGTCTTAGAGACAAGATAACAACTATCCTATGTGACCTTGAGAAGATATATCCTCCAGCCTTCTTTGATGTGATGGTGCATTTGGCTATTCATCTACCTGATGAGGCACTACTTAGAGGTCCAGTACAGTATGGCTGGATGTACCCTATTGAAAGGTGGCTAGGCACTTTCAAGGGCTATGTTAGGATCAGAGCTAGACCTGAGGGTTCCATTGTAGAGGCCTACATTGCTACAGAAGCATTGACATTCTGCTCAAAATACATTGAAACAGCTGATCAGCTTGGCAAAGAGGTGGGTGAAGACAATCCCGGGCTCAATGTTTTCTATTATTCTGTTTGAGTTACAGGGAAGAGTCGACAAGAGGACAAACCTAAAGATTTGGACAAAATGGTTTAGTAAGTGCAGTACTGTAGCTTATACATCGTAATCTACTAAACTTGCAGCACATTCTTATATATTTAGATGTTTGACGCGATCGCTATGTTGTGCAGCATCTACAAAGAGGAGTTACTGCCCCAAAATCCAAGAAACATTTACAAACTGGTTATGGCAGGATTTGCAAAATGGTTGAAGAACCATGTAAGCTTTTGAAGTGCACTGTCAATTTTTTTAATATATTGAGTACATAAGATGATCCGCTTATCTATTTTCTAACCATAGGTTAAAAAGATGCGGGAGGATGGGCAGGAAGTTGATGATGCCCTTTACTCACTAGCAATGGGTCCTGATACTTGGGTAAGACATTATGAATCTGACGTTGTTGGAGATGTGCGCTACAACACCCTTGCACGAGACAAAGGCAGGAAGACACAAAACAATGCCATCATGAGCACGGATACGTATGACAAAGTGACAACTGAAATGTATGCTAACATAACAGACATTGTTCAGTTGCAGTATATCTCCAGTTTCGAGGATCATCGGTGTGTGGTTTTGTTGTGTTGACGTTGGCATAACCTGTTTTCCAGGATCACAAAACCCAGAGCTGATGATTATTTCAAATCCATCAATGTCAAGGCGGCGTACCAAACCAACGAGCCTTTTATTTTGGCAAATCAAGCAACACAAATATTTTTCTTGGAAGACACATTTGCACGTAGCGATGACTAGAGAGTATTGCAAAGGTTTGAGCAGAGGAATTCATTTAATGAAGTTGCACAACAAGATGATGCTTACACTGCTCCTGATGTACAAGATAACACAGATGTTCCTAATATCTTTGAGAACCATCATGTGAATGACGCCAGCGAAAAGATTGCTTGACGTGTTGTGGACATACAAGGGTTGATCAAGAAGAAGCCAACGTTCAAGGACGTGGAGGATGAAGAAGAAGATGACACCGTGGGGAATTACGATTCAGACTGATACACATGGCGAAGATGTTGACGCTGCTGCTGCGGATGATGATTACTTTGCTTTTGTCACATTTGCCTATCAGAAGACGTTTTGTTATCTACTATGTGAAATTGTGTTTGCTATGACAACTTAAACCTGATGAACATGTTGTTTAGTATTTTGCTGTGAGAACATCACTTGTTATGTATGCTGATTTGTGTTTGGTGATTGTATGGCAACTAAAACATGATGACATTGTTGTTTAGTTGTACTCATACTTGGTTGTGAAACTTGAATTTGATGACATAGTTTGCTATTGGACTGCAATTTGCTCAACGTCTTTGAACGAGAACAAAGCTGACCCGACAGGGCCTCTGCTATTTATTTATTTATGAGCAAAAGGGGATACCCCCTGATTTCCGTTAATAGAAATCATTAGATGTTCACAACACTACGCCCAGCCTGCTACACAGGTTTCATTCATTGCTAGTTTGAGCAAAGTGCTCATGTCGTAGCCACTGAATACATCACGAGTGCTACATACACTACAAATAAAGAGACAATCATCCTACAGAGCACATCGATTTTGCCCATTATCTTCACAGTCTCTTTCATCTCCTCATTGCTGTCAAGGCCGTTCAGCAGCTATTGCTTGGCCATGATCAGATGAACTGCATCTTTAACCTTCTGCTCTGCATCTTCCTCTTTTGTCATTCCTTCAGTTACTTGTCCAACACCCCAACCTGCTGGTATTGGGATTCCTTGGCTAACCAAATAATGAGCGTAGTTGCATTCCCCCACATCAGCAACTTCCCAGAAATACAAATCACACGAATCTTCCCTTTTCTGCACGAATCAAACTGGAAGATCATCAACCAAACTATAAAAAAAATCAGCAACTAAAAGCAGCAAACAACACTTAAACATATTATTACCCCATGATTCGGGCATTTGTAGAAGACTCATCCAGGGTTGAGGATTGTGGTTGAGACGTGACGGATGACTTTGCGTGATTTGCTGCAGTGGCACCACACCAACTTCAGCGGGTTGCGATGAGCAATCGGCTGCGGTGCGCATGCCGGCGGGGGTGTGATGAGACCCAAAGGCGATGGTATGGGTGGTGACTTGGTGCATATCCGGTTGTTGCCTGCTGAAGAGCAGGTGGACGAGCAGCCAACAGACATGGTTGGTGTGGCCAGAGCTTATGATGCTAGGCAGAGTAAGTAGAGAAGAGGAGAAGCGAACGTTGGATATGTCAGTTTCATTACTTGCAGAGTATCATAGCACCATATATAGTCATAGTCTATGTTTGGATTCGAACTAGCTACAGGAGCACGTCTCTTTTTTTTCTAAAACTCGGCAACGTCTCTTTACTGGTACACTAGCTTGTTCTGTACGCCTTCCCAAGTCTTTGATTTTCTTTCCCTTTTTTTGCGAGTAAGGAAGGAGGACAAAATTGAGAGTGCCTGGGACTCGAACCCAAGACCTCTCGGTTGAAAACCAAGGGTGCTAGTCACTTATGTGGCGAACGTTCCTTGTGAGGATAACGGCAGACGAACGCATTTTCCTCGCAGTTTTCTTCCTATATATAAA
This sequence comes from Triticum aestivum, assembly GCF_018294505.1. Classification (NCBI taxonomy): domain Eukaryota; kingdom Viridiplantae; phylum Streptophyta; class Magnoliopsida; order Poales; family Poaceae; genus Triticum; species Triticum aestivum. The sequence goes on from NC_057798.1 coordinate 117,079,045, forward strand.
AAAGTATGCTACTTGGTGTGTGCTTAGTCAACAAATGATTGTGCCAACCTTGATTGTTGGATTGACATTCAATGTCTGTTGCATTTCTTCAGTCTATTCTTCCTCGAGCCGCCAAAGACAAACCAACACCGGCGGGACCGCCTGCTCCCGCCTCCCACGGCTGGCTGTGATCTTCCCCGGCTCCTGTTCGTTCCCGTCCGAGGCCTCACCATTGTCCTCCGCCTTGGTTCGCTCGCCGCGGCGCCGCCCTCCGGTGTTGTCAACATGGTCAACAACCGAGAGGAATAAGGAGATGACTGTACATGGTGAGGATGACAGTAGGGACCAAGCAGCGCGCGCAGTAATTTTGTTTTTTCGGGACGGAGAAGGGTATCAACTGGGTTGTGCGGGACCCGTGGCCCGTCTAGCCTAGGCTTTTATTTCATATGTTTAGCACATGACCAGCCCAGTTTGTTTTTTTCCATTGTGAAAAATGGCTAGCCAGCTATTTTGTTTTTTGCAAAATAACCAACATAGGCCTACTTGCTTTTCTACACCCTACTGGGCCGGAAATATTTCAAGACGAGGAGGGATGCATTTTGCCCAGAAAATGGGCTATAAGTAATAAGAAATGGGCTATAAGTAATAATACATGGGCTATAAAATGAAAAAAATACAGCAAATAGGCAATTAGTTCCAAAATAATGTTTTCTTTTGGATTTTGACATTTTAAATTTTATTGTTTTTGTGCGGGTAAAATTTCATTGAATTTAAATTAAGGTATATTTAGATTTAAAATTAATTTGAATCTGGCTAGAAATTTCGGGTTGTATGCTGTTTGGGACAAATTTGGAGGCTGACTTGTGGGTCTACTAGGTTGACGTGTACTTTGGCTTTGTCAACTTAGTCCACAAACGATTCTAGCAGCAGTGACCGTTGGATGTTAATTCAACGGCCGTGCTACTTCTTCAATATGAACGATTCTAGATCCTGTGACCGTACAATGTCCATCCAACGGCCGTAGTGCTTGTTCAACCTCTGGTCTTCTTGCTCCAGCCGCCCAAAGCAGTGTCGGTCGTGCCGCATGCTCCTTCCTCCCATGGCCGGCTGTGCTGCCGCGGAGGTCTCACCACCCCCTACTACTCCCACCGCTGGCCAGGCCCTGCGGCGACGGCAGCCTCACACCGCAGCTAAACTAGTGAACCCTCGTACTCCTCTCCGCGCGGGCTTCCACTGCCACGTCTTCCCCGGCTCCGCGTAGTCCCCTTCCTAGGCCTCACCGTCGTCCACCGCCGTGGTGCTCTCGGCGCGGCCTGGTCAACGTGGTCAAGGAACGACTTCCATCAGACTTGGACTGTACGAGGAAAGGCTGACAGCTGGGTCCACGGCCGCCGCAAGGAAGTGCCTCCTTATTACGCGGAAAATAATGATTCCCCCACCTGACAGCTGGGACCCACCAGACGGGCCACTATATTTCGTGAAAAAAATGTTTCCCCCTAACTGCTGGGACCCACCAGCTACATCTTCGCACGCAAGGAAGTGCATCCGGGCAAAAAAACGATTCTCCCCCTGACTGCTGGGACCCACCAGCTACATCTTCGGACGCAAAGAAGTGCGTCCGGGCAAAAAAAACAATTCGCCCCCCTGACTGCTGGGACCCACCAGCTACATCTTCGGACGCAAGGAAGTGCATCGGGCAAAAAAAAACGATTCGCCCCCTGATTGCTGTGACCCACCAGCTACATCTTCGCACGCAGGGAAGTGCATTCGGGCAAAAAAACGATTCGCCCCCCTGACTACTGGGACCCACCAGCTACATCTTCTTACGCAAGGAAGGGCGTCCGGGCAAAAAAAAACGATTCGCCCCCCTGACTGCTGGGCCCCTCCAGCTACATCTTCGCACACAAGGAAGTGCATCCGAAAAAAAATGATTCGCCCCCCTGACTGCTGGGACCCACCAGCTACATCTTCGCACGCAAGGAAGTGCCTGACAGACGGGACCCACCTGGTCGAAGCATACGTAGCGTTGTCATTCTGGTTGTGAACGTGTACGTACATACTGGTGGATGTAGAGGCACGCACATGTCGTAGTAGAGGCGCGCACGTGTCGTAGTAGAGGCGCGCACGTAGCATGTACATGTACGTACAGCGGCCAGGGTGCAAGAAAGAAAATAAGGTCACATATGTGTACATACGGGCGGGGTCTCGAACGCGTCACTACTAGAAAAAGGCCTACTAATAGCGCACCGGTTTTGCCTACTAATGGCGCACTACCGGTGCGCCATTACTAGCACGCTACTAGTATTTTTTACTAATGGCGCACCACTGGTGCGCCATTAGTATCTGGTATACTAATGGCGCACCATGTAGTGTGCCATTAGTATAGCCCACGGTGCGCCATTAATATCTGGTATACTAATGGCGCACCACATAGAAGTGCGCCATTAGTAACATTTTTTTTCAATTTTTTTTTAATTTTTTTTCAGAATTTTTTTTAAAATTTTCTTAATCTCAGTTCACTATGGCTTAATCTCGGGTCAATATGCTTAATCTCAGGTCAAATCGCCCTCCGTGGTCAAACTTCCCGAAAGGTTACCCGTCCTCACACTACTCCAGCCCAAGCACGCTTAACTTCAGAGTTCTATCCAACCCCAGCAACAACTCACTTCACAGGCACTTGTTGATATATCTAGCATATCAATCCTGTTATACCTTGTTGATGTCTAGGACTTTGTTCATGTTCATGACTATGATGAAATTTTGAAAAGTATTTCAAACTTCCCGGTCATATTACATATCATTTTTTGAAAAAAAATTCAAAAAAAAAATTCAAAACCAATTTTTTTCTGTTACTAGTGGCGCACCACATCCACGGTGCGCCACTAGTAAGTTTGAAATTTTTTGAATTTTTTTGCCGCTAGATCTTGAAAGCCCTGTAACTTTTTTTCTGTTAGGTTTTTGGGGATTTTGAAAATGTTTAACGGGGTTCCCCCGTTTAAATTTGAATGTAACTTTTCGAGTAGATGATTTTTCATATAAAAAACTTTTTCATCCGAGTTCGTATGCAAAAGTTATGCCCATTTTACAAAATTCCAGAGAGATTTTGCAAATAAAGTCGAAATTCATATTTGTAAATTTTCCCAAAAACTAGAGCACATATCACATGGGAACATATTTTCTTTTATTTTTTTGACATTTCCATCATTTTATTTTATTTTTTTTATACTGAAAAGGCGATCCGGTGGTGGGTGCATTCGGTGTTGGGGCAAGTTAGTAATGGTGCACCGTGGGGTGGTGGGCCATTACTAGTTTAACTAGTAACGGCGCACCACACCCACGGTGCGCCATTACTAGTTTTGAAAAAAAATATTTTTTTTGATTTTTTTTGAAAAAAAACTTATTAATGGCGCACCAGTGGAAAGTGCGCCATTACTCGCGCATATATATATGTACGGCCAGGGCTCGTGTACATTGGCTGGGTCGGAACGGAGAAACAGCATCGTCGTCGTGTTCATGGGGAGCCAACCGGCTGGGTTGGAACGGAATGCGTCGTCGTGTTCATCGTGAGGGCTTGGACGGGACAGGCGATGGAAACGAGGCCTGGCGTACCACATAATGGAGGAAACGGCCTTGTGTTCGACCGGCCACGTTCGAAACGTGATCCTGTTCATTGGGAGGGGTGTGGAGTACTACAAAATGGAGGAAACGGATATCCTACGGTCGAAATGGGGGTCCTGTTGATTGGGAGGGGTGGGGCTTACCGCAAAATGGACGAAACATACTTGTGTTGGAGCGCTACGATCGAAATGGGGGTCCTGTTCATCGAGAGGGGTGTGGCGTACCGCAAAACGGGACTCCACGGGATACTGTTCATCTCCACCGTCGACCTCCTCCAGCCTCCACGGGCTAATGTTCATCCACCATCGTCCTCCTCCAGCCTCCACCAGTGACTGTTCATCCACGGGCTCCTGTTCATCCAACCTCCACCGCGCCCTACTCCAGCGGCTACTGTTTAACCACCCCCCTCCACGGGCTCCTGTTCAACCACCCCTCCACGGGCTATTGTTCATCCACCCCTCCACCATCAACGGTTCATCCAGCCCTCCATGTGGTCGTCCTATTCATCCAGCCCTCCACGGGGTCCTGTTCATCCAGCCCCAACCGGCTCGATCGATCGGGGTCCTGTTCATCCAGAGGCAATGCCATGGGTCCTGTTCATCCACTCCCACCGCTCACTGTTCATCCAAACCCCCCGCAATGCTAACTGTTCATCCAGAGAGGCAGCATCGATCGGCTTCAGTTAGCAGCAGTAGCGAAGGAATCCATCGCTCGAGTTCAGTAACGCGTAGCTTGCAGTGCAATCGCTCGGGTTCAGTTAGAGCCCAACGCCTCACTTGGGGTTCATTTAGAGCCAATGCCTCGCACACACACGCGTACGTATACGAGAGAAACGCGCATTGCTCGGCCCCCGACCTCCCACCGTAACCGGGAACTCCCCGAAATTTTCCTCCCCTTCGCTTCTACCACGGTTTTCCCGTCATGGACGGCCCAAAGAATGTCATGCAGCTGCGTCTCCGGCCCGCCCAGGATGAAAAGCCCCTTTTCTGTCATGATTTTTTGTCATAGAAGTAGGAGCCCACCATATCTATGATGATACCGGGTTTTGTCACAATTATGTCATAGAATTGTCATATGTATGACAATTTTTTTTCATTCGGCCCAAAATGTCACAGATGTGTCTTTTTTTTGCAGTGTAGGTATTGCACTAGCACTAGCACCCATATCACACAAGCCATGATACCAATGATCTCCTATTTTAATAGAAATAACAGGCATGCCTACTACGGGTCTATGTTTCTTAGCATCAGGTTTAGCAATTCTAGCAGTTTCATTACAGAAACAAATAACATGCCCATCAATATTATCAGCCAAGAGATCTTTAACCACAGCAACATTAGGTTCAACTTGAATTTGCTCAGGGGGTTTATATGTCTTAATATTACTTTTGTTGACCACAGTTGAAGTTTTAGCATGATCCTTTATCCTAACAGGGAAAGGAGGTTTCTCAATATAAGTGGTAGGGACAATAGAATCATTATAAGTGATAGTATTTTCTTCAAGTTTAATAGGTGCAACTACTTTTATTTCAGTGGGAGGATTGTATTTAAACCACTTCTCCTTAGGGAGGTCAACATGAGTAGCAAATGATTCACATAAAGAAGCTACTATCTCAGAGTCAAGTCCATATTTAGTGCTAAATCCACGAAAAACATCGGTATCCATAAAAGATTTAACACAATCTAACTTAGGTGTCATACCTGACTCCTTACCATCATCGGAATCCCAATCTTTAGTGTTGTGTTTAATTATTTCCAATAAATCCCACTTGAATTCAATAGTCTTCATCATAAAAGACCCAACACAAGAAGTATCAAGCATTGTGCGGTTGTTGAGAGAAAGTCGAGCATAAAAACTTTTAATAATCATTTCTCTTGGGAGCTCATGATTAGGGCATGAATATAACATTGACTTAAGCCTCCCCCAAGCTTGAGCGATGCTTTCTCCTTCGCGAGGCCAAAAATTATATATGTAATTACGATCACGATGAACAAGATGCATAGGATAGAACTTTTGGTGAAATTCCAACTTCAATCGTTTATAGTTCCAGGATCCCATATCATCACATAGCCTATACCATGTCAATGTGTCTCCCTTCAAAGATAAAGGGAAAATATTCTTCTTGATAACATCCTCAGGCATAGCTGCCAGCTTAAATTATCCACAAACTTCATCTACATAGATTAGGTGCAAGTCGGGATGCAATGTTCCATCTCCTGTAAAAGGATTAGCTAGCATTTTCTCTACCATACCCGAAGGAATTTCAAAGTAAACATTTTCAGTGGGATCAGTAGGTTGAGGAGAAACTCTTTGCTCTACTGGTCAGGATGAAGATACCTCGAACAAGCCACTCAAAGGATTAGTTTCCATAGTAGCAAGTGATAGTAAATTCCAGCACACTATATAAATGTTTCCTTACCAAGTTCCACTTACCAAAGGCGCTTCACTCCCCGGCAACGGCGCCAGAAAAGAGTCTTGATGACCCAAGGCGCACGGGAGAAGGATTCGGCTCCTTCGAACCTGGCAACACCCAGAGCTAGTTCAAGAGCTCAAGAACACAAAATACATCCACCAAAGCAGGATCGTAGGGTTTTACGCATCTTTGCGGCCTGAACCTGGGTAAATCCCCTTTGTGCTGTCCACTAGTCCCGCTCTTCTCACGATCCCACGCCCCGCAACCGCAGTAGGGATTCTTGTGATCCCATAGGTGTCATTTCCCACCGACAACACCTATTGAGAGAGAAATTCTTGATTTGAAATTTATTAGAATACTCTATGTGCTTCAGTTATATCTTTTGAGCTAGATAATTTTTTCTCTAGTGCTTCACTTATATCTTTTTAGAGCACTATGGTGGCTTAATTTTGTAGAAATTGTTGATCTCTCTTGCTTCACTTATATTACTTTGAGAGTCTTTTAGAACAGCATGGTATTTGCTATGGTTATAAAATTGGTCTTAGAATGGTGGGCATCCATGTTGGGTATAATAAAAACTATCATAGAAGTGAATTTAATACTATGATCAACTTGATGCTTAATAATTGTTTTGAGATATGAAGGTGGTAATATATATTAGAGTCATGCTAGTTGATGTAATTGTGAATTTAAGAAATACTTGCGTTGAGGTTTGCAAGTACCATAGCATGCACGTATGGTAACCGCTGTGTGACAAATTTGAAGCATGAGGTGTTATTTGATTTTCAACCTTATGAGTGGCAGTCGGGGACGAGCGATTGTATTTTCCTACCAATCTATCCCCCTAGAAGCATGCACGTAGTGCTTTGTTTTTGATGACTTGTAGATTTTTGTAATAAGTATGTGAGTTCTTTATGACTAATGTTGAGTCCATGGATTATATGCACTCTTACCTTGCCATCATTGCTAGCCTCTTCGGTACCGTGCATTTCCCTTTCTCACCTTGAGAGTTGGTGCAAACTTCGCCGGTGCATCCAAACCCCGTGATACGATACGCTCTATCACACATAAACCTACTTATATCTTCCTCAAAACAGCCACCATACCACCTATTATGGCATTTCCATAGCCATTCCGAGATATATTGCCATGCAACTTTCCACCGTTCCGTTTATTATGACACGCATCATCATTGTCATATTGCCTTGCATGATCATGTAGTTGACATCGTATTTGTGGCAAAGCCACCATGCATAATTTTTCATACATGTCACTCTTGATTCATAGCCCATCCTGGTACACCGCCGGAGGCATTCATATAGAGTCATACTATGTTCTAGTATTGAGTTGTAATTCATGAGTTGTAATTAAATAAAAGTGTGATGATCATCATTTTTAGAGCATTGTCCCAAATAAAAAAAATAAAGGCCAAAGAAAAATAAAAAAAGAAAAAAGAAAGGCCAAAGAAAAAAAGGGAAGGCCCAAAAATAATAATATAAAGGGGACAATGCTATTATCTTTTTCCACACTTGTGCTTCAAAGTAGCACCATGTTCTTCATATAGAGAGTCTCATTTGTTGTCTCTTTCATATACTAGTGGGAATTTTTCATTATAGAACTTGGCTTGTATATTCCAATGATGGGCTTCCTCAAAATGCCCTAGGTCTTCATGAGAAATCAAGTTGGATGCACACCCACTTAGTTTCTTTTATTGAGCTTTCATACATTTAGAGCTCTAGTGCATCCGTTGCATGGCAATCCCTACTCCTTGCATTGCCATCAATTAATGGGCATCTCCATAGCCCATTGATTAGCCTCGTCGATGTGAGACTTTCTCCCTTTTTGTCTTCTCCACATAACCCCTATCATTATATTCTATTCCACGCATAGTGCTATATCCATGGCTCACGCTCATATATTGCGTGAAGGTTGAAAAAAGTTTGAGATTAGTAAAGTATGAAACAATTTCTTGGCTCGTCATCAGGGTTGTGCATGATGAGAGCATTCTTGTGTAACGAAAATGAAACATGACCAAACTATATGATTTTGTAGGGATGAACTTTCTTTAGCCATGTTATTTTGAGAAGACATGATTGCTTAGTTAGTATGCTTGAAGTATTATTATTCTTTATGTCAATATGAACTGTTATTTTGAATCATTTAGGTGTGAACATTCATGCCACAATAATGAGAAATACATTGAGAAATATGCTAGGCAGCATTCCACATAAAAAATTCTATTTTTATCATTTACCTACTTGAGGACGAGTAGGAATTAAGCTTGGGGATGCTCGATACGTCTCCAATGTATCTATAATTTTTGATTGTTCCATGCTATTATATTACCTGTTTTGGATGTTTATGGGCTTTACTTTACACTTTTATATCATTTTTGGGACTAACCTACTAACCGGAGGCCCAGTCCGAATTTTTGCCTATTTGAGTGTTTTGAAGAAAAGGAATATCAAAGGGAGTCCAAATGGAATGAAACCTTCGGGAGCGATCTTTTTGGAACAAACGTGATCCAGAGGACTTGGAGTGCAAGTTAAGAAACAAGCGAGGCGGCCACGAGGGTGCCCGGCACGCCCCCACCCTCGTGGGCCCCTCGAGCGTCCACCAACGTACTTCTTCCTCCTATATATACCCATGTACCCCGAAAACATCAAGGGCTACCACGAAAAACTATTTCCACCACCATAACCTTCCGTATCCGCGAGATCCGATCTTGGAGCCGTCGCCGGAGCTCCACTGGAAGGGGAATCCACCATGGAGGTCCTCTACATCAACTCCAAGGCCTCTCCGATGAGTTGTGAGTAGTTTACCACAGACCTTCGGGTCCATAGTTATTAGCTAGATGTCTTCTTCTCTCTCTTTAATTCTCAATACAAAGTTCTCCTTCCTCTTATTGGAGATCTATTCGATGTAACTCTTTTTGCGGTGTGTTTGTCGAGATCCGATGAATTGTGGGTTTATGATCAAGTTTATCTATGAGAAATATTTGAATCTCCTCTGAATTCTTTTATGTGTGATTAAGTTATCTTTCCAAGTCTCTTTGAATTATTGATTTGGTTTGGCCTACTAGATTGATCTTTCTTGCAATAAGAGAAGTCCTTAGCTTTGGGTTCAATCTTGCGGTGTCCTTTCCCAATGACAGCAGGAGCAGCAAGGCACTTATTGTATTGTTCCCATCGAGGATAAAAAGATGGGCTTTATATCATATTGCATGAGTTTACCCCTCTACATCGTGTTATCTTTCTTAAAGCGTTACTCTGTTCTTCATGAACTTAATACTCTAGATTCTAGATACATGCTGGATAGCGGTCGATGTGTGGAGTAATAGTAGTAGATGCAGGCAAGAGTCGGTATACTTGTCACGGACGTGATGCCTATATACATGATCATGCCTAGATAATCTCATAATTATTCGCTTTTCTATCAATTGCTCGACAATAATTTGTTCACCCACCGAAATAATTATGCTATCTGAGAGAAGCCACTAGTGAAACCTATGCACCGTGGGTCTATCTCTTATCATATAAGCTTTCAATATACTTTTATTTGCATCTTTACTTTTCCAATCTATATCATAAAACACCAAAAATATATTTATCTTATCATATTATCTCTATCAGATCTCACTTTTTCAAGTGGATTTGAAGGGATTGACAACCCGTTTATTGCGTTAGTTGTGAGTTCTTTGTTTGTTTGTGTAGGTGCGTGGAACTTATGAGGAGCCTCCTACTGGATTGATATCTTGGTTCTCAAAAACTGAGGGAAATACTTACGCTACTACGCTGCCTCACCCTTTCCTCTTGAAGGAAATCCAACGCAAGCTCAAGACGTAGCAGTGGCCCAATCGTTTTTGTAGCAAAGGACAAGCCTGGACAAGTTCTTATATGAGAAAAACGCTCCCGAGGACACATGGGAATTATTGTCAAGCTAGTTTCAATCACGTTCATATGATTCGCGTTCGTTACTTTGATAATTTGATATGTGGGTGGACCGGTGCTTGGGTACTGCCCTTTCTTGGACAATCATCCCACTTATGATTAGCCCCCTATTGCAAGCATCCGCAACTAAAAAAGAAGTACTAAGGTAAACCTAACCATAGCATGAAACATGTGGATCCAAATCAGCCCCTTGCGAAGCAATGCATAAACTAGGGTTTAAGCTTCTGTCACTCTAGCAAACCATCATCTACTTATTAATTCCCAATGCCTTCCTCTAGGCCCAAACAATGGTGAAGTGTCATGTAGTCAACGTTCACATAACACCACTAGAGGATAGACAACATACATCTCATCAAAATATCAAATGAATACCAAATTCACATGACTACTTATAGCAAGACTTCTCCCATGTCCTCAGGAATAAACGTACTACTCACCAATCATATTCATGTTCATAATCAAAGGGGTATTGATATGCATTAAGGATGTCAACATATGATCTTCCACCAAATAAACCAACTAACATCAACTACAAGGAGTAATCAACACTACTAGCAACCCACAGGTACCAATCTGAGGTTTTGATACAAAGATTGGATACAAGAGATGAACTAGGGTTTGAGAGGAGATGGTGCTGGTGAAGATGTTGATGGATATTCACCCCCTCCCGATGAGAGGATCGTTGGTGATGATTTCCCCCTCCCGGAGGGAAGTTGCCCCGGCAGAACAGCTCCGCCGGAGCCCTAGATTGGTTCCGCCAAGGTTCCGCCTCGTGGCTGCAGAGTTTCGTCCCGTAAGCTTGCTTATGATTTTTTCCAGGGTAAAAGACCTCATATAGCAGAAGATGGGCACCGAAGGCCTGTCAGGGGGCCCATGAGGCAGGGGGCATGCCCCCCACCCTCGTGACTAGGGTGTGGGCCCCCTTACGCTGATTCCTTCGCCAATATTTTTTATTAAATTGAAAAATGACTTTCGGGGTGTTTCAGGACTTCTGGAGTTGTGCGGAATAGGTGTCAAATATTTTCTCTTTTTCCAGCCTAGAATCCCACCTGCCGGCATTCTCCCTCTTCATGTAAACCTTGTAAAATAAGAGAGAATAGCCATAAGTATTGTGACATAACATGTAATAACAGTCCTTATGCAATAAATATTGATATAAAAGCATGATGCAAAATGGACGTATCAGCCACCTCCTCCTGCCTTTTCCCCTTGGTGGGAGAAAGGAAAAGGGGGGCACCACCTCCTCCTTCCTTCCCCTCATCACCAAAAGAAGGGAAGGGGGTGCCGGCCTAGGACAGGAGCCCAAGTAGGACCCCTCCTACTTGGGGTGCCCCTAGGGCTACTTCTCCATCCCTCCCACCTATATATGCATGGGGAGGGGTGCCTATAACACACAACAACTTTGTTAGCCGTGTGCGGCGCCTCCCTCCATAGATTACACCCTCCCTGCATGGATTACTTCACCATCACCGTCACCACGCCGTCGTGCCGACGGAACTCATTTACTTCCTCAGCACTTTGCTGGATCAAGAGTTTGAGGGACTTCATCGAGCTGAACGTGTGCATAACTCGGAGGTACCGTATGTTTTGTGCTTGATCGGATGGAACGAGAAGAAGTTTGACTACATCAACCGCGTTGTCAAACACTTCCGCTTTCAGTCTACGAGGGTATGCATCTCCTAGCTAGATCTTGCGTGAGCGTAGGAATTTTTTTGAAATTGCATGCTACGTTTCCCATCAACATCTCCAACAGAGTGGGTTAATTAATAATACACTCTCAATTGACAAATGTATTGTTTTCCAAGGTCCTAATTCATGGGATCTCCGATCACATTGGTTGGGTTACCCCCATGGAAACTTACGTGGGTCTCATACCCATCTCCCTCGATGCATTTTCTATCACGATCCGTGATAGCCCTTTCGTAAAAGGGTCTGCCAGATTCTTAGTCATCTAGATATAATCCAATGCTATTACTCTGGAGTTTCTTGATTTTCTAACAGATTTCAATCTTCTTCTTATGTGCTTTGTGGATTTCATGTTGTCCTTTGAACTCTTAGCCTTGGCAATCAACGTTTGATTGACACAGTTCATAAGGACAGCCAGCAATTTTTGTCAACCACCGGCAAATCCATCAAAAGCTCTCGAAGTCATTTTGCTTCACCGCATGATGTGTCTAATGTTGTGAGTTCTACTTCCATAGTCTATCTGGTTAAGGTCGTCTGCTTGCAAGACTTCCAGGAAACAGCACCACCACCAAGTGTGAAGACATGTCCACTTATAGCTTTCATTTCATCAACATCAGATATCCAATTCGAATCACTATACCCCTCAAGTACCGTCGGGTACCAAGAATAGTGAATTACATAGTTTGCAATACCTTGCAAGTAACACATCACTCACTCAATAGCATGCCAATGCACATCTCACGGATTGGAAACAAACCAGCTCAGTTTACACACAACAAATGAGTTATCAGGACGAGTAGCACATGCTAGGTACATCAGTGAACAAACCACTTGAGAATATCTCAATTGATCTACAGTCGTGTCTTTGAACTTTCGAATCCACACGCTAGGATGATATGGTGTTGCAGAAGGTTTGCAGTCCGAATGTCCAAAATGGCTCAAAATCTTCTCAACATAGTGGGATTGCAAAAGTGTATTTCCACCCTCAGAATTTCTTAGTAGCTTGATGTTCAAGATAATATCAGCCACTCCCAGGTCTATCATCTCAAAGTTATGAGATAGAAAAACCTGGACCTCCTCAATGACCTTGAGGTGCGTGCCAAATATCAGTTTGTAATTGACATATAGATATAGTATAACTCCTTCGCCCCCACCATAGCGACAGTATACACATTTGTCAGCTTCGTTAACAATAAAGCGAGCAGATGTCAGAGTAGTTTTGAACTTCTCATGCCATTGCTTAGGCGCTTGTTTCAGGCCATACAAGGATTTCACTAGCTTGCACATCTTTCTTTCCTGACCATTCACTACATGCCATCTGGCTGTTGCATGTAAATTTCCTCGTCTAGCTCTCCGTTAAGGAAAGTTGTCTTAACATCCATCTGATGAACGAGAATACCATGCCAGGCAGCCAAAGTGAGTAACACTCGAATGGTTGTCAGTCTAGCCACAGGTGAGTAAGTGTCAAAGAAATCCTCTTCTTCTTTCTGGGTATAACCCTTGGCCACAAGCCTAGCCTTGTACTTATCAATAGTACCATCAGGCCTAAGTTCGTTTTGAACACCCACTTACATCCCAATGGTTGGCAACCATAAGGACGATCGGTGATCTCCCAAGTGCCGTTAGCCAAGATGTGATCCATCTCGCTATGGACCTCATCCTACTAGTAGTCAACATCCGAAGATGCATAAGCTTCTGAAATGGAACTGGGAGTGTCATCATCCATGAGGTGCACTAGGAAATCATCACCAAAATACTTTGCAGTCCTTTGTCTCTTCCTCCTAACAAGAACTTCCTCCCCATCCTCCGTGGAACCCTCATCACTTTTATGTTCATAATATTCCATCAGAATGGCTGGTTCATGAGTCACATCAGATTCTAGTCTAGAAGTGCTTTGCACATCGCTCATAGGGAAAATATCCTTGAAGAATGTAGCATCCCTAGACTCCATGATCGTACCGACCTTCACATTGTGTACATCAGATTTCACCACTAGAAATTTATAGCCAATGCTATGCGTGGCATATCCAAGAAAAAAGCAATCCACAACCTTTGGTTCCAACTTGTGCTTTTTGGTTATCGGCACGTTGACTTTCGCTAAATAGCCCCAAGTGCGCAATTAAGAGAGTGTAGTTCTTTTCCTTTCCCATTGCTCATAGGGAGTAGTCTCATTATCCTTCGTGGGAACTTTATTTAGGACATGACATGATGTCAATACAGCCTCCCCCACCATGGCTTGGATAAACCTGATGTATGTAACATGGCATTAGCCAAATCAGTTAGAATACGGTTTTTTCGTTCGGCAACCTCTCATGAAAAATACCATGTTCCACACAGAATAAATCAAACTCATTAGAAAAGTAGTGCAGAGCCTTATCCTTAGTATTTAACAAATACACATAGCAGAATCTAGTGGAATCATCGATCAGAGTCATGAAGTATCTCTTTCCACCTTTAGTCAACACACAATTCATCTCACAAAGATCTGAATGTATGAGCTCTAACGGTGCCAAGTGTCTCTCCTTCACAAGCTTGTGAGGCTTACGTGGTTGCTTAGCTTGCACACACACATGGAACTTAGAGCCTTTGGCTAAGTGAAACTCGGGATGAAGTCCATTTTAGCGAGACGCGTCATACAACCAAAATTTATGTGACAAAGACGTGAATGCCAAACATCAGATTCGTTCACATTAGAATGAATTTGGTTCATGACTTTATTATAGAAATCTTCCAGGGAAAGGTGGAACAAACCACCACAAGCATTTCCTTTTCCAACAAATAGTCCATACAGAGATACGACAACTTTGTTAGACTCAAATACTAACTTAAACCCTTCTTTACATAGAAGGGAGCCACTAATGAGATTCTTGTTGATGGCGGGGACATGTTGCACGTTCTTCAATTGCATGATCTTTCCTGAAGTAAACTTTAGATATACCATGCCAACACCATGAACAGAAGCATGCGAGCCATTCCCCATTGAGGGAGTCCCGGACTAGGGGGTGTCCGAACAGCCGAACTATCATCATCGGCCGGACTCCAAGACTATGAAGATACAAAATTGAAGACTTCGTCCCGTGTCCGGATGGGACTTTCCTTGGCGTGGAAGGCAAGCTTGGAGATACAGATATGTAGATCACCTACCATTGTAACCGACTCTGTGTAACCCTAGCCCTCTCCGGTGTCTATATAAACCGGATGGCTTTAGTCCGTAGGACGAACAACAATCATACCATAGGCTAGCTTTTAGGGTTTAGCCTCCTTGATCTCATGGTAGATCTACTCTTGTAACACACATCATCAATATTAATCAAGCAGGACGTAGGGTTTTACCTCCATCAAGAGGGCCCGAACCTAGGTAAAACATCGTGTCCCTTGTCTCCTGTTACCATCCGCCTAGACGCACAGTTCGGGACCCCCTACCCGAGATCCGCCGGTTTTGACACTGACATTGGTGCTTTCATTGAGAGCTCCTCTCTGTCGTCACCGATAGGCTCGATGGCTTCTTCGATCATCAACAACGACGCAGTCCCGGGTGAGACCTTCCTTCCCGGACAGATCTTCGTATTCAGCGGCTTTGCACTGCAGGCCAATTCGCATGGCCATCTGGAGCAGATCGAAAGCTACGCCCCTGGCCGTCAGGTCAGATTTGGAAGTTTGAACTTCACGGCTGACATCCATGGGGACTTGATCCTCGATGGATTCAAGCCACAGCCGAGCATACCGCACTGTCACAACGAGCATGATTTAGCTCTACGGCCGGACAGTACCCTGGAGGCCGCACTCGAGCCCGCTCCGATCTTCAATTCAGAGCCGGCTGCGCAGATCGAGGACGGATGGCTAGACGCCGCCTCGGGGGCTGCAACCTCTATGGCGATAGAGCAGAACACTGACCTTGTCCCTCAAGAAGCTCGCGGCTCCGAGGTGCCGGACTCCTCGCCGGACTCTGAACCTCCCGCGACCCTTCGATCGAGTCCAAGTGGGCGCCGATCATGGAGTTCACCGCGGCGGACATCTTTCAACACTCACCTTTTGGCGACATCTTGAGTTCGCTAAGGTATCTCTCGTTATCAGGAGAGCCCTGGCTGGACTGCGGCCAGGACGGTTGGGATGCGAACGACGAAGAAATTCAAAGCCCACCCACCACCCACTTGGTAGTCACTGTCGACGATCTAACCGACATGCTAGACTACGACTACAAAGACATCGACGGTATGGACGACGATGCCGGAGACGACCCAGAACCAGCGCCTACCGGGCACTGGAAAGCCACCTCATCATATGACATATACATGGTGGACATCCCAAAGGATGGGAATGGCGAAGGGGCAGCAGAGGATGAGCCGTCCAAGAAATAGCCCAAGCGCCGGCGTCAGCGGCGCCGCTCTAAATCCCGCCATAGCAAGAATGAAGATTCCAGCACAGGAGATAATAACACCCCAGATAGTGCCGAAGACAACCCACTCCAGCAAGATTCAGCATAGGAGGACGGAGATGCCAGCCCTCATGAGAGAGCGGCAGAAGAAGAGTGTGGGTGTCAAAACCGGCGGATCTCGGGTAGGGGGCCCCAAGCAGTGCGTCTTAGGATCAATGGTAACAGGAGACAAGGGACACGATGTTTTATCCAGGTTCGGGCCCTCTTGATGGAGGTAAAACCCTACGTCCTGCTTGATTGATATTGATAATGTGGGTATTAAAAGAGTAGATCTACCACGAGATCAAGGAGGCTAAACCCTAGAAGCTAGCCTATGGTATGATTGTTGTCTATGTCTATCGACTAGCCTGGACCCCTGTTTATATAATGCACCAGAGGCCTAGGATAACAAGAGTCCTAGCCGAATACGCCGGTGGGGGAGGAGTCCTTGTCTTGATCGCCAAGTCTTGTTGATTCTTCCTTGTATGCGGCAGCTGTCCGGACTGGCCCATGAGTATACGGCCATGGGGGTCCTCGGCCCAATCCAACTGATCGGGAGACGACGTGGTGAGTACCCCCTAGTCCAGGCCACCATCAGTAGCCCCCTGAACCGGTCTTCAAGTTAGGGACGCTCCTCGATTCTTCTGAACTGTTCTTCATCTTCGGTTGCCGGTCTTGAAAACTGGTTCAATAAATCTTATCATCTTCGTTCTTGAGGATCGCCGAAATGCATTCGACGAGTTTATACGTCGGGTATCCAAGGATCCCCTTTAAGTTTACGGCCTTTATCAATGCCTTGTTACTTTTAAGCCATGCCTCGGGTTTGAGGTTGTTCTCGGGCGGCAACGTCCTCTTGCGTCCGAGCTCCAACGCCGGACTGCATTCGAGGTATCTTTTGCAGCCGAGCACCAATGCCGGACTGCTTCCCAGCTCTAACGCCGGACTATGTATCCGAGCTCCAACGCCGGACGGTATCCGAGCTCCAACGCCAGACTATGTATCCGAGCTCCAACGCCGGACTGTATCCGAGCTCCAATGAAGGACTGTATTCGAGGTGTCGTAAATCACCTTGGTTCAAAGAAGTTTGAAGGAGTTTAGCCGAGCTTAATGCCGGAAGTGCCCTCTATGGAGCCAGCCACTAGAGCCCGAGCTTTATGCCGGACTGCTTCCGAGGTGGTTAAGCACCTCGGTCATGGGCTGATTTTTTGGTCAATGTTTTTTATTGATGCAATTTATTCTCTGACGAGATATATAGCCTGTAGCCCTCATGGTGGGTATCGGTCTAAAACCCGAGATGCACATGAAGGATGACATAAGACTGCTGATCCCCGTAGCCGCTGTGACTCAGGTTGATTTGCAAAATCGGTCTCAGGATCAAGTCCTAGCTTGGCAGAATACTTCGGGACACAAAAAGCGTTGTGCTCAGTCCTCGAGACTCGGGTTGGGTGCGGCCGACCAACCCGAGGATCAAAATCTCCTCGGAAACTGTATTGCACTTAAAATTTTCTGCATAGAACAGGCAATGCAGTAGCCCCCGAGACACTGGTCGGGTGTCAACACCAAATCAGGGGATTGATGTGCCCCTTTAATATTTGTAAATAATAAGCCCAGTAGCCCCCGAGCCTTAATGCGAGCACGGGAGGCCGAATTAAGGATTGATATCCATAGTAAAATCACAAATTATGTGTAATGACTCTATGAATCCAAGTACTTTACGTCATTAATGCTCGGATCCGCATTGTACAAAACTTTGTTGACCGACCATCGGCTTCCACCTCCTCGGCCAATAGCTGAGGAGTGTTTGTCCTACTTTATAAAGCCTTTATGAGGGCAAAGATTTACAACAAACAAGGCAATCTGGCCATACGGTTTTATAAACAAAGGTACGCGGAGAGACATGTTATATTACTGTTTAACAGAAGAAATGTCTTCCAAAGAAAATAGTCCCGCTATCGGTTCCTTTCTTTGGGTTGTCATGCTAAGCATGATCATGAAACCTCTGCTCCAATGTAAGAGCAAAATATCGAGGATTTAGTTTGGGAGGCCAGTTAATAGCCCCCGATAGTGTTCGGCGACAGTCGAGGTCAAGCCGGAAACACTTCGGCCAATGAATGGCCCGTCATTTAATATAGTCATCGGATCGCTGACCAGTTTACACCTATTGTGACAGTCAGTTTTCGGCTTTCTCCACTGAGGTGCTTGACCATGCGAGCTGGAAGCACAATCGCAGTGGTTCTCCCTTTGCACACCTAGCCGAACAAAGCGGAACGTAGGAGGCAAGCGCGGGAGCCGGGCAACCCAACTATTGACCGAAGACACAATTCGAAACTGATGCATATATAGCAATATCCGAGAATGTTTTTGCCGAATCTCAAAAGGTGTCCGGCGTTGCACTGCGAGACTTGTGCTGAAAACACACAAATAGTTAAAAGTGCCATGGGCTCGAAAAGCCAAAAAACGTCAGTAAAACATGACGTCCGAACAAGATCAAGTGTTCGGTGCCAATCCGAAAATTGGACTTTAGAAAAAAAGTGCTTCTGCCATGCTTTAACTTTGCAACGACTAAGAAGAAAAACACTTAGTATGAAACGGCTCAAATAAACATAAGAGCCCCCAAGCGACTTGGGTAAAAGTTGACTATAAAATGTAAGGTGACATGTAGAATGCCTTCTAGCCGGATTGTAGATCGTTTGTCGTAGCGGACCTTTTCGCTTCAACCTCTGGACCCAATAGTCCGGAGTGTGTCCGAATACCCTCGCGGTTATAAAAACCGGGGCATGCGTGGAGACCAGGCGTAGGGGTCATTAGTGCTTTATCAGACAAGTGCCCAACTAGTTATGTTATATTACATGGTTAGTAAGAAACATCTTCCAGGGAGAATAGTTCCGTTAGGGGTTCCTTTCCCTGGGAGGCATGCCCTAAAGTGCATGTCCGGACTGCGAAAAGAGCAGAAAAACATCTGGGGGCAGGTAAATAAATAGGTAAGAAATCATCTTTTAGTTCACCGACGGAGTATTCCCTTAAGAACGCTAGCTTTTGGCTTCACCTAGTCTGAGGTACACATCCGGCTGACCCGACAGTAACAATCGCAGAGGTGCTCCCTTTACCACCTAGCCGAACAATCGGGAACGTAGGGGTAAGCACAGGAGCCAGGCAACCCAGCTTGGCCAAAACTTAAGTCATATCGATGCATATAATGGTGAATAAAAGGTACATGCGGAAGTGTGACACATGTGTTGGGCATAAAGCCCGAATTAATAAGCTTCTGTTAAAGAAGCCCCCAGGTATAATGAGCGCGGGTAGCGCGTCAAGTGTGTGCGAACAAAGTTTTGACAAGGAAGATTTTTACAAGCAACTTTTTTCCGAGAAAGTATAATGCTTGGTCGAACCGAACACAAGTTAGAAATTTTAAAACTTTGAGCATGAAGGCAACTTAGCTGGTTAATGTGTTCGGTATTGACGATGCGGTCCGAGCATGATGCGGGACAAGGTTCCATCCCCCAAGCCGGTCCCGAGGTGGCGGAGCAAATAGCTCGGCACTGTGAAGTGGTGACATAGCATGGTCAATGCAGGATGGCAGAGTGATGCCAAAGTCCTCGGCATGGGGTAATGAAGTGTTGACGAAGCCCCCCATCCAGCCGAGGTGACGCCAAAGGATATAGTCCGGCTGGATCATTTTCCTATGCATAAAAAAATCGTTGCATAATAAATAATTTATGCAAAGTGAGTAATAAAAGAAATATAGCCTGGCGCCGAAGTCGATGTCGATGCAGGTCGTCGGCGTAATACAATAAAGGCGTGGCAAAGCCTGGATTCACAGGTCGGTCCGAGTTCCGGATGCGGCGTTCGCCGGACTATGTACGGAAACTGACCGAACCATCATGCGACCGTCGATAATGCGGCCACCATTTGATAGACCTGTGTACATATGATGGACAAACCAGAGTAATAATTCCTTGGGAAAAATTAACACAAACAAGCAAAAAGAAATACTAGGGTTAATAGCACCTAGTTTATTTGTTGTAGCAATCCGAAGGAAGGTGATTCCCAAAATTGGGACTCGATCCGTGCACCCATTGCATAGTCGGCTAGTGACGCCGAAGTGTCCGGAGTAGGTTGATGAAGAGATGGCGAAGCCCCCGGTCCAGCCGAGATGTCGAAGTAGGTCGGCGTGATGGACACCAGCTTGAAGAAGAAATAGTGCGGCCCTGCCGATGCAGGTCGTGACGTGGTCGATGCCGGCTTGATGAAGCGACCGTGCGGCGATGCCGGTATGCCCGCTCCATGTAATCCGTGGGGCGGCGATGTTGGTGATGATTTATCCTTCGCGATGCCGGACTCTCGTTCGGCTTGCCGAGATGATGATCCGAAGAAATTGAGCTCGGCTCAACAAAGCGACGACGTGTCTAACGCAGGTCGGCCGCCGTGGAGTGATGTTGTCGGGCTGGTTTGACACCGGCGCGACGGTGAAGTTCGTATTGCAAGAATACTTTAATACTACTGGGATGTGTTTGAGAATAAAACACAACACCCCATACGAAAACTTCCTTCAAAAAGGATGTCCGAGATCCCGTTCATAAAGAAGATGAATTCGGGTCGGATTCGTTCTCGCGCAGAAAACAGATCCAAAAAGTGATGCACTAATCGGAAGTTTCCCGGAGTTTGGACGGTCGGATCGAGCTGAATTTTTGGCAGGTGGTAGATATGGGAATTCCACAGCAAATCAACAGTTGGATCCTCCAAAGGACATCCGAGCTAGATGCTGGATACCACGCCCTAAACTCGTCCGGATTCTCGTCCAGATTCAACAGGGCTCCGGTATATCGGAGATTGCCGGAGATTCCTCCATCGGAACTCGACGAAATTTTTGCAGGGTTATTGTAGACTTAATTCCGCATAATTCCACCGAAGTAATCGTTTAAGAGACACTCGAGGAGGCGGTGGCAGCAGATACAAGTTTGCTGTCCAGAAAAACAGCATGGTCGCCTGAGGGCAATGTTGACGTTGAGCCCCCGAGCTCCATTGATGACTCCTCCATTATCTTGATAGAGATCGGAGTTGGTGTTGATGAAGGCCTTAATGCGAACATGACGATCGGAGGTAGGCCGCAGTCCTCGGTCAAGCCAAGGTGACCAGTCGAGCTGGTGACGAAGAAGCTGACGTCGCAGTTGACCTGCAGTCGAGCCATTGATCCTTTTGTCGATCACACAGCGGAACTCACAATGAAAGCACCAATGTCGGTGTCAAAACCGGCGGATCTCGGGTAGGGGATCCGAAGCAGTGCGTCTTAGGATCAATGGTAACAGGAGACAAGGGACACGATGTTTTACCCAGGTTCGGGACCTCTTGATGGAGGTAAAACCCTACGTCCTGCTTGATTGATATTGATAATGTGGGTATTATAAGAGTAGATCTACCACGAGATCAAGGAGGCTTAACCCTAGAAGCTAGCCTATGGTATGATTGTTGTCTATGTCTATCGACTAGCCTGGCCCCCTGTTTATATAATGCACCAGAGGCCTAGGATAACAAGAGTCCTAGCCGAATACGCCGGTGGGGGAGGAGTCCTTGTCTTGATCGCCAAGTCTTGTTGATTCTTCCTTATATGCGGCAGCTGTCCAGACTGGCCCATGAGTATACGGCCATGGGGGTCCTCGGCCCAATCCAACTGATCGGGAGACGACATGGTGAGTACCCCCTAGTCCAGGACACCGTCAAAGAGGTAGAGGACTACATGCCTCCCTCCGGAGACGAGGCAAGCCTCGACGACGACGAATTCGTCGTGCCTGAGGATCCCGTCGAACAAGAGCATTTTAAACGCAGGCTTATGGCCACGGCAAACGGCCTCAGGAAAAAGCAGCAAGATCTTAGAGCTGATCAAGATCTGCTAGCCGACAGATGGACCGAAGTCCTCGCAGCCGAAGAGCATGAGCTCGAACGCCCCTCCAAAAGTTACCCTAAACGCAAGCTGCTCCCCCGATTAGAGGAGGAGGCGTATGAACCTGCATCACCAGCAGACAATACGGCTGACCGACCACCTTGTGGTCGCGACAGAGAGGCCCCTAGGCCCTTCACTAGAACCGTACCCCGGCATCGCTCGAAAAGCACAAGGCCACAGGGGAACGCTCCGGACTTGCGAGATATACTGGAGGATAAGGCAATACAATCAAGATCGATCTATGGATCGCGCGGGCGCCCGATGATACGTGACGGCAACCATCGCGCCGGACACAGTAAGTCCGGTCGGGCCGAACAAAATAGACAACGCTCTTTTGAGCTCCATCGTGATATTGCCCAGTACAGAGGCGCCACACACCCACTATTCTTCACAGATGAAGTAATGGATCATCAAATCCCCGAAGGGTTTAAACCCGTCAATATTGAATCTTATGATGGCACAACAGACCCCGCGGTTTGGATCGAAGACTATCTCCTCCACATCCACATGGCCCGCGGTGACGATCTTCATGCCATCAAATATCTCCCACTCAAACTTAAAGGACCAGCCTGGCATTGTCTTAACAGCTTGCCAGCAGAGTCAATCGGGAGTTGGGAAGACCTGGAAGCCGCATTCCTCGATAACTTCCAAGGCACGTATGTGCGATCACCAAACGCTGATGACCTAAGCCACATAATTCAGCAGCCAGACGAATCGGCCAGACAATTCTGGACACGGTTCTTAACCAAGAAAAACCAAATCGTCGACTGTCCGGATGCGGAGGCCCTCGCGGCCTTCAAACATAACATCCACGATGAGTGGCTTGCCCGGCACCTGGGACAGGAAAAGCCGAAATCCATGGCAGCCCTCACATCACTCATGACCCGCTTCTGCGCGGGTGAAGACAGCTGGCTAGCACGCAGCAACAACCTCAGCAAAGATTTTGACAGTCCGGATTTCAAGGACCGCAATGGCAGGTCGCGTCGCAACAAAAACGAACGCCGCACTAACGGCGATAACAGTGAAGGTACGACAGTCAATGCCGGATTCAGAGGCTCTAAACCTGGTCAGCAGAAAAAGCCATTGAAAAGAACTACTCTAGGTCCATCCAATTTGGACCGAATACTCGACCGCTCGTGCCAGATACACGACACCCCCGAAAAACCAGCCAACCACACCAACAGGGACTGTTGGGTATTCAAGCAGGCAGGCAAGTTAATTGCCGAAAACAACGACAAGGGGCTGCACAGTGATGACGAGGAAGAGACCCGACTGCCGAACAATAGAGGACAGAAGGGTTTCCCCCCACAGGTGCGGACGGTGAACATGATCTACGCAACGCACATACCCAAAAGGGAGCGGAAGCGTGCACTCAGGGATGTATACGCGATGGAGCAAGTTGCCCCGAAGTTCAATCCATGGTCCTCTTGCCCGATCACTTTTGACCAGAGGGACCACCCCACCAGCATCCGCCATGGCGGATTCGCCGCATTGGTTTTAGACCCAATCGTCGATGGATTTCACCTCACCAGAGTCCTGATGGATGGCGGCAGCATCCTGAACCTGCTTTATCAAGATACAGTGCGCAAAATGGGCATAGACCCCTCAAGGATTAAACCTACCAAGACGACCTTTAAAGGCATCATACCAGGTGTAGAGGCCAATTGTACAGGCTTAGTTACACTAGAAGTGGTCTTCGGATCCCCGGATAACTTCCGAAGAGAGGAGTTAATCTTCGACATAGTACCGTTCCGCAGCGGCTACCATGCTCTGCTCGGACGTACCACGTTCGCAAAGTTCAACGCGGTGCCGCACTACGCATACCTCAAGCTCAAGATGCCAGGCCCTCGAGGAGTCATCACGGTCAACGGAAACACTGAACGCTCTCTCCGAACGGAGGAACATACAGCGGCTCTCACGGCAGAAGTATAGTGCAGCCTCTTAAGGCAATTTTCGAGTTCGGTCGTTAAGCGACTGGACACAGCTAAACGCGCCCGGAGTAACCTACAACAAGACCACCTGGCACGTTCCGAACACGCGTAGCAGTGCGGCCCCAACCCCAGCCCCTGCAAAACGTCAAGACAGGTCCTTCGCGTACACAATTACGCTCTGAAGATACCTTGGGCATGGGGAGAGGGGCACGACCACGATAGGCCCAGATGCGGCTCAACCACACCAGGGGCTTTCAAGTGTGTCGTTCTTTTTTTTCTTTTTCCTTTTTATTTTTACCCACAGGACTCCGTTCGTCAGAGGCCCTGTCCGGCAGCAGACCTGCCGAACTCACGATGCAACAGCCAGGGAAGGATAAAGGCTACAACAAATATCAAGGTGGTCTCCATTACGAGCATTAAACCTGTTTTATGCACCATTCCATAGCCTACCCCTGGAGGGCGACATGTTTAACAGTCCCATCTCTTGCTTATCGCACCATTTGTATCGTTTTGCACTTACAGCAGTTTTTCTTGAATAAGTAATGCAACACCTTTTTGCTTCCAATTGCATTTCTTTCTTATACATATGTTCATCTATGACATGTTGCATCCGTACATTTCGGTACGGCTAAATACACCAGGGGCTTATGTTCCCCGCATCATGGTGTGATAAGTCCGAACACTTTCACAAGTGCGGCACCCCGAACTTATAGCATTATATGCATCGGCTCCGA
This sequence comes from Triticum aestivum, assembly GCF_018294505.1. Taxonomy (NCBI): domain Eukaryota; kingdom Viridiplantae; phylum Streptophyta; class Magnoliopsida; order Poales; family Poaceae; genus Triticum; species Triticum aestivum. The sequence goes on from NC_057798.1 coordinate 117,103,708, forward strand.
ATCATGTCTTGGGTCAATAGTTGGGTTTGCCTGGCTCCCATGTTTTGGTACCTTACGTTCCATTGTATCGGCTAAGGTAGCACTAGGAGAACCACTGCGATTGCGCCCCGGTTGAGCTGGGCGAGCGCCTCAGTGGAGAAAGCTAAAACTGACCGTCATGATGAGGCGAGAGCTGGTCGCTGTTCGTGAGGTTTTTTGCGAGTCCTTAAAGACTTATGCCGCTTAGAGCGAGGAGCCGACTCTGTCCGGCCCAGGCGTGGATAGCGCCCCAAATTCGGCCTTCCGAAGACTAGGGGCTTCGCCGAAATTTAAAATTATAGAATTCTATGGTTAAGTGAGAGTGTTCAAACATTATTAGTCCGGTTGCCTTGTTCGTTGTGTTGAGCGCCTCCCTAGATGGACCCAAATATGGGAACAAGAGTGCTCAAATTTATCCCGAACACCCCAGCACTCGTGGCATGGGGGCTGAAGCCAACGACTTGCCATCTCTCAGATTTAATAAACATCCGCACAGAAGGTAATATTTTAAATTAAAAAGCGTTGCTTAGCACACATGAACTAAGTTTTCAGCGCACAGGATAACAAAATGCGAGTCTACTCAAATATTACATCTTTGGAGCATTCGCCCGCAATAGTGCGGGCACCCTTCAGCACACTTTTATAATAAATCTCGGGCGTGCGATGCTCCTTGCCCTGCGGTGGTGCGTCCATCACAAGCTTCTGGGCATCCATCTTGCCCCAGTGCACCTTTGCGCGGGCAAGGGCCTGACGGGCACCTTCAATACAGGCGGAGTGCTTGATGACTTCAACCCATGGAGACGCATCCACCAGCCGCCGCACCAAGCCGAAGTAGCTCCCAGGCATGGCCTCCTTTGGCCACAGTCGCACTATGAGGCCCTTCATGGCCTGTTCGGCCGCCTTGTGGAGCTCGACCAGCTGCTTCAGCTGGTCGCTAAGGGGCACCGGGTGTCTGGCCTCAGCATACTGAGACCAGAAGACCTTCTCCGTCGAGCTCCCCTCCTCGGCCCGGTAGAATGCGGCAGCATCGGACACGCTGCGAGGAAGATCTACGAACGCTCCTGGAGAGCTCCGAATTCTGGTAAGCAACAGGTAATTAACACTCACATGCTTACTTTGCATGAAAAATGCCTTACCGCTACTATTTTCTTCAATGCTTCAATTTCTTGGAGGGCCTTGTAGGCTTCGGCCTTAGCGGCTTTGGCACTCTCAAGAGTCGTCGCAAGCTCGGACTCTCGAGTCTTCGAGTCACGCTCCAGGCTCTCATGTTTTTTCACGAGATCCTGGAGCTCTTGCTGTACCTCCGCCACCCGCGCCTCCTGCTTCTCTCGCTCGGTGCGCTCCGCGGCCAAGTTACGTTCGGCCGCGGCCACCGCCTCCTTCAGGGTCGCCACCTCGTTAGTGGCCCCTGCAATACCCACGTTATCCTTGTCATTCTTTTTGCAACCAAAATCCTTTTCTGTAAGGTATAATTTTAATAAGGTATTACTTACCTTCCTTGTCCTCGAGTTGCTTTTTGGCACGGCCGAGCTCGTTCTCGGACCGCTAGAGGCTTGCCTTCAAAGTATTGACCGCCGCAGTCAGTGCGGCAGAGGTCAGCAGCGCAGCCTGCAATCCCATATTGACATATTTTTTATGACTCCCGCGTATATCTTTTTAGATCCTCAGTCCGGCTTTTCTTTCGGAGCACCGAACCGAGCATCAGGGGCTACTGTCTATGCGGTACCATTTTATATATCGAAATTCTTACCTCAAAGCCTGTCAGAAGGCTGCTGCAGGCTTCGGTTAGCTCGCTCTTGGCGAGCTGAACCTTCTGAATCACTGCCCCTATAACAGTGCGGTGTTCCTCTTCAATGGACGCGCCATCGAGCGCCTCCAGCAAGTTATCCGGTGCCTCCAGTTGGACGGAGGCTGCCGGCGTCACGGTCTTGCCCTTCTTACGAAGGGGTCGCCCGCCGGACTGCGGAGCCACTATGGGTTCCGGGGCCGAGTCCGGTGCAAAGTCCGGAAGGTTGTCCTGCGACACCTCTGGGGCCTCCTCCTCCTGGTGGGTCCCTTCCCGGGATCCCACTTCGGCATCATCTACATCACGGGGGGTGGAGGCAGTCGGAAGAGAATCCATATCCGATGCACCTAAGGACCCGCTCGACGAAGCGGGAAGATCATCCTGGGGCGGACTGTAGGGTTGTATGCGGCATTAGAAAGACATTATGTGGCGAAAAGAAAAATCATGATGTTATTCGGGAATCCGGATACTTACGATCTCACCAGGGGCTTGGACCTTGGAGGCCAATCCTCGTCGTCGTCACTGGCGTTGGCAGAGCAGTCCGGGGAAAGAGTTTTTCCCTTCTTGGACCCTTCGGCCTCCCCCGTAGGGGAAGCCTTCCTTTTCTTCCCTCGCCGCGCTGGGGGAGAGGCTTTCTTCATCTCCTCCTCACCTTTGTGGGAGGAATCGGCCTCGGAGTCATCATCCGATAACACCTGAAAACGGGAGCTCTTCCGAGTGCCCGTGGCCTTTTTCTTGGCATTCTTCTCCGGCACCACATGGGGTGCTGGAGCCAGCAGCCCCGTCAAGCGGGCGTCCGCTGGGTCCTCTGGCAATGGGCCGGACAGATAGCCTGTTCGGCCTTCTTCAGCCAGTCCTGTCAAAGGAAAGGGAGTTTAGATACCGCATAGAGTCGAACTATGGAAAACAAGTGTCCCGTAAAGGACAAAATCACTTACCTCGTCAGCTGGACGCTGCGAGTTGAATCCACGATCTTTGGTAGCGGATGCGGGAGCCTCGGCGCCCTTGAACAGCACCTTCCAGACATCTTCGTACGTAGTGTCGAAGAGCCCGCTCAAAGTCTGGTGCTGTGCCGGATCGAACTCCCACATGTTGAAGCCCCGTCGTTGGCACGGGAGAATCTGGCGGATGAGCATGACCTGGACTACGTTGACAAGCTTGAGCTTCTTGTCCACTAGCTTTTGGATGCAAGCTTGGAGTCCTGTCAGCTCCTTCGAATCACCCCATGTCCGGCCACTCTCTTTCCAGGAGGTGAGCCGTGTGGGGATGACGGATCTGAATTCGGGGGCCGCTGCCCATTCGGGGTCACGCGGCTCGGTGATGTAGAACCACCCTGATTGCCACCCCTTGATGGTTACCACGAAAGTGCCCTCAAGCCAAGTAACGTGGGACATCCTGCCCACATGGCGCCTCCGCACTCCGCTTGGCTGCCCTTCACATCCTTCGGCTTGACACTGAAGGTCTTGAACGACAAGCCGAAGTGGGGCTGGATGCAGAGGAAGGCCTCACACACGACGATAAACGCCGAGATGTTGAGGATGAAATTCGGGGCCAGATCATGGAAATCCAGGCCATAGTAGAACATGAGCCCCCGGACAAAGGGATGGACTGGGAAGCCCAGTCCGCGGAGGAAAGGGGGAAGAAATACTACCCTCTCATGGGGCCTGGGGTGGGGATGAGCTCTCCCTCGTCGGGAGCCGGTGCGCGATGTCGCTGGACAAATTTCCGGTGCTGCGCAGCTTCTAGATCTGCCCCTCCGCGACGGAGGAGCATCCACTTGCCTCCCACTCCAGACCTGGTAGGAGAAGGTTGAGGTGAGATGTGCAGACTTGGGCGCTGGAGCTCGAGTTCACGGAGATGGATAAGCCAAGGAGGAAGAAGGCGCAGGTAAAAGGGTTGGATTTTTATCCCCTTATATGGGCGGACGAATATATGTGTCCCCACTGGCCTGGTGAAACTCTCTTATCTCCCAAGCGCCGCAATCAATGGCGCGGTTGGGTTACCCACGTCCGTATTGATGGGAATCCCGGAATAAGGGGAACACGATCTCTGCTTCGACAAGACGTGCCAAGGAAACCGCTTCGCTAAACGCGCTGAGGTGCTACAATAAAAACGATTCAAGTAAAGGCTTGGTGTGACGTCATGCCACAAAATATGTCAGCAGATTGAGCTTGTGTAATATTATTCTCTCTACGGTGGTACGTGGAATTTATTTTTGCAGAGCCAGACACTATCCTGGTGTTCACAATCTTCTGTAAATTATTTGGAGGAAGAACCCGCCTTGCAATGCTGAAGACAATATGTGCGCCGGACTCGTCGTCATTGAAGCCTGGTTCAGGGGCTACTGAGGGAGTCCTGGACTAGGGGGTGTCCGGACAGCTGAACTATCATTATCGGCCGGACTCCAAGACTATGAAGATACAAGATTGAAGACTTCGTCCCGTGTCCGGAGGGGACTTTCCTTGGCGTGGAAGGCAAGCTTGGTGATACGGATATGTAGATCTCCTACCATTGTAACCAACTCTGTGTAACCCTAGCCCTCTCCAGTGTCTATATAAACCGGATGGCTTTAGTCCGTAGGACGAACAACAATCATACCATAGGCTAGCTTTTAGGGTTTAGACTCCTTGATCTCATGGTAGATCTACTCTTGTAACACACATCATCAATATTAATCAAGCAGGACGTAGGGTTTTACCTCCATCAAGAGGGCCCGAACCTGGGTAAAACATCGTGTCCCTTGTCTCCTGTTACCATCCGCCTAGACGCACAGTTCGGGACCCCCTACCCGAGATCCGCCGGTTTTGACACCGACACCCATCAAGACGGAACAATCTCATGCGACCTGGTAGGAAGAAAACAAAGACACATCAGCACACACATGAATATTGGCCCCAGTGTCAACCCACCAATTGGTGGACTGACAAACTGAAAGTATGGTAAATAGATTACCATACACAGATGTCGCATCATTGTTGCTCAGAGTGACATTGACAGACTTGGAGTCATGTCCTGACTTCTTCTACTTGTTTGGGAACTTGTTTGCCCAATGTTCCTATAAATCACAAGTAAAGCAGCCATCCCTTTGTTTGCCTAAAGATGACGACATAGAGGAACTCTCAGTGAAAGCACCAATGTCGGTGTCAAAACCGGCGGATCTCGGGTAGGGGGTCCCGAACTGTGCGTCTAGGCGGATGGTAATAGGAGACAAGGGACACGATGTTTTTACCCAGGTTCGGGCCCTCTCGATGGAGGTAAAACCCTACTCCAGCTTGATTAATATTGATGATATGGGTAGTACAAGAGTAGATCTACCACGAGATCAGAGAGGCTAAACCCTAGAAGCTAGCCTATGGTATGATTGTTTTTCGTCCTACGGACTAAAACCCTCCGATTTATATCTACACCGGAGAGGGCTAGGGTTACACGAGTCGGTTACAATGGGAGGAGATGTACAAATCTGTATCGCCAAGCTTGCCTTCCACACCAAGGAAAGTCCCATCCGGACACGGGACAAAGTCTTCGATCTTGTGTCTTCATAGTCCAGGAGTCCGACCAAAGGTTATAGTCCGGCCATCCGAACACCCCCTAATCCAGGACTCCCTCAGTAGCCCCTGAACCAGGCTTCAATGACGACGAGTCCGGCGCGCAGATTGTCTTCGGCATTGCAAGGCGGGTTCCTCCTCCGAATACTTCATAGAAGATTTTGAACACAAGGATAGTGTCTGGCTCTGCAAAGTAAGTTCCACATACCACCGTAGAGTGAATAATATTTGAAACAAATCTAATCTTCTGACGTATTCCGCAGTGTGACATCACGCCACGGCCAAGCCTTTATTCGAATCGTTTTACTGTCCCACCTCAGCGCGTTTAGCGAGGTGGTTTCCTTGGCACGTCTTGTCGAAGCAGAGATCGTGTCCCCTTATTCCGTGATTCTCATCAATACGGGCGTGGGTAAAACCGAATCGTGCCTGTTGGTGTGTCTCCTCAATCGAAGGCGAGTCCCAAACGGTCGCGGGGAGGGCTCTTGGTATTCAACCTCTTTATAAAGAGACCAAGGCTCGACTCCTTTCTTTCAATCTCAATCAGATCCGCCTCTCACCTTGAGTTCCAACACCCAAAGCTCCAGATTCAGGCGCTTCGTACCTCCGACGATGTCCGGCTCCGACCTTCAAGGCCTTTGGACGCCTCCTCCGTTACGGAAGAAGACGTGCTAAAGCTAAGAGATGCTAGGTATCTAACCGGCGTAATCTCGTATAGGCTGCCTGCTCAAGGGTAGGTTATTCCCACTCCCAAGCCTGATGAGAGCGTGGTGTTCGCGTCTCACTTCCTTCAGGGGCTAGGCTTCCCAACTGACCCCTTCGTGAGGGGGCTCATGTTTTATTACAGGCTGGAATTTCACGACTTAGCTCCGGAGTCCATCCTCCATATCTCATCGTTCATTGTCGTGTGTAAGGCCTTCCTCCATATCACTCCTCACTTCGGATTGTGGCTTCAGACCTTCAAAGTAGAGCCGAAGATGATTGAGGGGCAGCACACAGAGTGCAGAGGTGCTGTTATAAGCAAGATTGCCGACGCTCCATGGCCCGAGGGCTCTTTTCAAGAGGAGATTAGCTTATGGAAACGAGAATGGTTTTATATCACACCTCCCAGGGGTACCAAATGGGTGGCGCCACCTGCCTTTCGCTCGGGTCCCCCACCACAGCTAGCGTCATGGGTCAATAAAGGGCTTAACTGGGGGCCGTCCAAGGACATGCCCTTGTTGCAGGGCCGCGTTCAAGATCTCCTAGAAAGAGATATCAATCTGGCCGTAGTGACGCAGGTTATGTTGATTCGCCGCATCCTGCCCTGCAAACGTCGCCCCCTCCGCCTATGGGAGTTTAATCCGGAAGGACCATGAGCCCTCCAACATTTTGTGGGCGCGACGCCCATGGAGATGTACAAATTGTCCTTCAGATGACAAGCAATGTGTCCAGACTTGTCCGAGGACGCGGGTCTGAGCTGCAATCGCCCGGATACTCAAGTAAGTAGCCCTGTACCCGGACACGCTATCCGTATATTTATCATAAAATTGCCCTTAAAAGAGGTGTCCCTTAAATAGGAGTGGATAGCGAAAGCAAAGCTAATCAGGTGTCCGGCCCCCCTCCCTAAGACTACACCGGATCCCGTGTTAACTAGGATGCTCGAGGTTGTGCCTTTGGAAGAAGGCTAAGATGGGCGCAAGGAAGCTACCGCCTCCTCGAAGGAGGCTGTCAGGAAAGGAGGAATCGAGAATTCCTCTAACCAGCGGAAGAAGAGGACCGCCTCTGAAGACCCGGAGGCCATGTTCCCAAAGCGGGGGAAGAAATCTTTGTCAGAGGGTCCGGCGCCGGGGGGTGCCCCGGTCGCATTGCACCCCCAAGGGGATAAGCTCTCCAGCGAGCCGTAAGGAAAGAGGGGTGTTTTAAAATGAGAGACATCCCTGTTCTATTTCTGAGGAAGATAACCAAAATTTTACCTTGTAGTTCAGATCACAATCCTTCTCAGCAGAGCTCATCTTCAGGGGATTTTCATCCGGAGATGATGGAGAGCGGAACGCCTCCCCCTGCCGTATCGCCTTGCAAGGCGGGCGACCCTGAGGTGTCGTCACGGAGGGTTTCTCCGAATCTGGAAGGGCCGGAAGGCAGTCGTATGGCCCCCCAAGGCCCTCCGTGTCCGGCCTTCGAAAAAGGCCATCGGACGAGGCCGGCACCGTCCGGTGCACGGTCAGAGGAGCTAAAGGATCTGCTCGGGCGAGCGTTTATCTCAGTAGAACACCGTGCGTTGATGGATACGGTGATTGGAAGGATTTCATGTGCGGAGAGCGGGTTGTACAAGGCCGTCAGGAGTTTACTGACAGGTTTTGAGGTACGAAAAATGATGTACCTTTTGACAGATCCGCATATATAAGATGCGCCCCGTATAGATAGTAGCCCCTGAGACTCTGTGCGTTGTCAAAAAGGATGGCGTGCCGAGGATCATAATCCCAGGTATAATATGTCACCTTTCCTATGTAGGTGGCGAAGTGTTCGGTTGCTAGCCGGACTGATGAATTTGCCGAGCTCAAGAGGCAACTTTACGTGGCAGATGCTGACATCGCGCTTGTCAACAAGCGGCTGGACGAGGCACAAGGTATGTAATTTCTCCGAAGACACCTAGTAAGAGGAGCTTGATGCCCGTACCTTACAACATGTGTGCTTGATGCAGATGGTGCCGCTGCCATGGAGAACCTTCGGGCGGAACTTGCCCGAGCCAAGGAGCAGGCCAGGAAAAGCGATGCGGCTACCTTAAAGGTGGCTGAAGAGCTGAAAGCCGAACAGGCTACTCACTGCCAAAGCAAGAAGGAAATGGCCGAAATGGCTGTAAAGTTGAAGGATGCTGCCGACCACTGCAAGCTTCTTGAAAAAGAAGATTGGGTGGCACAGAAGGACCTAGAGAAGGTCACTTCCGAGGCCAAGGATACTCGCTCTGCGATGAGAGCTATGAAGGAGGAGCTACGTTAGGCCGGAGATATCACGGCTGGAAAGCAATTTATGCTGCGGATGAAGTTTGGGGATCCTAAATATGCTCTGTTGGACCGAAAATGGAGTGTGGCGAACACTTATTTGGACTTGGCGGCGAGTGCCGCGGACGCGGCCGAACACTTCCGCGATCAAAATGACCACGAAGTGGAAAAGCTTTTTTGGTTGCAGTTCCACAATCCAGAGTGCCCACTTTCATTAACCGATCGTTTGGCCGCATGGGCGGAGCTGAATAGGTTATCTGGACTCGCCATGGAGTATGTCGTGAGTCATCTGTTGCCGAAAAGGCCCGAGCCGAAGAGTTATTTTAGCTTGGTGCAGCAGCTCCTCGGTACGGTGCCGCATATTAATGCAATGAAGAGGTCAGCATGCATAGAGGGTGCGCAGATGGCTCTTGCCCGTGTCAAGACATACTGGGCAGAGATGAAGGCCATTGCTGTTGCATCCCAAGATTCAGACGAGATCCGAGTACCTGCCGAGCACTATTTTCAGGAAGTTCTGCAGGGCACTCATTTAATAGAGACGCAGTGCTCGAAGGATGTTATGTTCGAATAACATGTATTATTGTAAAACAATGTTTCGATGGAATAGAAAAGCTTTTTATACTTGTGCCTTCAAAAATTAGAATACCTCTTGTGCGTCCGTTAATGTATATGTGTATATAACCTGAAAGATGGCAGTCTGCGGCTTCAGCCCCCACGCATATAATGCGGGGGTGTTCGCAGAAGGCGCATTTTCACACTTGATCCAACGTCTTGGTCCTATTAAGGAGGTGATAGCGCAACGAACAAGGCAACCGGACTATAATGCTTTATCACTTTCACTTAGCCATAGGAGTTTGACAGTGGGGCTACTATATAGCCCATAGGGGCACCGCGCTCACCCGAATTCGGGGCACGTGTGTGCCTGGCTGGGAAACGGCCCTTTGTTAATGCGGAGGAGTCCTAAAGATTCTGGCAGGTCATCGAGTGGTTGACCAGTCGCATGCTATATCATGACAGTCAGTTTTCGGCTTTCTCTACTAAGGTGCTCGCCTGGTCGAACCGGGGCACAATCGCAGTAGTTCTCCTGGTGCCGCCTTAGCCGATAGAGCGGAACATAAGGCAGCAAAACACAGGAGACGGGCAAACCCAACATTTGACCAAAGACATGATTCGGAGCTGATGCATATAAGGCCAAACTCGCGACGCCGAACACTCCCTAAGGTATTCGGTCTTTATGAAAACGGGCTGAACAACGCCCTTGGTAAGAAGCCCCTAGTGTTCAGGTACTCGCAAAATTCTGACGTGGCCACATGCCAAGACGCCAGCCTCCTCCTCGATTATAACGAGAAACCGGGGGATGTGTATCAACAAGAGACAGTGAAAAAGTTTTACGCAAGGTCTTAATCTGAAAAGAATCCTTGGAACGGATCCCTACTACACGTCTGCGCCTGTGTCTCCGTTGTGCCGTATCCTAGACGGGTGTAGCACGGTGTTCATCTGTAAAAGAGAGGAACTTAGTTGAAAAATATCGTGCGAAAATCTATGTTATATTAAGTAAACAAAGTATAATTCAGAAAATGGGTAGAATTGAGCTTTATTGTCTCTTGTTGTACACGCGCGGAGCCCCTTGTACGGGGGTATGCGGTTAGTAAGCCCTTGTGTGTTTACGCCGGACTCGTCTAGCCATGTCCTGGTCTGAACAACCTGTTTAGGTGCTTTGATTAGTGAAGCTGGTTTAGTGTGTGGCTGTCAAGGCAGCCGCACGGTTTTCCGCGCTCGAGGAACACTCGATATTTCCCTTTAATGAGATGATGCCTCGTGGACCGGGCATTTTAAGCGTAAGGGATGCATAGTGCGGTATTGCGTTAAAGCGGGCGAAAGCTTCGCGTCCCAGTAGTGCTTGATAGCTACTTGTAAATGGGGCGATGTGGAAAGTTAGCTTTTCGTAGCGGAAGTTGTCGGGGGAGCCGAACATAACTTCTAGCAGGAGAGAACCCGTACAATGGGTATCTAGGCCTGGTGTTACCCCTTGAAAGGAAGTGTTGCCATGGTGAATTTTTGTTGGGTTTATCCCCATTTTGCGAATTGTGTCCTGGTATAGCAGGTTTAGACCACTGCCGCCGTCCATTAGGACTTGTGTAAAGTGGAGTCCGTCAATTATCGGATCTAATATCAAGGCAGTCCAGCCTGCGTTCCGGATACTTTTAGAGTAATCCTGATGGTCGAAGGTGATTGGTTTTAACAACCAGTGGCGGGACTCCTCTGGGACAGGCTGTATGGCGCGTATCTCTATAGGCGCCACTCTGTTTTTCCCTTTTGTCACGTGAAGTGAGTTTACTGTTTTGACTTCTTGTGGGAACTTCTTTTGTTCTCTGGTGCTCTACTGGTGGGGTTCGTCATCGTCCTCGCTTGGTATGTCGTGCCCGTTGTGTTCGGTGTTGAGTTTGCTGGATTGCTTGAAGCCCCAACAATTTCTGTGGGTATGGTTTGCAGGCTTCCCGGGAGTATTGTGGATTTGGCATGTTTTTTTTTGACTATATACTGCAAGGCAACAGCCTCACAGTGCTTTATTAATTTTTAAGAAGAGTTTTACATAATTACATCGGATCAGAAAGCAAGGAAAGAAAATACTTACAATAAGCCTATGAGAGAGAGGCTATCTAGAGTAGTAAGCTATCCTTATATTTACATTTGATTCTATGAGCTAAAAGGGAGATGTCATGTATGAAATTCCTCCTCCAGGAAATGAAGGTAGGTCTCTCATTCCTAAAGATTTTTCCATTCCTTTGTGTCCATATATTCCAAGTAGCAGTAAAAACTACCTCAGTGAAGAAAGAATGACCAAAATCCCTCCTAGCAGCAAGAGCCAGCTCATATGTAGTCTGGTTTGGTTGAGCAATCCAAGAAATTCCAAGGTAATTCCAAACCCTCTGGCTGAAGTTGCAAGCAAAGAAGAGATGTGCATGATCCTCATGTGAGGCACAGAAGCAAAGGACACACGTATCATCCTGGATGATCCTATTCCTACGTTGCATCATATCCCTAGTATTCCAACGGTCCATTAGGAGAAGCCATCCAAACACTTTGAACTTGAGTGTGCAAGCAGATTTCCAAATCCATTTGAAGATGGGATCAACCACCAAATGGGAGAAGCAAGACTGATAATACAACTGTGATTTAAACTCCCCAGTTTTAGATGGCCACTTCCAAATATCCTTGCAGTCCCCATTCAAGCTGACTAAAGATAGCAAATCTTGAAGATGAGATAGTTCGGAGTAGGCCTCCTGGGACAGAGGCAGGTGGAAATGATCTGAGATCTTAGGAAGCTCCATAAATTCTCTGACTGTGACTGTGTCATCAATGACAAAAGAATGCAGCCTAGGGAACTTCTCACTCAACAGAACCACATTATTACCCAACTGCCGGCGCTCAAGACAGAAAACCACTATGTTGCCAGCGTGCACTTGTGGGATAGCAATCTTGCAGAAGTCGGTGTATAAGCTCATGACATCTCTCCACCAAAATGAGCCACAACTCTGGGTGACCTGTGGTGGCAAAGCAGCATAGTAGGTGTCCCAAATTAGAGTGACCCAAGGTACATCCATTCTGTTAAAAAACTTGAATATGTGCTTTAATAACAAGGCTTCATTTTGGAGACCCAAATTAAGCACACCCAAACCTCCACATTCTTTGGACGGCAGACCCGATCCCATGCAGCTAGGGATTGTCTTGTGTTCTTGGTGTTGCCTCTCCACAGGCATTGACACATGATTCTCTCAATCTGCTGCAGGATGCCCTTGGGGAGAGATAGAGTGCATAGGAAATAAATTGGCATTGAGCAAAGCACCGACTGAAGGAGTTGTAATCGACTTCCTTGATTTAGAAGACACGAGGAAGCGGATAACCGGCGTTCAATACGATCAACAAGAGGTAAAAGATCATAGATCGTGGGTCTGGACGTACCCTTGGGAAGCCCAAGATATGTGAAAGGCATAGATCCAACATCACAACCTAGAAGGTTGGGAACCCTAGCACCCTCTTCATCACTAATATTGATTGGAATAAGAGATGACTTACTGAGGTTGACACGTAAACCAGTTGATGCTGCAAAAGTGTTGAGCTTATCCTTGAAGGCGATCAGCTGGTCATCAATCGCAGGCAGAACAATTAATGTGTCATCCGCATATTGAACAATCGGATAGTCATTGGAATTTGTTGGAATCGACAGAGTGATAATGTTTCTTGAGCACATCTCAGTGACTACCGACTGAAGAAAATCGACCGCAATGACAAATAATAGCAGAGAGAGAGGATCTCCTTGACGTACGCCAGCTCTGCAGACAAAATGATTACCCGGAACACCATTTTAGAGAACCGAAGAAGAACCTGTGGACAAAATGCTATTAATCCAGCTTGTCCAACGAGTATCAAAACCCTTGCACCGTAGGATTCTAAGGATGGCTTCATGCTCGATTGGATCGAAGGCCTTCGTGAAATCAAGCTTAAGGAGGATGACGGGCCGCTTTGAAGCTTAACATTGATGAATGTATTCGAAACACCAGGCTAGACAATCCTGAATGGAGCGGCAACAAAGAAAACCATACTGGTTGCGATGAAATTTGTTTAGGTTAGATAGCTCGTCCCTGTTATCCTTGAGGGGCATCTTTTTCTGATTCTGCCGAGAGCTTTTGAATCCGGTGTTGACTGCCGTGCTCTTCGGGATGTTTCCCTTGGTCCGGCGCTGGTCCTTGCTATGTCGCGGTTTCTCGTTTCCATCCCTAACTTCGGATGTACTTGGGTCGCTGGTACTGCTTCTTGCCAACCAGCTATCCTCTCCTGCGCAAAAGTGGGTCATGAGGCTTGTTAATGCGGCCATTGTTCTTGGCTTTTCTTGGCCGAGGTGTCTGGCGAGCCATTCGTCTCGAACGCTGTGTTTGAAAGCTGCTAAGGCTTCAGCGTCTGGACAGTCGACTATCTGGTTCTTTTTAGTAAGAAATTTGTTCCAGATTTTCCGGGCTGACTCTCCGGGTTGTTGAGTTATGTGACTTAGATCGTCTGCATCCGGAGGTCGGACATAGGTCCCTTGAAAATTTGCCCGAAAAGCATCCTCAAGCTCTTCCCAACTTCCGATGGTGTTTTCGGGAAGGCTTTTAAGCCAATGCCGGGCTAGCCCTTTTAAGCTTGAGGGGTAAGTACTTTATGGCGTGGATGTCATCTCCTCTAGCCATGTGTATGTGGAGGATATAATCCTCAATCCAGACTCCAACGTCTGTTGTTCCGTCGTATGCCTCTATGTTTACGGGCTTGAATCTCGCTGGAAATTCATGGTCCAGCACCTCACCGGTGAAACATAGGGGGTGTGCGGCACCCCTATATTTGGGTGTGTCGTGATGTTCGGATACTTGTTGCGTTGCATTGCTTACTAGAGCTTGCTTTCTTGGCCCGTAGATAGACCTGGCTGGGCCGTCTTTTTGTTGCGAATCCTTGTGCGCATCGTGTGCCGGCTTGTGTGCGGCGCCATTTGCCGCTCTATGTTGGCCATGGGGTTGTTTATCCGACATGGTGGCTTCCTTATTTTTTGATTGCGGGGGATCTAAGGCCTCCTCATCAAATTCCGGCAGTAATTTTTGCTTCGGATAGCTCTTTGTGTGGCGACTGTCACCGTATTTGTCTGCGGTGCTGAGTACTTTGCCCCATCTAATTCTGAGTGCATCTTCCGCTGTTTTGAGCTTCCGCTTCTGCTTTTTCAGGCTACGTGCAGTGGCGACGAGCCTTTTGTGGAGGTTCTTCTGCTCCAGCAACTTGTCCGGCGTGAGGTCGTTTGGACTATTATCTTCGCCGAAGACGGGTTGTTTGGTTTGTTTACCCAAGTTGCCCTATTCGGACGGTTGCTCGATGGCATGTTCATCATTCGCCGGTTTGCCTTGCTCTATGGCTGGGTCTGTATGGATGCTGTCTCTGTCGAGGTGGGGTTTGGGGCAGCGCTTACGCCGCCGCTTTGGCTGCTTTTCGACGGAATGATCCCTCGTTGCGTCCCTTTGTTCCACGTCGTCATTTCTTTTAGGTGTGTCCACCATGTATACATCGTGATATGAGGTGGTTGTCCAGTGCCCTATAGGTGCTGGTTCCTGTTCGTCTCCTACATCATCGTCCATACCGTCGATGTCTTCGGAGTCCAAGTCGAGCAAGTAGGTTAAATCATCGACAGTGGCTACGAAGTGGGTGGTGGGTGGCCTTTGAATTTCTTTGTCGTCCGCATCCCAACCTTGCTGGCCATAGTCCGGCCAGCGCTCTCTTGATAAAGAGAGAGACTTTAGTGAATTCAGAATGTCGCTGAAGGGCGAGTGCTGAAAGATGTCCGCGGCGGCGAACTCCATGATCGGCGCCCAATCAGGTTCGATCGGCAGGCGCACGGAAGGTTCGGTGTCCGGAAAGGAGTCCTGCACCTTGGAGTCACGAGCTTCGCAAAGGACAAGGCTGGTATTCGGCTCGATCACCATAGAGATTGCAGCCCCCAATGCGGTGTCAGACCACCCATCCTCGATTGGTGCAGTCGGCTCCGAGATAAGGGTCGGAGCGGACACTGGGGCGGCCTCCTGGGCACTGTTCGGCAGCAGAGCTAGATCATGCCCATCGTGACAGTGCGGCGCGCTTGGGTGTGGATCGAACCTGTCGAAGATCAAGTCTCCGCGGATGTCAGTCGTGTAGTTCAAACTTACAGATCTGACCTGATGGCCAGGGGCGTAGCTTTCGATCTGCTCAAGATGGCCAAGCAAATTGGCCCGCAGTGCAAAGCCGCAGAATACGAAGATCTGTCCGGGGAGAAAAGTCTCACCCTGGACCGCATCGTTGTTGATGATCGGAGGAGCCATCGGGCCTAAAGATGACGACACAGAGGAACTCTCAATGAAAGCACCAATGTCGGTGTCAAAACCGGCGGATCTCGGGTAGGGGGTCCCGAACTGTGCGCCTAGGCGGATGGTAACAGGAGACAAGGGACACGATGTTTTTACCCAGGTTCGGGCCCTGTCGATGGAGGTAAAACCATACTCCTACTTGATTAATATTGATGATATGGGTAGTACAAGAGTAGATCTACCACGAGACCAGAGAGGCTAAACCCTAGAAGCTAGCCTATGGTATCATTGTTGTTCGTCCTATGGACTAAAACCCTCTGGTTTATATAGACACCGGAGAGGGCTAGGGTTACACAGAGTCGGTTACAATGGGAGGAGATCTACACATCCGTATCGACAAGCTTGCCTTCCACGCCAAGGAAAGTCCCATCCGGACACGGGACGAAGTCTTCAATCTTGAATCTTCATAGTCCAGGAGACCGGCCAAAGGATATAGTCCGGTCATCCGAACACCCCCTAATTTAGGACTCCCTCATCTTTCTTCTTAAAGGTAGTATTCTGCTGGACAGAGTTCTTTCCCTTGAACTTGTGTAAGTTCTTCTGCACCACATTGGCGCTAGAAGAACCCTCTGCCCCCTTCACGCGTGTCGCGGTTTTGTCACGACAGATGTCCTGGGGAAAGGACATAGGTGTGGAGCCATCACAACTAGGATAGCTTGAAGGGGTTGAATGGGACAAAGGACACAAAGAGTTTACCCAGGTTCGGCCCCTCGCGGTGGAGGTAAAAGCCTACTTGTGCTTCTAGTTGTATTGTTTGGGTTTCGATTACAAGGGAGCGAATACGTATGACCTAGTTCTCGGTTGCTTGTTTCTTGAGTTAACCCACCGCCGGGTCTCACCTTTATATACACAGGTTGGGACCTGGCGGCTTATAGAGTCCTGGCCGGCTCACACACTGTGGCCTTCTTGGTTTCTAACTAATCCTTGCCTTAAAAGAAAAGTTATCACATAGCGGTTCTTAGGCCCCGGTCTTGGGCCTGCCTCGATGAACCGCCATCTTTACACCTTGGGCCTGTTTGGACTTCTTCATATTGAACCGCCAATGGTATAACCCAGACCCTCCTAGGCGGGTCATACCTCGGAGTTATATCCCCAACATTAGGCCCCACATTGACTTGAACTTGTTCACATCAATCTTCAGTGTCTTAACTTAAACAGAATTGTAGTCCAGTGTTGAACCTCATTGGTACCACTATAACCCGCCATGACGTAACATCAGTAAATCTTTGTAACCCGCCATGACATCATGCGCATTGATTTCGCACAAAACCTAGGATATCTTAACGGGTCCTTATCTTTAATAGCCTTCCCGAATATTGAAAACAATGGTGAAGCCACGCTGAAACAGTTTAGCAATGTCTTCCAACCACCGATATACCCCCTCTGATCATGATTCAATATCAACTCGCAAGTTCTTCCACTGTCGTAGCCTTAGGTTTAAGAATTGTTCTTATTTCATGAACTGCTATAGATCCAAAATCATAGGTAGAGTTTGCAAAACCTGTTTATCCAGCACTTAGTGAAATTCTACTCCAGATCTGTAGATAACCACTTCGCCGCTAGCGTAGGGCGGCTTAACTGAGATTTCTTAACCCACCAAATTCCTACCGGCTTAGCTCTGAACTTTTTAAACCGCCAATACTTCTTTGTAGCTGATATTATCATTATGAATTTAACCCACAAATATTTCCTTCTTAGGCCTTTCGTAACCAAAATGACTAAGACTGTTACTTCATGCAATTGGGTTCCTTCAATTGTTACGGAAAAAATGCTCAATGAGTATGTTCAAACAGGTGTTTAGCAGTAAAAAACATCATCCACTAGCGGGTTCCAGGGCCAGATGAAGCTAGACCTCGGCCAAAGGAGAAAGAGGTCATAGTTTTTGCTGATCACATAAACCAGGGCTTCTCACCGCCCGGGTCAAAATTCTTCCGTGATGTACTGCACTTCTTTCAGCTCCATCCTCAAGACATCGGACCCAACTCTGTTTCTAACCTCTGCAACTTCCAAGTCTTTTGCGAAGTATATCTTCAAGAAGCACCCAATGTTGAACTCTTCAAAGAGTACTATTACTTGAACCGCTAGACAGAATTCATAGATGGACCCAGCCTGGAACTTGGCGGAATCTCAATCCAACGATGAAGAGATGCTATCTTCCCTTCTGCTGCACATCCCAGTCACTGTAAAGACTGGAGTTAGACTTGGTTCTACTATCAAGACACGTCTCCATCTGATTAGAATCCTCTATCGGGTTTCCGTGACCACTAGCTTAACCCAAAACACCCTCTTCCAGACCGGCTTACTACCGCTGAACGGGCTAAATACATGCCCACCTTTTCAAAGGTAAGGGCTTTGCTGGCTAATGGATTAACTAGCGTCGACCTGGTCCGTTGCTGGGTTGCTTGGAGGTTTACACCTTTGAGCCGCCGGCCCGGCATACACTGGAGACGTCAAAGATCCTCTGTGCCACTTCCAAGTACGTCTGAATGATAAAGCGATCAATGACATGACCAAATCCCTGCTTGGGGAAAGTTTAGAGAGTTGCAGCAAGGCGGGATTGAATCCCTTTTGCGCTCTTAACCAGCCACCTGATGTAAGCGTTCTGATACATTTAGTTTTCTCGCTATTTATACAAAACTGCATATCCCTAATCTTCTTTTGATTTATGCAGGCCGACTCTGCCTTCTAGAACAAGAAGTATCAAGAGAAGGAGAAGGTGAACAAAAAGGTCAGAACAAAGACTAAGGACTCCAAGAAGAACAAGAAGAAATCATACACCTCAGAACTATTGGCCTTGGAGAATGAGTCAGAGGTATAACTTGATTCTATAAGTTCATTTTTTATGCATCTTATTGACGCTGACTTCTCTCAGGATGATTCGGAAACCAGCCAAGTAGACATTGAAGAGGTAACTATTATTTCCTTTGACTCAGAGCCTTTGCCGAGACAGAAGGTTCAACAAGTGACCTAGAAAGTAAGGTTTCTCATCCTTTAGCTTACTTGGATCCAAACTTTCTTTTGAAGCAACAACAGCATGAGACCCGGCGCATGACCTGAAATAGTGGAGGTGGAGAACTTTCCCCTGGATTACCCAACACATCGGCCCCTTGCAAAGGTCGGAAAGAGGTGCCTTAGAATTCAAACCCGTTTTACCCAAAGGCATGTCTTATCCGTCAACCACTTAATCCTTCCGACTCAAATTATCAGGGAACTTCTCATTCTTCTTCTCGCGACTCTTCGCAGACCCAAATGCCTGCCTTCAAATTTTCCCCTAGGTAATGACATTTTACTTTGGTCATTTATCATCTATAAATTGATATACTTATATCCTCCTTCCTTATTTTCAGATGTATAGCGAAGCCAAGCAAGAAATTGAAGACAAACAAGCCGGTCAAAAATCCCAAAGTCCATGAGCCGGAGAAGCAAACACCAGAAGCTGAAGCCTCAATTCAAAACCCTGAAAACACTGCTAATGAGCCGCCACCAGAAATTCCAGACACCCTTGTTGATCCTATGAACATTAACCCATCAGGAACTAAGCTGCCAAGCCCAGCCAAACCTGCAGAAGATGCTGAGGATGTTCTGATTACTGGCACTGGCTTTGTAGAGCCGAGGAATCCTACCATTCGAGCTAAACACTCTGCCAGGGAAGAGCTGGTTGAAAGGCAGAAGGCTAAGTTTGATATTGCCAAGTACTCTCACTTAGGCGTCAATGAATTATTCTCTGGCTATCTTAGTCAACTTCATACTTGTCGTGATCTCGAGGTGGATATCATCAAGAAGATGCGTCAGAAATATGAGGTATGAACATACACTGCTAGGGAAAAGTTTATAGGCAGACGCTTATTAGTAGCACGGGTTTATATCCCTCGCTACTGCTACTTACTAGTAGTGTGGGTTTTTACCACTCACTACTTCTAAGTTGATAGTAGTAGCGCGGGTTTTTAACCCTCGCTACTACTAAGCGGTCTCTACCGTGCCCTCCCGGGACATACCATAGTAGTAGCAAGGGGTATAAACCCGCGCTTCTACTAAGTTGATAGTAGTAGCGCGGGTTTATACCCCTCGCTACTACTAAGTATGACGTAGGTGAAGTCCCCATATCCTCGGCCGAATCCCTCCTCTCTCCCTCTCTCTTCCCCCTCTCTCCATAGGTGGTGAGGTGCTCCTGCCCAAGCACATCTCCTCCTCCATGGCGCCAAATGAGTCTGCCTCCTCGCCTCGCCGGCGTCGAGGAGCTCACCGTCTTCCCCCTTGTCAGTGTCAAAACCGGGGGATCTCGGTTAGGGGGTCCCAAACTGTGCGTCTAGACGAATGGTAACAGGAGACAAGGGACACGGTGTTTTTACCCAGGTTCGGGCCCTGTCGATGGAGGTAAAACCCTACTCCTACTTGATTAATATTGATGATATGGGTAGTACAAGAGTTGATCTACCACGAGATCAGAGAGGCTAAACCCTAGAAGCTAGCCTATGGTATGATTGTTGTTCGTCCTACGGACTAAAACTCTCCGGTTTATATAGACACCGGAGAGGGCTAGGGTTACACAGAGTCGGTTACAATTGGAGGAGATCTACATATCGTATCACCAAGCTTGCCTTCCACGCCAAGGAAAGTCCTATCCGGACACGGGACGAAGTCTTCAATCTTGTATCTTCATAATCCGGGAGTCCGGCCATAGGTCATAGTCCGGCTATCCGAACACCCCCTAATCCGGGACTCCCTTAGTAGCCCCCGAACCAGGCTTCAATGATGACGAGTCCGGTGCGCAAATTTGTCTTCGGCATTGCAAGGCGGGTTCTTCTCCAAATCCCATGTGCCCGTCGAATAGTGTTCGGCTTCCGGTGCATGCTGTACTCCTCAACTTCTGTGCCCAATAATGACCATCTTCCATGTGTCAAACGAATGCGAAAAGCCAGGGAGTTTTTTCATTCACCCCCCTAGCCACGTGCACGAGCTGCCCATAAAAGAGACGGGGATTTAGATCCAGCCTACACCATCTTCCCTTCGTGAGCCTTCATCAGAGCACCTTCGACAGGGATCCATTCCACCATGGCCGGTCGGTGCAGCTCCTCCTCTCTCCTCTCCAGCCCTTGGCCCGGAGATTGGGGGCGGTGTTCCATCCCGCATAGCGAGCTAGTAGTGCTTCAGTCCAAGGGGCTCCTTCCCCTAGCATATATGGTCCCGGTTCGAGCCGGGATTGCCACCTAGCTATAGCGACGGAGAGCAGGCGGAGAGCATCCCCAATCCCTCCCGAGGAGAGCGGGTGTGCTTAGTCCCTTACTTAATAAGAGGACTCGGATTTCCGATTCATCCGTTTCTCCTAGGGCTACTGGACTTCTACGGCCTCTAGCTACACAACCTCACACCTGCCTCCATACTGCACATCGCAGGCTTCGTGGCCCTCTGCGAGCTGTTCTTGGGCGTCGAGGCCCATTTCGCGCTGTGGAGGAAGTTGTTTTGCCTCGTGCCCCGCTCTCAGGAGGGGTCTATTTATCAAGTGGGCGGAGCCGAACTATGGCGCATCGCTGGGGCCGGATATCTATCCGGCACCCCAAAGAGGGCGTCCGAGGACTGTCCTTCAGAGTGGTTCTATATAGATGACGTCCCCCTGCCGGACCCTGTACGGATCAGCCTTCCCGAGTTCAATAATGCTCCATGGAAGAAGCGCCTGAGCTGGCGCCCGCGGAACCCTCAGAGGGAAACAGATAAGGACGTCCTTTACCTGATGAACCGGATAAGGTTGTTGGCTCATTCCAGACTGACCATGATCAAGGTCATGGCCATATGCATTACGTGAGGGGTGCAGCTGCTTCAGTACAGAGGCCACCCCATGTGGGATTTCAACAGGGAGGACGACGCCACCCGGTGTGGTCGTAAGGGGCCAGATTCGGCTGCCACTTTAACAAGAATCTTATCCACTTTGTATAAGGGAGAAGAAGAGGAATTCCTCCATGTCAACCCAGAGGGCAGATTCTCCATGTACAATCCTCCAAGCTGGGTGAGCGAACGCTTTCACATGCCTATCTGTTTTCAAATTCCCATGGTTGAGTACTTAATCTAGCAATTGCAACACAGGAGGTGCGCCAGACTGTGAAGGAAATAAACAGCCCCCCTCCATAATCCAAGGACCCGGAACAGGCCCTCGACCCGGATTCCCAGGAGGACCCGGACCTATGTGTGGAGCTAATTGATGGGGTGTTTCATCAGTTAAGTAAGGACAACACCTTAGTGGCCATTACGGCCGATTATCCCGGACTACTTCCAGCCTCAAAGGTGACCGAGATCGAAGTCCCAGTACTCTTCAGAGGATCCATCCATGCTCATTTTGATTGTCATAAACCAATAGTGTTTCGTTTGCAGGGGAAATCCTTGCGGCGGAGGGCCGAGCCCGTGGTGGGTAGACAACAAGGGCCGTCGAAGCCAGGCGGGATAAAAAGAAGTGCGGACCGGATCGAGACTCCGGCGCAATGGTACGGCGCGCAATGTTAACGTCTAGGGTTTATGCCCTCGAGTCGCGCTAACGCTTATGCTTTCCTCAGGAAAAAGAGCGCCCGCCGGACTATATCTATCGGCCAGGCTTCAAGGTCGGATCCGGAAGCGGAGGCGAACATGGGGCGCGCACCGGACGTTCCTCCGACAGAGGACGCGGACGGGCTATCTGCCACCAATTTAGAGGTGGAGAGTGCCATGAACCACAGGCATCGTCGGACTGTTCTTCGTGACGCATGTTTTTCCCAAGAGGTGTTGGACGCCTTTAATACGGGAGATGTGTACCTCCGTGCCGCTCAAAATGGTCTAGCCAGAGCCACAGAGCAGTATGTGAAAGACATACGGGTGAGTAAATCCGATGGTTATATATATCAGTAGCGCTCGAGACATGAAGCAGTTAAGATAACTGATTTAAGGGTCATACGAAATGCAGGATCATACGAAAAAGAATACGCAACTGTCCCAGGAGCTGGAAGAGTGCAAGGCCCAACTTGAGGCTGCACTGGCCGCTTCAGAGAGTACCAAGGGGACGCCCTCGGGTAATATATGCTTCAAAAGATAATTCTGCTGAGACGTGCGGCATGTGTGCAATTCTGACAATAACGGTGCAGATAGGGCCGAAGTGAATCCGGACAAGCAACAAATCCTGCGCCAGTTGAAGGCCGGCGAGAGCATGCTGACAAGGGTGAGGCAGGAGAAGAACAAGCTTCAAGACGCCAACACCCAGCTGGGTGAGGAACTAAAGGATGTTCATGCTTAGCTATCCGATTCTGTAACGGAGAATCGGCGACTTCGATGCGGCATTTTTAGTACGTGCTTAAACAAATCTTCAAAAAAGAGTTCGGCGAGGAAGTCGACTAACAGGGCTATGTCCGTAGGTATGCTGATAGGTCGGCCGGGTGAGGAAATGCCCGGTACTGCGGGGGACCTTCTTCCCGAGCTGTTGCAGCTGCACGAACAAGTTCGGCAGGCGATGCAGGGCATCGTCCAGGCTTTGTGGCCATCCCTCTCCATTCCCAAAGGCCTTGGAGAGCTTGCTGAGAAGCTGAAGGGAGTGCGGCAGCGCTTCCGATTATGGAAGATATCGGCCTGCCGTCAAGGCGCCAGGGAGGCCTGGGCCATGGTGAAGACGCGGTACACGAAGGCTGACCCAAACCACATGGCCAAGGTTGGCCCTGTGGGGCCCGATGAGAAAGAGATCCCTGTCAGTTTAGTTTACGGCCAGGTAGAGCTGGCCGCCAAGTATTCCCAACAGGACTGTAAATTAGACAGCCTGTTGGATGGTATTGAAGAATAATATACCCAGTCAAATTGACTATGTAATTTTAAAATGACATGTATCATGCCTTCTAGCCAGATTGTAGATCGTTTGTCAGTGCGGACCTTTTCGCTTCAACCTCTGGACCCGATAGTCCGGAGTGTGTCCGAATACCCTCTCGGTTATGTAAGAACCGGGGCATGCATGGAGACCAGGCGTAGGGGTCATAAGTGCTTTAGCAGACAAGTGCCCAACTAGTTATGTTATATTACATGGTTAGTAAGAAACATCTTCCAGGGAGAATAGTTCCGTTAAGGGTTCCTTTCCCAGGGAGGCATGCCCTAAAGTTCATGTCCAGACTTTGAAAAAAGCAGAAAAGCATCTAGGGGCAGATAAATAAATAAGTGAAAAGTCATCTTTTATTTCACCGACCGAATATTCCCTTAAGAACGCTAGCTTTCGGCTTCACCCAGTCTGAGGTACACATCCGGCTGACCCGACAGTAACAATCGCAGAGGTGCTCCCTTTACCACCTAGCCGTACAAACGGGAACGTAGGGGTAA
The DNA here is from genome assembly GCF_018294505.1 of Triticum aestivum. Taxonomy (NCBI): domain Eukaryota; kingdom Viridiplantae; phylum Streptophyta; class Magnoliopsida; order Poales; family Poaceae; genus Triticum; species Triticum aestivum. Next base: position 117,127,265 of record NC_057798.1, read on the forward strand.
GCACAGGAGCCAAGCAACCCAGCTTGGCCAAAACTTAAGTCATATCGATGCATATAATGGTGCATAAAAGGTTCATGCGGAAGTGTCACACATGTTTTAGGCCTGAAGCCCGTGTATATAAGCTTCTGATAAACAAGCCCCCAGGTATAATGAGCGCGGGTGGTGCGTCAATTATGCGCGAACAAATCGCGCAAGCAAGCCCCTAAAGGCTTGGAAGAAAGAAGGGAGGAAGGAGGATAAAAATACCAGGCAGCTAAATTAAAAAAAGGAAGGTGACAGAGGAAGGAGACAAACACAGAGTCTGGCGCTAGGTGTAGAATCTTCATAGGTGTGTTGCGTTCCATGGGTTCGGCTCAAGTCGGTTGTCCGATGCATTTCGTAGACGGTACGCTCCACCATTCAGGACTTGGTCGATTATGAAGGGACCCTCCCATTTGGGCTTGAGTTTGTCCTTTTTCTTGTCCGGCAGGCGTAGAACTAGTTCGCCAACATTGTAAGTTTTGGCCCATACTTCTCTGCTTTGATATCTTCGAGCCTGTTGTTGATAGAATGTGGAACGGGCCTTTGCAACGTCGCGCTCCTCTTCCAATGCGTCCAAGCTGTCCTGCCGATTGAGCTCGGCTTCTCTTTCTTCGTACATGCGCACGCGAGATGAGTCATGAATTATGTCGCAGGGCAGGACTGCCTCTGCGCCGTATACCATGAAGAATGGTGTGAATCCAGTAGTGCGATTCGGCGTGGTCTGCAGCCCCCAGAGTACAGAGTCAAGCTCCTCTAACTAGTGCGTGTTGGATTCCTTAAGGGATCACACTAATCTGAGTTTGATGCCGCTCATAATTAGACCGTTGGCTTGCTCGACTTGATCGTTAGTTTGTGGGTGATAGACTGAAGCGTAATCGAGCTTAATGCCCATGTTTTTGCACCAGAGTTTAACTTCATCAGTCGTAAAGTTTGTGCCGTTGTTAGTAATGATGCTGTGCGGGACGCCGTAACGGTGTACAACCCCGGATATGAAGTCTATCACCGGTCCGGATTCGACCGTCTTAACGGGCTTGGCCTCTATCCATTTGGTGAACTTATCCACCATGACCAGTAGATATTTTTGCTTGTGGGTTCCTCCTTTAAGGGGTCCTACCATGTCAAGCCCCTAGACCGCAAAAGGCCAGGTGATGGGTATGGTTTGTAGGGCAGTAGGCAGCATGTGGCTTTGATTAGAGAATAGTTGGCAACCGACGCATCGTTGGACTAAGTCCTGAGCGTCAGCCCGGGCCGTCGGCCAATAAAATCTGGTACAGAAGGCCTTGCTCACAAGGGGTCGGGCTGCAGCGTGGTGCCCACCGAGTCCGGCGTGAATTTCCGCCAGAAGGTTCTGCCCTTCCTCTTCAGAGATACACCTTTGAAGGACTCCGGTGGTGCTTTTCCTATAAAGCTCTCCTTCGTGGACTTTATTGGCTTTAGATCGCCGCACTATGCAGCGTGCCTCATTTTGGTCCTCGGGGAGTTTCTGCCTAGTTAAGTAGGCTAAGAATGGTTCTGTCCACGGGGCAATTACTGCCATTATTACGTAGGCTGAGGGTGTGACTTCATTGACGGAGTCTTACGTTGTGTCAGGGTGTTCGGGGTCAGGTGATGCGGCCTAGTCAGGATTGTTAATTCCGGATTCCCCTTCCCACTATACGGATGGCTTGAATAGCCTTTCCAGGAAAAGGTTGGGGGGGACTGCATCGCGCTTTGCGCTGATGCATGCCAGGACGTCCGCTGCCTGATTATTTTCTCGGGCTATATTGTGGAATTCCAGCCCTTCGAAATGGGTTGACATATTTAGGACGGCATTGCGATAGGCTGCCATTTTTGGATCTTTGGCGTCAAAGTCTCTATTTATTTGGGATATCGCGAGGTTCAAATCCCCGCGCACCTATAGGCGTTGAATGCCCATGGAGACTGCCATCTGAAGGCCATGGAGAAGGGCCTCGTATTCGGCTGCATTGTTGGAGTCCATATACATTATCTGGAGTACATATTGGACTGCATCTCCTGTTGTGGACGTCAGGACGACGCCAGCCCCCAGACCCGCCAGCATTTTAGAGCCGTCAAAGTGCATGGTCCAGTTGGAATATGTGCCGTACTCTTTAGGGAGTTCAGCTTCAGTCCATTCAGCGACGAAGTCGGCCAAGGCTTGCGACTTGATGGCTCGCCGTGCCTTATATGTTATGTCGAACGAAAGGAGCTCAATGGCCCATTTGGCAATCCGGCCCGTTGTGTCGCGGTTGTTTATGATATCGTTAAGAGGTACTTCGGAGGCTACTGTTATCAAACACTCTTGAAATTAGTGTCGTAGCTTCCGGGGCACCATGAACACTGCGTATGCTATTTTTTGGTAATGCGGGTACCGGGACTTGCATGGAGTGAGGACAGTGGACACATAGTACACTAGTTTCTGGACAGGGAATTTGTGTCCGTCCGTTTCCCGCTCGACGACGAGGACTGCGCTTACAACTTGGTGAGTTACCGCGATGTATAACAACATAGGTTCACCGATGTTCGGTGCGGCCAGGACAGGGTTTGTTGCCAGTATGGCTTTTATTTCTTCAAGTCCGGCCGTGGCGGCATCCGTCCACTCAAAGTGTTTGGTGCGCCGGAGGAGGCGGTAAAGGGGTAATGCCTTTTCCCCCGAGCGAGAGATGAAGCGGCTTAGAGCCGCCACGCATCCAGTCAATTTTTGTATTTGCTTGAGATCTTTTGGAATATCCAATTGTGACAGAGCTCGGATCTTGGCTGGGTTTGCTTCAATTCCTCTACCGGATACAATGAAGCCCAGGAGCTTTCCGGCTGGTATGCCGAAAATGCATTTTTCCGGGTTAAGCCTAATGCCATATGTTCGGAGGTTATCGAACGTGAGCCTCAAGTCATCAATTAGAGTTTCGACGTGTGTGGTTTTGACGACCACGTCATCCACATACGCTTCAACCATTTTGCCGATCTGGTTGGCCAGACATGTCTGAATCATGCGCTGATATGTTGCGCCGGCGTTTTTAAGCCCGAAGGGCATTGTGTTGAAGCAGAATGGGCCGTATGGGGTGATGAATGCCGTTGCGGCTTGGTCTGACTCTGCCATCTTGATTTGGTGGTAGCCAGAGTATGCATCGAGGGAACACAATGAATCATGTCCTGCAGTGGCATCAATGATTTGATCAATGCGGGGGAGGGGGAAGGGATCCTTTGGGCAGGCCTTATTTAGGTCTTTGAAATCAACGCATAGGCACCGGGATTTGTCCTTCTTTGGTACCATTACCAGGTTTGCCAGCCAGTCCGGATGTTTTATATATCTGATGAATCCGGCTTCCAGTAGTTTGGCTAGCTCCTCTCCCATGGCTTGTCTCTTGGGTTCAGAGAAACGTCGAAGAGTCTGCTTAACGGGTTTGAACCCTTTTAAGATGTTCAGGCTGTGCTCGGCCAGCCTGCGTGGGATTCCTGGCATGTCTGAAGGGTGCCAGGCAAAAATATCCCAATTTTCGCGTAGGAATTCTCTTAGTGCAGCGTCGACGTCAGGGCTTAGTTGTGTCCCGATGGAGGCCATTTTTGTAGTGTCCGTTGGATGGACTTGGAACTTGACTATTTCGTCTGCCTGCTTGAAGGAGGTGGATTTGGATCTTTTGTCAAGTATCACGTCATCCCTGTCCACCATGGAGCGCAACACAATTAGTTCCTCGGCCGCTAGGGCTTCGGATAATGCCTCGAGGGCTAGTGCGGCTGTCTTGTTTTCGGTGCGGAGTGCTGTGTCCGGATCGCTGGCAAGAGTGTTTATTCCGTTGGGTCCGGGCATTTTGAGCTTCATGTAGCCATAATGGGGTATAGCTTGAAAAATTGTGAATGCTTCTCGCCCTAACAGAGCGTGGTATCCGCTGCTGAACGGGGCCACTTGAAATGTGACCTCCTCGGATCTGTAATTATCCGGCGTGCCGAACACCACATCTAGTGTGATTTTTCCTGAACAACACGCTTCACGACTAGGGATTATTCCTCTGAAGGTTGTGTTGCTTCGCTCAATGCGTCTCCAGTCTATTTCCATTTTGCGCAGGGTTTCCTCATAGATGAGGTTTAGTCCGCTGCCACCGTCCAGGATTACCTTTGTAAGCCGGAAGCCGTCCACTATCGGACTGAGGACCAGTGCGGCTAGTGCTCGGTCTGTCCGGAATTTAGGTTCGTCACTGGCGTTAAAGGTGATAGCCGTGTCACTCCATGGGTTTATTGTTGCTACTTGGTAGACTTCGGTAAGGCTGCGGAGCGTTCACTTCCTCGCATTGTTTGATGCGAAAGTCTCGAAGACTGTCGACACCGTACTGGCGTTTGTGGGGTGGTGCTCTACGGATTCTGGAGTTAGAAGCTCCTCGCGACTTCTGGCCACCTGCCGGAGTATCCAACATGCTCTAAGGCTATGAGTTGGTGTGACGCCCTCTGTATCATGAATTTTATAGGGTCCATTGAGCCATCCCTCCAGTACGGTTCCATACCCTGTAGAGGGTTTTTGTTTTTTGCTATTTGGCCTGGGTGCCTGGCGATAATGCGCCCTTTTGTTTCGGACTGGTATTGTATTCAGGGTCGGTTTGTCCCAGAATTTTGTTTCAGTTTTTCAGACGCTTTCTGTCGCACAATACTTTCGTACTATGGATGTCAAGTTGGCGAAGCGTGTAATTTCGCGGCGACTTACGGCGTTAAGGATTCCGATGTTCATGCAGTTGTTGCAGAAGAATGATATTGCATCCCCCTCGTGGCAGTCCTGTATCCTGTTCATAACCAGGAGGAATCTGGCCCAGTAGTGATGCACTGATTCCCTGGGCTCTTGCCGAATTAGGGATAGATCCCTTATATTTGGGTGGGCGGGTGGTATTAAATCCGGAACCTCGCCCGACATAAGACTCAGGGGCCAAAAAGTTTCCGAACTCAGAAGTTTGTTTTCTTGGACGTTATTCAATGAATCAGGCCTGCTGCCTGACTTTAGGTTCAGGGCTTGGGCGACGTCCTCCCCTCCGCAGATGTCCGTCTTGGAGGGATCGGGAATCCGAACACATCTGGTCCTTAGGATGGGAGAATATTCTCCGTATTGTTCCTCCACCACTTCAACATGGTGGGTGACCTGGGGAGAGTCAATCTCTCTCTGATGAGGTTTAAGCCCAATCTGGTCGTAATCTGTAGCGAGTCCCAGGGAGGCGATGCGATCCAAGAGCTCGTTTAGGGAAGAGAGCTCCATCGGATCTAACTGCTCGGCAAATTCCGAGCTGATGTGGAGATTGCTTTCGATGACCCGAGAGGTCATCGTCGGCGCGGCGGCCGAACAGGCGGTCATCAAAAACCTGCCTAGACGGAGAGTTTGGCCGACAGCCAAAGCTCCTTTAGCAACAGCGCCGTCTTTAAAGACGGAGTGTGGCATCCTTCCTGACGGTGACGACACATAGGAACTATCAATGAAAGCACCAATGTCGGTGTCAAAACCGGCGGATCTCGGGTAGGGTGTCCCGAACTATGCGTCTAGGCGGATGGTAACAGGAGACAAGGGACACGGTGTTTTTACCCAGGTCTGGTCCCTCTCGATGGAGGTAAAACCCTACTCCTGCTTGATTAATATTTATGATATGGGTAGTACAAGAGTTGATCTACCACGAGATCAGAGAGGCTAAACCCTAGAAGCTGGCCTATGGTATGATTGTTGTCTATCCTATGGACTAAAACTCTCCGGTTTATATAGACACCGGAGAGGGCTAGGGTTACACAGAGTCGGTTACAATTGGAGGAGATCTACATATCGTATCGCCAAGCTTGCCTTCCACGCCAAGGAAAGTCCTATCCAGACACGGGACGAAGTCTTCAATCTTGTATCTTCATAATCCGGGAGTCCGGCCAAAGGTCATAGTCCGGCTATCCGGACATCCCCTAATCCGGGACTCCCTCACCCCTCACCTCCATGGGACCACGACAGAGCACCTCACCACCGGTACCAGCCCCGATGCGCCCTCCATCTCCTTCCTTTCTCCCTTGTTTCTCTTTTTTCCTCTCCCTCTCCCTTTGACTTTACTCACCTCCCATGCCCATGCCTGCGCAGGTCGTCGACATGGCCAACCAGGAGCTCTCCGCCTTGGCCACGAAGAGGATCCTCACACCCTCGTCTTGCTCTACACTGGATCCGGTCCCTCTCCAACATCCATCGCTGGATCTGGTCTGCCGCTACCCGTCCGCACCTCCGACAACCCCTGGCATCGCTCGGTCGAACCATTGACAGCATGCACGGCCGGTTTCGAGATATTTTTTGTTTTTTAAATTAATAGTAGTAGAGCGGGTCACAGACATGCGCTACTACTAACACACGTACTAGTAGCGCAGGATGCACCGCGCTACTACTACCAGTTACCTGTAACGCTATATCAGTAGCGCGGGCACCCGCGCTACTAATACCCCGAAAACTCGCGCTACTGCTAGGCTTTTCCCCATTAGTGATCTATCTCCTTCATTTATACACTTACCCAGCCCCCAAGTCTTAACCATACAAAAAGATTGATTGAGTATGGTGAAGACTTTAATCAGTATGCCATAGTAAATTTCGAGCCATGGCCCCCATGAACCGGCTTGCCTTGACAAAGATGAGTTTGATCATCTAGATTAGCTTCAAAACTTCACCTCATAGCCCTCATAGGCTGGTTTATCTTAAACATGAGCCGGATCTTTCTGCAAATTGACATGAAAAGAACTTTCTCACCCATTAGACCCCAAGTGCCAAGTGCTTTGCTTGCAAATGGCTTGGGACTTGTATGTATATTGTTTCCTGATCAACGTGTTGATTATTGTTTAACTCTTATTTGCAGGAGGCCTCAACTCAAGCTGAGTCCCAGTTGGTCGATTTAAAGACCAGGCTTGAGCGTCAAGACGCTGAGACCCGGAAAGCTGATTCCAAGTTTAAATTTAGCTTGGATGAAAATGAAAAGCTCAAAGCCGGATTTGCTATGGAGAGATCCAGTTGGGATGAGGTTAGAACCGCCTTAAATACAAGACCAGAGATTGCCGAATCTTCTTTGAAGGAAGCCACTGTAGAATTGACGGGCTTAAAATGCCACATTTCTCAGATGACTGCTGCTATATTTGGTAAGTATACTACAAAAAAATACACTTCTGTGATGATACGTGTTCGTCACAGTAGGTCACGTTTGCTGTCATACATGTACATCCATTTACGATTTTGTGACAGAATCAAGATAGTCATACATGTGCTGCATAGAAGTGTTCCATGACATTACCAAAATTATCATCATGGAAGTGGAAAAATTATCATCATGGAAGTGTCCACTTCCATGATGATAAATTGCACGTCATAGAAGTGCTTTCGTCAAGGGTGACCGACGTGTGACATCCACCGTAACGGAACACCGCTAAGCTATCGGGTCGGGTTTTGGATCCGATAACCCGTTAACAGCCCGGACCAATGGGAAATTTCCACGTGTAAATTCTGATTGGCCAGATGAAACACGTGTCAGCTCGTAAGTGGGTTAGATAGGCGCCTATGATATGTCGACATGTGCGATGGCCCACCACTGGCCCATTTAGCTTACAAAGCCGGCCCGTTTGACTTGGTCAAAAGTTAGCGGGGTGGCCCATGAAAAGCCTGTTAACGGTCTCTTTGTAAATAGCCAATTTTACGGCCCGATAACTCACGGCCCGTTAGAGTCTAATGGAAATTGGCCCAACAACGTCATGTGGGCCATTGAATATAACACCAGCCTGTTTCACTTTCGGCCCATGTATGGCCCACGACATCTTTCGGCCCATCTGAGGCATTCGTATCTTTAGCCTTTAGAGGCCCACGGTGACTCTAGACCATAATGAACAGTAAATTTCTTTGTACCCGTTAATGGCCCATGATTCACATGGGCCATTTCCGTACCGTGTTAGCTTTCGGCCTATTGACGGCCCATACATTCTTGGGCTCCTTTCCGGCCCTCGATTACTTCTGGCCCGTTACTGACCTGTTTCCTTAATGGGCCAAATTCGGCCCGTGGCAAGAGTCGGCCCATTTCTGGCCTATTAACCCGTTGCGCCGTTTCTAGCCTGTCCTATATTCCAGCCCATTAGCGACCCGTTATGCCTATGACAGAACTAAGCCTTTGCTGTCCTTTGACCTATTAATGGCCCGTTACCATGCTAGGCTAATACCAATTACGCTCGTTTACGGCCCATGTAGACCCATTTATCCGACGGCCCAAGGCCCACCGATTCTACGACCCTGTTGGAGGCTCATTTATCGACGGCCCGTAGGAGACCCATGGATCCTACAACCCGTAGGAGGGTCAAGGTTACCACGGTCCGTATATGGCCCATGGTTGTTGCGACCACTAGCAAACCAGGGAAAAAGAAGACTAGGAAATAAATAAGCCCGAAACTAACGCTAGGCTATTAAGGCGATTGCACAGCTTACATCCACTCGGCATCGAAGATCGCCACCAGTGCAAATATAGGGAACACCCTACACTATACAAAAATGGCTTGCTGTTTTCTTCAGCTGGTGGCTGCATGTTAAGAACAAATTTTGTATCGCACCAAAACAAATTGCAACTATAAAACAAAAGGACGGTTGGCATAAAAGTTAATAGTCTAGCAGATAAATGCGCTACCAGAAGTTCAGAAGCTCAGTTCATTTGACCTGACTATTACGTATTCATGCTGTATTGTCCGATGGAGCACCATAACCTTCCTCTCCATTTCTCCTAGGCTCCTGAAGAACATAGCAAATGTCTGATACTCTGGTTTCAAAACCATGCATATCATGATGACATCGAACAATGTCTCTCCTTGTTTCACAAAGGATCTCTCTTAGGAAATGCACTTGTGTCTGGAGCGCAGATACAACATTGTTTTGAGCTTGCATATCTTGAACATGAGGCAGTTTGGATGAGATTGCCTTAACAACCAACCCAGTATTACACAGGAACGTGCTTTTGGTACTGTTAGTGGACAGGAACTGATCCACTGCAGCAAGAGCTGACATTGCAGTTATAGTTGCCTCGCCACCTTCAGAAGGTGGCGGTTCCACCATTTTTTCCATAGCTTGCTGAAAAGTTGAGTTTTTTACATTAGTAGTACCAGAACAGAAGATATTAAGGAGGCATCAAAACCAAACAAAATAGTTTTGGTCTATATACAGAACTTATTCTGGTGAACCCATGTAAAATATTAGTTGTATTTTATTGCAAACTACATAATAAAACCAGGTTCCAAACATATGACCATGTACCATCGCTAATGTATTGTCTATTTCTTCACATTACATTGAGGGCTAAGGATAAAGAGACGAAGTTTATAATACGGTAAGAATAGTATGACATCATTCATATCACAAAACAACTGAGAACAGACAAACTGGCAATTGTAATGTTGTGTGGGCAAGTCCAACACGGAACTAGATTACAGGTCAAGATCAAAGGAACACCACTCCTCTCTTTTAAACCTTGTAAGGTGCAATTATACGCTAAGACTTGTGTATAAAATTGAAAATAGTAATAGACATTGGCTGCAAACCATGCAGTTCAAGGCACAAGTCAGAGTAAGTAGTAGTTAAAAGGCATGAGGATTAAGGACTTACAACAACGGCTTTGACTGGTGTAGTCATGCCCTTCTTCTTGCTAGTGTGACAGACCTTGAAGATTTCCACAACATTTGGTTCAGGTACTTTTTGGTCTTTGCAGGCTTTCCTCTGTATTTAGAACAAGTCAATATAGATCTGATAATATGGTACAACAAAAAGAGTGAAACAACAGCTAATTACAAGAGCCTCGCAGTGTGCAATATAGCTACAAGATCCTGTCGTCTGTTGGAATTTCAGTTTCGTACTATTGGCCTTGTTCTTTGAACAGTTCACCTACAAGAAGATAGATTTGTGTGGCACATGTGTAAATAGGACTTCAACATGTGATCTGATCACATATATATAATGTACCTGATACTTTGGATCAGACCAGTGTTTAACGAGGCCTCTCCAGTCTTTATCCGATATATTTTCCACTGGAGATGTTTGGGTTCACTGTTAGCCTTGCCTTCATAGTGAGTTTTCCTCAAGTTATACCGATACTTCATAGAGCAGACTTGAAAATATGGGTGCAAGCTTGTCTGGTTGCATTATCTTGGCTATCCAACTTGAACCTCATATGTTGAAAATTATGGGGGTCTCATTATGAGCAACCTGGAAAGTATGGGACAGAGCAAGATGATATTACTAGTTTCCATACATAACCATACTTACAGATAAATGGTCGAGGAAGGTGTTGAACTGGGTTTCGTCTTTGTCATTCCGGTACTGAATCCATGTTGGGAGGATACGTACATGACACATAACGGCAACCGCTGCCTCTGATACTAACTTGGCTGACTCTGTAGCATCACGTGGCCATTTAAAACCTTCCTCAAAACGGATCTCCATTCTTCCTCCTCTAGATTTAGTTAACCTATGGAGCATTATCCTTGATGTTTGTTTCCTATTGTGCCTAGGTGCGAGCCCAACAACGAACATAGGAAGTGTTAGTGTACATCAAAATGTGAGACTACATATAAAGAAGCATGCAACTGTAACTTGACTCCAGCAACTACATATAAAGAAGCTCACAAGGTTCATCTGATCTTGCCAACTCGTCTTGTGTCAAGAGTGCTTGGGAAGTAGTGTCAGGTGGCAAGGGAGCTTGGGAACGTGCTGCTAGCTCAGTTGACGCAGGAGTAAATCGTGCAGCTGGTAGTACTGTGGAAGGTATTGCAACAACTAGGGCTGTCTCTGCTTGTTTGGTGGCATATTTGTTTCTGTTTGGGTTGTTCTATAGCTCGTGTAGCATGGAATACCCTATTTGTAGAATTTTCCACTGGACTTTGAACTTCTATTGCACCATCAGTACCAGCATAATCTCCAGGATTCTTCCGCTTCCCATTCCCTACCATTCTGTGTTTCTTCATCTTTCTCTGTGCCATGTTAAGTCAAGTCGACAAGAAAAATGAATAAAAATTTAGTTCTTCAGAACAAATTGATGCGTGATACAAACGAACTAAACTTTGATGTTAGACAACCACATGATAGGAGGATGTAATATGTCCGAAAAATAGGACGGAAGAGATAACCAAAACTATGATGTGTAAACTAAGCAGAAGATATTTCACTAAATTAGAAGCAATGCAGTGGAACATAGACACCATGTGAAAGATGCTACAAATATCACTCTGCCAAGTTAATAGTGTCTCATCATAAATGACATTTAAACAAATGTGAAGCAGTACAACAAATAAATCATATGCAAGATGCAAACAACATCACACTACCAAGTTAGAGGTCTCTCATCATTACTGCCATTGCATATTCACAGCATTGCATATTCACAGCTTATGATGTGTAAACTAAGGAGAAGGCATTTCAACAAATTAGAAGCAATGAAAGCTAGACACCATATGAAAGATGCAACGAATATCACTCTACCAAGTTAAAACTGTCTCGTCATAAGTGCCATTTCAACAACTTAGTAGTACAAGCTAGAAAATAATGCGAGATGTAACCTATATCACACTCCCAAGTCAAACGTGTCTTATGATAACTGATTATTGCAGGTTACACAACAGTAGTAATTTGATGTAAGAACATGGTGTGATAGACAGATATTGTATGTTCCAGAAACAGGAACACATGTCTTATTCACAAGTATAATGTGTAAAGTAAGTAGATGGAATTCAACAAAATTAGAAGCAATACAAGCTAGACATCACACATAACATGCAACCACATATAACCGTGCCAAGTTAGAGGGAGCACCTGTGATGGTGCACTAGGGGAGACGGGCTTGCTACCTCTTGAGCATACGTTGGTTTTTCCCTTGAAGAGGAAAGGGTGATGTAGCAAAGTAGCATAAGTATTTCCCTCAGTTTTGAGAACCAAGGTATCAGTCCAGTAGGAGGCTCCTCACAAGTCCCACGCGCCTACACAAACAAACAAGAACCTCGCAACCAACACGATAAAGGGGTTGTCAATCCCTTCAGGGCCACTTGCAAAAGTGAGATCTGATAGAGATAATATGATAAGATAAATATTTTTGGTATTTTTATGATATAGATGGAAAAGTAAAGATTGCAAAATAAAGTAGATTGGAAATTTATATGATAGAGAATAGACCTGAGGGTCATAGATTTCACTAGTGGCTTCTCTCAAGATAGCATAATTATTACGGTGGGTGAACAAATTACTGTCGAGCAATTGATAGAAAAGTGCATAGTTATGAGAATATCTAGGCATGATCATGTATATAGGCATCACGTCCGCAACAAGTAAACCGACTCCTACCTGCATCTACTACTATTACTCCACACATCGACCGACTCCGGCCTGCATCTAGAGTATTAAGTTCATGAAGAACAGAGTAACGCATTATGTAAGATGACATGATGTAGAGGGATAAACTCAAGCAATATGATGTAAACCCCATCTTTTTATCCTCAATGGCAACAATACAATACGTGCCTTGCTGCCCCTGCTATCACGGGGAAAGGACACCGCAAGATTGAACCCAAAGCTAAGCACTTCTCCCATTGCAAAAAAGATCAATCTAGTAGGCCAAACCAAACTAATAATTCAAAGAGACTTGCAAAGATAACTAATCATACATAAAAGAATTCAGAGGAGATTCAAATATTTCTCATAGATAAACTTGATCATAAACCCACAATTAATCGGATCTCGACAAACACACTGCAAAAAGAGTTAAATCGAATGGATCTCCAAGAAGATCAAGGAGAACTTTATATTGAGATACAAAGTGAGAGAAGAAGCCATATAGCTAATAACTATGGACCCGATGGTCTATGGTAAACTACTCACAACTCATCGAAGACGCCTTGGTGATAATGTAGAGGTCCTCCATGGTCGATTCCCCCTCCCCCCCTGAGGGAGTTCCGGACTAGGGGGTGTCCGGATAGCCGAACTATCATCATCGGCCGGACTCCAAGACTATGAAGATACAAGATTGAAGACTTCGTCCCGTGTCCGGATGGGACTTTCCTTGGCGTGGAAGGCAAGCTTGGCGATACGGATATGTAGATCTCCTACCATTGTAACGAACTTTGTGTAACCCTAGCCCTCTCCGTTGTCTATATAAACCGGATGGCTTTAGTCCGTAGGACGAACAACAATCATACCATAGGATAGCTTCTAGGGTTTAGCCTCCTTGATCTCGTGGTAGATCTACTCTTGTAACCCACATCATCAATATTAATCAAGCAGGACGTAGGGTTTTACCTCCATCAAGAGTAAAAACATCGTGTCCCTCGTCTCCTGGGTAAAAACATCATGGCCCTCGTCTCCTGTTACCATCTGCCTAGACGCACAGATCGGGACCCCCTACCCGAGATCCGCCGGTTTTGACACCGACATTGGTGCTTTCATTGAGAGTTCCTCTGTGTCATCACCGATAGGCTCGATGGCTTCTTCGATCATCATAAATGATGCAGTCCAGGGTGAGACCTTCCTCCCCAGATAGATCTTCGTATTCGGCAGCTTTGCACTGCGGGCCAATTCGCTTCGCCATCTAGAGCAGATCGAAAGTTACGCCCCGGGCCGTCAGGTCAGATTGGGAAGTTTGGACTTCGCGGCTGACATCCGCGGGGACTTGATCTTCGACGGATTTGAGCCACAGCCGAGCGTGCCACACTGTCACATCGTGCATGATTTAGCTCTGCCACCGGACAGTACCCTGGAGGCCGCACTCGAGCCCGCTCCGATCTTCAAGTCAGAGCCGGCCGTGCAGATCGAGGACGGATGGCTAGACGTCGCCTCAGGTGCCGCAACCTCTACAGCGATAGAGACGAACACTGACTTTGTCCCTCACGAGGCTCGTGACTCCGAGGTGCCGGACTCCCTGCCGGGCTCCGAACCTCCCGCGCCCCCAATCGAATCCGGTTGGGCGCCGATTATGGAGTTTACGGCCCCGGACGTGTTTCAACACTCGCCTTTTGGCGACATCCTGAGTTCGTTAAGGTATCTCTCATTATCAGGAGAGCCCTGGCCGGACTGCGGCCAGGACGGTTGGGATGCGGATGACGAAGAAATTCAAAGCCCACCCACCGCCCACTATATAGCCTCTGTCGATGATCTAACCGACATGCTAGACTACGACTCCGAAGACATCGACGGTATGGACGACGATGCCGGAGACGACCAAGAACCAGCGCCTACCGGGCACTGGAAAGCCACCTCGTCATACCACATATACATGGTGGATATCCCGAAGGATGGGAATGGCGAAGGGGCAGCGGAGGATGACCCCTCCAAGAAACAGCCCAAGCGCCGGCGTCAGCGGCGCCGCTCTAAATCCCGCCATAGCAAGAATGAAGATTCCGGCACCGGAGATAATAATACACCGGATAGCGCCGAAGACAACCCACTCCAGCAAGATCCAGCGCAGGAGGAAGGGGACGCCAGCCCTCATGAGAGAGCGGCCGAAGAAGAGGTAGAGGACTACATGCCTCCCTCCGGAGACGAGGCAAGCCTCGACGACGACGAATTCGTCGTGCCTGAGGATCCCGTCGAACAAGAGCGTTTTAAACGCAGGCTTATGGCCACGGCGAACAGCCTCAAGAAAAAGCAGCAACAGCTTAGAGCTGATCAGGATCTGCTAGCCGACAGATGGACTGAAGTCCTCGCGGCCGAAGAGCATGAGCTCGAACGCCCCTCCAAAAGCTACCCTAAACGTAAGCTGCTCCCCCGATTAGAGGAGGAGGCATATGAACCCGCATCACCAGGAGACAATACGGCTGATCGACCACCCCGTGGTCGCGACAGAGAGGCCTCTAGGCCCTTCACTAGACCCGTACCCCGGCATCGCTCGAAAAGCACAAGGCCACAGGGGAACGCTCCGGACTTGCGAGATATATTGGAGGATAGGGCAAGACAATCAAGATCGATCTATGGATCACGTGGGCGCCCCACGATACGTGACGATTACCGTCACCCCGGACACAGTAAGTCCGGCCGGGCCGAACACAACAGACAAAGCTCTTTTGAGCTCCGTCGCGATATCGCCCAGTACAGAGGCGCCGCACACCCACTATGCTTCACAGATGAAGTAATGGATCATCAAATCCCCGAAGGGTTTAAACCCGTGAATATAGAATCTTACGATGGCACAACAGACCCCGCGGTTTGGATCGAAGACTATCTCCTCCACATCCATATGGCCCGCGGTGACGATCTTCACGCCATCAAATATCTCCCCCTCAAGCTTAAAGGACCAGCCCGGCATTGGCTTAACAGCTTGCCAGCAGAGTCAATTGGGAGTTGGGAAGACCTGGAAGCCGCATTTCTCGATAACTTCCAAGGCACGTATGTGCGACCACCAGACGCTGATGACCTAAGCCACATAATTCAGCAGCCAGACGAATCAGCCAGACAATTCTGGACACGGTTCTTAACCAAGAAAAACCAAATCGTCGACTGTCCGGATGCGGAGGCCCTTGCAGCCTTCAAGCATAATATCCGCGACGAGTGGCTTGCCCGGCACCTGGGACAGGAAAAGCCGAAATCCATGGCAGCCCCCACATCACTCATGACCCGCTTCTGTGCGGGTGAGGACAGCTGGCTAGCACGCAGCAACAACCTCAGCAAACATTCTGGCAGTCCGGATACCAAGGACCGTAATGGCAGGCCGCATCGTAACAAAAACAAATGCCGCATTAACGGCGACAATGGTGAAGATACGGCAGTCAACGCCGGATTCAGAGGCTCTAAACCCGGTCGACGGAAAAAGCCATTCAAAAGAACTACTCAGGGTCCGTCCAATTTGGACCGAATTCTCGACCGCTTGTGCCAGATACATGGCACCCCTGAAAAGCCAGCTAACCACACCAACAGGGACTGTTGGGTATTCAAGCAGGCAGGCAAGTTAATTGCCGAAAACAGCGACAAGGGGCTACATAGTGATGACGAGGAAGAGACCCGACCGCCGAACAATAGAGGACAGAAGGGCTTCCCCCCACAGGTGCGGACGGTGAACATGATATACGCAACGCACATACCCAAAAGGGAGCGGAAGCGTGCACTCAGGGATGTATACGCGATGGAGCCAGTTGCCCCGAAGTTCAATCCATGGTCCTCCTTCCCGATCACTTTTGACCGAAGGGACCACCCCACCAGCATTCGCCATGGTGGATTCGCCGCATTGGTTCTAGACCCAATCGTCGATGGATTTCACCTCACCAGAGTCCTGATGGACGGCGGCAGCAGCCTGAACCTGCTTTATCAGGACACAGTGCGCAAAATGGGCATAGACCCCTCAAGGATTAAACCTACCAAGATGACCTTTAAAGGCGGCATACCAGGTGTAGAAGCCAATTGTATAGGCTCAGTTACACTAGAAGTGGTCTTCGGATCCCCGGATAACTTCCGAAGCGAGGAGTTAATCTTCGTCATAGTCCCGTTCCGCAGCGGCTATCATGCCTTGCTCGGACGTACCGCGTTCGCAAAGTTCAACGCGGTGCCGCACTACGCATACCTCAAGCTCAAGATGCCAGGCCCTCGAGGAGTCATCACGGTCAACGGAAACACTGAACGCTCCCTCCGAACGGAGGAACATACAGCGGCTCTCGCGGCAGAAGTACAAAGCAGCCTCTTAAGGCAATTCTCGAGTCCGGCCGTTAAGCGGCCGGACATAGCTAAGCGCGCCCGGAGTAACCCACAACAAGACCACCTGGCACGTTCCGAGCACGCATAGCAGTGCGGCCCCAACCCCAGCCCCTGTAAAACGTCAAGACAGGTCCTTCGCGTATACCATTACGCTCTGAAGATACCATGGGCAGGGGGAGAGGGGCGCGACCACGATAGGCCCAGACTGCGGTTCAACCACACCAGGGGCTCTCAAGTGTGTCGTTCTTTTTTTCTTTTTCTTTCTTTCTATTTTTTACCCGCAGGACTCCGTTCGTCAGAGGCCCTGTCCCGCAATAGACCTGCCGAACTCACGATGCAACAGCCAGGGAAGAAGAAAGGCTACAGCAAATATTCAGGTGGTCTCCATTATGAGCATTAAATCTGTTTTATGTACCATTCCGCAGCCTACCCCTGGAGGGGGACATATTTTACAGTCCCATCCCTTGCTTATCGCACCATTTGTATCGTTCTGCACTTATAGCAGTTTTTCTTGAATAAGTAATGCAGCATCCTTTTGCTTCCAATTGCATTTCTCCTTTATACATATGTTCATTCATGACATTAAGCACCCATACGTTTTGGTACGGCTAAATACACCAGGGGCTTATGTTTCCCGCATCATGGTGTGATAAGTCTGAACACTTTCACAAGTGCGGCACCCCGAACTTATAGCACTATATGCATCAGCTCCGAATCATGTCTTGGGTCAATAGTTGGGTTTGCCCGGCTCCCATGTTTTGGTGCCTTACGTTCCGTTGTATCGGCTAAGGTAGCACTGGGAGAACCACTGCGATTCCGCCCCAGTTGAGCTGGGTTAACGCCTCAGTGGAGAAAGCTAAAACTGACCGTCATGATGAGGCGAGAGCTGGTCGCTGTTCGAGAGGTTTTTGCGAGTCCTTAAAGACTTATGCCGCTTAGAGCGAGGAACCGGATTTTGTCCGGCCAGGCGTGGATAGCGCCCCAAATTCGGCCTTCCGAAGACTAGGGGCTTCGCCGAAATTTAAAATTATAGAATTCTATGGCTAAGTGAGAGTGTTCAAGCACTATAAGTCCGGTTGCCTTGTTCGTTGCGTTGAGCGCCTCCCTAGATGGACCCAAATATGGGAACAAGAGCGCTCAAATTTATCCCGAACACCCCAGCACTCGTGGCGTGGGGGCTGAAGCCGACGACTTGCCATCTCTCAGATTTGATAAACAGCCGCACAGAAGGTAATATTTTAAATTAAAAAGCGTTGCTTCGCGCAAATGAACTAAGTTTTCAGCGCACGGGATAACAAAATGCGAGTCTACTGAAATATTACATCTTTTGAGCACTCACCCGCAATAGTGCGGGCGCCCTTCAGCACACTCTTATAATACATCTCGGGCGTGCGATGCTCCTTGCCCTCTGGTGGGGGGTCCGTCACAAGCTTCTGGGCATCCATCTTGCCCCAGTGCACCTTTGCGCGGGCAAGGGCCCGACGGGCACCCTCAATACAGGCGGAGTGCTTGATAACTTCAACCCACGGGCACGCATCCACCAGCCGCCGCACCAGGCCGAAGTAGCTCCCAGGCATAGCCTCCTTAGGCCACAGCCGAACTATGAGGCCCTTCATGGCCTGTTCGGCCGCCTTGTGGAGCTCGACCAGCTGCTTCAGCTGGTCGCTAAGGGGCACCGGATGTCCGGCCTCAGCATACTGAGACCAGAAGACCTTCTCCGTCGAGCTCCCCTCCTCGGCCCGGTAGAATGCGGCAGCATCGGACACGCTGCGAGGAAGATCTGCGAACGCTCCTGGAGAGCTCCGAATTCGGGTAAGCGACAGGTAATTAACACTCACATGCTTACTTTGCATGAAAAATGCCTTACCCGCTGCTATTTTCTTTACCGCCTCGATCTCCTGGAGGGCCTTGTAGGCTTCGGCCTTAGCGGCTTTGGCACTCTCAAGAGCCGTTGCAAGCTCAGACTCTCGAGTCTTCGAGTCACGCTCCAGGCTCTCATGTTTCTTCACGAGATCCTGGAGCTCTTGCTGTACCTCCGCCACCCGCGCCTCCTGTTTCTCTCGCTCGGTGCGCTCCGCAGCCGCATTGCGTTCGGCCGCGGCCACCGCCTCTTTCAGGGTCGCCACCTCGTTAGTGGCCCCTGCAATACCCACGTTATCCTCGTCATTCTTTTTGCAACCAAAATCCTTTTCTGTAAGGTGCAATTTTAATAAGGTGTTACTCACCTTCCTTGTCCTCGAGCTGCTTCTTGGCACGGCCGAGCTCGTTCTCGGACCGCTCGAGGTTCTTCTTCAAAGTATCGACCTCCGCAGTCAGTGCGGCAGAGGTCAGCAGTGCAGCCTGCAATCCCATATTGACATATTTTTCATGACTCCTGCGTATATCTTATTAGATCCTCAGTCCGGCTTTTCTTTCCGAACACCGACCCGAGCATCAGGGGCTACTGTCTATGCGGTACCATTTTATACATATTGAAATTCTTACCTCAAAGCCTGTTAGAAGGCTGCTGCAGGCTTCGGTCAGCCCGCTCTTGGCGAGCTGCACCTTCTGAATCACCGCACTCATAACAGTGCGGTGTCCCTCTTCAATAGAGGCGCCGTTGAGCGCCTCCAGCAAATTATCCGGCACCTCCGGTTGGACGGAGGCAGCCGGCGTCACGGTCTTGCCCTTCTTGCGAAGGTGTCGCCCGCCGGACTCCGGAGCCACTGTGGGTTCCGGAGCCGAGTCCGGTGCAAAGTCCGGAAGGTTGTCCTGCGACACCTCCGGGGCCTCCTCCTCCTGGCGGGTCCCTTCCTGGGATCCCACCTCGGCGTCGTCCGTGTCACGGGGGTGGAGGCGGTCGGAAGAGAATCCATATCCGACGCACCTAAGGACCCGCTCGACGAAGCGGGGAGATCGTCCTTGGGCGGACTGTAGGGTTGTATGCGGCATTAGAAAGACATTGCGTGGCAAAGAAAAAGATAAACCATGAAGTTATTCGGGAGTCCGGATACTCACGATCTCGCCAGGGGCTTGGCCCTTGGAGGCCAGTCCTCGTCGTCGTCACTGGCGTTGGCGGAGCAGTCCGGGGGAAGAGTTTTTCCCCTCTTGGACCCTTCGGCCTCCCTTGTTGGGGAGGCCTTCCTTTTCTTCTCTCCCCCCGCTGGGGAAGAGGCTTTCTTCTTCTCCTCCTCACCTTGGTGAGAGGAGTCGGCCTCGGATTCATCATCCGATAGCACCTGAAAACGGGAACTCTTCCGAGTCCCCGTGGCCTTCTTCTTGGCCTTCTTCTCCGGCACCACATGGGGTGCCGGAGCCAGCAGCCCCGTCAAACGGGCGTCCGCTGGGTCCTCTGGCAATGGGGCCGGACAGATAGCCTGTGCGGCCTTCTTCAGCCAGTCCTGTCAAAGGAAAGGGAGTTTAGATCCCGCATAGAGTCAAACTATGGAAAACACGCGTCCCTTAAAGGACAGAATCACTTACCTCATCAGCTGGACGCTCCAAGCTGAATCCGCGATCTTCGGTAGCGGATGCGGGAGCCTCGGCGCCCTTGAACAGCACCTTCCAGACATCTTCGTACGTAGTGTCGAAGAGCCCCTTCAGAGTCTGGTGCTGCGCCGGATCGAACTCCCACATGTTGAAGCCCCGTCGTTGGCACGGGAGAATCTGGCGGATGAGCATGACCTGGACTACGTTGACAAGCTTGAGCTTCTTGTCCACCAGCTTTTGGACGCAGGCTTGGAGTCCGGTCAGCTCCTCCGAATCACCCCAAATCCGGCCACTCTCTTTCCAGGAGGTAAGCCGTGTGGGGATGCCGGATCTGAATTCGGGGGCCGCTGCCCAATCAGGGTCACGCGGCTCGGTGATGTAAAACCACCCCGATTGCCACCCCTTGATGGTTTCCACAAAGGTGCCCTCCAGCCACGTAACGTGGGACATCCTGCCCACCATGGCGCCTCCGCACTCCGCTTGGGTGCCCTTCACAACCTTCGGCTTGACACTGAAGGTCTTGAGCCACAAGCCGAAGTGGGGCTGGATGCAGAGAAAGGCCTCACACACGACGATAAACGCCGAGATGTTGAGGATGAAATTCGGGGCCAGATCGTGGAAATCCAGGCCGTAGTAGAACATGAGCCCCCGGACAAAGGGATGGAGCGGGAAGCCCAGTCCGCGGAGGAAATGGGGAAGGAATACTACCCTCTCATGGGGCTTGGGGGTGGGGATGAGCTCTCCCTCAATGGGGAGCCGGTGCGCGATGTCGCTGGACAAGTATCCGGCGTTGCGCAGCTTCTGGATCTGCCCCTCCGTGACGGAGGAGGCCATCCACTTGCCTCCTGCTCCGGACATATTTGGAGAAGGTCGAGGTGAGATGTGCGGGCTTGGGCGCTGGAGCTCGAGTTCGCAGAGATGGATAAGCCAAGGAGGAAGAAGGCGCAGGTAAAAGGGTTGGATCTTTATCCCCTTATATGGGTGGACGCAAACATGCGTCCCCACCGGCCTGATAAAACTCGCTTATCCCCCAAGCGCCGCAATCAATGGCGCGGTTGGGTTACCCACGTCCGTATTGATGGGAATCCCGGAATAAGGGGAACACGATCTCTGCTTCGACAAGACGTGCCAAGGAAACCGCTTCGCTAAACGCGCTGAGGTGGTACAATAAAGACAATTTAAGTAAAGGCTTGGTAGTGGTGTGACGTCACGCCATCAAATACGTCAGCAGATTGAACTTGTGTAAATATTATTCTCTCTACGGTGGTATGTGGAAATTATTTTGCAGAGCCGGACACTATCCTGGTGTTCACAATCTTCTATGAATTATTCGGAGGGAGAACCCGCCTTGCAATGCCGAAGACAACATGCGCGCCGGACTCGTCGTCATTGAAGCCTGGTTCAGGGGCTACTGAGGGAGTTCCGGACTAGGGGGTGTCCGGATAGCCGAACTATCATCATCGGCCGGACTCCAAGACTATGAAGATACAAGATTGAAGACTTCGTCCCGTGTCCGGATGGGACTTTCCTTGGCGTGGAAGGCAAGCTTGGCGATACGGATATGTAGATCTCCTACCATTGTAACCGACTCTGTGTAACCCTAGCCCTCTCCGGTGTCTATATAAACCGGATGGCTTTAGTTCGTAGGACGAACAACAATCATACCATAGGCTAGCTTCTAGGGTTTAGCCTCCTTGATCTCGTGGTAGATCTACTCTTGTAACCCACATCATCAATATTAATCAACCAGGACATAGGGTTTTACTTCCATCTAGAGGGCCCGAACCTAGGTAAAAACATCGTGTCCCTCGTCTCCTGTTACCATCTGCCTAGACGCACAGATCGGGACCCCCTACCCGAGATCCGCCGATTTTGACACCGACACCCCCCCTGGCGGAGCGCGGGCGAAGGCTCCAAGATGGGATCTTGCGGATACAAAAGGTTGCGGCGGTGGAAATAGTTTTTCGTGGTGCTCCTGGATGGTTTCGGGGTACGAAGATATATACAGGCGAAGGAGGTAGGTTAGGGGAGGCACGTGGGGCCCATGAGGCAGGGGGCGCGCCTAGCACCCTTTTGGCCGCCTCGGCTGCTTCTTGACGTCCACTCCAAGTTTCCTGGATTGCGTTTGTTCCAAATAGATCGCTCCCAAAGGTTTCATTCCGTTTGGACTCCGTTTGATATCCCTTTTCTGCGAAACACTGAAATAGGCAAAAAAACAGCAATTACGGTTGGGCCTCCGGTTAGTAGGTTAGTCCCAAAAATTATTTAAAAGTGTATAGTAAAGCCCATAAACATCCAAAACAGGTAATATAATAGCATGGAACAATCAAAAATTATAGATATGTTGGAGATGTATCAAGCATCCCCAAGCTTAATTCCTGCTCGTCCTGGAGTAGGTAAATGACAAAAACAGAATTTTTGATGTGGAATGCTACCTAGCATATTTCTCAATGTATTTCTCTTTATTGTGGCATGAATGTTCAAATCCAAAAGATTAAAAATTAAAGTTCATATTGATAAAAGAATAATAATACTTCAAGCATGCTAACTAGGAAATCATGTCTTCTCAAAATAACATGGCAAAGGAAAGTTCATCCTTACAAAATCATATATTTTGGTCGTGCTGCATTTTCCTTACACAAGAATGCTCTCATCATGCACAACCCTGATGACAAGCCAAGCAATTGTTTCAACCTTCACGCAATACATGAGCGTGAGCCATGGATATAGCACTATGGGTGGAATAGAATATAATGATATGGGTTATGTGGCGAAGACAAAAAAAGAGGAGAAAGTCTCACATCGACGTGACTAATCAACGGGCTAGGGAGATGCCCATCAATTGAAGTCAATGCAAGGAGTAGGGATTGCCATGCAACGGAGCACTAAAGCTATAAATGTATGAAAGCTCAATAAAAGAAACTAAGTGGGTGTGCATCGAACTTGCTTGCTCATGAAGACCTAGGGCATTTTAAGGAAGCCCATCGTTGGAATATACAAGCCAAGTTCTATAACAAAAGATTCCCACTTAGTAAATAAAAGTGACAACATAGAAGACTCTCTATCATGAAGACCATGGTGCTACTTGAGCACAAGTGTGGAAAAAGATAGTAGCATTGTCCCTCCATTTTTTGGCCTTTCTTCTTATTTTATTTGCCCTTGCTTCTTTTTATTAGGGACAATGCTCTAAAAATGATGATCATCACACTTCTATTTACTTACAACTCATGAATTACAATTCGATACTAGAACAAAATAAGCATAAACCATTCCAACAACTTTACAGGAATGACAAGAAAAAGAAATAAAATTCTCTCTTCAGAACTCATTCATGCATGATAATGACAATCACTACTTTGATGTAAGGCAAACACATGATACCAGGATAGAATATGTACGAAAAATAGGAAGACATGGCATGTTCACAACTGTTTGTGTAAACTAAGCAGAAACCATTCCAACAAATAAGAAGCAATGCAAGCTCGAAACCACATGAAAGATGCAACCAATATGACTCTACCAAGTTAAACTCGTTTAATCATAAATGGCATTTAAGCAAATTAGAAGCAGCGCATGCTATAAATCATATGAAAGATGCAACTAATATCACACTACATATACTAAAGGTGTCTCGTCATATTGATTGATGCGGGATACAAAAAAACAATAGTTTTATGTAAGGACATGCTTAATAGACATGTAATATGTACTAAATACAGGAAGGCATGTCACATTAACATGTATAATGTATAAGCTACGCAGAATAGCAGATGAAGTTTAACCAGATTGGAAGAATTACAATCTAGACACCATATGTAACATGCAACCACATATCACGCTGCCAAGTTAGAGCAATCACCTTTGATGCTAGTGTAGGGGAAATGCGGTAATCGACTAGAGAGCTACGTTCACTATCTTCATCTAGCCTTGCTATTTCTTGAGAATCATGTCGGGAGGCTAACGATGCATTCTTTAAATGAGGAGTAGTCCACTTGCCTGACTGCCTCATCATAAGTGATTGATGAGGGATACACAAGAACATTAGTTTGATGTAAGAACATGGTTAATAGACAGATGTACTAGTATGTACCAAAAACAAAAAGGCATGTCATATTCAAAGGTATAATGTGTAAGCTAAGAAAATGCAATTTAACCAAATTGGAAGCAATGCAAGCTAGATATCCGGCTAGAGTGGTGAGCATGATCATCTAGGACCTGAGAGCCTGGTGGGAGGCGGGCTGCTTCGCCACCATCGTGTCTTTTTAGTTGGGTTCAAGGTGATGCATCTCTGTGCTAGGCTTGTCACTGGCTCGGCCAGTGTCGTGACTAGCTATTTGTCTTCTGGTGCTCACAGGATGGTGGTTCATATAAAAAAATATTTCCTTAGCTTAATAAAGGCCGACTTCGGCCTTTCGAATACAAGCTAGACACCATATGGAACATGCAACCACATATGACATCGCGAAGTTAAAGCAAGCACCTAGTGAAGGAGTCCTGGATAAGGGGGTATCCGGACAGCCGGACTATGTACTTTGGCCAAACTATTGGACTATGAAGACACAAGATTGAAGACTTCGTCCCGTGTCCGGATGGGACTCTCCTTTGTGTGGAAGGCAAGCTTGGCGATTCGGATGATAGATCTCCTTCTCTGTAACCGACTCTGTGTAACTCTAGCCCCGTCCGGTGTCTATATAAACCAGAGGGTTTAGTCCGTAGGACGACAACAATCATACCATAGGCTAGCTTCTAGGGTTTAGCCTCTACAATCTCGTGGTAGATCAACTCTTGTAATACTCATATCATCAAGATCAATCAAGAAGGAAGTAGGGTATTATCTCTGTCGAGAGGGCCCGAACCTGGGTAAAACATCGTGTCCCCAGTATCTTGTTACCATTAGCCTTACACGCACAGTTCGGGACCCCTACCCGAGATCCGCCGGTTTTGACACCAACGTTGGTGCTTTCATTGAGAGTTCCACTATGTCGTCGCGATAAGGCTTGATGGCTCGTCTCATTGTCAAGGACAACATCACCTCTGGGGAGCCCTGGCCCTAGGCCAAACTCTCCGGCTGGGTGGCTTCGTCATGACCGCCCGATCGGCTGTTGCGCCGACGATGACTTCTCAAGTCATCAAAAACAGCCTCCACATCGATTCGGAACTCGCCGAACAGGTGGACCCAATGGAGCTCTCCTCCCTTAATGAGCTCTTGGATCACATCACCGCCCTGGGCGTCGCTACGGACTATGACCGGATCGGGCTTAAACCCGATCAAAGGGAGATTTGCTCTCCGTCGGTCACCCATGAGATAGCGGTAGTGGAAGAGCATCATGCGAATTCTCCCTCTATTTTGAGGACGAACTATGTCCGGATTTCCGAGCTCTCTAAGCCGGATACCCGATCGCGGGAGGACATGGCCCTAACCCCGAGTTCAGAATCGGGTGACGGGCCGAAAAAATTGGGCAACATCCCGGAGCCCGAGCCGTTAAACTCGGAAGCTTCTTGGCCCCTGGGTCTCAGATTGGGTCAGGATTCGAATTCAAAACCACCCACCCACCCAGATTTATTCAATCTTTCGCATATCAGACAGGAGCCCCAAGAGACAGTACATCATTACTGGGCCAGATTCCTCCTTGTGATAAACAAGGTCAATGACTGTCACGAGGAAGACGTAGTCTCCCTCTTTTGCAAAAATTGCACGAACAAAGGGATTCTCAACGCTATAAGTCGCTGTGACATAGTACACTTCGCTGACTTAGCGGCCATAGTGCAGCAATACTGCGCAATGGAAAGCCCTTGGAAAACCCAAACAAACTTCCGGGATAATCCGTCTCTCACTAAACCCCTTGTCCGAACTAAAAGGGCAAACTCTCATAAGTTACCCGATTCAATTACCAAAAAATCAAAGCCCGATGCAAGGTGTGGAACCGTATTGGAGGAATGGCTCAATGGGCCATGCAAAATTCACATCACACCGGATACCACGCCAACACATAGCCTTAGATCATATTGGATACTGCGGTAGGTAGCAAAGAGCGGCGAGGATCTCCTCATATACCATACAGCAGAACAACATCCCACCGGTAATAACAATACAGTTTTGACAGTCTTCGAGACTTTCGCCTCAAATAATAAGCGCAAGCAAGCTCAACACAGTCTCGCCGAAGTTTGCCACGTGGCAAAAATAAATCCGTGGAACGACATGGCTATAACTTACAATGCCAGTGACGAAACTCAATTCTGAACAGCCCGGGCACTAGCGGCTTTCGTACTTAGTCCAATCGTGGATGGCTTCCGGCTCACTAAAGTGCTCATGGACGGCGGAAGCGGACTAAACCTCATCTACGAGGAAACCCTCAACAAGATGGAAATTGACAAAAGCCGCATTGAGCAAAGCAGCATGACCTTCAGGGGAATCATCCCTAGTCGGGAGGCGCGATGTGCGGGAAAAATCACATTGGATGTGGTGTTCGGCATGTCGGAAAATTACAGGTCCAAAGAAATTACATTCCAAGTGGCCCCGTTCAGCAGCGGATACCACACCCTTTTAGGGTGGGACGCATTCATGAGCTTCCAAGCTATACCCCATTACGGGTACATGAAGCTCAAAATGCTCCGGCACAATGGAATAATCCTTGTAGCTAGTGATCTAGACGTCGCACTCCGCGCCGGAAATAAAACTACAGCACTAGCCCTGGAGGCATTATCATAAGCCCTCGCGGCCGAAGAACTGACAACGCTGCGAGCCAGTGTGGACAGAGACAACGTGATACTCGACAAGCGATCCAAGTCCACCTCTTTCAAGCCTGCGGACGAGATAGTCAAATTCCAGGTCCACCCAACGGACCCTACAAACACAGCTTCCATTGGGACACAGTTGAACCCCACAATAGACGTCGCACTGCGAGATTTCCTGCGTGAGAATTGGGATATTTTCACTTGGCATCCATCAGACATGTCGGGCGTCCCACGCAGGCCGGCCGAGCACAGCCTCAATATACTGAAAGGATACAAGCCAGTCAAGTAGACTCTTAGGCGCTTCTCAGACCCTAAGTGGAGAAGATATCAAAGCAGAGAAGTACGGGCCAAAACTTATAACATTGGCGAACTAGTTCTACGCCTCCCTGAGAAGAAGAAGGACAAGCTCAAACCCAAGTGGGAGGGTCCCTTCATCATTGATAAAGTTCTCACCGAAGGAGCGTACTGTCTGCGCAATGCATCTGATAACAGACTCGAGCCAAACCCATGGAACACGGCCAGACTCCGAAGATTCTACGCCTAGTGCCGAACTCAGGGTTCGTCTCCTCACCTCCGCCTCTTCAATTATGTTCTCTTCCTTCCTTTCTCGCCTTCTTTTCCTTTTCACATACAACCTTACAAAACTGTACGGTGCTTTGATCACTCCGGCCGCACTATGCATGCACACTATACCTGGGGGCCTATACGGAAGTTAAATATAACCACTTTAACGACTCCCTGCCAGCCACATATGCGTTTTCTTTACATATGTGCCTTTTCACCATTATATGCATCGATATGACTTAAGTTTTGGCCATGCTGGGTTGCCTGGCTCTTGTGTTTATGCCCTATGTTCCCGTTAATTCGGCTAGGTCATAAGGGGATTACCTTTGCGATTGTTACTGCCGGTTCAGCCGGATGTGTACCTCAGATTGGGTGAAGCCGAAAGCTAGCGTTCTTAAGGGAATATTCAGTCAGTGAACAAAAGATGTTTTTGTTTATTACAACGTGAATACCTGGATGTTTTGTTTCCTGCGCTTCTGTTCGCAGTTCGGATATGCACATCGATGCATGCGCACCCAGAGAAAGGAACCCCTAACGGAACTATTCTCTCTGAAAGATGTTTCTTACTATCCATGTAATATAACATAACTAGTTGGGTACTTGTCTGTTCAAGCACTTATGACCCCTACGCGTGGTTTCCATGCATACCCCGGTTCCATAACTGTGCGGGTATTCTGATACACTCTGGACTGTCGGGTCTGGGGGCTGAAGCGAAAAGGTCTACCATGACAAATGATTTTCAATCCGGCTAGGGACTACATAGGTCCATTTAAATTACATAGTCGCTTAGACTGGATATATTCTTCCTCTATACCATCCAACTGGCTGTCTAGCTTACAATCCTATTGGGAATACTTTGCGGCTAACGCTACTTGGTCATATACCAATGGGTATCTCTTGCCCATCTGCCCCCACCGGTCCGACTTCGGCCATATGGTTCGGGTCAGCCTTGGCGTATCACGTCTTCACCATGGCCCAGGCTTCCCTCGCACCTTGTCGGCAGGCTGATATCTTCCATAACCGGAAGCGCCGCCGTGCTCCATTGAGCATCTCCACAAGCTCGCTCATGCCTCATCGCAGGGAAGCGGATGGCCACAAGGCCTGGGCAATACCCTGCATCACCTGCCGCACTCGTTCGTGCAGTTGTGAAACATCATGCAGCATATCGCCTGTGGATCCGGGCATCTCCTCTTCAGGATGGCCCGTCAGCATACCTGCAGACATAACTCTGTCAATACGCTTCCTCAACGAACTGTACTACAGTTCGTTTTAGCACTTACTTTAAATTCCACGCCGAAGCCTCCTGTTCTCCTTCATGGAGTCAGCGAGCTGAGCCCGAACATCTTTTAATTCGACGCTCAGTTGGATATTAGCATCTTGGAGTTTATTTCTCTCTCGAATAGCCTGCGTCAGCACACACTCGCCCTCCTTCAGCTGACTTTGCAGATGTGGCTCATTATCTTCCACAATTTATGGATTCTCCCCGGGATTGTCTGCAACATCTTTTGTTAGATTTATAAACCATGCCGAATAAATAACTGGTATACACCCTTACATATTTCGTTATCAAGGCTAGTCTTACCAGAAGAGGCCTTTTTTGATTCCTCTTATTCGGCGACAATGGCCTTCAGCTCAGTCTTACATTCTTCCAGTTCTTGAGATAAATGGGTATTCTTCTCTACAAGAACCTATGCATACAATGATCCTTAAATCATTTGTGCCAACTATTTCAAGTCTCAGGGGCTACTACTACACATACTTATCAGATTTTCTTACCCGTATATCCTTCACATACTGGTCCATTGCTCTGGCAAGTCCATCTTGAGCGGCGCGAATATATGTGTCTCCGGAGTTGAAGGCATCGAAAGCCTCCTCGGAGAAAATACCATTGCGGAGTACGACCCGTTTGCGCCGGTGATTCATGGCGCTGCTCACTTCATAGTTTGAAGCGGAAAGCCTGTCCGTATCCTCTATGGGAGGGCAATTCGGCGTTGCCCCCACATTAGCCTCCACCAGTGAGTCCAATTCAGAAATCCGGCTGCTTGAGGCTTGGTCGACAGGGGATCCGGATGTATTCCGGTGGATGTATTTTCTGCCAGGACACAATGCAAACTGTCACATTTCGGCAAAGATAATCATAGAGAAAGCTTAATTTGTACCTCTGCCCCAGCGTCTTAGTTCTAACTGCCTTCTTCTTACGCCTGCCCGGCCCGGGTGCCCTTTGCTGATGAGCCCTCGTGGGCTCGGCACGGCGTCATGATGGCCATTTCTGTAAAAATACAACATGTGCGCTTAAGGCATGGCATAATTTGGAATTTAGGGCTCCAGGTTTACTTACATTCGACACAGGGAGCAGCCCGGGATAATCAACAATGATGGCC
This sequence comes from Triticum aestivum, assembly GCF_018294505.1. Classification (NCBI taxonomy): domain Eukaryota; kingdom Viridiplantae; phylum Streptophyta; class Magnoliopsida; order Poales; family Poaceae; genus Triticum; species Triticum aestivum. The sequence continues at coordinate 117,157,091 of NC_057798.1, forward strand.
ACTAAAGCGCCGTCGCGGCTTGCTTGATAAAATGTCCCGTCAACAAGCTCCATGGATATATCCGGATCTTCTTCAAGTCCGAGGTCGAGAGCCCGGCCAGGATCGTCTGGCTGTGGAGGTGGGCTGTTGAACTCTTCCATGGCCCTTCTCAGTTCCTGCTTTGAAAATAGCAAGATAAATGATTGGTGAAAAATGACACATGGATGAATAGAGACGAGTGAGGAATGAGAGCTTACCCAGCTTGGGGGGTTGTACATGGAAAATCCATCCCGCGGCTTCATGCGGAGGAACTCCTCTTCTTCCCCTTTGTACAAATCAGACAATATATTCGCCAGTGCGGTGGTGGAGTCCGGACCTTTACGACCGCAGCGGGTGGCGTCGTCTTCTCCGTTGAAGTGCCACATGGGTTTCCCCCAATATTGAAGTGGCTGCACCCCACGCATTATGCCTATTGACATGACCTCTATTATTGTCAATCCTGATTTGGCCAGAATTTTTATCCTGCCCATCAGATAGAGGACCTCTCTGTCGTCTTCCTCCTGGGGGCTCCGTGGGTGCTAGTTTTGGCGTTTCTTCAGCGGGGTGTTGGTAAACTCAGGAAGGCCCGGCCGAACTGGGTCCGGAAGGGGAACATCATCTACATAAAACCACTCCGAAGGCTAGTCGTCGGATGCCTTCTTCGGAGTGCCGGACAGGTATCCGGCCTGAGCGATGCGCCATATTTCGGCTCCGTCCAATTGATATATAGATCCCTCCTGATTGCGAGGGACGAGGCGGAATAGCCTCTTCCATAACTCGAAATGAGCTTCACAGCCCAGGAATAGCTCGCAGAAGGCAACATACCCTGCAATGTGCAGTATGGAGGCAGGAGTGAAGTTGTGCAGTTGGAGACCGTAGAACTCCAGGAGCCCGCGGAGGAATGGGTGGATTGGAAACCCAAGCCCTCTCAGCAAATACGGGACAAGGCATATCCGCTCCCCTCTAGATGGGTTTGGAAAGTTCTCCGCTTGCTCCCCGCCATTATTGGTGGCTAGTCCGGCTCGGACGGGGACCATGTATGCAGGTGGAAGGAACCCCTGGGTTTGCAACTCTACTAATCGGCTATGAGGGATAGAACACTTTTCCTAATCACCTGGCTTAGAGCTAAGGGTGCGAGAGGAGGATCTTCATCGGCCAGCCATGATGGAGTGGCTTTTTCCGGGCACGCTCTGTTGAATGCTTGCTAGGAGGAAGATAGTGTAATTTGGATCTGAGGATACCCGTCTCTTCAAATAGACGGTTGGCTTACAGGGTCAGGGTGGCAAATGTAAAAATGCCCCGACTTCTCGTATTCACTTGACACGTGGAGATAGACATTATTGAAGCACAGAAGCCAAGGAGTACGACATTAATGGGAGGCCAGACACTGTTCGCTATGATAGGTACTCTGGATTTGGAGAAGAACCCGCCTTGCAATGCCGAAGACAATCTGCGCGCTAGAGTCATCGTCATTGAAGCCTGGTTCGGGGGCTACTGAGGGAGTCCTGGATAAGGGGGTATCCGGACAGCCGGACTATGTACATTGGCCGGACTGTTGGACTATGAAGATACAAGATGGAAGACTTCATCCCGTGTCCGGACGGGACTCTCCTTTGCGTGGAAGGCAAGCTTGGTGATTCGGATGATAGATCTCCTTCTCTGTAACCGACTCTGTGTAACCCTAGCCCCCTCCGGTGTCTATATAAACCAGAGGGTTTAGTCCGTAGGACAACAACAATCATACCATAGGCTAGCTTCTAGGGTTTAGACTCTATGATCTCGTAGTAGATCAACTCTTGTAATACTCATATCATCAAGATCAATCAAGCAGGAAGTAGGGTATTAACTGTTGGGGAACGTTGTAGAAAATTAAAATTTTTCCTACGGTTTCACCAAGATCCATCTATGAGTTCATCTAAGCAACGAGTCATGGGAGAGAGATTGCATCTACATGCCACTTTGTAGATCGCGTGCGGAAGCGTTCAAGGGAACGGGGATGATGGAGTCGTACTCGCCGTGATCCAAATCACCGATGACCAAGTCTTGAACGGACAGCACCTCCGCGTTCAACACACGTACGGAGCGGACGATGTCTCCTCCTTCTTGATCCAGCAAGGGGGAAGGAGAGGTTGAGGAAGAAGGCTCCAGCAGCAGCACGACGGCGTGATAATGGTGGAGAGGCAGTACTCCGTCAGGGCTTCGCCAAGCACTCAACAGAGGAGGAGAGGTGTTGGGGAGGGGAGGGGCTGCGCCTTGGATCAGGTTTTCAGCCCTCCCCTCGCCCCTCTATTTATAGGGGAAGGGGGAAGGAGGCCGGCCCCCTCTAGATGAGATCTAGAGGGGGGGGGGGCGGCGGCCAGGGAGGGGGGCTTGCCCCCCAAGCAAGGGGGGCGCCCCCACTAGGGTTCCCCCCCAACCCTAGGCGCATGGGCCCAGGGGGGGCGCCCAGCCCTCCAGGGGCTGGTTCCCTGCCCCTTGCGGCCCATGAGGCCCTCCGAGAGGGGTGGGCCCTCCCGGTGGACCCACGGAACCCCTCCGGTGGCCCCGGTACAATACCTATATGCCCCCGAAACTTTCCAGTGTCCGTATGACAACTTCCCATATATAAATCTTCACCTCCGAACCATTCCGGAACTCCTCGTGACGTCCGAGATCTCATCCGGGACTCCGAACATCATTCTGTAATCACATACAAGTCTTCCTAATAACCCTAGCGTCACCGAACCTTAAGTGTGTAGACCCTACGGGTTCGGGAGACATGCAGACATGACCGAGATGGCTCTCCGGTCAATAACCAACAGCGGGATCTGGATACCCATGTTGGCTACCACATGCTCCTCGATGATCTCATCGGATGAACCACAATGTCGAGGATTCAATCAACCCCGTATACAATTCCCTTTGTCAATCGATACGTTACATGTCTGAGACTCGATCGTCGGTATCCCAATACCTCGTTCAGTCTCGTTACCGGCAAGTCACTTTACTCGTACCATAATGCATGACCCCGTGACCAAACGCTTGGTAACATTGAGCTCATTATGATGATGCATTACCGAGTGGGCCCAGAGATACCTCTCCATCATATGGAGTGACAAATCCCAGTATCGATCCGTGTCAACCGAACAGACACTTTCGGAGATACCTGTAGTGCACCTTTATAGTCACCCAGTTACATTGTGACGTTTGGTACACCCAAAGCACCCCTACGGTATCCGGGAGTTACGATCTCATGGTCTAAGGAAGAGATACTTGACATTGGAAAAGCTCTAGCAAAACGAACTACACGATCTTGTGCTATGCTTAGGATTGGGTCTTGTCCATCACATCATTCTCCTAATGATGTGATCCCGTTGTCAACGACATATAATGTCCATAGTCAGGAAACCATGACTATCTGTTGACCAACGAGCTAGTCAACTAGAGGCTTACTAGGGACGTATTTGGTCTAAGTATTCACACGTGTATTACGATTTCCGGATAATACAATTATAGCATGAATAAAAGACAATTATCATGAACAAGGAAATATAATAATAATCCTTTTATTATTACCTCTAGGGCATATTTCCAACAGTCTCCCACTTGCACTAGAGTCAATAATCTAGTTACATTGTGATGAATCGAACACCCATAGACTTCTGGTGTTGATCATGTTTTGCTCGCGAAAGAGGTTTAGTCAACGGATCTGCGACATTCAGATCCGTATGTACTTTGCAAATATCTATGTCTCCATCTTGAACATTTTCACAGATGGAGTTGATGTGCCTGGTCTTCTTGTGAAACCTGGGCTTCTTGGCAAGGGCAATAGCTCCAGTGTTGTCACCGAAGAGTTTGATCGGCCCCGACGCATTGGGTATGACTCCTAGGTCAGTGATGAACTCCTTCACCCAAATTGCTTCATGCGCTACCTCCAAGGCTGCCATGTACTACGCTTCACATGTAGATCCCGCCACGACACTCTGCTTTCAGCTGCACCAGCTTACTGCTCCACCATTCAACATATACACGTATCCAGTTTGTTACTTAGAGTCATCCAGATCTATGTCGAAGCTAGCATTGACGTAACCCTTTACGATGAGATCTTCGCCACCTCCATAAACGAGAAACATGTACTTTTTCCTTTTCAGGTACTTCAGGATATTCTTGACCGCTGTCCAGTGTTCCTTGCCGGGATTACTTTGGTACCTTCCTACCAAACTTACGGCAAGGTTTACATCAGGTCTGGTACACAGCATGGCATGCATAATAGATCCTATGGCTGAGGCATAGGGGATGACACTCATCTCTTCTTTATCTTTTGCCGTGGTCGGGCATTGAGCCGAGCTCAATCTCACACCTTGCAATACAGGCAAGAACCCTTTCTTGGACTGATCCATTTTGAACTTCTTCAAAATCTTATCAAGGTATGTGCTTTGTGAAAGACCTTTGAGGCGTCTCGATCTATCCCTATAGATTTTGATGCCTAATATGTAAGCAACTTCTCCAAGGTATGTCATCTACATATAATATGAGAAATGCTACAGAGCTCCCACTCACTTTCTTGTAAACGCAGGCTTCTCCATAAGTCTGCATAAACCCAAATGCTTTGATCATCTCATCAAAGCGAATGTTCCAACTCCGAGATGCTTGCACCAGCCCATAAATGGATCGTTGTCGCTTGCATACTTTGTTAGCATTCTTAGGATCGACAAAACTTTCCGGCTGCATCATATACAACTCTTCCTTAAGATAACCATTAAGGAATGCCGTTTTGACGTCCATCTGCCATATCTCATAATCATAGTATGCGGCAATTGCTAACATGATTCGGACGGACTTAAGCTTCGCTACGGGAGAGAAAGTCTCATCATAGTCAATCCCTTGAACTTGCCGATAACCCTTAGCGACAAGTCGAGCTTTATAGATGGTGACATTACCATCCGCGTCTGTCTTCTTCTTAAAGATCCATTTGTTTTCTATCGCTCGCCGATCATCGGGAAAGTCAGTCAAAGTCCGTACTTTGTTTTCATACATGGATTCTATCTCGGATTGCATGGCTTCAAGCCATTTGTTGGAATCTGGGCCCGCCATCGCTTCTTCATAGTTCGAAGGTTCACGGTTGTCTAACAACATGATTTCCAGGACAGGGTTGCCATACCACTCTGGTGTGGAACGTGTCCTTGTGGACCTACGAAGTTCAGTAGCAACTTGATCCGAAGTACCTTGATCATCATCATTAATTTCCTCTCCAGTTGGTGTAGGCACCACAGGAACATTTTCCTGAGCTGCACTACTTTCCGGTTCAAGAGGTAGTACTTCATCGAGTTCTACTTTCCTCCCACTTACTCCTTTCGAGAGAAACTCTTTTTCCAGAAAGGATCCGTTCTTGGCAACAAAGATCTTGCCTTATGATCTTAAGTAGAAGGTATACCCAATGTTTTCCTTGGGGTATCCTATGAAGATGCATTTTTTTGACTTGGGTTCGAGCTTTTCAGGTTGAAGTTTCTTGACATAAGCATCGCATCCCCAAACTTTTAGAAACGACAGCTTAGGTTTCTTCCCAAACCATAATTCATACGGTGTCGTCTCAACGGATTTAGACGGTGCCCTATTTAAAGTGAATGTAGCTGTCTCTAGAGCGTATCCCCAAAATGATAGCGGTAAATCGGTAAGAGACATCATAGATCGCACCATATCCAATAGAGTGCGATTACGACGTTCGGACACACCGTTACGCTGAGGTGTTCCAGGCAGCATGAGTTGTGAAACGGTTCCACATTTCCTTAAGTGTGTACCAAATTCATGACTTAAATATTCTCCTCCATGATCAGATCATAAGAATTTTATCTTTCGGTCACGTTGATTCTCTACTTCATTCTGAAATTCCTTGAACTTTTCAAAGGTCTCAGACTTGTGTGACACCCCAAAAATTTTGGCCTTGTTTTTAATGGAATAAAATTTTGCCAGGATTTAAAACTTTGAATTTTTGAGCTCCATTTTGATTTTTGTTTAAATCATTTCCTTCGCTGTTATGGTGAGTTTTTCCCAAAGAGAAAAACTTTTCAAAAATGTTGTTGGACTTGTTTTAACCTCTCAAGAAAAACTTTCCTTTTATCAGTATAACTAATTAACTAATTTAGTTGCTTGATCATTGTTTTATTGAAAAATAGTTTTTCAAGGTTAAATGGCCATATTTGAACTACAACCATTTGATAAATTCACTTAAAATTTCCACAAAAATTTGGAGATGTCATGTGATGTTTTTAAATCACTTTTATGCTAAAATATATTTCATTCATGAAATATTTTGAGCTCTGCACTCAATTTTTCTTCTCTGGTCCAGAGTGCAGTTTGCACTGCAACCTATTTAAATATTTCTTTAAAACTTCTACCAAAATTAGGGGAGGTCAGTAGGAGCCTATTATCCCTCTTTGTGCAAAAACCTATTTATGTTCTTTGAAAAATTTGAGTGAATCAACCTCATCTTCATTCTGGACCAACTTGATGGTTTGTACAGCAACCATGTTTTTACTTGCTCTTTGACCTTGGATTATTTCTTCTACTTGTAGTCCCCCATGTTAAACCCTTAAGTCCAGGAGCATGCACCTTTTGGATCATTTTTGGTTCATGCAATAATGTCATTTATTTCCTGTCCAGAATTGAAGCTTTGTAAAACTTGCACTAACAAGTTTTTTCCTTTGTCCAACTAACATCACCACTCTCTCTTTCATCAACAAAGACACTGATCTGGAGATTTTGGCCACTCCAAGAAATGCCTAAGTGCCCTTGGCATTTGGTCAAACACCTGTTGTGCATGGCCAGTTTTGACATGTTTTTGTCTTTGCATTGTGACCTTGCACCTCGGATCATACTAGCATGTCCCCTAGGATTCCAGTTGCTCCTAACCTGGGTCTGTTATTTGCCAGCCTCAACCGCGACCTCTAGCATGCTCTGGCATTTCGTCGAGCACACTCAGTGCATGCACTGGACGCGCCTAGAGCGCGCGTATTGCAGCCACGCGGCCTAGCCGACACGCTGGCCCCCATGGCTTTGGCCCGCTCTGCAGAACCTCGCCACGCACTCCCCTTCTCTCAGCTACGCGCCAAGCCGCTCCTCGCCACGCCCGGCAAGCCAAGAGCTAGCCGCCGCCGCCACCCGACAGCCCTGCGTCGTTCAGCGCCGCCCAAGCCACCCCGGCTCGCCACCTGCCCCTGTGAGCAGTGCGTGCTCATCCGCAGCTTCGTCCCCTAGCTCTCGGCGTCGCCACGTTCTCCTGCAGCTACAGAAAGACGGTCGCCGATGAGCTCATCCACGGCCGCCGCGGAACCGACTTGCCACGCTATAAAAAGGGACCCCAAGCTTCCCCGAGCACGAAGGCAACCTCAGACCAACCCTATGGCACTCCCCTAGCTCGCATTCGACCCGGGGAGGCCTCCTTCCTCATCTCCGGCAACTGCAGCCGCCGCCACCGCCCCGGCCAATCCGGCACCTCCAGTACCTCCCACTCTCCGTTCTCTTCACCAAGAGTTTCCTCATCTTCCCGTGAGCCATCCCCACTACTCAATTTTGATCGGGGCACACCGCGGGAGAAAAATCACTTTGCTCCCGAGGCCACCTCCGCCGAGAAGCTCGCCGCCGGCAGCTCCCTCCGTCCCCACCTACCTGGCGACCACCGGGAGGATCGCCCTGGAGTGGCGGATCCATCCCCGCCCTTTGAGCCCCGCGGGGAGCCGCCGTTCGCCGGCGACGATCGCCGTTGCCTCGCCTCCGCCCGGGACAGAGAAAGAAGAGGCAGAAGACTGGTCAAACCTGACTAGTGGGCCCCCTGGACCCACTGTCAGCGACCTCGTGTCTGTCCACGTGGTTAAGTGGAGGCGTAAAGCCTCAAGTACGCCTCCTCTATACCGAAAGCGTATTTCTATCTGAACCATTTTCCTTTCTGTTTTAATTTAAATAACAGATTTGTCCAAATCTTTGACTGGCTATAACTTTTTAAATATAAGTCCAAATGAGTTGATTCTTTTTCCTACCTTCCTCAAATTTGGTCTAGTTTATTTTAAGATTTATTTGAAAAAATTTCAAACAACTTTTTGGTTCTGTTTTTGAAATGTGTGTTAATTCAAATATATTTTTAAATAGGATTTTTGGGAGAGAGAAGAAGCTTTCAAAAGTTTTGGAGTGCACCCTGCCTTTCCACACATTGAAGGCAAGCATTCTGAACCCCGGCATAATATTTTGGTGTGATCGTTGATACCTTTATAACACCACCGCATTTCGAAGGACTTGTTATTTCATGTGATATGATCATATGCATGGGTGCATGTTGTTGATTTCCATGCTGTTGGAAATGGACTCACTTGTGATGATAATCACCCTCATGTGCCTTGCATGCATACCGGCAGGAACCCGGGAAAACCTCGGCCTTGGGTAGGCATGAGTTTGTCGCCGGTCTCCATCGGGACGGTTATGTCTGGTATAGCATGGTAAGGTGATATGAGAGGTGACTCTGTTGGATGAGAATATATTTTTCATGCTAATAATGCAGGGAATACTTGAACCTCCTGAGTCGACCGTAGATCGAGTCTTGTTCCAGTAACCCCCATACTTGTTTCGTACTACCACTCGTCTCTACAGCCAGTAGAGTACGGTTCAGTAAGTTGTCAACCTCTTTCCAGCACACACCATACAGAGAGGCCATGGTGGAAGATACCGGTTGTAGCTGGTAGGCAGGCCACCTGGTCCGGGGGCATGGGTGTTTCCGGTTGGGACTGAGAGGGGAGGCCACCCCTTAGAGCGCGCGATATAAATTTGATCCCATGCTATGCGAGGTTGTAGCCTCACCACTTAAAGTTTGCTTAACAGGTGTCGTGGGTGATTCCAGACACGTGTGAGATAAGCTGGTATGTGCAAGTTAGGTGCGTTTTCAACAGAAAAACCGTAGACGGAATTAGTCCTGCTGGACTAGAGAAATCCGTTACTCGTGGGTAAAGAGTACACCCTCTGCAGAGAATAAACCTATTCGAATAGCCGTGTCCATGGTTAAGGATTTCAGTCTGGGATGGGTCAAGTGTCGGTCTTAGCGTCGGTCTTCGGAGGTGAAACTGTTAATCCAGAAATGGAATTACTACTTGTGACTTGTGATAACTATGATTATTATTATTGTTGACTAACCCATGATATTATTGTTATTATCGTGTATCTCTGGGATGGTTCTACCTCCGGGATATTCACTATGATTGTTTCTTTTAAAGCCCTTTATGTGGCGTCGCTCAGATGCCCGACTGTGGCATTTCTTTTAAAGCCCTTTATGTGGCGTCGCCCAGACGCCCGACTGTGGCATTTCTTTTAAAGCCCTTCATGTGGCGTCGCCCAGACGCCCGACTGTGGCATTTCTTTTAAAGCCCTTTATGTGGCGTCACCCAGACGCCCGACTGTGGCATTTCTTTTAAAGCCCTTTATGTGGCGTCGCTCAGACGCCCGACTGTGGCATTACTTGTTATTTATTTCAAAAAAAAAAATTTATACTACCATGTTATTGCAATTTTATAAATAACTTACTTGCATGCATCCGAGATGTATTTATCTTTTGTGACTGACATCATGAGCATAAAATATTTTTTCAGGACATCATTGTTATATTATACCTGTGTTCATAATGTTTGCGAGTACATTCAAAGTACTCACTGGCTTGTCCCTGGCTATTGTCTTGGCCAGATTTTTCTTGCACGGAGAGGAGCGACGCGATGCCAGCCCCGGAAACCACTCAATGGAGATAGCAGCCTCGCGAAGATAGGAATTTAACATGGTCAGCTGTTCCCGTGGGGAATGGAGCCCCATAGACACAGATGTTTCACAACCCGCTTCCGCCATCAACCACTAGAAACCATTTGTTGTACCCAAAGGCCAGAATGGTCTTGTACTACATATTTTGTATTTTTGCTTGGAGTTTATGTATCAAGTTGGAGCCTCATCAGCTAACAGTAATCCTGGGGCTGATGAGCATGACGGTCTTTTCTGGAAAATTATTACCCGGAAAACCCGGTCGTGACAACTTGTGTTTCATCAAGTAGACATACCCATATCTACTCAAGTCATCAGTGAGAGTGAGAACATAACGATATCCTCCGCGAGCTTCAACGCTCATTGGACCACACACATTAGTATGTATGATTTCCAACAAGTTGGTTGCTCGCTCCATTGTTCCGGAGAACGGAGTCTTGGTCATTTTGCCCATGAGGCATGGTTCGCATGTGTCAAATGATTCATAATCGAGAGACTCTAAAAGTCCATCAGCATGGAGCTCCTTCATGTGCTTGACCCCAATGTGACCAAGGCGGCAGTGCCACAAGTATGTGGGGCTATCGTTATCAACTTTACATCTTTAGGTATTCACACTATGAATATGTGTAACATTACGCTCGAGATTCATTAATAATAAACCATTGACCATCGGGCATGACCATAAAACATATCTCTCATATAAATAGAACAACCATTATTCTCGGATTTAAATGAGTAGCCATCTCGCATCAAACGAGATCCACATACAATGTTCATGCTCAAACTTGGCACTAAATAACAATTATTTAGGTTTAAAACTAATCCCGTAGGTAAATGTAGAGGTAGCGTGCCGACGCCGATCACATCGACCTTGGAACCATTCCCGACGCGCATCGTCACCTCGTCCTTTGCCAGTCTCCGCTTATTCCGCAGCTCCTGCTGTGAGTTACAAATATGAGCAATGGCACCGGTATCAAATACCCAGGAGTTACTACGAGTACTGGTAAGGTACACATCAATTACATGTATATCAAATATACCTTTAGTGTTGCTGGCCTTCTTGTCCACTAAGTATTTGGGGCAGTTCCGCTTCCAGTGACCCTTCCCTTTGCAATAAAAGCAATCAGTCTCAGGCTTGGGTCCATTCTTTGACTTCTTCCCGGCAACTGGCTTACCGGGCGCGGCAACATCTTTGCCGTCCTTCTTGAAGTTCTTCTTACCCTTGCCCTTCTTGAACTTAGTGGTCTTATTGACCATCAACACTTGATGTTCTTTCTTGATTTCAACCTCTGCTGACTTCAGCATTGAAAATACTTCAGGAATGGTCTTCACCATCCCCTGCATATTGTAGTTCAACACAAAGCTCTTGTAGCTCGGTGGGAGCGACTGAAGGATTCTGTCAATGACCGCCTCGTCCGGGAGGTTGATCTCCAGCTGGGACAGGCGGTTGTGCAACCCAGACATTTTGAGTATGTGCTCACTGACAGAACTGTTTTCCTCCATCTTACAACTATAGAACTTGTCGGAGACTTCATATCTCTCGACCCAGGCATGAGCTTGAAAAACCATTTTCAGCTCCTCGAACATCTCATTTGCTCCGTGTCGCTCAAAACGCTTTTGGAGCCCCGGTTCTAAGCTGTAAAGCATGCCGCACTGAACGAGGGAGTAATCATCAGCATGAGACTGCCAAGTGTTCATAACATCTTGGTTCTCTGGGATTGGTGCTTCACCTAGCGGTGCTTCTAGGACATAATCTTTCTTGGCTGCTATGAGGATGATCCTCAGGTTCCAGACCTAGTCCGAATAGTTGCTGCCATCATCTTTCAGCTTGGTTTTCTCTAGGAACGCGTTGAAGTTCATGTTGACATGAGCGTTGGCCATTTGATCTACAAGACATATCTTGCAAAGGTTTTAGACTAAGTTCATGATAATTAAGTTCATCTAATCAAATTATTTAATGAACTCCCACTCAGATTAGACATCCCTCTAGTCATCTAAGTGTTACACGATCCGAGTCAACTAGGCCGTGTCCGATCATCACGTGAGACGGACTAGTCATCATCGATGAACATCTCCATGTTGATCGTATCTTCCATACGACTCATGTTCGACCTTTCGGTCTCTTGTGTTCCGAGGCCATGTCTGTACATGCTAGGCTCGTCAAGTTAACCCTAAGTGTTTCTGCATGTGTAAAACTGTCTTACACCTGTTGTATGTGAACGTAAGGATCTATCACACCCGATCATCACGTGGTGCTTCGAAACGACGAACTTTAGCAACGGCGCACAGTTAGGGTGAACACTTTCTTGAAATTATTATAAGGGATCATCTTATTTACTACCTTCGTTCTAAGTAAACAAGATGCATAATCATAATAAACATCACATGCAATTATATAAAGTAGTGACATGATATGGCCAATATCATATAGCTCCTTCGATCTCCATCTTCGGGGCACCATGATCATCTTCATCACCGGCATGACACCATGATCTCCATCATCATGATCTCCATCATCGTGTCTTCATGAAGTTGTCACGCCAACGACTACTTCTACTTCTATGGCTAACGCGTTTAGCAATAAAGTAAAGTAATTTACATGGCGTTCTTCAATGACACGCAGGTCATACAAAAATAAAGACAACTCCTATGGCTCCTGCCGGTTGTCATACTCATCGACATGCAAGTCATGATTCCTATTACAAGAACATGATCTCATACATCACAATATATCATTCATCATTCATCACAACTTCTGGCCATATCACATCACATGAGAATTGCTGCAAAAACAAGTTAGACGTCCTCTAATTGTTGTTGCATCTTTTACATGACTACAATTGGGTTCTAGCAAGAACATTTTCTTACCTACGAATAACCACAACGTGATTTTGTCAACTTCTATTTACCCTTTATAAGGACCCTTTTCGTCGAATCCGCTCAAACTAAAGTGGGAGAGACAGACACCCGCTAGCCACCTTATGCAACTAGTGCATGTCAGTCGGTGGAACCTGTCTCACGTAAGCGTACGTGTAAGGTCGGTCCGGGCCGCTTCATCCCACAATACGTCTGAAGCAAGAAAAGACTAGTAGTGGCAAGCAAGTTGACAAGATCTACGCCCACAACAAAATTGTGTTCTACTCGTGCAATAGAGAACTACGCATAGACCTAGCTCATGATGCCACTGTTGTGGAACGTTGCAGAAAATTAAAAATTTTCCTATGGTTTCACCAAAATCCATCTATGAGTTCATCTAAGCAACGAGCCATGGGAGAGAGATTGCATCTACATACCACTTTGTAGATCGCATGCGGAAGCGTTCAAGGGAACGGGGATGATGGAGTCGTACTCGCCATGATCCAAATCACCGATGACCAAGTGCTGAACGGACACCACCTCCGCGTTCAACACATGTACGGAGCGGACGACGTCTCCTCCTTCTTGATCCAGCAAGGGGGAAGGAGAGGTTGAGGAAGAAGGCTCCAGCAGCAGCACGACGGCGTGATAATGGTGGAGAGGCGGTACTCCGCCAGGGCTTCGCCAAGCACTCAACGGAGGAGGAGAGGTGTTGGGGAGGGGAGGGGCTGCGCCTTGGATCAGGTGTTTAGCCCTCCCCTCGCCCCTCTATTTATAGGGGAAGGGGGAAGGGGGCCGGCCCCCTCTAGATGAGATCTAGAGGGGGGCGGCGGCCAGGGAGGGGGGCTTGCCCCCAACAAGGGGGGCGCCCCCACTAGGGTTCCCCCCCAACCCTAGGCGCATAGGCCCAGGGGGGGCGCCCAGCCCTCCAGGGGTTGGTTCCCTTCCCCTTGCGGCCCATGAGGCCCTCCGAGAGGGGTGGCCCCTCCCGGTGGACCCCCGGAACCCCTCCGGTGGCCCCGGTACAATACCAATATGCCCCCGAAACTTTCCGGTGTTCGTATGACAACTTCCCATATATAAATCTTCACCTCCGGACCATTCCGGAACTCCTCGTGACGTCCGGGATCTCATCCAGGACTCCGAACAACATTTGTTAATCACATACAAGTCTTCCTAATAACCCTAGCGTCACCGAACCTTAAGTGTGTAGACCCTACGGGTTCGGGAGACATGCAGACATGACCGAGATGGCTCTCCGGTCAATAACCAACATCGGGATCTGGATACCCATGTTGGCTCCCACATGCTCCTCGATGATCTCATCGGATGAACCACAATGTCGAGGATTCAATCAACCCCATATACAATTCCCTTTGTCAATCGGTACGTTACATGCCCGAGACTCGATCGTTGGTATCCCAATACCTCGTTCAGTCTCGTTACCGGCAAGTCACTTTACTCGTACTGTAATGCATGATCCCGTGACCAAACACTTGGTCACTTTGAGCTCATTATGATGATGCATTACCGAGTGGGCCCAGAGATACCTCTCCGTCATACGGAGTGACAAATCCCAGTCTCAATCCGTGTCAACCCAACAGACACTTTTAGAGATACCTGTAGTGCACCTTTATAGTCACCCAGTTACGTTGTGACGTTTGGTACACCCAAAGCACTCCTACGGTATCCGGGAGTTACACGATCTCATGGTCTAAGGAAGAGATACTTGACATTAGAAAAGCTCTAGCAAAGCGAACTACACGATCTTGTGCTATGCTTAGGATTGGGTCTTGTCCATCACATCATTCTTCTAATGATGTGATCCCGTTGTCAACGACATCTAATGTCCATAGTCAGGAAACCATGACTATTTGTTAACCAACGAGCTAGTCAACTAGAGGCTTACTAGGGACGTATTTGGTCTATGTATTCACACATGTATTATGATTTCCGAATAATACAATTATAGCAGGAATAAAAGACAATTATCATGAACAAGGAAATATAATAATAATCCTTTTATTATTGCCTCTACGGCATATTTCCAACATTACCTCCATCGAGAGGGCCCGAACCTGGGTAAAACATCATGTCCCCAGTCTCCTGTTACCATTCGCCTTACACGCACAGTTCTGGACCCCTACCCGAGATCCGCTTGTTTTGACACCGACACCTGGGATGGTGGTTCATTGCGAGCAAGGTCATCAACTCCAAAGCTACGTTTACCGTCTCCATCTGCTGACACTGCACCCTTTATAGCGCTGTAACGTGCCTTGCCTACCCGCATATGAAGCTAGAGCGACTTCTCACTTTTCTTTTCTGCTTCTCTCGAGGCAGAGTATGAAATACCCTTGCATAAATACACAATAGTGAGAGTATGGGTGAAGTGTGTGCAGGTTTAGTGCACTGTAAAAGTAGCAGATAGCAGGTGGCTGAAAAATAAATGACAGGAGACATATGATAGCTCTACAACATTGCATGGCAAACAAAATTAGATTCTACTCCGTATGATTTTGTAATATATGAACACAGGAAATGCAGGTACTCCTCCAGCACACCACCACATGTGGTCATATCAAGATAACAGTCGACTGAAAATAAATAGGTCAGTCAATTTATTTATGAACCATCCGATTTATAAGGAAAAAGCAGATGGCCTTTATCGGTGTCAAAACCGGCGGATCTCGGGTAGGGGGTCCCGAACTATGCGTCTAGGCGGATGGTAACAGGAGACAAGGGACACGATGTTTTACCCAGGTTCGGGCCCTCTTGATGGAGGAAAAACCCTACGTCATGCTTGATTGATATTGATGATGTGGGTATTACAAGAGTAGATCTACCATGAGATCAAGGAGGCTAAACCCTAGAAGCTAGCCTATGGTATGATTGTTGTTCGTCCTACGGACTAAAGCCATCCGGTTTATATAGACACCGGAGAGGGCTAGGGTTACACAGAGTCGGTTACAATGGTAGGAGATCTACATATCCGTATTGCCAAGCTTGCCTTCCACGCCAAGGAAAGTCCCATCCGGACACGGGACGAAGTCTTCAATCTTGTATCTTCATAGTCTTGGAGTCCGGCCGATGATGATAGTTCGGCTATCCGGACACCCCCTAGTCCAGGACTCCCTCAGTAGCCCCTGAACCAGGCTTCAATGACGATGAGTCCGGCGCGCATGTTGTCTTCCGCATTGCAAGGAGGGTTCCTTCTCCGAATAATTTATAGAAGATTGTGAACACCAGGATAGTGTCCGGCTCTGCAAAATAAATTCCACATACCACCGTAGAGAGAGTAATATTTACACAAGTTCAATCTGCTGACGTATTTGGTGGCGTGACGTCACACCACTACCAAGCCTTTACTCGAATCGTTTTTATTGTACCACCTTAGCGTGTTTAGCGAAGCGGTTTCCTTGGCACGTCTTGTCGAAGCAGAGATCATGTTCCCCTTATTTCGGGATTCCCATCAATATGGACGTGGGTAACCCAACCGCGCCATTGATTGCGGCGCTTGGGAGATAAGCGAGTTTTATCAGGTCGGTGGGGACGCGTGTTTACGTCTGCCCATATAAGGGGATAAAGATCCAACCCTTTTACCTGCACCTTCTTCCTCCTTGGCTTATCCATCTCCGCGAACTCGAGCTCCAGCCCCAAGTCCGCACATCTCACCTCAACCTTCTCCAACTATGTCCGGAGCGGGAGGCAAGTGGATGGCCTCCTCCGTTATGGAGGGACACATCGAGAAGCTGCGCAACGTCGGATATCTGTCTAGCAACATCGTGCAGTGGCTCCCCGACGAGGGAGAGCTCATCCCCACCCCAAGGCCCCACGAGAGGGTAGTATTTCCTCCCCATTTCCTCCGCGGACTGGGCTTCCCACTCCATCCCTTTGTCCGGGGGCTCATGTTCTACTACAGCCTGGATTTCCATTATCTGGCCCCGAATTTTATCCTCAATATCTCGGCGTTTATCGTCGTGTGTGAGGCCTTCCTCTGCATCCAGCCCCACTTCGGCTTGTGGCTCAAGACCTTTAGTATCAAGCCGAAGGTGGTAAAGGGCAGCCAAGCGGAGTGCGGAGGCGCCATGGTGGGCAAGATGCCCAAAGTTAATTGGCTTGAGGGCACTTTCGTGGAAACCATTAAGGGGTGGCAATCGGGGTGGTTCTACATCACCGAGCCGCGTGACCCTGAATGGGCAGCGGCCCCCGAATTCAGATCTGGCATCCCCATACGGCTCACCTCCTGGAAAGAGAGCGGCCGGACATGGGGTGATTCGGAGGAGCTGACCGGACTCCAAGCCTGCATCAAAAAGCTAGTGAAAAGGAAGCTCAAGCTTGTCCACGTAGTCTAGGTTATGCTCATCCGCCGGATTCTCCTGTGCCAACGACGGGGCTTCAGTATGTGGGAGTTTGATTCGGTGTAGCACCAGACTTTGAGCGGGCTCTTCGACACTACGTACGAAGATGTCTGGAGGGTGCTATTTAAAGGTGCCGAGGCCCCCGCATCCGCTACCGAAGATCGCGGATTCAGCTCGCAGCGTCCGGCTAGCGAGGTAAGTGATTTTGCCCCTTACGAGACACTTGTTTTCCATAGTTTGACTCTATGCAGGATCTAAACTCCCTCTCGTTTGACAGGATTGGCTAGAGAGGGCTGAACAGACTATTTGTCCGCCCCCATTGCCAGAGGACCCAGCGGACGCTCGCTTAACGGGGCTGCTGGCTCCGGCACCCCACGTGGTGCCGGAGAAGAAGGCGAAGAAGAAGGCCACGGGCACTCGGAAGAGTTCCCATTTTTAGGTGTCATCGGACGATGACTCGAGGCAGATTCCTCCCACAAAGGCGAGGAGGAAAAGAAGAAGGCCTCTCCCCCAGCGGAGGGAGGGAAGAAAAGGAAGGCTTCCCCAACGGGGGAGGCCGAAGGGTCCAAGAAGGGAAAGACTCTTCCCCCGGACTGCTCTGCCAACGCTAGTGATGACGACGAGGATTGGCCTCCAAGGGCCAAGCCCCTGGCGAGATCGTAAGTATCCGGACTCCCGAATAACTTCATGGTTTTTCTTTTCGCCACATAGTGTGTTTCTAATGCCGCATACAACCCTGCAGTCCACCCAAGGATGATTTTCCCGCTTCGTCGAGCGGGTCCTTGGGTGCGTCGGATATGGATTCCCTTCCGACCGCCTCCACCCCTCGTGATGCGGGCTATGCCGAGGTGGGATCCCGGGAAGGGACCCATCAGGAGGAGGAGGCCCTGGAGGTTCCGCAGGGCAACCTCCCGGACTTTGCGCCGGACTCCGCACCGGAACTTGAAGTGGCTCCGGAGTCCGGCGGGCGGCCCCTTCATAAGAAGGGCAAGACCGCGACACCAGCGGCCTCCGTCCAACCAGAGGCGCCGGATAGCTTGCTGGAGGCACTCAACGGGTTCAGAAGGTTCAGCTCGCCAAGAGCGGGTTGACCGAAGCCTGCAGCAGCCTTCTAACAGGCTTTGAGGTAAGAATTTTGATATGTGTAGAATAGTACCACATAGACAGTAGCCCCTGATGCTCGGTTTGATATTCGGAAAGAAAAGCCGGACCGAGGATCTAAAAAGATATACGCAGGAGTCATGAAATATGTCAATATGGGGTTGCAGGCTGTGCTGCTGACCTCTGCCGCACTGACTGCGGAGGTCAATACTTTGAAGCAAAGCCTCGAGCGGTCCGAGAACGAGCTCGGCTATGCCAAGAAGCAGCTCAAGGACAAGGAAGGTGAATAACACCGTATTAAGATTGTACCTTATAGAAAAGGATTTGGTTGCAAGAAAATTGACAAGGATAACATGGGTATTGCAGGTGCCACGACCGAGGTGGCGACCCCGAAGGAGGCGGTGTCCGCGGCCGAACGTAATGCGGGCGCAGAGTGCACCGAGTGAGAGAAGCAGGAGGAGCGGGTGGCGGAGGTACAACAAGAGCTCCAGGATCTCGTGGAAAAACATGAGAGCCTGGAGCGTGACTCGAAGACTCGAGAGTCCGAGCTTGCATCGGCTCTTGAGAGTGCCAAAGCCGCCAAGGCCGAAGCCTACAAGGCCCTCCAAGAAATCGAGGCGTTGAAGATAATAGCAGCGGGTAAGGCATTTTTCATGCAAAGTAAGCATGTGAGTGTGATTACCTATCACTTACCCGAATTCGGAGTTCTCCAGGAGCGTTCGCAGATCTTCCTCGCAGCATGTCGGATGCTGCTACTTTCTACCGGGCCGAGGAGGGGAGCTCGACGGAGAAGGTCTTCTGGTCTCAGTATGCTGAGGCCGGACATCCGGTGCCCCTTAGCGACCAGCTGAAGCAGCTGGTCGAGCTCCACAAGGTGGCCGAATAGGCCATGAGGGGCCTCCTAGTTCGGCTGTGGCCTAAGGAGGCCGTGCCTGGGAGCTACTTCGGCCTGGTGCGGCGGCTGGTGGATGCGTGTCCATGGGTTGAAGTTATCAAGCACTCCGCCTATATTGAAGGTGCCCGTCGGGCCCTTGCCCGCGCAAAGGTGCACTGGGGCAAGAAGGATGCTGAGAAGCTTGTGACGGACGCGCCACCGCTGGGCAAGGAGTATCATACTCCCGAGATGTATTATAAGACTATTCTGAAGGGTGGCCGCACTATTGCGGGTGAGTGCTCCAAAGATGTAATATTTGAGTAGACTCACATTTTGTTATCCTGTGCGCTGAAAACTTTGTTCATATGCGCTAAGCAACGCTTGTTAATTTAAAATATTACCTTCTGTGCGACCGTTTATCAAATCTGAGAGATGGCAAGTCGTCGGCTTCGGCCCCCATGCCACGAGTGCTGGGGTGTTTGGGATAAATTTGAGCACTCTTGTTCCCATTTTTTGGTCCATCTAGGGGGTGCTCAACACAACGAACAAGGCAACCGGACTTATAATGCTTGAACACTCTCACTTAGCCATAGAATTCTATAATTTTAAATTTCGGCGAAGCCCCTAGTGTTTGGAAGGCCGAATTTGGGGCGCTACCCACGCCTGGGCCAGACAAAGCCGGTTCCTCGCTCTAAGCGGCATAAGTCTTTAGGGACTCGAAAAAACCTCTCGAACAGCGACCGGCTCTCGCCTCATCATGATGGTTAGTTTTAGCTTTCTCCACTGAGGCACTCGCCCAGCTCAACTGGGGCGCAATCGCAGTGGTTCTCCCAGTGCTACCTTAGCCGATACAACGGAACATAAGGTACCAAAACATGGGAGCCGGGCAAACCCAACTATTGACCCAAGACATGATTCGGAGCCGATGCATATAATGCTATAAGTTCGGGGTGCCGCATTTGTGAAAGTGTTCGGACTTATCGCACCATGATGCGGGAAACATAAGCCCCTGGTGTATTTAGCCGTACCAAAGTGTACGGATGCAACATGTCATAAATGAACATATGTATAAGAAAGGAATGCAATTGTAAGAAAAAAGGTGCATTGTTTATTTAAGAAATACTGTTGTGAATGCAAAACGATACAAATGGTGCGATAAGCAAGGGATGGGACTATTAAACATGTCCCCCTCCAGGGGTAGGCTACGGGATGGTGTGTAAAACAGATTTAATGCTCATAATGGAGACCACCTGGATATTCGTCGTAGCATTTCTCCTTCCCTGGCTGTTGCATCGTGAGTTCGACAGGTCCTCTGATGAACGGGGTCCTGTGGTAAAAAAAAGAAGAAAAGAAAAAAGAACGACACACTTGAGAGCCCCTGGTGTGGTTTAAGCCGCATTCTGGGCCTATCGTGGTCGTGCCCCTCCCCTATGCCCATGGTATCTTCAGAGCGTAATGATGTACGCGAAGGACCCATCTTGGAATTTTGTAGGGGCTGGGGTTGGGGCCGCATTGCTATGCGTGCTCAGAACGTGCCAGGTGGTCTTGTTGTAGGTTACTCCGGGCGCGTTTAGCCCTGTCCGGTCGCTTAACGACCGGACTCGAGAATTGCCTTAAGAGGCTGCACTGTACTTCTGCCGCGAGAGCTGCTGTATGTTCCTCCGTTCGGAGAGAGCGTTCAGTATTTCCGTTGACCGTGATGACTCCTCGAGGGCCTGGCATCTTGAGCTTAAGGTATGCGTAGTGCGGTACCGCATTGAACTTTGCAAATGCGGTGCGTCCGAGCAGAGCATGATAGCCGCTACAGAACAAAACTATGTCGAAGATTAACTCTTCGCTTCGAAAGTTATCCGGTGATCCGAATACCACTTCCAGTGTAACTGAGCCTGTACAATTGGCCTCTACACCTGGTATGACGCCTTTAAAGGTCGTCTTTGTAGGTTTAATCCTTGAGGGGTCTATGCCCATTTTGCGCACTGTATCCTAATAAAGCAGGTTCAGGCTGCTGCCGCCGTCCATCAGGACTCTGGTGAGGTGAAATCCGTCAACGATTAGGTCTAAAACCAATGCGGCGAATCCGCTGTGGCGGATACTGGTGGGGTGGTCCCTTCAGTCAAAAGTGACTGGGCAGGAGGACCATGGATTGAACTTTGGGGCACCTGGCTCCATCATGTATACATCCCTGAGTGCATGCTTCCGCTCCCTTTTGGGTATGTGGGTTGCGTATATCATGTTCACCGTCCGCACTTGTGGGGGGAAACCCTTCTGTCCTCTATTGTTCGGCGGTCGGGTCTCTTCCTCGTCGTCGCTATGCAGCCCCTTGTCGTTGTTTTCGGCAATTAACTTGCCCGCCTGCTTGAATACCCAACAGTCCCTGTTGGTGTGGTTGGCTGGCTTTTCGGGGGTGCCGTGTATCTGGCACGAGCGGTCAAGTATTCGGTCCAAATTGGACGGACCCGGAGTAGTTCTTTTGAATGGCTTTTTCCGTTGACCGGGTTTAGAGCCTCTGAATCCGGCATTGACTGCCGTATCCTCACTATTGTCGCCGTTAATGTGGCATTTGTTTTTATTGCGACGCGGCCTGCCATTGTGGTCCTTGATATCCGGACTACTAGAATTTTTACTGAGGTTGTTGCTGCGTGCTAGCCAGCTGTCCTCAACCGCGCAGAAACGGGTCATGAGTGATGTGAGGGCTGCCATGGATTTCGGCTTTTCCTGTCCCAGGTGTCGGGCAAGCCACTCGTCGCGGATGTTATGTTTGAAGGCCGCGAGGGCCTTCGCATCTGGACAATCGATGATTTGTTTTTTCTTTGTTAAGAACCGTGTCCAGAATTGTCTGGCCGATTCGTCTGGCTGCTGAATTATATGGCTTAGGTCGTCAGCGTCTGGTGGTCACACGTACGTGCCTTGGAAGTTATCGAGGAATGCGGCTTCCAGGTCTTCGCAACTCCCAATTGACTCTACTGGCAAGCTGTTAAGCCAATGTCGGGCTGGTCCTTTAAGCTTGAGTGGGAGATATTTGATGGCGTGGAGATCATCACCGCGGGCCATGTGGATATGAAGGAGATAGTCCTCGATCCAAACCGCGGGGTCTGTTGTGCCATCATAAGATTCAATGTTCACGGGTTTAAACCCTTCGGGGATTTGATGATCCATTACTTCATCTGTGAAGCATAGTGGGTGTGCGGCGCCTCCGTACTGGGCGATATCACGACGGAGTTTGAAAGAGCTTTGTATATTTTGTTCGGCCCGGCCGGACTTACTGTGTCCGGCGTGACGGTTGTCGTCGCGTATCATGGGGCGCCCACGCGATCCATAGATCGATCTTGATTGTCTTGCCTTATACTCCAATATATCTCGCAAGTCCGGAGCATTCCCCTGTGGCCTTATGCTTTTCGAGCGATGCCGGGGTACGGTTCTGGTGGAGGGCCTAGAGGCCTCTCTGTCGCGGCCACGGGGTGGTCGGTCAGCCATATTGTCTGCTGGTGATGCAGGTTCATATGCCTCCTCCTCTAATTGGGGGAGCAGCTTGCGTTTAGGGTAGCTTTTGGAGGGGTGGTCGAGCTCATGCTCTTCGGCCGCAAGGACTTCAGTCAATCTGTCGGCTAGCAGATCTTGGTCAGCTCTAAACTGCTGCTGCTTTTTCTTGAGGCTGTTTGTCGTGGCCATAAGCCTGCGTTTAAAACGCTCTTGTTCGGCGGGATCCTCAAGCACGACGAATTCGTCGTCGTCGAGGCTTGCCTGATCTCCGGAGGGAGGCATGTAATCCTCTACTTCTTCGTCTGCTGCTTTCTCATTAGGGCTGGCGTCTCCGTCCTCCTACGCTGAATCTTGCTGGAGGGGGTTGTCTTCGGCACTGTCTGGGGTGTTATTATCTCCGGTGCCGGAATCTCCATTCTTGCTGTGGCGGGATTTAGAGCGGCGCCGCTGACGCCGGCGCTTGGGCTGTTTCTTGGAGGGGTCATCCTCCGCTGTTCCTTCGCCATTCCCATCCTTTGGGATATCCACCATGTATATGCCATATGATGAGATGGCTTTCCAGTGCCCAGTAGGCGCTGGTTCTTGGTCGTCTCCGGCATCATTGTCCATACCGTCGATGTCTTCGGAGTCGAAGTCTAGCATGTCGGTTAGATCGTCGACAGTGGCTACTAAGTGGGTGGTGGGTGGGCTTTGAATTTCTTCATCATCCGCATCCCAACCATCCTGACCGCAGTCTGGCCAGGGCTCTCCTGATAACAAGAGATATTTTAGCGAACTTAAGATGTCGCCAAAAGGTGAGTGTTGAAATATGTCCGCAGCGGTGAACTCCATGACCGGCGCCCAATCGGATTCGAATGGAGGGGGCGTGGGAGGTTCGGAGTCCGGCGAGGAGTCCGGCACCTCGGAGTCACGAGCTTCACGAGGGACAAGGTCAGTGTTCGGCTCTATCGCCATAGAGGTTGCAGCCCTCGAGGCGGTGTCTAGCCACCCGTCCTCGATCTGCGCAGCCGGCTCCGAATTGAAGGTCGGAGCGGACTCGTGTGCGGCCTCTAGGTTACTGTCCGGCTGCAGAGCTAAATCATGCCCGTCGTGACAGTGCGACGCGCTCGGCTGTGGCTCGAATCCATCGAAGATCAAGTCCCCGCGGATGTCAGCCGTGAAGTTCAAACTTCCAAATCTGACCTGACAGCCAGGGGTGTAGCTTTCGATCTGTTCCAGATGGCCAAGCGAATTGGCCCGCAGTGCAAAGCCGCCGAATACGAAGATCTGTCCGGGGAGGAAGGTCTCACCCTGGACTGCGTCGTTGTTGATGATCGAAGAAGCCATCGAGCCTATCGGTGACAACACAGAGGAACTCTCAATGAAAGCACCAATGTCAGTGTCAAAACCGGCGGATCTGGGGTAGGGGGTCCCGAACTGTGCGTCTAGGCAGATGGTAACAGGAGACAAGGGACACGATGTTTTACCCAGGTTCGGTCCCTCTTGATGGAGGTAAAACCCTACGTCCTTCTTGATTGATATTGATGATGTGGGTATTACAAGAGTAGATCTACTACGAGATCAAGGAGGCTAAACCCTAGAAGCTAGCCTATGGTATGATTGTTGTTCGTCCTAAGGACTAAAGCCATCTGGTTTATATAGACACTGGAGAGGGCTAGGGTTACACAGAGTCGGTTACAATGGTAGGAGATCTACATATCCGTATTGCCAAGCTTGCCTTCCACGCCAAGGAAAGTCCCATCCGGACACGGGACGAAGTCTTCAATCTTGTATCTTCATAGTCTTGGAGTCCGGCCGGTGATGATAGTTCGGCTATCCGGACACCCCCCAGTCCAGGACTCCCTCAGCCTTCGTCTACCTCCCGCTACTCACTATTGGCAATATTTCTTGAACCGCCAGCGACCACTGGCCCAGACCCCTGCCTCCACCGCCACGCCCTCCCCTCGACCTCACACCATCGCCGTGCTTGGCAGCACCCCATGGCCACCCCTTTAATCCCGACCGACCTCTAGATCAGGGGCCAGTAGCTCTAGGCCCCACATGCCCCTAAGATAAACACCAAGGCACTGCTTCCCCGGTGTAATAGGCGGACTAGCGCCTGTTACGCCAGGGAATGCTTCCGTTAATTGGGAATCAACTGACCAGGAATTGAAATCGTGGGGGGCGACGGACCTCTAGCTAAGGTGAAATAGTATAGGAGGAGAAACCTTGTGCATCGCGAGTTACTAGGAACATATAGTATCAAGAAGAAGCGGTCAAGTACTGTATGATGTGGGATGAATACCGTGCAAGTAGACACGTAAGATTTGCACGAATAAGGGAAGAGGAGTACCATTTCTGGTTGCCAGTGTGGTCTCCTCCATATGTTGCGCTGATCTTCTTTTTTCTCCCGGGGAACTGATGTTTTGGAACCCATGGCCAAATTGTTGACTGTGTTGTCGTGGATGTAAATCGGCAGAGGGGAAGCAAATCCGGGGCGGCGAAGGACAGTGTAGCAGGAATAGCTCCAGTGCAGTGGACGATGGTGAAGTTGGAGCAGCAACGGTGAGGCACAGGACAGTGTGGTTGAACTGGCTCGGGTACGAATGGCTCGGCCTCGGCCTCAACTACTAGCCGTGGAGGGCGTTGTGGTTGAGGTTGCGGTGGATGACGACGTCGGGGTATCGGCTCTGGCATGATGGAGGAGGGCGGCGGTTGATGGGTGGGACGGGGTGGCAGATGGAGGACGCCGGGGTTTCACGGTTGGTGGAGAGATAGTTTTTGCGCCCACGGAGTACGAATGGGGAATCGGATGGGTGGGCGGGGGGAGGGGGAGCTAAGGGAGAACCATGTTTCGGTCTGGGACGCGCTTATTTTTGGCTTTTTTGAACAAAAGATGGGACGCGCTTGTTTGAACTTTGGGGAAAGTACAAACTTTGCCCCCCTCTTAAATTTCGGACCTACTGCGGGTCGGGGGTAGGATGGTAATCCTAGGTGTCCCAACTAGTGTGCGGGAGCGATTTCGGTCGCGTGCATGTGTGCTTAGGCGGCCGTTGTGTATGAATGTTTTTCGGAGGCGGTTGTGTGGCGTCTAGATGAAGCTACAAACCTACCCCGGTTTAGACCTTTGGACGTCGGGCTGGTAGGTTTCATGGGTCGGATTTATTAGAAAAGTAATTTCCTTGTACTACCAAACATTGGTCTCATGCGGTTTCGGGCGAGTAGAGGCTCTTTTGGCTCTTCATTCAAAATTTTGAAACACAAGCATTCACGTTTAGAGTACTCTTCAACTTTGAGGATTGACCTAAATAGACAACGCTAAATTTGACCTTGTATGTTTGGAAACCTCATTAAATTATCTGCTTCTTTTTGAAATTTTGACACTTGAAAATCCTATAACTACGATTATTTTGGAATGGAGGAGCTTTGAATCTATTTTGTACATGACTACATATGCTATTATGTACAAAATCAGAGCAAAGATTGGCTCCCCCATAATTTAGGTATGATTTACAAATGCCATGATATCGAATTCAAATAATTGAATGGATTTCATGTTGAATTCGATTTTTTTAAGACACCTTAAGTTGAATTCAAACGTATGCTAGTTCATAGGTAGCTATTTATAATGTTCATTGTGTAACTTTCGTATGTATAATGTGCTTTACACACACAACATTACCTATACTCACGTTTATATTCGATTGCTAAAGCGATGCATTGTCTGGAGTTCAAAATACTAACTATGTGGATCAGTTGTGTTGAATAATAACATAGACATGCTCAAATTTGATAGAATCTAGATGTCTGATGGATCAATGACCATTCCTTACGCGAATTGCAAATATCATGATCCAATCCTAATATTTGGATACAAATTATATCGTTAATCAGTGTGTGCATCAGTCTTTTACGTATAGTTTCACTCTCCATCGGTGGTCTCTCACACATGCTCACACACCCTCTCCCGAGGTGTCTTTCTCACAGACATGCTCTCGATATAACCCTCCCTCCCTCTCATAACCATGTATGGCTGTTTTCACTAACCTTTATCACAAGCACTCTTCCTATCACAAGCATACACACACAGAATCCCCATCGACCCTTTCTATATACATAAACCTGCCTATGTGTCTCATGTACACACATTATCTTTAGGCCTGTCTCTCACGCATTGTCTCACACCTCTCTTCCTAATCGACGAGTATGATTCTAGCAGAGCATTCTGTAGGATGCCCCTTAAAGTTAGG
This sequence comes from Triticum aestivum, assembly GCF_018294505.1. Taxonomy (NCBI): domain Eukaryota; kingdom Viridiplantae; phylum Streptophyta; class Magnoliopsida; order Poales; family Poaceae; genus Triticum; species Triticum aestivum. The sequence continues at coordinate 117,183,769 of NC_057798.1, forward strand.
TTGGATGAATAGTAATATCAGAGATAAGGGGTTACCTTAGTCTGAGAACCTAGGGTTACAAATCCTAGCCGGCTTTGTTAGTGGACACAGAGTCCTTCACAATTCTGCTATCTTTGTCTTATACGATTAGTCATCCATGGGTCTCCCTAAATGTGTCATGGGGCGATCAATGTGGCGCAGGATGGAACCGAACGAAGGGACTCACCTTGACCCACCGGACCTCACGCGGTGACACACCCTCCGCCCCCACGTCTCGTTATCTTCTCACACGCACACATACCAACACAGACACCACACACCAAACAATTCTCCTGGTGCCTCTATCCCCTCCCCCTTTGCATATACACACTCAAGGGAATCTCTTGCCGTGACGTCATATTCGTGTCTCTCTCTCTCAAGACCACTCTCATTTCTCGTGCTATCTTCCCCCCCCCTGCCGGCCCCTCTATCCATGCCTCTCTTGAATACGTAATACACACACATACCTCTTTAGGCCCTACCAAATGCATCAACTACAGATTCACACATGTTACATCACGTACCCCATTGATATAAAAAGCCATCTCTTCACGTTTATTTCGCATACAACATTCCTTTTAAATAAAGTGTGGCCAAAAAATTATTTTAGAATTTCTACATATATACAACATTACAAAGTTATATGTAGGAGTATGAACGCTAATTTGCATGCATGGTGCCCACAATGATATTTATTCCGCATTGTGAATTTGTATATTTTTATACTATATATAAAGTTAGCCATAATAAAGAGAAACGAAGAGCATCTCTCTCTCCATCGCATACCCCCCTCTACGCCCCTTTCACGTAAGCACACAAACTATCTCCAGATCCTCTAAAAGTAAGCCCCAACACATTCACACATGTTTCATCTTTCTCTCGCGATATATACAATGACCATCATTGTATTTGAAGCGAAAGCACGATACATACATTGGACTTCCGAATCCACTCATTACGGTCACCATTTACATTTTGTGGTTATTATATAGTGACGGGGTCACCATACAGCTCTGTATTTGCTCAAGATATGACTAGTTGACTAGTTTGACGCTCTACGTGGCACCTCTAGTGTTGCATCACATTATCTCACTACCATTGGGCCCACCTATCGGCTTGTATCTACTCTACATCTACGCTCTTATAAAATACACTCTTATAGAAACAGAGTTAGTGATAATGGTGTGCCTGCCATCCTGCAATATAGGCCGTCCGATTTATATCTGACGGATAGGAAGGAAACTATGGCAATTTTGCAAAAAGGTATCCACACACCTCTCCACATTTGCAAATAAGGCCTTCCCTCATTCATCATTTTCTCTCACAAGATAAACTAGTAATACAAATGCATCTTGATGTTACGTGCAATGCACGGGCATCTTGCTAGTAAGAATGAAACACAAACGACAAAAAAATATTTGACGGTGGTTCGAAGTCACGATCGCGGGCACAACGGACAAGGTGGCCTTGTATTGGTATGCTGAGCCGTCTGTTCTAACACACAGGAGCTGGTGTGGTGATTATACACACACACGCATTCACACGAGCTGCATGCACGCAACACTTACACGAACACATGCAACCACGCACGCACGCAACACTCACATGCACGCATGCATGCACACACCAGTACACCACACAACCAACACACACTCTCACGCTCAAGTGCTCAACCTACATGTGCATGCGCACACATCAGGCCCTCACAGACACATACACTAGGTGATTCCCGCGCACGGGTTGGAGTCTTGTCGCGCCTGCGTAAATTTGTGTTTATCTGACCTTTTCCCTATGCGAACTTATAGGTGGGACTGTCGATGTGCTAGAGTAGGGGTACCCTAGTATCCCGAACTTGTGCACGGGCAGTTGCAGCACCCCGCGGCAAGGCTTGCCGGGCGACCGCCAAGGTCCTCCGTGGTTCCCTTGGAGCCATTCAAGAACAAAGTATTCAAGCCAAGGAGACAAGGCCCCAGCAAGAGGAGCTTGCCGGGAAGGCCAACCAAGGCATCCCAAGCAACTTGCCACGACGCGCCACGCGTCCCGGCAAGGCAACAAGGCCTCGGCAAGAGGAACTTGCCGGGAAGACCAACCAAGGCATCTCAAGGCCTAGCGAGCGACAAGCTTCCGGGCGCGACAAGACGACGACCGCGGCAAGGCGCTTGCCGCGGCATGTAACCACCCTGTACCCATGCTCCAGCGCATCCACCAACGTGTCGCCCTGGGGCTTTTCCAGGCGCGTGTGGCAGGAGGCTATGCAGCCAGCGGTGCGCAGTGGCATGCGGCGCTGACAAGATCGCCATCGTGGCGAGCGGTGGCGTCCCTGACGGTCCCTTTCTGCACTGTTTGGGCGACACAGACGGGCATTTAATGCCTTTGTCCCCTGCCGTCAGGGTTAGGTAGGATACACTGTGCAAGTAGGTGTACCAACCACAACTCCTTTTTACATTTTTACCCTTCTCTGCATTGCCACCTGTCGGTGACCCCTTGAGCATATAAAAGGAGGCCCATGCGCAACGTAGAAGGGGTTCGGCTCATTCGGAAGCCAGAAAAACACTTAGCTCTCTCGAGCAAGAACACAATACAATCAGACAAGCAGTAGTAGGAGTATTATCTCTCCGGAGAGCTTCGAAGTTGGGTAAACTGCTCGTGTGCTTACATCTTTGGCGCGCCAGGTAGGGGGCGTCGAGATTGTGTGAACCTGATCCGGCGTTCACACGAGCCAGATCTTCATTTTCTTCATCGATATGCCATGGCAGCTGCTCCGTCCGCGTCACTTCCACCACCACCGGAGCAAGCGGGTGGTGGGGTGGACGCCGGTGGAAGAATGGACATCGACGAGGAAGCTCACGACACTGCCAGGTCCAAGGACAAGGCCGCGCAAACCTCGGCGTCCGTACATGTACCGCGCCCATCTCAGGAGGCGCAAGACCGACAACGTCATGGTATTCGCAGTACCATACATTCGTTGGAACAAGGTCGAGCTGGTGGATCTCATGGTGCTCAAGACCAGCATGCACGCCAACATGCTGGCATGAGCGAGACACGGTCGCCCGGACGGGATACTGCTCCTTCTAACATAGTTAGAAGTCCGAGCATATCCCGCTCCTCGCACCGTTCGCCACTGCCGCCCACCACTCCAGCAGAAGCTTTGGCGCGAGCTCAACTGCTCCTGGATTACCCTCCTACGGAAGACAAGATCAACCAATGGAGGGCCACCATTCAGAGTCTCATCGGCTTCGCCAATGGTGACACTCCGCGGCAGCCGAGTACATCGCGGCCGCGGCAGGACAGCCAGGCACGAGCCGGTGGCGACGAGACCGGTGGGGGTGCAACCACCATGCACTCTCCACCCCGAAGGCCAAGATCGCCGACTCATCGGATCCACCTCGACAGCGACACCACCGCGTCATCAGATCCATGAGCTCATCGCGATCAATGCCAAGTTCTTCACGAACGACAGCAAGAAGACGCTCGTACTCGCATCGAGCGCCAAAGAGAAGCGCGACGTCAATCCGACAAGCGCGCTGGGCCCTCTGTTGACATGCATGCGCTAGGGGAACTAGGCGACTTGCCATACGCGGTAGGTTGCCCTACGTTCACTCGTGAGCTGCGGCAAGTCCAGTGGCCCAGCATGAAGAATTTCAAGCCAGATGTACCCGAGAAGTACGACGGCAAGTCGCATCCGTCAGAGTTCCTCAGCATCTACACCATTGCGATGCAAGCTGCTGGGGGGCGAGACGACAAGATCCTTGCCAACTACTTCCCGCAGGTGCTCAAGCCCAATGTCAGATCCTGGCTCATGCACTTGCCGGACAACTCCATATCCTCCTGGGCTGACTTGTGCCATCAGTTTGTCGGCGCCTTTACAGGCGGCCACAAGCCTCATGGCCAAGAAAGCGACCTTCATCTGCTCGCCCAGAAGGAAGGAGAGCCCCTGCGCAAGTACATTCAGAGATTCAGCCGCGTGTAGCACAACATCCCAGATGTCCACCCTGCCGCGGTAATCAGCGCGTTCCATCAGAACATGCGGAACCGCAGGATGCGGGAGGAGATGGCGATGTGCAAGATCAGAGACGTCAGTGAGCTATATGCCCTGGCCGACAAGTGTGCACGTGCTGAGGAAGGGAGGAAACTCCCCGGAGAGAACACAGGAGCAGGAGGATCTGACAGTGAGGAAGCTGCCCCGGCAAAGAAAAACCGGCAGCGGAACAACAGGAAGAAGAAAGGCAAAGAGGTGCTAGTCGTTGAGCAGTCCGGCAAGGAAGCCAAAGCTGGTAGCTCCGGCAAGGAGGTTACCGCAGCTGTGGCGGTCGCCGACAAGCAAGACGGCACCAACAAGCAATACTGCAAGATCCACCGCACCAAGGGCCATGATCTCCAGAGATGCAAGAAGGTCGAGCAGCTTGTTGAACAGCAAAAGGCTGAGTACGAGCGACGCGACAAGGAGAAGGCCCAGGAAGGTGCTGGAGGAGCTGGCTAGAAACGTCTCGGCCAAGGGGGACGCCGCGGCAAGGCCAAGCAGCGGCAAGGAGACAGACCTCCCCGTGGCCGCGACAAGGATGAAGATGACGACGACGATGAAGACATGGATGATGACGAGACCGATGAGCAGGAGTTCCAGAAAGCCACAGAGGTCATGTGCGTTGACGGTGGTGCTTCTCTACATACATCACACCGCCAGCTCAAGCAGTGGGTGCGGGAAGTCAATGCAGCAGAACCACCCATCGAGTCACGCAAGCCTCTGAAATGGTCCAGCACGCCTATCATCTTTGATATTGAGGACCACCCTGATCGCATAACTGCGGTCGGGTGCTTGCCGATGTTGGTTTCACCAACTATCCGCAACCTCAAGGTCACTAAGATGCTGGTTGACGGCGGGGCCTGCTTGAACCTGATCTCCTCCGCGGTACTCCAGAAGCTTCAGATCCCTGATGGCGAGCTCGAAGAGACTGGCACATTCCAAGGAATCAATCCGGGAAGGAGCAAGTCGAAGGGAAAGATCATGTTGCCGGTAACATTTGACAGCGAGTTGAACTTCAGAACTAAGAGGGTCACTTTTGACGTTGCAGATTTTCCATTACCTTACAATGGGATACTCGGCCATCCAGCGCTTGCCAAGTTCATGGCAGCCTCTCACTACGCGTACAACGTGCTAAAGATGCCAGGCCCAATAAGTGTCATCTCTGTCCCTGGCGACAAGAAGGATGCCCTTATCTGCGCCGACAAGATCTACCAGGAAGCAGCAGCCGCAACAGATAGCAGATCACTTGCCGTTGAAGCTCCCGGGGGAAGAAGAAGACCAAGTCCGGCAAGAGCTCTGATGCCCACTCCGGCAAGCGCACCTCTTCGGAGTGTTGTGCTACCGTCGAGGACGCACCATCGAGCTCCACCGGCAAGTGTAAGAAGACAATCGTAGCTCCACCAGAGACCAAGAAGGTGTCCGCCAAGGAGGACGGCACTGGTGGTACCTTCACCATCAGTGCCACTCTCAACCCCAAATAGGAAAGCGCGGTCGTTGCTTTCCTGCGGGCGAACGTCGACGTGTTTGCCTGGCAACCGTCTGACATCCCCGGTGTTCCCAGGAAAGTAATCAAGCACCATCTTGCCATCTGCCCTCATGCGTGGCCCGTCAAGCAGAAAGTCAGGAAACAGGCAGTAGAGCGCCAAGAATTCATTGCAGAAGAGATCAAGAAATTGGAAGCAACAGGCCTTGTCAGAGGAGTGCTCCATCCTACATGGTTGGCCAATCCTGTAGTCGTGCGCAAGGCAAACGGGAAATGGAGGCTTTGTATCGACTTTACCGATGTTAATAAAGCTTGTCCCAAAGACCCATTTCCTTTGCCGCGCATCGACCAGATTTTTGACTCCACGGCCGGATGTGACTTGCTTTCATTTCTTGATGCATACTCAGGATACCATCAGATCTTCATGGCAGAAGAGGATGAGGAGAAGACCGCATTCATCACCCCGTGTGGCACATACTGTTTCGTACGGATGCCCTTCGGTTTAAAGAATGCTGGTTCAACATTCGCAAGAGTAGTCCATCACGCTTTTGAGCCACAGATGCACAGAAATGTGGAAGCCTACATGGATGACATAGTGGTCAAGAGCAAGGACAAAGCAACTCTGATCCAAGATTTAGATGAAACCTTTGCAAATCTGCGCAAGATCAACCTCAAGCTTAACCCCGAGAAGTGTGTGTTTGGGGTCCCCTCCGGCAAGCTTCTCGGGTTCTTCGTGTCTCAGCGGGGGATTGAAGCCAACCCCGACAAGATCAAGGCCATTGAGCAAATTGAAGCACCAAAGCGCGTCAAGGATGTACGAAGGCTTGCCGGTTGTGTAGCTGCTCTCAGCAGGTTCATCTATAGGTCTGCTGAGCGCGCCCTGCCATTTTTCAAAATTTTGAAAAAGGCAGGTCCAATGAAATGGACTCCGAAAGCGGAGGCTGCACTGTAGGACTTGAAGAGATACCTGTCCTCCACTCCAACACTTGTCGCACCTAAGCCACAAGAGAAGTTGCTGCTATATATAGCGGCAACCAATCAAGTGGTTAGTGCTGCGTTAGTAGCGGAGAGGGAGGCGGATGATGAGCCAGCAACCACGGCAGATGCATCTAGCGACAAGCAGAGGACTTCACCGGCAAGCTCTAGTCCCGACAAGGATGGATCTGCGCAGGAGCATGAGAAGCTGCAGAAGAGAATGGTGCAGCGCCCAGTTTACTTTGTCAGTTCCCTTCTGCAGGGGGCTCGGTCAAGGTACTCTGGTGTGCAGAAATTGCTTTTCGGCCTTCTCATGGCCTCGAGAAAGCTGCGCCATTACTTCCAAGCACATGAGATCATAGTTGTCACTCGCTTTCCGTTGAAGAGGATACTGCAGAATCCAGAAGCAACAGGCAGGATTGTCGAGTTGCACTGGAACTGTCAAGCTTTGGCCTCAAGTTTGAAAGCACTTCAACTATCCAAAGCAGAGCATTGGCAGAGTTCATAGCAGAGTGGACGCCAACGCCAGATGAAAAAATTCTAGAGACGAGCATCCCCGTCAAGGAAGCGAGCAAAGAGTGGCTGATGTACTTTGATGGTGCCTTCTCGCTGCAAGGCGCCGGTGCGGGCGTGCTACTAGTCGCACCCACCGGAGAGCACCTCAAGTACGTAGTCCAGATGCACTTTCCCAAGGAGCAAGCAACGAACAATACTGCAGAGTATGAAGGATTGCTTGCCGGTCTCAGGATCGCAGCAGACCTTGGGATCAAGAAGCTCATTGTCAGGAGTGACTCACAGCTTGTCGTCCGCCAAGTGAACAAGAATTATCAGAGTCCGTTGATGGAAGCTTAAGTTGATGAAGTGAGGAAGCTAGAAGAGCACTTTGACGGTCTACAAATGGAGCATGTTCCGAGAGCTCAGAATGACATCGCTGATGGCCTGTCAAAGTGCGCTGCACTTAAGTTACCTGTGGAACCAGGGATCTTTGTGCTCAAGCTGACTCAACCATCCGTAACGCCATCAACTAGATAGAGCAAGAAGAGGAAGTTGATTTCTGGTGACTACTTTCAGACAGGGACCCACAAGGAACATGGTCAATTTAACTAGTCAAAATCTACGCAGATTATTTGGCCGGCCAACAGAGTGCAATCCGATGCTGAACCGTGATCAAGTGACTGTATAATCATCGCAAAACATATATAGTGACCGTAATCAGCTTATTCTGAAGTTCGGTGACCATATTACGCTTTTCTCTCTATAGGCCCAACAAAACTACATCTCTACACGTTCTCGCATGTTACATATAACAACTATGCAATACAACACTACTACTCCACTCTAACACAATAAATCATATGTGTTTTTAGTTTTACTAGATATCATATTGTTACTTAATTATTCAGTTTGCATACATAAATATTGCCTTTGAAATGTATGGCCAGTATCATCTTCCGTGCTGGAAAAATCCCGCCCTTTCCTGTTTAATCGGGTTTGTATCGATCGATCATGCCAAACAACAAAACTATAGTACTATGCAGTACAAGTGACAGTTCACTGGGCTGCCGTGTCGTGTACTCCTCCATCGTCCGAGTGGAGTGCTCGCTTTCATAAATCTTCTAGTCCCTTTCGTCGACATGTGGAACGTCAAGCAACTAGGTCCACGTGCCATACCGAAATACAGTGCAGAGCAGCCGGGGTGAAGCACCCTGATGACCCACAAGTGTAGGGGATCTATCGTAGTCCTTTCGATAAGTAAGAGTGTCGAACCCAATGAGGAGCAGAAGGAAATTACAAGCAGTTTTCAGTAAGGTATTCTCTGCAAGTACTGAAATTATCGGTAACAGATAGTTTTGTGATAAGGTAATTTGTAACGGGTAACAAGTAACAAAAGTAAATAAGGTGCATCAAGGTGGCCCAATCCTTTTTGTAGCAAAAGGACAAGACTGGACAAATTCTTATATGAAGGAAAATGCTCCCGAGGACACATGGGAATTATCGTCAAGCTAGTTTTCATCACTGTCGGTGTCAAAACCGGCGGATCTCGGGTAGGGGGTCCCGAACTGTGCGTCTAGGCGGATGGTAACAGGAGACAAGGGACACGATGTTTTTACCCAGGTTCGGGCCCTCTCGATGGAGATAAAACCCTACTCCTGCTTGATTAATATTGATGATATGGGTAGTACAAGAGTAGATCTACCACGAGATCAAAGAGGCTAAACCCTAGAAGCTAGCCTATTGTGTGATTGTTGTTCGTCCTACGGACTAAACCCTCCAGTTTATATAGACACCGGAGAGGGCTAGGGTTACACAGAGTCGGTTACAATGGGAGGAGATCTATACATCCGTATCGCAAAGCTTTCCTTCCATGCCAAGGAAAGTCCCATCCGGACACAGGACGAAGTCTTCAATCTTGTATCTTCATACTCCAAGAGTTTGGCCAAAGGTTATAGTCCAGCTATCCGGACACCCCCTAATCCGGGACTCCCTTAGTAGCCCCCGAACCAGGCTTCAATGACGATGAGTCCGGCGCGCAGATTTGTCTTTAGCATTGCAAGGCGGGTTCTTCTCCAAATTCCATATACCTGTTGAATAGTGTCCGGCTTCTGGTGAATGTTGTGCTCCTTGGCTTCTTCGCCCAATAATGGCCATCTTCCAAGTGTCAAACGAATGCGAAAAGCCAGGGTGTTTTTTCATTTACCCCCCTAGCTACGCAAATGAGCCGCCTATAAAAGAGACGGGGATTTAGATCCGAATCACACCATCTTCCTTCCGCGAGCATTCATCGGAGCGCATTCGACAGAGATCCATTCCATCATGGCAAGTCGACGCAGCTCCTCCTCTCACCCCCCAGCCCTCAGCCTGGAGATTGGGAGAGATACTCCGTCCCGCACAGCGAGCTAGTGGCGCTCCAAGCCAAGGGGTTTCTCCCCCCAGCCTACAGGGTCCCGGTTTGAGCCGGGCTTGCCACCTATAATGGTGGAGAGCAAGCGGAGAATGTCCCCAATCCCTCCAAAGGAGAGCGGGTATGCCTTGTCCCTTATTTGATAAGAGGGCTCGGATTTCCAATTCATCCATTTCTCCGGGGGCTCCTGGAGTTCTACGGCCTCCAGTTGCACAACATTACGCCTTCCTCCATATTGCATATTGCGGGCTTCGTAGCCCTTTGCGAGCTGTTTTTGGGCAACGAGGCTCCTTTCGCGCTGTGGAAGAAGCTGTTCTGGCTTGTGCCCCGTTCTCAGGAGGGGTCGATATATCAAGTGGGCGGAGCCGAACTATGGCGCATCGCTGGGACCGGATATCTATCCGGAACCCCAAAGAAGGCGTCCGAAGACTGTCCTTCAGAATGGTTTTATATAGAAGATGTCCCCCTGCCGGACCCTGTTCGGATCGACCTCCCTGAGTTCGATAATGCTCCTTTGAAGAAGTGCCTAAGCTGGCGTCCACGGAGCCCTCAGAAGGAAAATGAAAAGGACGTCCTTTACTTGATCGAGGTCATGGCCACATGCATTATGCGGGGGGTGTAGCCACTTCAGTATAGAGGCCGCCCCATGTGGGATTTCAACGGGGAGGACGACGCCACACGGTGTGGCCGTAAGGGGCCGAAATCGGCTGCCGCTCTAATAAAGATCTTGTCCACTTTGTACAAGGGAGAAGAGGAGGAACTCCTCCGCGTCAACCCACGGGGCGGATTTTCTATGTACAATCCTCCAAGCTGGGTAAGCGGACACTTTCACTCGCCCATCCGTTTCGTATTCCCATAGTCAACCCAAGGACCCAGAACGGTCCTTCGACCCGGACTCCCAAGAGGACCCGGACTTATCTGTGGAGCTGATCGATGGGGTGTTTCATCAATTGAGCAAGCACAACACCTTAATGGCTATTACGGACGATTATCCCAGACTACTTCCAGCCTCACAAGTAACCGAGACCGAAGTCCCAGTACTTTTAAGATGATCCACCTGTGCTTATTTTTGATAGTCGTATACCAATGGCGTTTTTGCAGGGGAAGTCCTTGAGGCGGAGGGCCGAGCCTGCGGTGGCTAGCCAACAAGGGGCATCAAGGCCCAGCAGGCTGAAAAGAAGTGCGGTCCGGATTGAGACGCCGGCGCAACGGTATGGCGTGCCATTTTATTCCCAGGTTTTATTCCCTCAAGGTATACTAACGCTCGTGCTCTCTTTAAGAAAAAGAGTGCTCGCAAGACTATATCCGGAGAGGTTGCCAATCGCGCCTCCACTGGCCAGGCTCCAAGGCCGGGTCCGGAAGCGGAAGCAAACACGACGCGTGCACTGGGCGCTCCTCCGACAGAGGATGCGGACGGGCTGTCTGCCACCAATTCCGAGGTGGAGAGTGCCATGAACCACATGCGTTGCCGGACAGTTCTTCGTGACGCTTGTTTCTCCCAAGAGGCATTGGATGCCTTCAATACGGGAGATGCGTAGCTCCGTGCCGCTCAAAATGGTCTAGCCAGAGCCACAGAGCAGTATGTAAAAGACATACAGGTGAGAAATTTGATGGTTATATATGTCAGTAGCCCCCGAGACTTGAAGCAGTTAGAATAACTGATTTAAGGATCATTTGTTATGCAAGATTTTATAGAAAAGAATACCCAACTGTCCCAGGAGCTGGAAGAGTGCAAAGCCCAACTAGAGGCCGCACTAGCTGCGGCAGGGGATGCCAAGGAGACCCCCTCTAGTAATAATATATGCTTCGAAAGATAAGTATCTTGTGAAGTGCGACATGTGTGGGAATCTGACAATAACATTGCGGATGGCGCCGGAGTGGATCCGGACAAGCAACAACTCTTGCGCCGGTTAAAGGCCGGCGAGAGCGTGCTTACGAGGGTGAGGCAAGAGAAGAATAATCTCGAAGATGCCAACACCCAGATGGGCGAGGAACTAAAGGATGTTCGTGCTCAGCTGTCGGACTCCGTGAAGGAGAATCGGCGGCTCCGACGCGGCATCTTTAGTAAGTGCTTGAACGAACTTCAAAAAAGAGTTCGGCGAGGAAGTCGATTGACAGAGTTATGTCTGTAGGTATGCTGACAGGTCAGCCTCCAGAGGAAATGCCCGGTTCTACCGGTGACCTTCTTCCCGAGCTCTCACAACTTCACGAACGAGTTCGGCAGGTAATGCAAGGCTTCGCCCAGGCCTTGTGGCCATCTGTCTCCATGCTCGAAGGCCTTGGAGAGCTTGCAGAGAAGCTGAAGGGAGCGCAGCGGTGCTTCCGATTATGGAAGATATCGGCCTGCCGTCAAGGCGCTAGGGAGGCCTAGGCCATGGTGAAGACGCGGTACATGAAGGCTGACCCAAACAACATGGCCGAGGTCGGACCTGTGGGGCCCGATGGGAAGGAGATCCCTGTGGGTTTAGTGTACGGCCAGGTAGAGTTGGCCGCCAAATATTCCCAACAGGACTTTAACTAGACAGCCTGTTGGATGGTATTGAAGAGGAATATACCCACTCAAATTGACTATGTAATTGAAGATGACATGTAAAATGCCTTCTAGCCGGATTGTAGATCATTTTTCATGGCGGACCTTTTCGCTTCAACCTCGGGACCTGATAGTCTGGAGTGTGTCCGAATACCCTCTCGGTTATGTAAGAACCGGGTCACGCGTGGAGACCAGGCGTAGGGGTCATTAGTGCTTGAACAGACAAGTGCCCAACTAGTTATGTTATATTACATGGTTAGTAAGAAACATCTTCAAGGGAGAATAGTTCCGTTAGGGGTTCCTTTCCCTGGGAGGCATGCCCTAAAGTGCATGTCCGGACTGCGAAAAAAGCAGAAAAGCATCTGGGGGCGGATAAATAAATGAGTGAGAAATCATCTTTTAGTTCACCGACCGAATATTCCCTTAAGAACGCTAGCTTTCGGTTTCACCCAGTCTGAGGTACACATCCGGCTAACCCAGTAGTAACAATCGTAGAGCTGCTCCCTTTACCGCCTAGCTGAACAATCGGGAACGTAGGGGTAAGCACAGGAGCTAGGCAACCCAGCTTGGCCAAAACTTAAGTCATATCAATGCATATAATGGTGAATAAAAGGTACATGCGGAAGTGTGACACATGTGTTGGGCGTGAGGCCCGTATAAATAAGCTTCTGTTAAAGAAGCCCCCAGGTTTAATGAGCGCGGATAGCGTGTCAATTGTGTGCGAACAAGGCACGAACGAGCCCTTAAAGGCTGTAAGAAAAACGGAGGGAGAAGGAGAGAAATATAAGACAACTAATGTGTAAAAAATGGACAGAGGAAGGAGACAAACACAGAGTCCGGCACTAGGCGTAGAATCTTCGGAGACGGGCTGCGTTCCATGGGTTCGGCTCGAGTCTGTTATCCGATGCATCTCGCAAACGGTACGCTCCACTAGTCAGGACTTGGTCAATAATGAAGGGACCTTCCCATTTGGGCTTGAGTTTGTCCTTTTTCTTGTCCGACATGCGTAGAACTAACTCGCCAACATTGTAAGTTTTGGCCCGTACTTCTCTGCTTTGATATCTTTGAGCCTACTGTTGATAGAATGCGGAACGGGCTTTTGTCACGCTCCTCCTCTAAGGCGTCCAAACTATCCTGCCGATCGAGTTTGGCTTCTCTTTCTTCGTACATGCGCACGTGAGGTGAGTCATGAATTATGTCGCAGGGCAGAACTGCCTCTGCGCCGTATACCATAAAGAATGGTGTGAATCCGGTGGTGCGATTCGGCGTGGTCCGCAGCCCCTAGAGTATGGAGTCGAGCTCCTCTACCCAGTGCGTGTTAGATTCCTTGGGGGACCACACTAATCTGGGTTTGATGCCGCTCATGATTAGACCATTTGCTCGCTTGACTTGACCGTTAGTTTGTGGGTGATAGACTGAAGCGTAGTCGAGCTTGATGCCCATGTTTTTGCACCAGAGTTTGACCTCGTCGGCCGTAAAGTTCGTGTCGTTATCAGTGATGATGCTGTGGGGCACGCCATAACGGTGTACGATCCCTGATATCAAGTCTATCACCGGTCCAGATTCGGCCGTCTTAACAGGCTTGGCCTCTATCCATTTGGTGAATTTACCCACCATGAACAGTAGGTATTTTTGCTTGTGGGTTCCTCCTTTAAGGGGTCCAACCATGTCAAGCCCCCAGATCGCGAAGGGCCAAGTGATGGGTATAGTTTGGAGGGTGGTGGGTGGCATATGGCTTTGGTTAGCAAATAGCTGGCAACCGACGCATCATTGGACTAAGTCCTGAGCATCTGCCCGGGCCGTCGGCCAATAAAATCCTGTATGGAAGGCCTTGCTTACAAGGGCCCGGGCTGCGGCGTGGTACCCGCCTAGTACGGCATGAATTTCAGCCAGAAGATTCCGCCCTTCCTCTTCGGAGATACACCTTTGAAGGACTCCGGTGGTGCTTTTACTATAAAGCTCTCCTTCGTGGACTTTATAGGCTTTAGATCGCCGCACTATGCAGCGTGCCTCGTTTTGGTCCTCGGGAAGTTCCTGCCTGGTTAGGTAGGCTAGGAATGGTTCTGTCCACGGGGCAATGACTGCCATTATTACATGGGCTGAGGATGTTACTTCGTTGGCAGAGCCTCCCGTTGTGTCAGAATGTTCGGTGTCGGGCGGTGCGGTTGGGTCCGGGCTGTTATTTCCGGATTCCCCTTCCCATAATACAGATGGCTTGAATAGCCTCTCCAAGAAAATGTTGGGGGGACTGCATCGCGCTTTGCGCTGATGCGTGCCAAGACGTCTACCGCCTGATTGTTTTCCCGGGCTATATGGTGAAATTCAAGCCCCTCGAACCGAGATGACATTTTTAGGACGGCGTTGCGATAAGCTGCCATTTTCGGATCCTTGGCATCAAAATCTCCATTTATTTGGGATATCGCGAGGTTCGAATCCCCACACACCTCTAGGCATTGGATGCCCATGGAGACTACCATCCGGAGACCATGTAGAAGGGCCTCGTATTCGGCTGCGTTGTTGGAGTCCGTATACATTATCTGGAGTACGTATTGGACTGTATCTCCTATTTGGTACGTCAGAACGATGCCAGCCCCCAGACCAACTAACATTTTGGAGCCGTCGAAGTGCATGATCCAGTTGGAATATGTGCCGTACACTTTAGGGAGTTAGGCTTCAGTCCATTCGGCGACGAAGTCGGCTAAAACTTGCGACTTAATAGCTTGCCGTGGCTTATAGGTTATGTCGAACGGGGGGAGCTGAATGGCCCATTTGGCAATCCGGCCCGTCGCGTCGCGGTTGTTTATAATATCATTAAGAGGTACTTCGGAGGCTACTGTTATCGAACACTCTTGAAAGTAGTGTCGCAGCTTCTGGGATGCCATAAACACTGTGTACGCTATCTTTTGATAATGCGGGTACCGTGACTTGCATGGAGTGAGGACAGTGGACACGTAGTAAACTGGTTTTTGAAGGGGGAATTTGTGTCCGTCCGTTTCTTGTTCGACGACGAGCACTGCGCTTACAACTTGATAAGTTACCGCAATGTATAATAGCATTGGTTCGCCGACGTTAGGCGCGGCCAGGACCGGGTTTGTTGCCAATATGGCTTTTATTTCTTTGAGTCCGGCCGTGGCGGCATCCGTCCACTCGAAGTGTTCGGTGCGCCGGAGGAGGCGATAAAGGGGTAATGCCTTTTCTCCCAAGCGAGAGATAAAGCAGCTTAGAGCCGCCATGCATCCAGTCAATTTTTGTATTTGTTTGAGGTCCTTTGGAATATCCAATTGTGACAGAGCTCGGATCTTGGCTGGGTTTGCTTCAATTCCTCTACCGGATACAATGAAGCCCAAGACCTTTCCGGCTGGTACGCCGAAAACGAATTTTTCCAGGTTAAGCTTGATGTCATATGCTCGGAGGTTATCGAATGTGAGCCTCAAGTCGTCTACTGGAGTTTCGACATGCTTGGTTTTGACGACCACGTGATCTACGTATGCTTCCACTGTTTTGCCGATCTGGTTTGCCAGACAGGTCTGAATCATGCGCTGACATGTTGCGCCGGCGTTTTTGACCCCGAAGGGCATTGTGTTGAAGCAGAATGGGTCGTATGGGGTGATAAATGCCGTTGCGGCTTGGTCTGTCTATGCCATCTTAATTTGATGGTAGCCGGAGTATGCGTCGAGGAAACACAATGAATCGTGTCCTGCGGTAGCATCGATAATTTGAACAATGCGGGGGAGGGGGAAGGGACGTCAGGCCTTGTTGAGTTCCTTGAAATCGACGCATAGGCGCCAGGATTTTTCCTTCTTTGGTACCATCACCAGGTTTGCTAGCCAGTCCGGATGTTTTATATCTCTGATGAATCCGGCCTCCAGTAGTTTGGCTAGCTCCTCTCCCATGGCTTGTCTCTTAGGTTCGGAGAAACGCCGAAGAGCCTGCTTGACAGGCTTGAATCCTTTTAGGATATTTAGGCCATGCTCGGCCAGCCTGCGTGGGATTCCTGGCATGTATGAAGGGTGCCAGGCAAAAATGTCCCAATTTTTGCGTAGGAATTCTCATAGTGCGGCGTCTACATCACGGTTTAATTGCTCCCAGATGGAGGCCGTTTTTGTAGGGTCCGTTGGATGGACTTGGAATTTGACTATTTCGTCTGCCGGTTTAAAGGAGGTGGACTTGGATCTTTTATCGAGTATCACGTCGTCCCTGTTCATCGTGGAGCACAGCACAGTCAGTTCTTCGGCCGCTAGGGCTTCGGATAGTGCCTCAAGGGCCAGTACGGCTGTCTTATTTTCGGCGCGGAGTGCTATGTCCGGGTCACTAGCAAGAGTGATGATTCCGTTGGGTCCAGGCATTTTGAGCTTCATGTACCCGTAATGGGGTATGGCTTGAAAAATTGTGAATTCCTCTCGCCCTAATAGAGCGTGGTATCCACTGCTGAACGGGGCCACTAGAAACGTGACCTCCTCAAACCTGTAATTATCCGGCATGCCGAACACCACATCCAGTGTGATTTTTTCTGTACAACACGCTTCCCGACTGGGGATTATTCCTGTAAAGGTTGTGCTGCTTCGCTCAATGTGGCTCCAGTGTATTTCCATTTTTCGAATGGTTTCCTCATAAATGAGGTTCAATCCGCTGCCACCGTCCATGAGTACCTTGGTAAGGCGAAAGCCGTCCACTATTGGACTGAGGACCAATGCGGCTGGTGCTCGGGCTGTTTCGAATTTAGGTTCATCACTGGCATTAAAGGTAATAGCCGTGTCACTCCATGGGTTTATTGTTGCTACTTGGTAGACTTCAGCAAGGCTATGGAGTGTTCGTTTCCACATATTATTTGATGTGAAAGTCTCGAAGACTGTTAATACCATACTGGTATCCCTGGGCTGGTGCTCTGTTAATTCTGGACTTAGAAGCTCCTCGCCACTTCTGGCCACCTGCCGGAGTATCCAACATGCTCTAAGGCTATGAGTTGGTGTGGCGCCCTCTGTACTATGAATTTTACAGGGTCCATTGAGCCATCCCTCCATTACGGTTCCATGCCCTATAGAGGGTTTTTGCTTTTTGGTGTTTAACCCAGGTGCCTGGCGATAATGCACCCTTTTATTTCGGACTGGGGTTGTATTCAGGGCCGGATTGTCCCAAAATTTTATTTCGGTTTTCCAGGTGCTTTCCATCGCACAGTACTTTCGTACTATGGATGCCAAGTCGGCGAAGCGTGTAATTTCACGGCCACTTATGGCGTTGCGGATTCCGTTGTCCGTGCAATTATTGCAGAAGAATGAAATTGCATCCTCCTCGCTGCAGTCCTCTATCCTGTTCATAACCAGGAGGAATCTGGCCCAGTAATGGTGTACTATTTCTGCGGGCTCTTGCTGAATTTGGGATAGATCCCTTATATTTGGGTGGGCGGGTGGAATTAAATCTGGAACCTCGCCCAATCTGAGACTCAGGGGCCAAGGAGTTTCCGAACTCGGAAGCTTGGGTTCTTGGATGTTGTCCAATGAATCTAGCCCGCTTCCTGACTTTAGGTTCAGGGATTGAGTGACGTCCTCCCCTCCGCGGGTATCCGGCTTGGAGGGATCGGGAATCTGGACATAACTAGTCCTTAAGATAGATGAAGGCTTGCCGCATTGTTCCTCCACCACTGCGACGTGGTGGGTGACCTGGGGAGAGTTAATCTCTCTCGGATCGGGTTTAGGCCCAATTTGATCGTAGTCTGTAGCGACTCCCAGGGCGGCGATGCGATCCAAGAGCTCGTTTAAAGAGGAGAGCTCCATCGGATCTAACTGCTCGGCGAGTTCCGAGTTTACATGGAGATTGCTTTCGATGACCCGAGAAGTCATCGTCGGCACGGCGGCCGAACCGGCGGTCATAAGAAAACCGCCTAGTCGGAGAGTTTGGCCGATAGCCAAAGCTCCTTTAGCAACAGTGCCGTCCTTAAAGACGGGATGAGGCATCCTTCCTGATGGCGACGGCACAGCGAAACTCTCAATGAAAGCACCAATGTCAGTGTCAAAACCGGCGGACCTTGGGTAGGGGGTCCCGAACTGTGCGTCTAGGCGGATGGTAACAGGAGACAAGGGACATGATGTTTTTACCCAGGTTCGGGCCCTCTCGATGGAGGTAAAACCCTACTCCTGCTTGATTAATATTGATGATATGGGTAGTACAAGAGTAGATCTACCACGAGATCAGAGAGGCTAAACCCTAGAAGCTGGCCTATGGTATGATTGTTGTTCGTCCTATGGACTAAACCCTCCGGTTTATATACACACCGGAGAGGGCTAGGGTTACACAGAGTCGGTTACAATGGGAGGAGATCTATACATCTGTATCGCCAAGCTTGCCTTCCACGCCAAGGAAAGTTCCATCCGGACACGGGACGAAGTCTTCAATCTTGTATCTTCATAGTCCAAGAGTTTGGCCAAAGGTTATAGTCCGGCTATCCGGACACCCCCTAATCCGGGATTCCCTCAATCACGCTCATATGATTCATGTTCGTTACTTTGATAATTTTGAATGTGGGTAGACCGGTGCTTGGGTGCTGCCCTTCCTTGGACAAGCATCCCACTTAGGATTAACTACTCTCGCAAGCACCCGCAAATACGAAAGAAGAATTAAGGTAAACCTAACCATAGCATGAAACATATGAACCCCTTACGAAGCAACACATAAACTAGGGTTTAAGCTTCTATCACTCCAGCAACCCATCATCTACTTATTACTTCCCAATGCCTTCCTCTAGGCCCACACAATGGTGAAGTGTCATGTAGTCAACGTTCACATAACACCACTAGAGGAAAGACAACATACATCTCATCGAAATATCGAACGAATACCAAATTCACATGACTACTTATAGCAAGACTTCTCCCATGTCCTCAGGAACAAATGTAACTACTCACAAATCATATTCATGTTCATAATCAGAGGGGTATTAATATGCATATAGGATCTGAACATATGATCTTCCACTGAATAAACCAACTAGCATCAACTACAATGAGTAATCAACACTACTAGCAACCCACAGGTACCAATCTGAGGTGTTGAGACAAAGATCGGATACAAGAGATGAACTAGGGTTTGAGAGGAGATGGTGCTGGTGAATATGTCGATGGAGATTGACCCCCTCCCGATGAGAGGATCGATGGTGCTGACGATGGTGACGATTTCCCCCTCCCAGAGGGATGTTTCCCCGACAGAACAGCTCCTCCAAAGCCCTAGATTGGTTTCGCCAAGGTTCCGCCTCGTGGCGGCGGTGTCTCGTCCCAAAAGCTTCGTTCTGATTTTTCCAGGGTAAAAGACTTCATATAGCAGAATATGGGCACCAGAGGCTTGCCAGGGGGCCCACGAGGTAGGGGGCGCGCCAAGGTGGATAGGGTGCCCCCCACCCTCGTGGATAGTGGGTGGCCCCCTCTGGTATTTTCCTCGCTCGTTATTTTTTATTAATTCCAAAAATAACTTCTATGGAGTTTCAGGACTTTCGTTGTTGTGCAGAATTGGTCTCTAATATTTGCTCCTTTTCCAGCCCAGAATTCCAGCTGCCGGCATTCTCCCTCTTTGTGTAAACCTTGTGAAATAAGAGAGAAAAGGCATAAGTATTGTAACATAACGTGTAATAACAACCCATAATGCAATAAATATCGATATAAAAGCATGATGCAAAATGGACGTATCAACTCCCCCAAGCTTAGACATCGCTTGTCCTCAAGCCGAAGCCGATAACGAAAAATATGTCCACATGTTTTAGAGGTGTCAATAAAACAAAGTACGGACATGAGGGCATCATGATCATTCTTATAACAGCTACATATATATATATTCGTATGATTTCTTATGCTCAAGTAATAATCTATCCACAATGTTAAGTATGAATCAGAAACTTCATTGAGGACTGACAAACTATGCTCTCGGTCATTGAAGCAATTGCAATTTATCATAACATCAGAAAGAGTCAATATAAGAGCTTTTCAACAAGTCCACATACTCAACTATCATTTAGTCTTTCACAATTGCTAACAGTTACACAATGCTTAATAGGTATAGAGTTTTAATTGGACACAGAGAAAGATAGGGGCTTATACTGTTGCCTCCCAACCTTTTACCTCAAGGGTAATGTCAACAATAATAGTTCATGCTAACTTACATCCAATTGGATATATATGTCAGGATCTTTCCAATACAAGGTGCTTGCCGAAGGATAAAATGTAAAAAGGAAAGGTGAAGATCACCATGACTCTTGCATAAAGTATAAGACAAAAATAAAGGTAGGCCCGTCGCAGAGGGAAGCAGAGGTTGTCATATGCTTTATGTTTGGATGCATGAAATCTTAATGCAAAAGAACGTCACTTTGTATTGCCACTTGTGATAGGGACCTTTATTATGCAGTCCGTCGCTTTTATTACTTCCATATCACAAGATCGTATAAAGCTTATTTTATCCACACTAATAAGTCATACATATTTAGGGAGCAATTTCTATTGCCTACAACAATGACAACTTACTTGAAAGATCTTACTCAATCCATATGTAGGTATGGTGGACTCTCATGGCAAAACTGGGTTTAAGGATATTTGGAAGCACAAGTAGTATCTCTACTTAGTGCATAGAATTTGGTTAGCATGAGGAGGAAAGGCAAGCTCAACATGTTGGATGATCCACAATATACTTTATTTCGGATATAAGAAAGCATAACCCATTACGTTGTCTTCCTTGTCCAACATCAACTCTTTAGCATGTCATATTTTAATGAGTGCCCACAATCATAAAAGATGTCAAAGATAGTATATTTATATGTGAGAACCTCTCTTTCTTTATTACTTCCTATTAATTGCAACGATGACAAAAACTATGTTTACCAACTCTCAACAACTTTTATTCATCACACTCTTAATATGTGAAGTCATTACTTTCCACAAGATCCATATGATCTCTTTATTTCTTTTTATTCTTTATTTTTCTTTTATTCCCTCAAGATCATAGCAAGATAGCTAAGCCCTTGACTCAATACTAATCTTTATTATATATATATAGCTCACGGACTCGATTACATAGAGGAATTATAAAGCAAAACTCAAAACTAGATCATTCTAAAACTTTTATTCTACTAGATCAAGATATTACCAAAAGGATCAAACTAAGAAAAACGATAAAGATAGGAGTGTGATGGTGATACGATACCGGGGCACATCCCCCAAGCTTGGCAGTTGCCAAGGGGAGTGCCCATACCCATGTGATTATGTCTCCTTCTTCGGAGTTGGTGATGTGATATTCTTGGCGATGATGCCCCTCAGGATACGACTCTCCACCTCGAGCTTATTGACTTGCCGCTTGAGGTCCATTATTTCCTTACAGAGCTTACCTATGACGGCCAAAGCTCCTTTCACCCATGGATGTTGCATAGCAGCTGGAGAACAAGTGACACTCCTTTTCATATTTTCATAAGAAAGAAATCTAACATTGGAAGGGATGACCGAGTTTGGAATAGCTGAGCTTTGTAGTTCCCCCATCGTGAATCCGTCTCGGAAGCGAGAAGTAACTTGTTGATCCTCCTCCATGGCATATATCCTTTGCAAATCGGCCTCCATCTCTTCCTCCGTTGATGGCCCAAAGTTGCCAGCATCGCTGTTTGCTCCTGGTCCCGGTGTCGGATGAGACACCCGACTCTCCCCTACTGACTCTTGAGAAGACATCTTGCTCTAATCTGCGAAGAAACAGCTCAAAACAAAAACAGAGGATTTCGTCATGGTACGGTGGTTAAAACCTTCGGGAGACTATATAATGAATTTTTACCGACCACAACAAGTATCGTGCAAGAAAACGAAGTCCGGACAGCACACAAGGTGCCCACGAGGCAGGGGGCGCGCCCAGGGGGTAGGGAGCGCCCTCCACCCTCATGGATGCCTCATGTCCTCTTCGGACTACTTATTTTCCTATTTTCTTAAATATTCCAAAACAGAAAAAATTGCTATTAGAACTTTTTGGAGTCGGTTTACTTACCGTACCACATACCTATTCCTTTTCGGAGTCTAAAATGTTCTGGAAAGTGTCCCTTATGTATTCCTCACGTGATATGGTTTCAATCACATGGGTTTCAACATTTATGGGATTACCTGAGATATAATGTTTGATTCATTGACCGTTCACCACCTTCGGATTTGTGCCTTTGAAGTTGTTGATTTTTATGGCACCAGAACGATAGACCTCCTTGCTAACGTAAGGACCTTCCCATCTAGAGAGGAGTTTTCCTGCAAAAATTCTTAAACGAGAGTTGAAAAGCAACACATAATCACCTACATTAAACTCATGCTTCTGTATCCTTTTGTCATGCCATCTTTTAACTTTTTCTTTAAACATTTTGGCATTCTCAAAGGCTTGAGCTCTCCATTCATCAAGTGAGCTAATGTCAAATAACCTCTTCTCACCGGCAAGTTTGAAATCATAATTGAGATTTTTAATGGACAAATACCACTACTAGGGAAAAGCCTATACACAGAAAGTTACTAGTAGCGAGGGTTAAAAACCCTCCCTACTGCTACTTACCAGTAGCGCAGGTTTTTAAACCTCGCTACTACTAAGTTGATAGCAGTAGCGCGGGGTTTTAACCCTCGCTACTACTAAGCGGTCTCTACCGTGCCCCCAGGGACATGCCATAGTAGTAGCGCGAGTTTTTAAAACCTCGCTACTACTAAGTTTGATAGCAGTAGCATTGGTTTTTGGCCCTCGCTACTACTAAGTGGTGCCATAGTAGTAGCGAGGGGGTAAAAAACCGCGCTACTACTAAAGGTCCCATTTTCAAACTCTAACCCCCTATGGATCGCCTTTTTAGTTTTAGAAAAATTAAAATAAAATGATGAAAATGTCAAAAAAAATAAAAGAAAATAAGTTTCCCATGTGATATGTGGTCTAGTTGTTGGGAAAAATTTGCAAATATGAATTTCGACTTTATTTGCAAAATCTCTTGAGAATTTGTAAAAATGGGCATAACTTTTGCATACTAACTCGGATGGAAAAATTTTTTATATGAAAAATCATCTACTCGAAAAGTTACATCCAAATTTAACCGGGGTAAAGTTGTTAAACATTTTCAAAATCCTCAAAAACCTAACCGAAAAAAAGTTACGGGGCTTTTAAGATTTAGAGTGGAAAAAATCAAAAAAAAATTCAAACTGTGTGGTCAAACTAATTATTCTAGAATATTAGTGTTACTAAATAATTGTTTTAGTTTTTTTGAATTTTGGTCAAATCTGGTCAAACTATGGCCAAACTGTGGTCAAACTGTGGTCAAACTGTGGTCAAACTAATTATTCAAGAAATATTAGTGTTACTGATTTTTTAGAACAATAGTTTCAAACTCAAATAGTGAAATGTGTGACTTCATGCTCAAGCTAAATTCCTGAGGTTAATAGGATTGACATCTTACTATTGTCAGGAAAACAACAAGTGTAGACTTGGAAACGAGGGAGAATAGAACCCGAAAGTTAAGCGTGCTCAGGCTGGAGTAGTGAGAGGATGCGTGACCGTCCGGGAAGTTATATGATTTGGAATGATGAGGGGTGATTAGAGATTAAATTGAGCAGCGATGAGGGGTGATTAGAGATTTGAGGTTAAAATAATTCAGAAATTTGAAAATTAGGGGAAAAATCGAAATATTTTTTCGAAAAAATTCAAAAAAAAAACGCGCTGGTAGTAGTAGCGCGGGTTTTTACCCACGCTACTACTAAAGGACGTAGTAGTAGCGCGGGTGGCACCCGCGCTACTGCTATACGTTAGCTGTAGCGCCTTATTAGTAGAGCCGGCCCCCGCGCTACTAATAGGCCCAAAACCTGCGCTGCTGCTAGGCTTTTCCCTAGTAGTGTACGCCTTATGTTCTAGTTCGAGAGGTAAGTGACATGCTTTTTCATAAACCATTTTATATGGAGACATACCCATAGGATTTTTATATGCAGTTCTATAAGCCCATAATGCATCATCAAGTTTCTTGGACCAATTCTTTCTAGATCTATTAACAGTCTTTTGCAAAATCAATTTAAGCTCTCTGTTACTCAGTTCTACTTGGCCACTAGACTGTGGGTGATATGGAGATGCAATTCTATGATTAACATCATACTTAGCAAGCATTTTACGAAAAGCACCATGAATAAAATGTGAACTACCATCAGCCATTAGGTATCTAGGGACTCCAAACCTCAGAAAAATAACTTCTTTAAGCATCTTAATAGAGGTGTTATGATCAGCACTACTAGTTGGAATAGCTTCTATCGACTTAGTAACGTAATCAACAACAACTAAAATATGTGTATACCCATTAGAGGAAGGAAACGGTCCCATATAATCAAAGCCCCAAACATCAATGGTTCAATAACAAGAGAATAATTCATAGGCATTTCTTGACGTCTACTAAAATTACCAATTCTTTGACATTCATCGCAAGACAAGACAAACTTACGGGCATCATTGAAGAGAGTAGGCCATTAAAAACCGGATTGCAATACCTTATGCGCAGTTCTATCTCCAGTGTGGTGTCCTCCATAAGCCTTGGAGTGACACTTGCGTAGGATCTGTTCCTGTTCATGCTCAGGTACACAACGTCTAATAAAACCATCTACTCCTTTATAAAGGTGTGGCTCATCCCAGAAGTAATGTCTTAAATCATATAAAAACTTTTTCTTTTGCTGGTATGTGAAACTAGGTGGTATAAATTTGGCAACACTGTAATTAGCATAATCAGCATACCATGGAGCAGTATGAGAAGCATTTATGACAACTAATTGTTCGTTAGGAAAGCTATCATCAATAGGTAGTGGGTCACCAAGAACATTCTCTAACCTAGACAAGTTGTCTGCAACAGGGTTCTCAGCTCCCTTTCTATCAATAATATGCAAATCAAATTCTTGTAGTAGGAGAACCAATCTAATAAGTCTAGGTTTAGCATCTTTTTTTCCATAAGATTTAATAGCAACATGATCAGTGTGAATAGTTACTTTAGAGTCAATGAAATAAGGTCTAAACTTATCACAAGCAAATACAACTGCTAAAAATTATTTTTCAATAGTAGCATAATTTCTCTAGGCACTGTCTAGAGTTTTACTAGCATATTGAATAACATTTGGTTTCTTATCAACTCTTTGTCCTAGAACAACACCTACGACATAATCACTAGCATCGCACATAATTTCAAAGGGTAAATTCCAATCAGGTGGCTGAAGAATAGGTGCAGAAATCAAAGCTTTCTTAAGTATTTGAAATGCTTCTACACAATCATCATCGAAGACAAAAGGAATATCTTTTTGTAAGAGATTAGTCAGAGGCCTCGAAATTTTAGAGAAGTCCTTAATAAACCTCCTATATAAACCGGCATGACCAAGGAAACTTCTTATACCTTTAATATCTTTAGGACACGACATCTTTTCAATAGCATCAACTTTAGCTTTATCAACTGCAATACCTCTTTCAGAAATTTTATGCCCCAAGACAATGCCTTCATTAACCATGAAGTGGCATTTTTCCCAATTCAAGACAAGATTAGTTTCTTCACATCTCTGCAAAACTCGATCAAGGTTGCTCAAGAAATCATCAAAAGAAGATCCATAAATGAAGAAATCATCCATGAAAACCTCAACAATCTTTTCACAAAAATCAGAGAATATAGCCATCATGCATCTTTGAAAGGTAGAAGGTGCATTACATAAACCAAAAGGCATACGTCTATAAGAAAAAGTACCGAAAGGGCAAGTAAAAGTGGTCTTTTCTTGATCCTCTTTTGACACAGGTATTTGAGAGAAACCAGAGTAACCATCTAGAAAGAAAAAATGTGTATGTTTGGATAATCTTTCTAGCATTTGATCAATAAAAGGCAAAGGGTAATGATCCTTTTTAGTAGTTTTATTTAATTTGCGGAAATCAATTACCATCCTATAACCTGTAACAATTCTTTGCGGGATCAATTCATCTTTATCATTAGGAACAACAGTAATACCTCCCTTCTTAGGGACACAATGGAAAAGACTTACCCACTGACTATGAGCAACGGGATAAATTATACCTGCCTCCAGGAGCTTTAGTATTTCTTTTCTTACCACTTCTTTCATCTTAGGATTTAATCGTCGTTGGTGATCAACAACTGGTTTAGCATCTTTCTACAATTTTATTTTGTGTTGGCATAGAGTGGGACTAATGCCCTTATGAACATCAAGAGTATATCCAATAGCAGCACAGTGCTTCTTCAGAGTTCTCAGTAATTTATCCTCTTCCTGCTCTGAAAGGTTAGCACTAATAATAACATGATATATCTTCTTTTCATCAAGATAAGCATATTTAAGAGTATGTGGTATTGGTTTAAGCTCAAACACGGGATCACCCTTGGGTGGTGGAGGATCCCCTAGAATTTCAACAGGAAAATTCTGTTTCAAAATAGGTCCCTGTTTAAAGAATACTTCATCTATCTCCCTTCTTTCATTCATAAACATATCATTTTCATGGTGCAGCAAATATTGTTCTAAAGGATCATTAGGAGGCACAGCAATAGAAGCAAGACCAATAATTTCATCTTTACTAGGCAATTGTTTATCATGGGGTTGTCTACGAAATTTAGCAAAATTAAAATCATGATACATATCCCCCAAACCAATAGTAACAACATCCTTTTGCAGTCTATCCTAGCATTAACAGTATTCAAGAAGGGTCTACCAAATATGATGGGACAAAAGCTATCTTGTGGGGAACCAAGAACAAGAAAATCAGCAGGATATTTAACTTTCCCACACAATACTTCAACATATCTAACAATCCCAACTGGTGAAATAGTATCTCTATTGGCAAGATTAATTGTAAAATCAATTTCTTCTATCTTAGCAGGTGCAATATCATGCATAATTTCTTTGTATAAGGAATGAGGTATCGCACTTGCAATAGCACCCATATCACATAAGCCATGATAACAATGATCTCCTAATTTAACAGAAATAACAGGCATGCCTACAACAGGTCTATGTTTATTCTTAGTATATCTGGTCTAGCAATTCTAGCAGCTTCATCACAGAAGTAAATAACATGCCCATCAATATTATCAGCCAAGAGATCTTTAACCATAGCAATACTAGGTTCAACTTTAATTTGCTCAGGTGGTGTATGTGTTCTAGTATTACTCTTACGAACCATAGTTGAATCTTTAGCATGATCCTTTATCCTAACAGGGAAGGGTGGTTTCTCAATATAGGTAGTAGGAACAATAGGATCATTATAAGTGCTAGTCTTTTCTTCAACTTTAATAGGTGCAACTACTTTTACTTCAATGGGAGGATTATATTTGAACCACTTCTCCTTAGGGAGGTTAACATGAGTAGCAAATGATTAAAAAAAAGAAGCTATTATCTCATTGTCAAATACATATTTAGTGCTAAATTCACGAAAAACTTCACTATCCATAAAACATTTAACACAATAAAACTTAGGTGTTATACCTGACTCCTTACCTTCGTCAAGATCCCAATCTTCCGAGTTGCGTTTAATTATTTCCAATAAATCCCATTTGAATTCAATAGTCTTCATCATGAAAGAGCCAACACAAGAAGCATCGAGCATGGAGCGATTGTTGAGATAAAGTCGAGCATAAAAAATTTGAATAATAATTTCTCTTGAGAGCTCTTGATTGGGGCATGAATATAACATTGACTTAAGCATCCCCCAAGCTTGAGTGATGCTTTCTCCTTCGCGAGGCCAAAAATTATATATATATAGTTACGATCACGATGAACAAGATGCATAGGATAAAACTTCTGATGAAATTCCAATTTCAATCGGTTGTAGTTCCATGATCCCATATCATCACATAGCTAAACCATGTCAATGCCTTTCCCTTCAAAGATAAGGGAAAAAAATTCTTCTTGATAACATCCTCAGGCATACCTGCAAGCTTAAATAATCCACAAACTTCACCCACATAGATTGGGAGCAAATCGGGATGCAATGTTCCATCTCCTGTAAAAGGATTAGCTAGCAGTTTCTATATCATACCCGAAGGAATTTCAAAGTAAATATTTTCAGTAGTTTCAGTAGGTTGAGGAGCAACTCTTTGCTCAACTGGTCGGGCGAAGATACCCCGAACAAGCCCCTCAAAGGATTACTTTCCATAGTAACAAGTGATAGTAAATTTCAGCACACTATATAAATTTTTCCTTACCAAATTCCACCTACCAAAAGCGCTTCACTCCCCGGCAACAGTGCTAGAAAAGAGTCTCGATGACCCACAAGTGTAGGGGATCTATCGTAGTGCTTTTGATAAGTAAGAGTGTCGAACCCAACAGGAGCATAAGGAAATGACAAGCGGTTTTCAATAAGGTATTCTATGCAAGCCCTGAAATTATCGGTAACAAATAGTTTTGTGATAAGGTAATTCGTAACGGGTAACAAGTAACAAAAGTAAATAAGATGCATCAAGGTGGACCAATCCTATTTGTAGCAAAGGACAAGCTTGAATAAATTCTTATATGAAGGAAAACGCTCCTGAGGACACATGGGAATTATCGTCAAGCTAGTTTTCATCACGCTCATATGATTCGCATTGGTTACTTTGATAATTTGGTATGTGGGTGGACCGGTGCTTGGGTCCCTTACTTGGACAAGCATCCCACTTATGATTAACTACTCTCACAAGCATCCGCAACTACGAAAGAAGAATTAAAGTAAACCTAACCATAGCATGAAACATATGGATCCAAATCAACCCCTTATGAAGCAACGCATAAACTAGGGTTTAAGCTTCTGTCACTCTAGCAACCCATCATCTACTTATTACTTCACAATGCCTTCCTATAGGCCCAAACAATGGTGAAGTGTCATGTAGTAGACGTTCACATAACACCACTAGAGGAAAGACAACATACATCTCATCGAAATATCGAACGAATACCAAATTCACATGACAACTTATAGCAAGACTTCTCCCATGTCCTCAGGAACAAAAGTAACTACTCAAAAATCATATTCATGTTCATAATCAAAGGGGTATTAATATGCATATAGGATCTGAACATATGATCTTCCACTGAATAAACCAACTAGCATCAACTACAAGGAGTAATCAACACTACTAGCAACCCACAGGTACCAATCTAAGGTGTTGAGACAAAGATCGGATACAAGAGATGAGCTAGGGTTTGAGAGGAGATGGTGCTGGTGAATATGTTGATGGAGATTGAACCCCCTCCCGATGAGAGGATCGATCATGATGATGGTGGTGACGATTTCCCCCTCCCGAAGGGATGTTTCCCTGGCAGAACAGCTCCAACGGACCCCTAGATTGGTTCCGCCAAGGTTCTGCCTCGTGGCAGCGGTGTCTTGTCCCGAAAGCTTCCTTCTGATTTTTTTCCAGGGTAAAAGACTTCATATAACAGAAGATGGGCACCGGAGGCCTGCCAGGGGGCCCAGAAGGCGGGGGGCGCGCCCCCCACCCTGATGGACGGTGGTTGGTCCCCCTCTGGTATTTTCTTCGCTCAGTATTTTTTTATTAATTCCAAAAATAACTTCCATGGAGTTTCAGGACTTTTGGAGTTGTGCAGAATAGGTCTCTAATATTTGCTCCTTTTCCAGCCCAAAATTCCAGCTGCCGGCATTATCCTTCTTCGTGTAAACCTTGTAAAATAAGAGAGAAAAGGCCTAAGTATTGTGACATAACATGTGATAACAGCCCATAATGCAATAAATATCGATATAAAAGCATGATGCATAATGGACGTATCACACCCCAGTCATGGTGTCGGCGTAGTAATGAGCAATGAGTCGTCAAATCACAAAGCTGCACCTTTCTTGCAGTTTAGTTGGAGGGACGAAGTAATAATGCTAAATAAGAGGTTGGAGGGACTAAGCAACCATCATTTCACTCGTTGTTGAATCTGCTTCTCCCTCATCTTCTTCAAGTTAACCACGTGTTGCTTCTGTCGTTGTTCTGCCTCATGTGGGACGCAGATTGGCTTGGTAAAGCACTGACATGTGGAACCGCATGTTAGCAAACCGCCAGGACAACATCGTCTAAAAATAAGAAACCTCCCCTGCCATCCGCGCGGCAAAATCACCTCCTTTTTACTAATCTTGATTCTATAATTTTTTAGATCAATATAATTGAGATTTGTATAGATAGCACACAGGAGGAAAACCAAGTGGTACGGTTAAGGGAATCCACAATGTGTAGCCAAATGTGAAAATAGCTTTTGGCATAGTGGGAACCATTGTGGATGGTGCTGCCAAAGCCAAAAAGATGGAACCGAAGCTCCCTGATTGATTGATTGAAGGAATATAAAAATGCAACGTCTCTCCTCTTTCTCCTATGTTTGGACGCATGTACAATATAGAGCATAGAGTCTACTCCCCTGTCCCTTCTATCACAAATCACAAAGCAGTGAGGCGTCAAATCACAAAGCACGGACGAAGCAACCATCATTTCACTCTTCGCTGACAACGCTTCTCCATCGTCTTCTTCGAGAAACCACCTCACCGCACTAAGATAGACGGATGGCGCTATTGTGTACTCATAGTACTAGTACATTTATGCGTCATTTCATTCAATGGACTTCCTGGAGGCAAATAAGGCGGTTTTCTTGGCTTGCAGGCGGCGCTTGCGAATGACTTACCATGGTCTCCCTCAATGGTGTTCTCCGTCGAACGCACTTCGCCAAACCATAACGTTTGAGATATCATCGACATCGCCGTAATGGGGAAGGAAGTCAAATATAGTTACTACCTCCATTTTTTTGTACACAAGGCCAGTATTATCAAAATTACAATTTGCAAAAGGCCACTAACACTAATCGAGGAAAAATTGATGGGGTTTGCCTCGTACTAGCAACCAAGGACATTAATATACCCTTGCATGCATGTGGAAGTGAGAAGGTTGGTTTGCATCACACTGCATTAATCAAGTGATGAGGAGTGAGATGGTTAGCTCTTTGGGCGTAGGAGAAGAAAATATGCATTAATTGACACGTCGAACGAGGATTTGTATCGATCAATCCCGTGAAGGAAAACCCTGCCGTTCTTCTTTAACACAAGTAGTACTCCGACGTACGTACTTGTATCTTGTTTCGTTCTAGGGCTTGCATTCCCATACTTCGTCACACATTTTTGCCAAGCTTGCCTAAAGTTTTCAAAATGAAAAGGAGGTACACTTGCGCACGACTGTCGCGGTCGCACCGCACCCTCACACGGTGGCTCCTGCACGCTGCAAACCCAACCAAGGGGCCACAGCCTCACTGACATGTGTTGTCGCATGTGAACAAACCAAACTCAGCCATCCTACCGTTGACACATAATTTTTGTTCATAGAGTATGTTTATCCAACGCATGTTGGGGAGGATCCATACGGCCCGTGCGGTGGTCTGTTGGGGAAGAAGAAGAGGTGAGGAAGAAGGGTTAGGAGACATAGGATATTCATCCAACCGCCTGAAATGGTAGACTGACTCAAATGATGAAAGTCAGGTGACACAGCAAAAGATCCATAAAAACAACAACATAAAGAAAACTATCACTGGTCACGGAACGAGACGGCCTCATCGTCTTTGGCTGCTGCGCGAACCAGTCATAGCTACTCGTTCACGCGGGGCATGCGGGCGCTCTACATGGACGAGAGCACTGCTCGTTTCAAGTCGAGGACGTCCGGTTCCGCCTGCAGGAGCGCCTCGATGGCAGCGGCATTCGCGCGCTCCGCGTCGAGTCGAGCCTCCGCCGCCCGGTTCAAGTCCAGGACATCCGGTTCCGCCTGCAGGAGGTCCTCGATGACAGCGGCATCCGCATGCTCTGCATCGAGTTGAGACTCTGCCACCCGGTTCAAGTCCAGGACGTCCAGTTCCGCCTGCAGGAGGCCTCAATGGCAGCGGCATCTGCGCGCTCTGCCTCAAGTTGAGCCTTCGCCACCCGGTTCACACCCACGACATCCGGTTCCACCAGCAGGAGAGCCTCGATGGCAGCGGCATGCGCGCGCTCTGCATGGAGTTGATCCTATGCGTCCCAGTCATCATTTAGTATCGCCAGGTTGAACCACTGGTCCGCCTGCACCATGGGGGACTTGGACGCTGGCACAAAGTCGATACCCATCGGGGGCCTTCTGCGTTGCAACCTCCACCATGAACATTGGATCGGCTTCCTCCTCCTCGTAGCTTGGCTCCAGAGAACTTGAGGATTGACCCGCCGTAAAGTGAGCTTGGGAACGGAGGTCTGTGGCGTCGACCGCCGCCGCGATTTTTGCACGGCGCTCCGGCATCAGCATCTTGTAGTACGTGATCTTGCGGCACACCATGGCTTCCCGGCGAACTAGGGGACGCTTGATGCAGGCTAGGGATCGAAAGGTGGGGGAATGGGCTGGATATTAGGTGTAGTTTTGGGGTAGTGGCTGGCGTAGGCCAAGCAGCGAAGGTTCTAGTTTGAATAGTGGTTCCGGTAACGACAGGTCAATCGGTTTTGACTGTACATCGCTCTTGTCGCGTTCGCGTTGCACCCCGGCATGCTAGACCCTCCATGTCGCTCACCGAATGAAACACGCTTCATCTTGCGTTTTCGATCGCTTGTGGGACTGCAGTTGAGAGCAAACCGGCGTCCATCCCCCTCCCCCGCCCGCGTCATTTATACTATCACTCCTGCCGTTTTATGCGGAGTAAATAAAAACAGAGGGAGTATACTACGGATGAGGATCCCCTGACGCGGCCGAACCCATTGAGTAACTGACATGTGGGGCCTAGCAAGCATGGGGTCCGCTAGTAAGTTACCGAAAGGGAGGGTAAGACAGGGATACCTACGTCAGAGGATCCACTTACACTACTACTCCCTCCTTCCATTTACTATACATGGCCTAATGCGTTTTTCGAGGCTAACTTTGACCAAAAGTTAGAGTAATAATATATGACATGCAACTTACACAAGGCATACGGTCAAATTCGTATGTGAAAGGAGCTTCCAATGATATAATTTTCACATTATACATCTCATGTACTACTATTAATCTTGTCAATAGTCAAATGCGGTTTTGAAAAACGCATTAGAGCATGGTTAATAATATAGCCAGTCGATGGCTATAAGAAACTGCCATGTCATCTATATCCATCATCTATTATATGCACTCATACAGTAGTGTGGGCTATAATGTTGGCTATTTCCGGCAAAAAAATGTATAAAGTTGGCTATTGTATTAGTACTTTTTCCATCTCCTCTCTATCTCTTTCTTCATATTTATTGTATTTAACTAGGAATGCGTATATAGCTAGGCTCTTGCAGGAGAGCTCACTCCCCTTACTTTTACACATCTCTCTCCTCCACATAGGCCCTATATAAATGGAAGGATGGAGTACTACTATGAGCACTGCATACTCTAGTACAGATGTTGTCAGTACTCCACTAGTACTATTGGACAGAGAGCTTAAAAATTACTATTGGACTGGCTATACATGGCGAAATCCTCGTAGGAAGAGCATGCACAAGAACAAGCACATTCACATGGTTGAAAACAAATTGGAAACCATCTCGAGTACAAATCTAGGAGTACGTACGAATCTAACAATATTGATTGGGCGTTGTTGAATGTTGATACTTTTTTCTGTAAGTTTGATAAAAGTAGAGATACTTTGACTACACATAAAACTTATATGTAAACTAGAAAGAATTGGAGGGAGTATATTGTACGTTAAAAACGATACGAACATTGAATACCCTTTATATATGATTTGTGAATGCTATGATCACCGGTTCAAAATTTTGAATCCGCCTTAGGTATAGCACATGCCCCCACTCATTCTCTCTAGATTTCATCTTGGGGTTCGGAGATCGATTTAAAGAGTACTAGGCGGGTGGGTACAATACGTTTGTTTCACTTATGAATGTACAATATACTCTTCTGATCCACACAGAACCCCCCCCCCCGCCCCGGGGGGTCCTTTCTATCATAGAAACGGACCAAACCTTTATCTCCTTGCACGATACGCAATTGATCTCTCAACATCAATCGATCTCGTCAACATGTGTCGGGGCATGAACTAAATGGGATGTCAAAACTAAGACGTGAAGCGACACGTAGTGGAGGCAAATGAAACTTTAAATGAACTGTTTGTTTGTATGCATGTCGGACAAATTACAAGATTGGAAATACAAGCATGGTCTAGGCCCACATGCGAATGCTACTTGGCGGAATGTTCAAATGAGGCATGCGGGAGGATGGACTCGACCGGAGGGCGGCATGATCGATGGAGAAGAGGGTTGGAGAGGAATGAGAAATAAGCAAATGCCACATGATTATACTTGAATGACTCAAATAAACAATAAGTTGTCTCGCTTGGCCTACCTAGTGAAAGGCCTAATGCGCAATGTGGATCACTGACGCACGAATATGGCCGGGAAAACAGGGAAACCGACATGTGGGGCACACCTGTCGGGATGATGTAGCGTAGACTAGTCCAATGGAGGAGCTGACCCACGACCTCCTTGCCACCGGCAACCGTTCATGTGGGTCGTGGGGGCCAACAACGTGGCGCAGCTCTAGCACCGCCTCTGGACACGGCGATCGCGGTGAGCGACAAACTCATCATCGCTGGACACGGTCGGTTTCAGTGTGCCGAGGGTGGCGTTAGCGCTATGGCACGACCAGCAGTATGTTTGGTTTGTGCCCAAGGTTGCCCCATCAAAGCATTGGCTAGCCAAATTTGTGGTTGAGGTTTCGGTTGCCCATGATTTGGCCAACATTGGCAAGAAAAATGAACTAGAGTTGGCTAGAGTTCATTGGCATGCCAAAAAATGGAAACCATCCAAACAAAGACAAATCTTTGGGTCATGACCAAAATTTTGGTAAGGTGCACTTTGGCCACAATCCAAACACACCCCAACACTTGGCTCGTCGAGGATGCACGGGGCACCGCGACGCGTTCGCGGAGTGGTGTAGCACGGCCAACTGCATCCCCAGGAACTGAGACCATGCCGGGTCGTCTTGCTTTTTCAATGACATGCGGGGATCGCATGTGAGCAAAGGGCATCTCCAACATTGCCATGACCGCACCTGACTACCCTAGCACACCAAAAACCATCGTCCCTCGCGCCATCGCGCGGTGCGTTCCCAGCCGGCGCCAGCTGCCCGCATTCATGTCATCCATTCGTGTGCCACTGTTAAGAGGCTCGGTGCCCGAGGAACCAACTCCGGTGACTTAATGACGCAACCGGACGCTTGGCCTCACCGGAATGCGCTACTTAAAGTGGTAATGCCCAGCTAACCTCCACACCATAGCACATAATCCTCCTACATGGCACCACATCCGCCATGACCGCAAGCGCGAACACTCTACAGGAGAGCTTGTCTTCGGGGATGAAGCTCTAGGTCGCCGCCCTCGCTCAAGTCGCCTCTCGCGATGCAAGAGCGGCGTAGTCGGACATGAACGCGACCGCACAATCGGTGGCCACGCTGGCGCCCGATGACGGTAGCACTGTCAGCCACGCGTCCTACTTGCCGCCATCCAACATCCGGCACCGCTGAGGTCGGGGACTCCTCCGAGGATGAGTAGGGCATGGGAGGCGGCAGGGCATGCTGTGCCAACTGCCCGGTCCATATCCTGTGTTCTACTCTTCCTCGTCGGAGACCGCACCTTCACTTAACGGGTCTTGAACCCCGCCCCCGTACATAGAGATTGCAGGTGGAGGACGTCGGTCGTCGCCGTAGAATAGGTCTAGGGTCAGGTTTCTTTTATTTTTCTATCCTATAAAAGTTCGAAATGTAATGAAAATATGCCGTGTTTGCATTAATCTCGGCTGGTGTGAACTTTCACGATAATATAGTATATTGTAGGAGCACTAGCAAGATGCCCGTGCGTTGCATGAAACATCAAGATCTTGTGGGAGAAAAGGATGAACGAGGGCCCCTCCCTCCCCCAATCTACAATCAACAACTCACATGTTTCACATTACGTTGATTACGTAACTGGGATTATGTAGGTGTAGCATTACTCGTCCTAAAAAACCCAACAAAGCCAACCTCCTAGCATATCGCACGGGAAAAGACCCGGCCGCGCCGTTTTAGTCGGGATTACCGGATTACTAGTAGTAGTATCGATGGATCGCGCGAAGCACCAAGTTTTTTTTGGGGGGCGAAGCACCTAGTTGAAAAGGAAAAAAGGTGGTAAACTCACAGCACCCCTGTCGTGGTCACATTGCACCCCACACACGTCCGGTCCTGCACGCGGCTCACGCAAATGGAACGCGCTTCGGCTTGCCTCTTCACTGATGTCGGTGTCAAAACCGGCGGATCTCGGGTAGGGGGTCCCGAACTGTGTGTCTAAGGCTAATGGTAACAGGAGGCGGGGGACGCAATGTTTACCCAGGTTCGGGCCCTCTCTATGGAGGCAATACCCTACTTCCTGCTTGATTGATCTTGATGATATGAGTATTACAAGAGTTGATCTACCACGAGATCATAATGGCTAACCCTAGAAGCTAGCCTATGATTATCATTGTTCTTGTCCTACGGACTAAACCCTCCGGTTTATATAGACACCAGAGGGGGCTAGGGTTACACAAAGTCGGTTACAGAGAAGGGAATCTACCTATCAGAATCGCCAAGCTTGCCTTCCACGCCAAGGAGAGTCCCATCTGGACACGGGACGAAGTCTTCTATCTTGTATCTTCATAGCCCAACAGTGCGGACCATGTATATAGTCCGGCTGTCCGAGGACCGCCTTAATCCAGGACTCCCTCAGTAGCCCCCGAACCAGGCTTCAATGACGATGAGTCCAGCGCGCAGATTGTATTCGGCATCGGAAGGCGGGTTCCTTCTCCGAATACTTCTAGGTACCTGTTTTTAGAGAGTAGTGTCCGGCTCCCCATTTAATGTCACACTCATTGGCTTATGTACCTTCATAGTTTCAGCTTCCACGTGTCGAGCGAATGTGAGAGGTCGGGGCATTTTTACACTTGCCACCCTAACCATGTAAGTAAATTGTCTATTTAAAGAGACGGGGATCTTCATATCCAATCCATACCATCTCCCCCAAGTGAGGAATTATCGGAGCGTGCCCGCAGAAACCACCCCAACATGGCTAGCGCTCGCAGCTCCTCATCCCGCCCTCACAGCCCCAAACCGGGCGATTGGGAGAAGTGTTCGGTATCCCACGGTCGATTGGTGAAGTTGAAGACCCAGAGCTTTCTTCCTCCTACATATCTAGTCCCCGTTCGAGCCGGATTGGCTTCCTTTGACGGCGGGGAGCAAGCGGAGAAGTTTCCCAACCCCTCCAAGGGGGAGCGAGTATGCCTTGTCCCCTACTTACTAAGAGGTGTCGGATTTCCAATCCATCCGTTCCTCCGAGGGCTTCTGGAGTACTATTGCCTCCAGCTGCACAACTTCACACCTGCCTCCATCCTGCACATTGTTGGTTATGTCGCTCTTTGCGAGTTAATTCTGGGTTGTGAGGCCCATTTTGAGTTATGGAAGAAGCTGTTTTGCTCTGTCCCTCATAATCAAGAGGGATCAATATTCCAAGTGGGCGGAGCCGAGATATGGCGCATCGCCGGGACCGATACCTATCCGGCACGCCGAAGAAGACATCCGAAGAATGGCCTTCTGAGTGGTTTTATATTGAGGATGTCTCCTTTCCTGACCCAATCCGAATGGGTCTTCCTGAATTTTGAAGTGCTCCATTGAAGAAACGCCTCAGCTAGCGTCCCCGGAGCCTCAAGGAGGAAGATAGCATGGAGGTCCATTAGTTGATGAGCAAGATAAGGACACTTGCTAAATCCGGATTGTCAATAATCGAAGTTATGGTGATATCCATAATGCGAGGGGTTCAGCCACTCCAATATCGAGGGCGTCCCATGTGGCACTTCAATAGAGAAGACGATGCCACCCGCTGCGGTCGAAAGGGTCCAGATACCCCCATCGCTTTGGCAGAAATATTGTCCAGATTATATAAAGGGAGAAAGAGGAGTTTGTCCGCATTAAGTCAAGGGACGGATTTTCTATGTCCAACCCTCCCAGCTGGGTGAGTTTCCATCCCGCTACTCTACTCTATTCATTCCCTGAATCCTTTTTCGTAAATATTTAATCTGTCCATTTATAATAGGAATGGCGGAAAATCACCAGGGAGATCCACAACCCAGCACCACAGCCAGAGGACCACAATCGGGACCTTGACCGAGGATTCGAAGAGGATCCAGATATATTCGTGGAGCTCGGGGAAGGGGTGTTTTGCCAGACGAGTTGTGACGGCACAGAAATGGCCGTCATCGCTGACTATCCCGGAATCCTCCCTGCATCACATGTAAGTAAATAGGAGCCTTATCCTTCAAAAAGGATTTACTCTTTCCACCTTACCCACCGCACAATTTTATGCTCTAAAGGGAAGACGATCGGTGCGCCATGTCAAATCCGAGGCGCATCGCCAGAAAGGGGCGCCTATGCCGGGTAGGCCTTTAAAAAGAAAGGCAAACGGAAACATGACCGATCCGTCATCCAAGAGGTATGGCTTTAAACATGCTCCATGGTTGTCATCTTAAAGTATGACACTATCCTTTTTGTCTTATCAAGAAGAACATCCGTCGGACTATGTCTGGGGATCCTGCCGGTTAGGCCTCCACTAGCCGGATTCTCGACCCTGTCTCGAGGATGGAGGCTAACACGGAAGTGACACTGGACTGTCCTCATACAGAGGATTCAGATAGAATATTCATCACCAATTCTGAAGTGGAGAGTGCCATGAATCATCGGCGTCGGCGGGCCGCACTCCATGACCCTGGTTTTTCAGAAGAGGCTTTGAACGCCTTCAACTCGGGTGATGCGTACATTCGAGCTGCTCAAGATGGGCTTCCTTGGGCCACAGACCAGTATTTGAAAGATATACGAGTAAGTACATATTTGTAAAAATCTGATAATTATGTATATCAGTAGCCCCTGAGACTTGAAACAGTTGGCACAACTGATTTAAGGATCATTGTATGAATAGGTGCTCACAGAGAAGAACAACATGTTGTCTCAAGAGCTGGAAAAATGTTGAACCCAGCTAATGGCTGCAACTGCCGAACTAGAGGAATCCAAGAAGGCCTCAACTGGTAATGTGTCCCTCTATCGAGAAAAACATCACATGTACCAGTAATGTTAACACAGTTGCATATTTGATGACAGCATCGCCAGATAATCTGGAAGAAGTACCGGAAGCCACGCAGGTGGGCACACAAAAGCCCGAAAGGCAGTTCGCCGCAGGCTAGCGTGTACTTACACGGGTCATAGCGGAGAAAAACCAACTCCGGGACTCCAATACTCATCTGGGCGAAGAATTGAAAGATGTTCGGGCCCAGCTGGCTGACTCTGTGAAGGAAAATAAGAGGCTGCGAGGCAGCATATTTCGTACGTATCCAAACTTACCTCTCCATAATTTGGTGAGGGAAGGAACTGACAGAGTTATGTCTGTAGGTATGCTGACTGGCCGTCCTGAAGAGGAGATGCCCGGATCCTCTGGCGATCTACTACAAGAGCTGTCGCAACTACACGAGGAAGCTCGGCAGGCAATGCGGAGTGTCGCTAAGGCCATATGGCCATCCGCCTCCCTACCGGGAAGCATGGAGGAGCTTGTAGATCTTTTCAATGGAGCGCGGCGGCGTTTCCGATTGTGGAAGATATCGGCCTGTTGAGAAGGTGCGCGAGAAGCTTGGGCCATGGTGAAAACACGGTATACCAAGCTCGATCCGAATCATATGCCCTGTGTTGGACCTTTAGGGTCAGATGGGAAAGAAATCCCAGTTAGTCTGGTGTATGACCAGGTAAAATTAGTCGCGAAGTATTCTCAGCAGGATTGTAGGTTAGACAACCTGTTGGATGGCATAGAAGAAGAAGCTTTTAAGTCCAAGTGACTATGTACTTCAATGGAAAAGTTTGTCCCTAGCTGGATTGTAAAACATTTGTCATGGCGGACCTTTTCGCTTTGGCTGCCGGACCCGACAGTCCAGAGTGTTTCTGAATACCCGCTCGGTAATATAAACCGGGGTACGTGTGGAAACCAGGCGTAGGGGTCATATTTGCTTGAACAAACAAGTACCCAACTAGCTATGTTATATTACATTGTGATAGTAAGAAACATCTTCCAGAGAGAATAGTTTCGTTAAGGGTTCCTTTCCCTGGGTACGCATGCATTAACGTGCATGTCCGAAATGTGATCGAAATGTCGCAGTATATGTAACATCTGGGGGTTCATAGAGTAATAAGTAAAAAACATCTTTAGTCCACCGACCGAATATTTCCTTAAGAACGTTAGCTTTTGGCTTCACCCAGTCTGACGTACACATCCTAAGTACCCGGCAGTAACAATCGCAGAGGTGCAGCCTTTATGCCCTAGCCGAACTAACGGGAACGTAGGGCATAAGCACAGGAGCCAGGCAACCCAGCTTGGCCAAAACTTAAGTCATATCGATGCATATAATGGTGAAGAAAAGGTACATATGGATGAAGGACACATATGTGGTGAGCTTGGTGCTCGGAAAATATTTATAATAAGCTTCTGTATAAGAAGCCCCCAGGTATAATGTGTGCACATACTTGAAGATTAGTGTGTCGCAAGTGTGCGGTCTAGACACACGAAAGCTTTAAAGCTACAAAACAAAAAGTAAAAAGGAGAGCTAAAAAATAAATAGAAAGGAGAGAAGGGAAGGAGACGAATAAAGAGTTCGGCGCTAGGCAGAGAATCTTCGGAGTCTGGCCGCGTTCCATGGGTTAGGCTCGAGGCGATTATCTAATGCATCACGCAGGCGGTACGCTCCTCCGGTGAGAACCTTTTCAATGATGAAGGGACCCTCCCACTTGGGCTTGAGTTTGTCCTTTTTCTTCTCTGATAGACGTAGAACGAGTTCACCAATATTATAAGTCTTGGCCCGTACTTTTGTGCTTTGATACCTACGAGCCTGTTGTTGATAAAATGCGGAACGGGCTTTTGCAATGTCGCGCTCCTCTTCCAGGGCATCTAAATTGTCCTGCCGATCAAGCTCAGCTTCTCTGTCTTCGTACATGCGCACTCGAGGTGAGTCATGAATAATATCATAGTGCAACACAGCCTCTACACC
This sequence comes from Triticum aestivum, assembly GCF_018294505.1. Lineage (NCBI taxonomy): Eukaryota > Viridiplantae > Streptophyta > Magnoliopsida > Poales > Poaceae > Triticum > Triticum aestivum. Next base: position 117,224,753 of record NC_057798.1, read on the forward strand.
GTACACCATGAAGAAGGGTGCGTATCCGGTAGTATGATTCGGCATGGTCCACAGCCCCCAAAGTATGGAGTCGAGCTCCTCAACCCAGTGCGTGTCTGACTCTTTCAAAGACCGCACTAATCTGGACATAATGCTGCTCATAATAAGACCATTAGCTCGCTCGACCTGATCGTTTGTTTGAGGGTGATAGACAGAGGCGTAATCGAGCTTGATGCCCAGATTACCACACCAGGATTTAACCTCATTGTCTGTAAAATTGGAGCCGTTATCAGTGATGATGTTGTGAGGAACACCGTAACGATGCACCATACCAGATTTTAAGTCTATCACTGGTCCGGATTCGGCCGTTTTAACTGGTTTGGCCTCTATCCAATTAGTGAATTTATCCACCATGACCAACAAGTATTTTTTTTCTTATGGCTTCCTCCCTTAAGGGGTCCAACCTTATCAAGACCCCAGACAGCGAAAGGCCAAGTGATGGGGATCATTTGAAGAGCCGTGTGTGGCATATGGCTTTGGTTGGCGAAAAGCTGGCATCTGACGCAATGTTGGACAAGGTCCTGTCCGTCTGCTCGGGAAGTCGGCCAATAAAATCCTGTACAAAAGGCCTTGCTTACAAGGGCCCAAGCTGTGGCATGGTGACCGCCGAGATTGGCATGAATTTCAGCTAAGATATGCCTCCCTTCTTCCTCGGAAATACATCTTTGAAGTACTCCGGTAGCACTTTTCTTGTAGAGTTCTCCTTCATGGACCTTATAGGCTTTCGACCGCCGCACAATGCAGCGTGCCTCATTTTGATCCTCTGGGAGCTCTCGCCAATTAAGGTAGGCCAAGAAGGTTCGGTCCATGGGGCAATTACTGCCATAATAACATTGGTTGATGGTGTTATTTCGATGGCAGAGCCCCTGATGATGTCAGTGTGTTCGGAATCCTGGGTTGTGGTCAGATCCGGACTGGTATAGCCGCTCTCCCCTTGCCACACCACGGATGGCTTGAAGAGCCTTTCCAGAAAGATGTTAGGTGGGACGGGGTCGCGCTTAGCGCCAATGCGGGCAAGGACGTCTGCCGCTTGATTGTTTTCTCGAACCACATGATGAAACTCGAGCCCCTTGAACAGAGATGACATCTAGAGAATGGCATTACGATAAGCCGCCATTTTCGGATATTTGGTATCGAAGTCTCCATTTATTTGAAATATTGCGAGGTTTGAATCCCCACGCACTTCCAGGCGCTGAATGCCCATGGAGACGGCCATCCGAAGACCATGCAACAAAGCCTCGTATTCGGCTGCATTGTTGGAGTCTGTGTATAATATTTGGAGTATGTACTTGACTGTATCTCCAGTGGGGGATGTTAGGAGAACACCCGCTCCTAGTCCTGCCAGCATTTTGGATCTATCGAAGTGCATGATCCAATTGGAGTATGTGCCGTACTCTTTAGGGAGTTCGGCCTCTGTCCATTCGGTGACGAAGTCTGCCAACACTTGGGATTTAATGGCCTGGTGTGGTTTGTATGTTATGTCAAATGGGAGGAGCTCAATGGCCCACTTTGCAATCCGGCCCGTGGCATCGCGGTTGTTTATTATATCATTGAGTGGTACTTCGGAGGCTACCATAATCAAACACTCTTGAAAGTAGTGTCGTAGCTTCCGGGATGCCATGAAGACCGTCTATGCTATTTTTTGGTAATGAGGGTATGGAGATTTTCATGGTGTGAGGATGGTCGATACATAGTATACCGGCTTTTGAAGCGGGAATTTGTGTCCGTCCTCCTTTCATTCGACGACGAGAACCGCACTCGCGACTTAGTGCGTTCCTGATATGTATAATAACATGGGTTCGCCAATGCTCGGCGCGGCCAGGACAGGGTTTCTTTCTAAAAGAGCTTTTACTTCTTCCAGTCCGGCCGTCTCCGCGTCCATCCACTCGAAGTGTTCGGTTCGTCAGAGGAGGCGATATAGTGGCAATGCCTTTTCTCCCAATTTGGAGATAAAGCGGCTTAAATCTACCACGCATCCAGCTAGTATTTGGATTTGTTTGAGATCTGTTGGCGTAGCCAACTGTGACAAACCTCGGATTTTAGCTGGGTTTGCCTCTATTCCTCTATTGGAAACGATGAAGCGCAGAAGCTTTCCAGCGAGAACGCCGAAAACACATTTTTCTAGATTGAGCTTGATGTCATATGTTTGGAGGTTATCAAATGTGAGCCTTAGATCGTCTATTAAGGACTCGACGTGTCTGGTCTTGATGACCACGTCATGCACATGTGCTTCAACTGTTTAGCCGATTTGTTTCTCCAGGCATGTTTGAATCATGCGCTGCTAGGTGGTACCGGTGTTTTTAGCCCGAAAGCCATGGTTTTGAAGCAGAAAGGACCGTATGGGGTGATAAATGTCGTTGCGACTTGGTTGGACTCCTTCATCTTGATTTGATGGTATCCGGAGTATGCGTCGAGGAAACACAATGAGTCATGTCTTGTGGTGGCGTCGATAATTTGATCGATGCAGGGGAGGGGGAAGGGATCCTTAGGGCAAGCCTTGTTGATGTCTTTGAAATCAACGCATAGGCGCCAGGATTTATCCTTCTTTGGTACCATCACCAGGTTGGCTAGCCAGACCAGATGTTTCATTTCTCGGATGAATCCGGCTTCGAGTAAGTTGGCTAGCTCCTCCCCCATAGCTTGTCGTTTGGGTTCTGAAAAGCGTCGTAGTGTTTGCTTGACGGGCTTGTATCCCTTTAGTATGTTTAGGCTGTGTTCGGCCAGGCTGCGTGGGATCCCTGGCATATCAGAAGGGTGCCAGGCGAAGATGTTCCAATTTTCGCGTAGGAACGTCTGCAGTGCAGCGTTGATTGTGGGGTCCAGCTGTGCCCCGATGGATGTTGTCTTCATGGGATCCGTTGCATGGACTTGGAATTTGACTATTTCGTCTACTGGTTTAAAGGAGGTGGATTTCGGTCTCTTATCGAGTATCACGTCGTCCCTATCCATTGTGGAGCGTAACACCGTTAATTCTTCGGCCGCAAGGGCTTCATACAGTGCCTCGAGGGCCAAGGCGGCGGTTTTGTTTTCGGCGCAGAGTGCTATGTCCAGATCACTGGCGAGAGTGATGATTCTATTGGGCCCGGGCATCTTTAGCTTCATGTACCCATAATGTGGTATAGCCTAGAAGCTTGCAAATGCATCTCGCCATAACAAGGTATGATATCCACTATTGAAAGGGGCCACTTGAAAGGTTATCTCTTCGGACCGATAATTCTCCCACGTGCCGAATATCACATTGAGTGTGATTTTTCCCGCGCATCGCGCCTCCTGACTGGGAATAGTTCCTCGGAAGGTCGTGCTACTTTGCTCAATGCGGCTCCTGTCTATTTCCATTTTCTTGAGAGTTTCCTCATAAATGAGGTTTAGTCTGCTGCTGTCGTCCATGCGTACTTTGGTAAGCCGAAAGCCGTCCACAATTGGAATGAGGACTAATGCGGCTGGTGCCCGAACTGTTCTGAATTGTGGTTCGTCATTGGCATTTAAAGTTATGGCCGTGTCGTCCAGGGGTTTATTGCTGCAATTTGGCAGACTTCGGCGAGGCCGCGGAGTGCCCTTTTCTGCATGTTGCTTGAGGTGAAAGTCTCAAAGACTATCAACGCTGTAGGATTGTTGTTTTCCATTGGATGTTGCTCTGCGGTATTTTTTGTGAGGAGATCCTCGCCGCTCTTGGCCACCTGCCAAAGTATCCAACATGCTCTAAGGCTGTGGGTTGGTACAGGATCCGGTGTGGTGTCTATTTTGCATGGCCTATTGAGCCATCCCTCCAGAACGGTTCCGCGCCCCGTAGTGGGTTTCGATTTTTTTTCGTTACTGGATCGGGCGACCTATGAGGGTACATCCTTTTTGTTTGGACGAGGGGTTTTGTGGAAACCGATGGTTCCCAAGAGGCTGCCTGAGTTTTCCAGGCACTTTCCATCACGCAGTACTTTTGTACTATGATTGCCAAGTCAACAAAGTGTGATACGTGACGGCGTTTTATGGCGTTGAGGATTCCCTCGTCCATGCAATTCTCGCAAAATAATGAGATTGTGTCTTCATCGCAGCAGTCCTTGACCAAGTTCTTGACAAGGAGGAATCTGGCCCAAAAGTGATGGACTATCTCTAGGGACTACTGTCTGATGTGGGTAAGGTCGCTTGTATCTTGGTGGGTGGGTGGATTTAAATCTGAACCCTGGCCCAATCAATAATCCTGAGTTTGAGGAGTTTACGAGCTTAACAGTTCGGGTTCCGGGATATCATCCAATTTTTCCGGCCCACAGTCTGACTCTAGGTTCGGAGTACGGGGCATGTCTTCCCGCGGGCGGGTATCTGGCTCGGTGAACTCGGAAATCCGAACATATTTCATACTCAATATAGGGGAAGAGTTATTGCATTGCTCCTCCACCACCGCTATCTGATGGGTGATTGGCGGAGATTCAATCTCTCTCTAATCGGGTTTAAGCCCAATCTGATCATAGTCCGTAGCGACTCCCAAGGCGGAGATGCAATCCAGGAGCTCGCTTAAGGACGATAACTCCGTCGGATCCATCTGCTCGGCGTATTCCGAGCTGACGTGAAGACGATTTTCGATGACTCGAGAAGTCATCGTTGGCCCGATGGCCCAACGGGCGGTCATGATGAAGCCGCCCAGCCGGAGGGTTTGGCCTAAGGCCAGGGCTCCCCCGGAGGTGATGTTGTCCTTGATAACAAGGAGAGCCATCAACCCTGTCTTCAATGTCATAGTGGAACTCTCAATGAAAGCACCAATGTCGGTGTCAAAATCGGCGGATCTCGGGTAGTGGGTCCTGAACTGTGCGTCTAAGGCTAATGGTAACAGGAGGCAGGGGACACGATGTTTACCCAGGGTCGGGCCCTCTCTATGGAGGTAATACCCTACTTCCTACTTGATTGATCTTCATGATATGAGTATTACAAGAGTTGATCTACCACGAGATCGTAATGGCTAACCCTAGAAGCTAGCCTATGATTATCATTGTTCTTGTCCTACGGACTAAACCCTCCGGTTTATATAGACACCGGAGGGGCTAGGGTTACACAACGTCGGTTACACAGAAGGGAATCTACATATCCGAATCGCCAAGCTTGCCTTCCATGCCAAGGAGGGTCCCATCCGGACACGGGACGAAGTCTTCTATCTTGTATGTTCATAGCCCAATAGTACGGACCATGTATATAGTCCGGCTATCCGTGGACCCCTTAATCCAGGACTCCTTCAACTGACACGCGTGACTGGACTTGGAGAAACCAACCATGCACCAAACTCCCAACGCCCACTGCGCAAAAATCCTCCCCCCCCCCTAGAAAAAATCCCCCCAAATCCTAAATTCAACCGCCCTTCGGCCAACTAGCCAATAATATTCCCCAAACCCCCTCCCCACTTCCCCCTCCACTCCATTCTTTCTACGAAAGCCGCCCTCCCCGCCGCACCGATACGTCGATGTCGCGGTTCATCAAGGGGACGCACAGTGATCCTCTCGCTCCCACAGTACGCTCTCGTAGACTGTCGTCATCTAGCCGCGCCGCCACCGTTGGCGACGTTCTTGTGGAGGCGCACGGCGGTCAACGCCACCACCGCTGGCGATGTTCGTGTGGAAACGCATGGCGGTCAGCTTCTCCCACAGTACGCGCATTCTAGAATGAGGCCCCGTGCATGTCGATGTAGCGCTGAATGTTAGCTGATAGGCGCTGATAATCTCACTGTTTGCCGAAGTAGTGTACAGTCAATATGCTCTTTTTAAGAAGCTTCCTTGCCCTGTTCTGCACTCAATTTGCTTAGCTGAGATGGCATTCCAAGGCTGATTAGTTGCTAAAATATCCTTCCATATATTTATTATGACATAGATTGCCATGGTCTAGTAGCCAATCTATTAGGTGAAAATAACTCTACACCGTTTTATACTCGATCTTTGTTGCTAAGATGGCCTTCGGTAGTTCATTGGATGTGTGCTCGGCCTCATTGACTGCTAAAACAGCCTGCCATAATTTAGCACTCAAATATGTTGGCTGAATTAGCTTTACATACATTTTGTTACTTAGATCTGCTCGTCCAAATATCTCGCCATAGCTTTAGACATCGACCTAGGTATTTTTTTCTGGACTTCATAAAAAAGCATATATGTTTTTCCTGTAATATCTAGTAGAAGAACTAATTTGTATGTCTAACAGATGGACAGGACTTGGATAACTTCTACTCGAAGTTCCTCTGCTGCATATGCCGAGGGGGATGAAAACTTCATGAACTTTTTCGGAGTTGAGTACGGTGGTCCAAAATCAGATGTGCTCTTCCCGTGTAGCAGTTGTATGAATTCAGTTATAAGACCCCAATCAACTAGCAAAATCATCTACATTTGTATGGGATGTCGGTCATATATACTATGTGGGTTCATAATCGTGAAGTTGTGAACGCCAATGTTATTGACTACGTGCAAGCAGCAAATCACCATCTTGATCTGCATGATGCTCAGGAGGAAGAGGAGGATGTGGTGGTGGTGGAGGAGCCAGTGAGTTTGACCAACATTGAAACAATGCTACGAAATGCTCGTGCATTTTGTGAACTTTCACCTGCAGAAGAGAAATGGTGGGCCCGCATGTTGGAACAATGCAATGTGGTTGTCACCCCAGGAAATAGTTGTCAGTATTCTTAGCTATGGTCACCATTCTTCAGGTGAAGACATCTAAGCGGATGACCAACAAATCATTCGATGCAATGTTGGCTGCTTTACGCAAATCTTTCCCAGATGCGTCTCAGCTGCCACACACCTACAGTAAAATGAAGAATTCCCTTCATGTAGTTGGAATTGGATACACTACTAGGGAAAACCCTAGCAGTAGCGCTGGTTTTGTGCTCACTAGTAGCGCGGGTAGGCGCGCTACTAATAAGGCGCTATAGCTATTGCTTAGCAGTAACGCGTGCCGGCGCGCGCTACTTCTAGGACAAATAGCTGTAGTGTTTGTTCATCCCCACGCTACTGCTAATGAAACTAGTGGCAGCACGTTTTCTGTCCATCGCTACTAGTATTCATTTTTTATTTTTTTTATTTTTAGTGTATTTATGCGGTTTTCTCTCCATCGTACAAATATTGGTACAATACCAGTTAGGAGGTTTACATCATTATGTCCAGTGTGTCAAATGAAGGTGGATTAGGTTCAAGTGGAGGCAATATGTGGTGCATGTCAAAAGTATACTACTAATCCAAACTTGATCTAGTTTGGACTAGTAGTACTTTCGATGTGCACAACATGTTGCCTCCACTTGAATCTAATCCGCCAGCACAAGCTATTTAATCAACATCATAGTAATTACCACCAAAATTATTTATTTAATCACCACTAACACTAGCTAATAATAATAATCATAGTCATTACCACCAACACTAGCTATTTTATCATCATACTAAATGTGTAGCACATCATCATCCTCAAACTCATTTCTAGCTAGCTAATCACTCATGCTGCTCTCTCTTAGGTAAAATAAAATAAAACATGTGTAGCTCTCCTTCTTGATCAAGTTGGAGCATGCAGATGAACCTGTCTCCTAATCATGGGATGCGCTTCTGTTTGCTGCCCCCTAGTACTTCTCTGCGCTCCCCCATCACATATTTGGTCCAGTCTTGCACTATTAAGCATCCGTCGCTAATATTGAATGCACTACAGTAATCTGTAGGATATCTTGGCCGTAAGCTAATAATACTCATGGTACCTTTAGTCTCGATCCCATAAGGCACAACATTCCTCGGGACTCCCTGTTGAAGAACATCGTATGGTAACATACTTAGCAATGAAGTTTAGCTTCAAAAATAATGTATGGAAAAGATGCACTGAGGACAAATATTAAAAATCTTACCATCCTTCCTAAATAGATGTGGCCGTAGTTCAGTACGAACAGTATTGGTCGCACGTTTTCAGTACTAATATTTCTAAATCCAGGAAGAAAATTTGTCTTGACAGTATCAAGCTCCGCAAGCCATGAAACATAATGACTAAGCTCCTCACAGTTGAGTTCAGCCCCGGCACAGTATACGGTCCTGTCTACCAAGCGCTGGACATGTTTGCTTGCACCGAAATAAGCTATCAATAGAAATTAATTGTCAACTATTTTTGAATAAACAATATCAAAGACATAAATATGGTTCAAAAACTCACATTTTGGTATAACTGGAGGCGTCTGCACATCGACCCAAATATCATCTTCCGGACGAATATCAAAGGTGATAACCATATCAGGCTCAAATGCATAAGTCTTGCATAGTGCTCGCCATGTTTTGCATCCAAAACAGGTGTAGTCGTCTGAATTGTATAATTTTGTGTGGAAAATATAACCATGCTCAGTCTTCAAGTAAAATTTCTTTACCTCCATAGTACGACTGCAACCTATCTTATCCAATACAAAAACTCTTGCTTGCTAGGGGATACGCTAGTAGAATAGTAAAAACAAATTATAAGTTGAAGCAAATGAAGCATATGTCATGCTTAATTACAAAAAAAGACTTGTCGTTGTGACTTATTGTATCCACTTCGAAGTTCTCGTCAAGCTTGATGCTGAAGCGCCTATCATCATCTAGGAAGATTCCGTCACACAGGCCGCGCTCGTCTTCGCGGTATTTGCAAATACCGAAATCCTTTTCGTCGTCAGACATTTGCTATGTTCACCGTTAAAACATTAATTGAAAATCGATCGAAAACAAGTACCAGGATACTCAACACACAAATCCGGGGCACTCGATATTTCCTACATATTCTGGCACAAGTCATGCATAATTCACAGAAAAATCCGGCATGACCTTTCCTAAAATACGACATATCGAGCGCCTGAAATTTGCCGGAACGGAAATGAATCAACACTCCAAGAAAACATAGGCCACTCGGAGGTGTAACCTGCAAACAAGACCGGCCACTTGGGCAAGCACATATCATATTTGAGCAACACAAGATATACATTTCAAAATATTTTATAGGACTCAAATTAGCATGCATTGAATAAGCAAAAGTAAATCATCTCATGCGTGTTTGTACATCGTCGAATATTATCACTAATAAAACCCGAATAGTGTCATACATATAACATCACTAATACAACTAAAACCCTAGCACACGACGGGTATCGGCGTGGGCGATGGACACCCACAGAGAAGGAACCATCACGGGATCATAGCTCCAATGAGATCCCTGGAGAACCTGCCAGGTATTGGAGAACCTGTGCTCCAACACAAACAAGTAGCGACGGACATGAGCGTCCTCCTCACTAACACGGTGACGCACCACCTCCGCGGGGTCCTCGAGCCTCTGGACCGTCATTGGCCCACGCGACCGCCACCAAAGAAGGTTCGGGTCAACGGCAGGCTGGCTCCTCACCAACCTGCGCCCCCCGGTAGGTAGCGCCTCCCAGTACCACCTCGGCGGAGCCCAGTCCCGGACATGGCCCATCTGGTCAAGCAGGTGCCGTCCTCCACCGACTTGACGACGAGGATGCGGGATAGGCATCGTCCACGTCGATGCGGGAAAAATTGCTTTAACTAAAAAAATAGCAACACGTTCTACTAACATGTTCTATTAATTCAATTAGTTCTTACTGAAAATAGACTTACTATAAATAAAAATAAACTAGTACCTAGCTAATTAGTACCTAGTTCTTACTAACTAATTAGTACCTAGGCACTACTGCTAAGGGTCCATACTAACTAACTAACTAACACTAAATTAACTAACTAACACTAAAAATAGCCTAGGGTTCATACTAACTAGCACTAAATATCTAGGGTTCATACTAAGCAAATTAACAAGAGGGATCGAAAGGGGAGAGTGCTTACAGAGGGCGGGGAGAGAGATGGGGTTGGGGGAGATGGCGGCGAGGCGGGGTTGGGGGAGACGGTGGCGAGTCGGGGTCGGGGGACACGGCGGCGAGGCGGATCGAGGGAGACGGCAGCGAGGCGGGGCCGGGGGAGATGGCGGCGAGGCGGTGTTTGGGGAGACGGCCGCGAGGCGGGTGTCAGGACCCCAACTCAATGGCACACCGATCTAGCATGTAACACCTCAAATCACTTTGCGGCCTCACGCACGGTATTCCCACGGGTGTCGCCTTACCAGCCTGGGACCGTTTGTGCCTTTTGGCACACGTATATGATAGTGTTGCTAGTATCCATATGATAAGGAGCCCGGGATGACATGGCTAGTCGTGAACCCAAAGTGGCACTAACCTATAGGGACAGGCATTCATGACCCAGCAACGAACGTGTCCGTCATCAGCGAGTGAATCCGGGATGTAGCAACTGGGCTAGCAGGACTCCGGTAAACCGGGCTTTAGCAGGCTAACAGGACTCCGGTAGACACCGTGTGACATTTCCCCGAAGGGACATACACAGGAACGAAGAAGGACACATGCCGGCCAGCCTAAGTGTTCCGGAGCAGTAGCAAGCTACCAGGGCTCAGTGGAAGCACTAGGAGACATTTCCCGGTAAGAGAGGCTACCAAGGATAAACAACTACATAGTCAGATCCCACACATACCAATCATTTCAATAACATACACACAATATGCTCGATATGTGCAAATACAACATGGCATCACAACATGACTCTACAACTTAAGTATTTATTCAATAGGCTTAGGCACGGCAACGGTGAGCGGCGGCGGCGGCGGCTCTCGGTGGAGAGAACAGAGGAAGGGGAGAGGTCTAGAGAGAGTGAGAGAGCGTCGAGGGGGCCGCGTGGCGTCTCTAGGGGGTCGACGAAGCGAGCAGGGAGGCAGGAGGAGGTGGAAGCAGGAGGTGGAGCTCGGGCGCGCGCACGTCGACACGCCTCTGCCTACTGGCAGAGGTTGAAGACGGTGGGGCTTCTGGTGGGCTGGGCTAGTTGGCTGGGCTGCCAAGTAAGTCCTTTTCTCTCCCTTTTAAATTTTGTTTTTCTATTTTTCTATAAGTTTGTGGCTTTATTAAAAATAGTTAGACACCTTCAAAAATCCTGAAAATAATCAGAGGCTCTGTTTAGATTAATTCCAACAGTCCACACTTATTTCCAGAATTATTTGAGCATTTAAAATATTTACTAGCATTTAAATGCCCAAATGCAAAGTACATATGATTTAATTCAGTGACCAAATATGTCATGGAAAAATGTGCAACACCTCTAGTTATGGTTCTAGCATTTTCCAGAAATGATGAACATTTTTGAAAGCCATTTGGATTCACTGAAAATATTTTTAGGTTGAACCTATTTGAATTCCATTTGGTACTAGGGTTTGGACATCCCCATTTCAAGTATCTTTCAAAGTTAAACATGATGCACACATGAAGTTAGCGTAGTGCAATGCCAGAAGCTAGGGATGTGACAGCAGTGTCGGGGGAGACGGCGGCAAGACGGCGGCGAGGCGGAGGCGACGAGGGGGAGAAGAGAGAGTAGTGAATTGGGGGAGGAAGAGGAGGGAATCAGGCCGCGCGGGGGGTTAGGTGAGAATAGATATAACAGTAGCGTGTGAGGGGAAAACGCGCTGCTGCTAAAATCGGTAGTAGTAGCACCGTTTCTAGAAGGGCGCTACTACTATACCTAGCACGTCAGGAACAGTGTGGCAATTATAGTAGTAGCGCGTTCAGTTCCTGCTGCGCTACTGCTAAGGGGGTAATAGTAGCGCGGTTTTGGTAGACGCGCTACTGCTAATTAGCAGTAGCGCCTCATTTTAACACGCGCTACTGGTAAGATGCTGTGCATAAGGTTTTCCCTAGTAGTGATATGATATGATCCATGTTTGTAAGAATAATTGTGTTCTATTTCGGAAGGATTATGCCAACTTCAGTGAATGCTCGAAATGCAAATCATCAACGTGGAAAGATGGTGATGCTGTGAAGAGGATTCCTCATAATGTTCTGAGACATTTTCCAATTATACCAAGATTGCAGAGGTTGTTTCATGGTGCTGAAAGAAGAGAGGATGTACTATGGCATTCTGGGAACCAGGAATACAGATATCAGAATGTAATGAGCCATCCATCTCATGGTAGTGAGTGGAAAAGCTTCAATCGTGAACATAAAAAGTTTGCTGCTGACCCAAGAAACATTAGACTTGGCTTAGCTTGAGATGGATTGAACCCATTTGGCCACTAGAGCGCCACATATAGCATGTGTCTAGTGCTTGCTATCCCTTACAACATGCCTCCAAATGTCTGCACCAAAGAATCAAACTTGTAACGCCCCGGATTCGATGTGCCAGGTGTCTTCCAGTTATTCGCCATTGTTGCCATGTCATTTGCTTGCGTGTTGCATTTTGTCATGTCATCATGTGCATTTCATTTTGCATATGTGTTCGTCTCATGCATCCAAGCCTTTTCCCCGTTGTCCGTTTTGCAATCCGGCGCTCCTATGCCCTCCGGCGTCCCCCTTTTGTCTTTCGTTGTGTGCGGGTGTTAAACATTCTCGGAATGGACCGAGTCTTGTCAAGCGGCCTTGGTATAGCACCGGTAGACCGCCTGTCAAGTTTCGTGCCATTTGGAGGTCGTTTGGTACTCCAACGGTTAACCGGGTAATCGCAAAACCCCCCCACTTCTATTTGCAGCCCAACACCCCTTCCAAAGTGGCCCAAAACCCATCTAACTCCCCTCCATGCTCTCGGTCGTTCGATCACGATCGCGTGGCCGAAAACCGCTCCTCATTTGGACACTCCTAGCTCCCTCTACCTATATATTTGTGCCCCTCCCGGATTTTTCGCGCAGTCGAAACCCTAGCCCCTTCTCCACCGCGCCGCCGGACATGTCCATCCGCGCTGGACATGTCCGCCGGACACGTCGTTTCTCCCAATCAGGGTGTGCCACATCACTCTCCTCGTCGCCGCAGCCAACCGGCGCCCTCCACGTCGCCAGCGCCGCGTCCCGCCTGCCTCCCGCACAGCCGTGGCCCGCCCAGGCCCGGGGCGAGCCCGCGGAGCCCATCGGGCCCGCCCGCACCCGCGCGCCCCTTCACCGTTCGCCACCGCGGCCCCGTGCCGCCGCCCGCCGCCGTCCGCCGCCCGGTCGCCGGATCCCGCCGCACCTGTCTCCGCCGCCGTGGCCGCCGCCTCCGCCGCCCGGAGTTTGCCTCCCGCACGGCCCCGTCTCCCCCAAGCGCCGCCGGCCCGCCTCCTCGCCGCGCCGCCCGGCTCTTGCGCCGCCGCCGCGGGCAACCGCGCCGCCCGCGCCTGCCGCCTTCGCCGCCCGAGGCGCCTCCTCCCCGCCCCGATGACCGGATCCGCTCCGCAGACGCCACCCCATGGCCTCCTCCGCCCTCGCTGGCCCCTGCCGGAGCCAGCCGCCGCCGTCCTGGTCAAAGGTCGAGCGGAGGAGCCGCTCGACCCGACCGTCCGCCCTACGTCGCCCGCGTGGGCCCCGTCCGGCCCATCCGTGTGAGCCCAGCCCCGCGGCCCAGCTCCCCCAAGCCGGCCTGCCTCTTCTTCCCTCCTGGGCCGAGCCCAGTGGTGAGCAACCCTCTTTTCCCCGCCCCGTGCGACATTTAGCTATATTGCCCTCATCCACTTTTTTCCCAAAAACTGCGAAGTCCCAGATATGTGTAATTTTCATGCCATGTTCATCATGCCGTATCTCTGCATTCGTAGCTCTGTTTCGTGCGTCTAATATGTCATATTGTTCGTCTCAACGAGTACATCATTTCATTCCATTGCATCATATTCATTTGAGCTCATCTTGATGCCTGAATCATCGTTGCAAGAGTGCTTCATAATGTTTTCTGCTGTCTGTTAACAGAACGAGCTCTTTTGTCATTTTTGCCATGATTGATGTGTGCATCCTATGAGGTTGATGTCTACATGTGTTTTGATCTATGCCATGCCATCTTTACAGGGGTGTATGCCATGTATTTTTGTGATCAATGTGGTGACTAGCACAAGCATGCAAACTAGGCATCGTGATGTTACTGATTTTAGACCTTGTTCTGCTGTTATTTTGATGCCATGTAAACTTGATGCTACAGAGAGATCCATGCATATTTTGAGATACTTCAGTAAGGGTGTTTCGAACATGTGGTTATTGTATATCCATTCATGCCCTTGGTTGAAATTATGGAGTAGTCTAGCATGTCATTTTCGTGCTCTACTTTTGCTTCAGAATGTTTCCTGGCAGATTGTTTACGTGTTATTCAATTTTGCCAAGGTTGCTATAGTTAATCCTTGCATGCTATGAACTTGTTCTTGCCTTGGTTTGTTTCATAAACATGTCTTCTTGATGATGCTATGCTTATATTGTCATGCAATGACTTGTGGTGAGTGAATCGAGCTTGTTAAGTAGGGTACATGTTGTTACTATTTTGCTAGGCTGAATCTGTTATTTCGTGATGCTATGTAAACATGTTGCTACTAATCATTCTATGCATAATATGGAGATGTTCACTAAATATCTTTTATTATACATGTCATGCTCTATCCATCCATGCCCCTGGTTGCAATTATAGCTTGTTGTAGCTTGTTCATATCTTGCTCCAAAGTTGCTTGATAATGTTGTTGTCAGCCTGTTAACATTAAGTTCAGTTGTTGCCATGTATTTTCCTAGTGTTCCATGCACCCTATGGACTTGATCTTGCCATGCTTAGCTTCACAAACATGCCTTCTTACTGTTGGTTGCCTTGCCATGCCATGTTTTGCTCTGTAGTGAGTTGCACAAGCTCATTAACATGCCTTCATAATTTTGTTCCTGCCATGTATGAATCTGTAATATAACTTGCTATGTTTACGTGGGTGCCATCATATTTTCTGGTCCTTTCTGGCTTATGGTCACTAAGGGACTTTTGATCTATGCTTTGAGTAGAATCATGCCATGCCTTTGTTTGCCATTATAAGTTCCTGTAACATGTTCTTTGATAGCTCTAAACATTGCATCGTGATGTTATTTTCTGCAAAGTCTGAAATTGTTATTACTTGCAATCTTAACATATGTGTTTGAGCATGTTCTAGTGATTTCTGGAGATAGCTCAGTGTTCATGTTTTTTTATGCTTTACCTGTACATCATGCCCATGTCTTTTGTTTTCATGTTGAGATGCTGTAGCTTATTGTTTTGATGCTTGCAATATGCCTAGTTGCTGTTTTGGACAGCTTGTCCTTTAAACTTGTTCCATGTGTGTGTGTTGAACCGTTGCTCCGTTTTGAGTGTGCTCCATATGAAACTTGCTTGATATTGTATGTAGTTTCATATTATCATGTTGCATCCATGTTTTGAGGTGTTTGCTTGATGTTTGGGTGCATTTTGCATCAATGCCATGTTTAACTTGTTTTGCTCATATCTTCTAGGTCGTAGCTCCGAACTAAATGAACTTTATATGTAACTTGACTAGAATCTCGTGTAGATCATCTTGGTGCATCTTAACTTGCTGCTTAACAACTTGAACATAAAGTTTATTCAGATCTGGACCAACTTCGAAATTTGCATATGAGGACTTACCGGAATTGTTATATGTTGTTCCCGGCCTCATTTAAACTTGCTTTGATGTGTTGCTCTTGTATGCATCATCTCTTGCCATGAGTAGCTTGATGGAGCCTTGTCATGCATCATGCTTGTTGTGCATCATGTCATGTTCATGTGTGGTGTGTTTACCATGTTGTGTGCTTCTTTTCGATAGTTCCTATTTCGTTGCGATCGTGAGGATTCGTTCGTCTACGCTTGGTTCGGCTTCATCCGTTCGTCTTCTTCATGGACTCGTTCTTCTTCCTTGCGGGATTTCAAGTAAGATGACCGCTACCCTGGATCTCACTACTACCATTGCTATGCTAGTTGCTTCGTTCTATCGCTTTGCTGCGCTACCTATCACCTGTTTATCAAGCCTCCCATATTGCCATGAACCTCTAACCTTTGACACCTTTCCTATGCAAATCGTTGTTTGGCTATGTTACCGCTTTTGCTCAGCCCTCTTATAGCGTTGCTAGTTGCAGGTGAAGTTGAAGATTGCTCCATGGTGGACAGGATTTTGGTTGGGATATCACAATATCTCTTATATTATTAATGCATCTATATATTTGGTAAAGGGTGGAAGGCTCGGCCTTTTGCCTGGTGTTTTGTTCCACTCTTGCCGCCCTAGCTTCCGTTATACCGGTGTTATGTTCCAGGATTTTGCGTTCCTTACGCGGTCGGGTGATTTATGGGACCCCCTTGACAGTTCGCTTTGAATAAAACTCCTCCAGCAAGACCCAACATTGGTTTTACCATTTGCCTCACCACCACCTACTTTTCCCTTGGGAGTCGCTCTCTCGAGGGTCATCTTTATTATAGCCCCCCCCCCCCGGCCAGTGCTTGTCTAAGTGTTGGTCCGAACTAGAGCCCTTTGCAGCGCCCCCTCAGGGAAACTTGAGGTCTGGTTTTAGTTATACGGATTGCTCATCCGGTGTTGCCTTGAGAACGAGATATGTGCAGCTCCTATCGGGATGTCGGCGCATCGGGTGGTCTTGCTGGTCTTGTTTTACCATTGCCAAAATGTCTTGTAAACCGGGATTCCTGGTCTGATCGGGTCTTCCTGGGAGAAGGTATATCCTTCGTTGATCGCGAGAGCTTATCATGGGCTAACTTGGGACACCCCTGCAGGGTAAAATCTTTCGAAAGCGGTGCCTGCAGTTATAGGCAGATGGGAATTTGTTAATGTCCGGTTGTAGATAACTTGACACCAGATCCGAATTAAAACGCATCAACCGTGTGTGTAGCCGTGATGGTCTCTTTTCGGTGCAGTCCAGGAAGTGAACGCGGTCTTTGGGTTATGTTTGACGTAAGTAGGAGTTCATGATCACTTCTTGATCATTGCTAGTTGACGACCGTTCCATTTGCTCTCTTCTCGCTCTTATTTGCGTATGTTAGCCACCATATATGCTTAGTCGCTGCTGCAGCCTCACCACTTTACTCCTTCCTTTCCCTTTAAGCTTTGCTAGTCTTGATACCCATGGTAATGGGATTGCTGAGTCCTCGTGGCTCACAGATTACTACAACAACAGTTGCAGGTACAAGTTGTGCGATGATCATGACGCGAGAGTGATGCTTGCTTGCGTTGAGTTCTTCTTCTGCTTCTTCGATCAGGGGATAGGTGCCAGGTCGGCAGCCTGGGCTAGCAGGGTGGATGTCGTTTGAGTTTCTGTTTGTGTTTCATCCGTAGTCGGATGATGCTCTTATGTATTGTGATGTTGTATTCGTGTGGCATTGTATGCCTTATGTATGTATCCCCTTCTATTATGTAATGTTGATGTAATGATATCCACCTTGCAAAAGCGTTTCAATATGCGGGTCTATCCTTGGTGGGACCTTCGAGTTCCTTTTGGATAGGGTGGCATATTGGGCGATGGCCTTGCTCATCCCAGGTCAAAAAAGTCCTCGAAAGGATTTTGATTTATTCATGGAGCCTCTTGTGGAGGAACTTCAACAGCTATGGAGGGGTGTTCTCACTCGAGACCTATATAGCAGCCCACTAGATGATTTCTTTCTGCATTCTGTTATAATTTGGCGCATCCATGATTATCCGGCTTTGGGCACTATGTCAGGGCGAACGACACATGGTTACAATGCATGTGTTCACTATGACAAGAATTCGCTGTCATATGCAATACTTAGCAAGCTCTAGTTACATTGGACACCGTCGTTTCCTTGCCAAGGACAAGCCGCATCCTAGAAAATACCGAAGACATATGTTCAATGCAAAGCATGAAAACTGTGATGCGCCAAAGAGGCTCACCGCTGATGAGTTGCAAGTGGAATTAGAGAAGGTCAGGCATATTACACCAGGAAACCATCCTGGTAATGGTAGCGGGAAAAGGAAGCATGGCAGGGCAAAAGAGAGATTATTGTTTACCAGTAGGTCTACTTTGCGGGACTTGGAGTATTGGAAAGATTTGGATCTGCGGCATAATCTTGATGTGATGCACATCGAGAAAAATATATATGACAGCATTATCGGCACACTTCTTAGTATTGAAGGAAAGACGAAAGATACCTTAAAATCTAGGATTGATTTGACACACCTGGGTATCAGACAGGATTCGCAGGTGCAAGATGAAGGTAAACCACGGGATATGGCACCAGCTGTGTATGTCTTGCACAAGGTAAAAAGAAAAGAATTTTGCGAGGTCCTGTCACGTGTGAGATTCCCACATGGATTTGCTTCCAACCCTGAAAGGAGAGTCAGTGCAGATGGAAACAAGGTACAAGTGTTGAAAACTCATGACTGCCACGTCCTACTTCAAAGGGTTTTACCTGTTATCCTTAGAGGATTGGGCCGCACTGACTTATACAGAGCAGTTGCAGAGTTGGGACAATTCTTCAGGGAACTCTGAAGTAGAAATATCAGGATAGATGCTTTGGAGCGTCTTAGATACAAGATACCAACTATCCTATGTGACCTTGAGAAGATATATCCTCCGGCCTTCTTTGATGTGATGGTGCATTTGGCTGTTCATCTACCTGATGAGGCACTACTTAGAGGTCCTGTACATTATGTCTAAATGTACCCTATTGAAAGGCGGCTATGCACTTTCAAGGGCTATGTTAGGAATAGAGCTATACCCGAGGGTTCCATTGTAGAGGCCTACATTGCTACAGAAGCGTTGACATTCTGCTCAAAATACATTGAAACAGATGATGAGCTTAGCAAAGAGGTGAGTGAAGACAATCCCTGGCTCAATGTTTTCGATTATTCTATTCGAGTTATAGGGAAGAGTCGACAGGAGGACAAACCTAAAGATTTGGACAAAATAATTTGGCATGTGTTGAATAACTATCCTGAGATACTACCTTATATCAAGTAAGTGCTAAGTACTGCAACTTATACATCGTAATCTACTAAACTTGCAACACATTCTTATATATTTAGATGTTTGACGCGATCACTTTGTTGTGCAGCATCTAGAAAAAGGAGTTACTGCCGCAAAATCCAAGAAACATTGACAAACTAGTTATGGTAGGATTTGCGAAATGGTTCAAGAGCCATGTAAGCTTTTGAATTGCACTGTCAGTTTTTTTAATATATTGAGTACATAAGATGATCAACTTGTCTATTTTATAACCATATGTTAAGAAGATGCGGGAGGATGGGCAGGCAGTTGATGATGCCCTTTACTCACTAGTAATGGGTCCTGATACTCGGGTAAGATATTATGAATCTTGCGTTGTTGGAGATGTGCGCTACAACACCCTTGCACGTGACGAAGGCAGGAAGACACAAAACAGTGCCATCATGAGCACGGATACGTATGAAAAAGAAAAAACTAAAATGTATGCTCAAATAAAAGACATTGTTCAGTTGCAGTATATCTCCAGTTTCGAGGATCATCGGTGTGTGGTTCTGTTGTGTTGTCGTTGGTATAACTTGTTTTCTAGGATCACAAAACCCAGAGCTGATGATTATTTCAAATCCATCAATGTCAAGGCAGCGTACCAGACCAATGAGCCTTTTGTTTTGGCAAATCAAGGAACACAGATATTTTTCTTGGAAGACACATTTGCAGGTAGCGGTAACTGGAGAGTATTGCAAAGATTTGAGCAGAGGAATTCGTTTAATGAAGTTGCACAACAAGATGATGCTTACACTGCTCCTGATGTACAAGATAACACAGATGTTCCTAATATCTTTGAGAACCATCACGTCAATGATGCCGGCAAAAAGATTACTTGTCGTGTTGTGGACATACATGAGTTGATCAATAAGAAGCCAACGTTCGAGGACGTTGAGGATGAAGAAGAAGATGACACCATGGGGAATTATGATTCAGACTGATACACATGGCAAAGATGTTGACGCTGCTGCTGCGGATGATGATTAGATTGCTTTTGTCGTACTTGCTTGTCAGAAGACGTTTTTTATCTACTATGTGAAATTTTGTTTGCTATGACAACTGAAACCTGATGAACGTGTTTTTTAGTATTTTGATGTGAGAACGTCACTTGTTATGTATGTTGATTTGTGTTTGGTGATTGTATGACAACTAAAACATGATGACATTGTTGTTTAGTTTTACTCATATTTGGCTGTGAAACTTGAATTTGATGACATAGTTTGTTGTTGGACTGCAATTTGCTCAACGTCTTCAAATGAGAACAAAGCTGACCCGACAGGGCCTCTGCTAATTTATTTATTTATTACCAAAAGGGCCTCTGCTATTTATTTATTTATTAGCAAAAGGGGATACCCCCTGATTTCTGTTAATAGAAATCATTAGATGTTCACAAAACTATGCCCAGCCAGCTACACAGGTTTCATTCATTACTAGTTTCAGCAAAGTGCTCATGTCATAGCCACTGAATACATCACGAGTGCTACATACACTGCAAATAAAGAGACAATCATCCTATAGAGCACATCAATTTTTCCCATTATCTTCACAAGCTCTTTCCTCCCCTCATTGTGGTCAAGGTCGTTCAACAACTATTGCTTGGCCATGATCAGAGGAACTGCATCTTTAACCTTCTGCTCCACATCTTCCTCTTCTGCCGTTCCTTCAGTTACTTGTCCAACACCCCAACCTGCTAGTATTGGGATTCCTCGGCTAACCAAATAATCAGCGTAGTTGCATTCCCCCACATCAGCAACTTCCCAGAAATACAAATCACATGAATCTTCCCTTTTCTGCATGAATCAAATTGGAAGATCATTGAGGGAGTCCTGGACTAGCGGGTGTTCGGATAGCCGAACTATCATCATCGGCCGGACTCCAAGACTATGAAGATACAATATTGAAGACTTCGTCCCTGTCCAGATGGGACTTTCCTTGGCGTGGAAGGCAAGCTTGGCGATACGGATATGTAGATCTCCTACCATTGTAACCGACTCTGTGTAACCCTAGCCCTCTCTGGTATCTATATAAACCGGATGGCTTTAGTCCGTAGGACGAACAACAATCATACCATAGGCTAGCTTCTAGGGTTTAGCCTCCTTGATCTCGTGGTAGATCTACTCTTGTAACACACATCATCAATATTAATCAAGCAGGACTTAGGGTTTTACCTCCATCAAGAGGGCCCCAACCTGGGTAAAACATCGTGTCCCTTGTCTCCTGTTACCATCCGCCTAGACGCATAGTTCGGGACCCCCTACCCGAGATCCGCCGGTTTTGACACCGACATTCGTGCTTTCATTGAGAGTTCCTCTGTGTCGTCACCGATAGGCTCGATGGCTTCTTCGATCATCAACAATGACACAGTCCAGGGTGAGACCTTCCTCCCCGGACAGATCTTCGTATTTGGCGGCTTTGCACTGCGGGCCAATTCGCTTCGCCGTCTGGAGCAGATCGAAAGCTACGCCCCTGGCCATCAGGTCACATTTGGAAGTTTGAACTTCACGGCTGACATCCGCGGGGACTTGATCTTCGATGGATTCGAGCCATAGCCAAGCGCGCCGCACTGTCACGACGAGCATGATTTAGCTCTGCAGCCGAACGGTATCCTGGAGGCCGCACTTGAGCCCGCTCCGATCTTCAATTCGGAGCCAGCTGCGCAGATCGAGGATGGATGGCTAGACACCGCCTCGGGGGCTGCAACCTCTACGGCGATAGAGCCGAACACTGATCTTGTCCCTCATGAAGCCCGTGACTCCGAGGTGCCGGACTCCTCGCCGGACTCCGAGCCTCCTGCGCCCCCTCCAATCGAATCCGGTCGGGCGCCGATCATGGAGTTCACTGCCGCGGACATCTTTCAACACTCACCTTCCCGCGACATCTTGAGTTCGCTAAAGTATCTCTCGTTATCAGGAGAGCCCTGGCCGGACTGCGGTCAGGACAGTTGGGATGCGGACGACGAAGAAATTCAAAGCCCACCCACCACCCACTTAGTAGCCACTGTCGACGATCTAACCGACATGCTAGACTACGACTCCGAAGACATCGACGGTATGGACGACGATGCCGGAGACGACCAAGAACCAGCGCCTACCGGGCACTGGAAAGCCACCTCATCATATGACATATACATGGTGGATATCCCAAAGGATGGGAACAGCGAAGGAACAGCGGAGGATGACCCCTCCAAGAAACAGCCTAAGCGCCGGCGTCAGCGGCGCCGATCTAAATCCCGCCACAGCAAGAATGAAGATTCCGGCACCGGAGATAATAACACCCCAGACAGTGCCGAAGACAACCCACTTCAGCAAGATTCAGCACAGGAGGATGGAGACGCCAGCCCTCATGAGAGAGCGGCAGAAGAAGAGGTAGAGCATTATATGCCTCCCTCCAGAGACGAGGCAAGCCTCGACGACGACGAATTCATCGTGCCTGAGGATCCCATCGAACAAGAGCGTTTCAAACGCAGGCTTATGGCCACGGCAAACAGCCTTAAGAAAAAGTAGCAACAGCTTAGTGCTGATCAAGATCTGCTAGCCGACAGATGGACTGAAGTCCTCGCGGCCGAAGAGCATGAGCTCGAACGCCCCTCCAAAAGCTACCCTAAACGCAAGCTGCTCCCTCGATTAGAGGAGGAGGCGTATGAACCTGCATCACCAGCGGACAATACGGCTGACCGACCACCCCATGGTCGCTACAAAGAGGCCTCTAGGCCCTTCACTAGAACCGTACCCTGGCATCGCTCGAAAAGCACAAGGCCACAGGGGAACGCTCCGGACTTGCGAGATATATTGGAGGATAAGGCAAGACAATCAAGATCGATCTATGGATCGCGTGGGCGCCCCATGATACGCGACGACAACCGTCGCGCCGGACACAGTAAGTCCGGCCGGGCCGAACAAAATAGACAAAGCTCTTTTGAGCTCCGTCGTGATATCTCCCAGTAGAGAGGCGCCGCACACCCACTATGCTTCACAGATGAAGTAATGGATCATCAAATCCCCGAAGGGTTTAAACCCGTGAATATTGAATCTTACGATGGCACAACAGACCCCGCGGTATGGATCGAAGACTATCTCATCCACAGGGCCCGCGGTGACGATCTTCATGCCATCAAATATCTCCCACTCAAACTTAAAGGACCAGCCCGGCATTGGCTTAGCAGCTT
The DNA here is from genome assembly GCF_018294505.1 of Triticum aestivum. Lineage (NCBI taxonomy): Eukaryota > Viridiplantae > Streptophyta > Magnoliopsida > Poales > Poaceae > Triticum > Triticum aestivum. Next base: position 117,247,728 of record NC_057798.1, read on the forward strand.
GCCAGCAGAGTCAATCGGGAGTTGGGAAGACCTGGAAGCAGCATTCCGCGATAACTTCCAAGGCACGTATGTGCGACCACCAGACGCTGATGACCTAAGCCACATAATTCAGCAGCCAGACGAATCGGCCAGACAATTCTGGACATGGTTCTTAACCAAGAAAAACGAAATCGTCGACTGTCCGGCACCTGGGACAGGAAAAGCCGAAATCCATGGCAGCCCTCACATCACTCATGACCCGCTTCTGCGCGGGTGAGGACAGCTGGCTAGCACGCAGCAACAACCTCAGCAAAAATTCTGGCAGTCTGGATATCAAGGACCGTAATGGCAGGTCGCGTCGCAACAAAAACAAACGCCGCATTAACGGCGACAATAATGAAGATACGGCAGTCAATGCCAGATTCAGAGGCTCTAAACCCGGTCAGCGGAAAAAGCCATTCAAAAGAACTACTCTGGGTCCATCCAATTTGGACCGAATACTCGACCGCTCGTGCCAGATACACGGCACCACCGAAAATCCAGCCAACCACACCAACAGGGACTGTTGGGTATTCAAGCAGGCAGGCAAGTTAATTGCCGAAAACAATGACAAGGGGCTGCATAGTGATGACGAGGAAGAGACCCGACCACCGAACAATAGAGGACAGAAGGGTTTCCCCCCACAGGTGCGGACGGTGAACATGATATACGCAGCACACATACCCCAAAGGGAGCGGAAGCGTGCACTCAGGGATGTATACGCAATGGAGCAAGTTGCCCCGAAGTTCAATCCATGGTCCTCCTGCCCGATCACTTTTGACCAAAGGGACCACCCCACCAGCATCCGCCACGGCGAATTCGCCGCATTGGTTTTAGACCCAATCGTCGATGGATTTCACCTCACCAGAGTCCTGATGGACGGTGGCAGCAGCCTGAATCTGCTTTATCAGGATACAGTGCGCAAAATGGGCATAGACCCCTCAAGGATTAAACCTACCAGGACAACCTTTAAAGGCATCATACCAGGTGTAGAAGCCAAATTACAGGCTCAGTTACACTGGAAGTGGTCTTCGGATCCCCGGATAACTTCCGAAGTGAGGAGTTAATCTTCGACATAGTTTCGTTCCGCAGCGGCTATCATGCTCTGCTCGGACGTACCGCGCTTGCAAAGTTCAACGTGGTGCCGCACTACGCATACCTCAAGCTCAAGATGCCAGGCCCTCGAGGAGTCATCACAGTCAACGGAAATACAGAACGCTCTCTCCGAACGGAGGAACATACAGCGGCTCTCGCAGTAGAAGTACAGTGCAGCCTCTTAAGGCAATTCTCGAGTCCGGCCGTTAAGCGACCGGACACGACTAAACACGCCCGGATTAACCCACAACAAGACCACCTGGCACGTTCCGAGCATGCGTAGCAGTGCGGCCCCAACCCCAGCCCCTGCAAAACGTCAAGACAGGTCCTTCGCGTACACCATTACGCTTTGGAGATACCATGGGCATGGGGAGAGGGGCACGACCAAGATAGGCCCAGAATGCGGCTCAACCACACCAGGGGCTCTCAAGTGTGTCGTTCTTTTTTTCCTTTTTCCTTTTTATTTTTACCAACAGGACTCCATTCGTTAGAGGCCTTGTCCGACAGCAGACCTGCCAAACTCACGATGCAACAGCCAGGGATGGAGAAAGGCTACAACGAATATCCAGGTGGTCTCCATTACGAGCATTAAATCTCTTTTATACACCATTCCACAGCCTACCCCCTGGAGGGGACATGTTTAATACTCCCATCCCTTGCTTATCGCACCATTTGTATCGTTCTGCATTCACAGCAGTCTTTTCTTGAATAAGTAATGCAGCACCTTTTTGCTTCCAATTGCATTTTCTTTCTTATACATATGTTCATTTATGACATGTTGCATCCGTACATTTTGGTACGGCTAAATACACCAGGGGCTTATGTTTCCCGCATCATGGTGTGATAAGTCCGAACACTTTCACAAGTGCGGCACCCCGAACTTATAGCATTATATGCAACGGCTCCGAATCATGTCTTGGGTCAATAGTTGGGTTTGCCTGGCTCCCATGTTTTGGTACCTTACGTTCCGTTGTATCGGCTAAGGTAACACTGGGAGAACCACTACGATTGCGCCCCAGTTGAGCTGGGCGAGCGCCTCAGTGAAGAAAGCTAAAACTGACCGTCATGATGAGGCGAGAGCCGGTCGCTGTTTGAGATGTTTTTTGCGAGTCCCTAAAGACTTATGCCGCTTAGAGCGAGGAGCCAGCTTTGTCCGGCCCAGGCGTGGATAGCGCCCCAAATTCGGCCTTCCGAAGACTAGGGGCTTTGCCAAAATTTAAAATTACAGAATTCTATGGCTAAGTGAGAGTGTTCAAGCATTATAAGTCCGGTTGCCTTGTTCGTTGTGTTGAGCGCCTCCCTAGATGGACCCAAAAATGGGAACAAGAGTGCTCAAATTTATCCCGAACACCCCAGCACTCGTGGCATGGGGGCTGAAGCCAACGACTTGCCATCTCTCAGATATGATAAACAGCCGCACAGAAGGTAATTATTTTAAATTAACAAGCGTTACTTAGCGCATATGAACTAAGTTTTCAGTGCACTGGATAACAAAATGCGAGTCTACTCAAATATTACATCTTTGGAGCACTCACCCGCAATAATGCGGGCACCCTTCAGGACACTCTTATAATACATCTCGGGCGTGCGATGCTCCTTGCCCTGCGGTGGCGCGTCCGTCACAAGCTTCTGAGCATCCATCTTGCCCCAGTGCACCTTTGCGCGGGCAAGGGCCCGACGGGAACCTTCAATACAGGCGGAATGCTTGATTACTTCAACCCATGGATATGCATCCACCAGCCGCCGCACCAGGCCGAAGTAGCTCCCAGGCATGGCATCCTTAGTCCACAGCCGAACTATGAGGCCCTTCATGGCTTGTTCGGCCACCTTGTGGAGCTCGACCAGCTGCTTCAGCTGGTCGCTAAGGGGCACCGGATGTCCGGCCTCAGCATACTGAGACCAGAAGACCTTCTCCGTCGAGCTCCCCTCCTCGGCCCTGTAGAAAGCGGCAGCATCGGACACGCTGCAGGGCAGATCTGCGAACGCTCCTGGAGAGCTCCGAATTCGGGTAAGTGATAGGTAATTCACATTCACATGCTTACTTTGCATGAAAAATGCCTTACCCGCCGCTATTTTCTTCAACGCCTCGACTTCCTGGAGGGCCTTATAGGCTTCTGCCTTAGCGGCTTTGGCACTCTCAAGAGCCGTTGCAAGCTCGGACTCTCGAGTCTTCAAGTCACGCTCCAAACTCTCGTGTTTTTCCACGAGAGCCTGGAGCTCTTGCCGTACCTCCGCCACCCGCGCCTCCTGCCTCTCTCGCTCGGTGCGCTCCGCGGCCGCATTACGTTCGGCCGCGGACACCGCCTCCTTCAGGGTCGCCACCTCGTTAGTGGCCCCTGCAATACCCACGTTATCCTTGTCATTCTTCTTGCAACCAAAATCCTTTTCTGTAAGGTACAATTTTAATAAGGTGTTACTCACCTTCCTTGTCCTCGAGCTGCTTCTTGGCACGGCCGAGCTCGTTCTCGGACCGCTCGAGGCTTTGCTTCAAAGTATTGACCTCCGCAGTCAGTGCGGCAGAGGTCAGCAGCGCAGCCTGCAATCCCATATTGACATATTTTTTATGACTCCTGCGTATATCTTTTTAGATCCTCAGTCCGGCTTTTCTTTCCGAACACCGAACCGAGCATCAGGGGCTACTGTCTATGCGGTACTATTTTACATATATCAAAATTCTTACCTCAAAGCCTGTTAGAAGGCTGCTGCAGGCTTCGGTCAGCCCGCTCTTGGCGAGCTGAACCTTCTGAATCACCGCACTCATAACAGTGCGGTGTTCCTCTTCGATGGAGGCGCCATTGAGCGCCTCCAGCAAGCTATCCGGCGCCTCCGGTTGGACGGAGGCTGCCGGCGTCACGGTCTTGCCCTTCTTACGAAGGGGCCGCCCGCCGGACTCCGGAGCCACTATGGGTTCCGGGGCCGAGTCCGGTGCAAAGTCCGGGAGGTTGTTCTGCGACACCTCCGGGGCCTCCTCCTCCTGGTGGGTCCCTTCCCGGGATCCCACCTCGGCATCGTCCGCATCACGGGGGGTGGAGGCGGTCGGAAGAGAATCCATATCCGACGCACCTAAGGACCCGCTCGACGAAGCGGGAAGATCATCCTTGGGCGGACTGCAGGGTTGTATGCGGCATTAGAAAGACATTATGTGGCGAAAAGAAAAACCATGAAGTTATTCGGGAGTCCGGATACTTACGATCTCGCCAGGGGCTTGGCCCTTGGGGGCCAATCCTCGTCGTCATCACTGGCGCTGGCAGAGCAGTCCGGGGAAAGAGTTCTTCCCTTCTTGGACCCTTCGGCCTCCCTCGTTGGGGAGGCCTTCCTTTTCTTCCCTCCCCCCGCTGGGGGAGAGGCTTTCTTCTTCTCCTCCTCGCCTTTGTGAGAGGAGTCGGCCTCGGAGTCATCATCCGATAACACCTGAAAACGGGAACTCTTCCGAGTGCCCGTGGCCTTCTTCTTGGCCTTCTTCTCCGGCACCACGTGGGGTGCCGGAGCCAGCAGCCCCGTTAGGCGGGCGTGCGCTAGGTCCTCTGGCAATGGGGCCGGACAGATAGTCTGTTCGGCCTTCGTCAGCCAGTCCTGTCAAAGGAATGGGAGTTTAGATCTCGCATAAAGTCAAACTATGGAAAACAAGCGTCCCGTAAAGGACAAAATCGCTTACCTCGTCAGCCGGACGCTGCGAGCTGAATCCGCGATCTTCGGTAGCGGATGCGGGAGCCTCGGCGCCCTTGAACAGCACCTTCCAGACATCTTCGTACGTAGTGTCGAAGAGCCCGCTCAAAGTCTGGTGCTGCGCCGGATCGAACTCCGACATGTTGAAGCCCCGTCGTTGGCACGGGAAAACCCGGCAGATGAGCATGACCTGGACTACGTTGACAAGCTTGAGCTTCTTGTCCACTAGCTTTTGGATGCAGGCTTGGAGTCCGGTCAGCTCCTCCGAATCACCCCATGTCCGGCCGCTCTCTTTCCAGGAGGTGAGCCGTGTGGGGATGCCAGATCTGAATTCGGGGGCCGCTGCCCATTCGGGGTCACGCGGCTCGGTGATGTAGAACCACCCCGATTGCCACCCCTTAATGGTTTCCACGAAAGTGCCCTCAAGCCAAGTAACGTTGGACATCCTGCCCACCATGGCGCCTCCGCACTCCGCTTGGCTGCCCTTCACAACCTTCGGCTTGACACTGAAGGTCTTGAGCCACAAGCCGAAGTGGGGCTGGATGCAGAGGAAGGCCTCACACACGACGATAAACGCCGAGATGTTGAGGATGAAATTCGGGGCCAGATCATGGAAATCCAGGCCGTAGTAGAACATGAGCCCCCGGACAAAGGGATGGAGTGGGAAGCCCAGTCCGCGGAGGAAATGGGGAAGAAATACTACCCTCTCATGGGGCCTGGGGGTGGGGATGAGTTCTCCCTCGTCGGGGAGCCGGTGCGCGATGTTGCTGGACAAATATCCGGCGCTGCGCAGCTTCTGGATGTGCCCCTCCATGACGAAGGAGGCCATCCACTTGCCTCCCGCTCCGGACATAGTTGGAGAAGGTTGAGGTGAGATGTGCGGACTTGGGCGCTGGAGCTCGAGTTCGCGCAGATGGATAAGCCAAGGAGGAAGAAGGCGCAGGTAAAAGGGTTGGATCTTTATCCCCTTATATGGGCGGACAAAAACATGTGTCCCCACCGGCCTGATAAAACTCGCTTATCTCCCAAGCGCCGCAATCAATGGTGCGGTTGGGTTAACCACGTCCATATTAATGGGAGTCCCGGAATAAGGGGCTCTGCTTCGACAAGACGTGCCAAGAAAAACCGCTTCGCTAAACGCGCTGAGGTGGTACAATAAAAACAATTCAAGTAAAGGCTTGGTAGTGGTGTGACGTCACGCCACCAAATACGTCAGCAGATTGAACTTGTGTGAATATTATTCTCTCTACGGTGGTGCGTGGAACTTATTTTGCAGAGCCGGACACTATCCTGATGTTCACAATCTTCTATAAATTATTCGGAGGAGGAACCCGCCTTGCAATGCCGAAGACAATATGCGCGCCGGACTCGTCGTCATTGAAGCCTGGTTCAGGGGCTACTGAGGGAGTCCTGGACTAGGGGGTGTCCGGATAGCCGAACTATCATCATCGGCCGGACTCCAAGACTATGAAGATACAAGATTGAAGACTTCGTCCCGTGTCTGGATGGGACTTTCCTTGGCGTGGAAGGCAAGCTTGGCGATACGGATATGTAGATCTCCTACCATTGTAACCGACTCTGTGTAACCCTAGCCCTCTCCGGTATCTATATAAACCGGATGGCTTTAGTCCGTAGGACGAACAACAATCATACCATAGGCTAGCTTCTAGGGTTTAGCCTCCTTGATCTCGTGGTAGATCTACTCTTGTAACACACATCATCAATATTAATCAAGCAGGACGTAGGGTTTTACCTCCATCAAGAGGGCCCGAACCTGGGTAAAACATCGTGTCCCTTGTCTCCTGTTACCATCCGCCTAGACGCATAGTTCGGGACCCCCTACCCGAGATCCGCCGGTTTTGACACCGACAATCATCAACCAAACTATTAAAAAAATCAGCAACTGAAAGCAGCAGAATAACACTTAAACATATAATTACCCCATGATTCGGGCATTTGTAGAAGACTCGGCCAGGGTTGAGGATTGTGGTTGAGACGCGACGGATGACTCTGTGTGATTTGCAGCAGTGGCACCACACCAACGGCAGCGGGTTGCATGAGCAACCGGCTGCGGTGCGTGTGCCAGTGGGGGTGTGATGAGACTCACAGGCGATGGTACAGGTGGTGACTTGGTGCATATCAGGTTGTTGCCTGCTGAAGAGCAGGTGGACGAGCAGCCAACGGACATGGTTGCTGCGGCTAGAGCTTCTGATTCTAGGCAGAGTAAGTAGAGAAGAGGAGAAGCGAACGTTGGATAAGTCAGTTTCATTACTTGCAGAGTAGCATAGCACCATATATAGTCATAGTCTAGGTTTGGATTCAAACCAGCTACAGCAGCACGTCTCTCTTTTTTCTAGCTAGAACCCAGGATAGTGGGAGGCTGACTTGTGGGCCTACCAGGTTGACGGGGACGGAGGGCTTTGTCAACTTAGTCAATATGAATGATTCTAGCTCTAGTTACCGTACGATGTTCATCCAATGGTCGTAGTGCTTCTTCAACCTATGGTCTTCTTGCTCCAGCCGCCCAAAACAGCGTCGGTCGTGCCGCGAGCTCCTTCCTCCCGTGGCCGGCTGTGATGCCGCGGAGGCCTCACCGCCCCCTACTACTCCCACCGCTAGCCAGGCCATCCCTCTACTCACCCACACCCCCTGTTATTATGCGGCGACGGCAACCTCACACCGCAGCCGAACCAGTGAACCCTCGTACTCCTCTCCGCATGGGAATCCACTGCCGCGTCTTCCCCGACTCCGCGTCGTCCCCTTCCTAGGCCTCACCATCTTCCATCGCCTTGGTGCTCTCGGCGCGGCGTGGTCAATGTGGTCAACGACCGACTTCCATCGAAAGAGTACTGTACATGTAGAGGCTGACAGCTGGGTCCACGGCTGCAGCAAGGAAGTGCCTCCTTATTACACGTAAAATAATGATTCCTCCACCTGACAGCAGGGACCCACAGATGGGCAACCTTATTTCACGAAAAAATGTTTCCCCCTGACTACTGGGACACACCAGCTACATCCTCGCATGCAAAGAAGTGCCTCTAGGCAAAAAAACGATTCGCCCCCCTGACTGTTGGAACCCACCATCTACATCTTTGCACGCAAGGAAGTGCCTGCCAGTCAGGACCCACCTGGTCAAAGCGTATGTAGTGTTGTCAGAGGCGTGCACGTGTCGTAGTAGAGGCGCGCACGTAGCATGTACACGTACGTACAGCGGCCAGTGTGCAAGAAATAAAATATGGCCACGTACGAACATACCGGCGGGGTCTCAAACGCCTACTCGCGCATACGTATGGCCAGGGCTCGTGTACATGGCTAGGTTAGAACGGAGAAACTGTGTCGTCGTTGTGTTCATGGGGAGGCAACCGGCTGGGTCGGAACGGAATGTGTCGCCGTGTTCATTAGGAGGGCTTGGATGGAACAGCCGATGGAAATGAGGCCTAGCGTACCGCAGAATGGAGGAAATGGACTTGTGTTTGACCGGCCACGGTCAAAACAGGATCCTGTTCATCGGGAGGGGTCAGGCATACCGCAAAACGGAGGAAACGGACTTCTGTTGGACCTCCTACGGTCGAAACAGGGTCTTGTTGATCGGGAGGGTTGTGGCGTAAAGCAAAACGGAGGAAACGGACTTGTGTTGGAGCGCTACGGTCAAAATCGGGGTCATGTTCATCGGGAGGGTTGTGGGATACGGCAAAACGAGACTCCACGAGATACTATTCATCTCCACCGTCGACCTCCTCCCGCCTCCACGGGCTAATGTTCATCCATCGTCGACCTCCTCCAGCCTCCACCTGCGATTGTTCATCCACGGGCTGCTGTTCATCCAGCCTCCACCACGCGCTACTCCACCGGCTACTGTTCAACCAGCCCTCTCCATGGGCTCCTGTTCAACCACCCCTCCACGGGCTACTGTTCAACCAGCCCTCCACCGGCTACTGTTCAACCAGCCCTCCACCAGCTACTGTGCAACACCATGATGTCTACTACACAACCTTCTTGTAGATGTTGTTCGGCCTCCAAGTGCAGAGGTTTGAAGGAGAGTAGCAAATTTCCCTCAAGTGGATGACCTAAGGTTTATCAATCCGTAGGAGGCGTAGGATGAAGATGGTCTCTCTCAAACAACCCTGCAACCAAATAACAAAGAGTCTCTTGTGTCCCCAACAAACCCAATACAATGGTAAATTGTATAGGTGCACTAGTTCGGCGAAGAGATGGTGATACAAGTGACATATGGATGGTAGATATAGGTATTTGTAATCTGAAAATATAAAAATAGCAAGGTAACTAATGATAAAAGTGAGCGTAAACGGTATTGCAATGGTAGGAAACAAGGCATAGGGTTCATACTTTCACTAGTGCAAGTTCTCTCAACAATATTAACATAGATAGATCATATAACAATCCCTCAACATGTAACAAAGAGTCACTCCAAAGCCACTAATGGCGGAGAACAAACGAAGATATTATGGTAGGGTACGAAACCACCTCAAAGTTATCCATTCTGTTCTATCTATTCAAGAGTCCATAGTAAAATAACATGAAGCTATTTTTTCCGTTCAATCTATCATAGAGTTCATACTAGAATAACACCCTAAGACACAAATCAACCAAAACCCTAATGTAACCTAGATACTCCATTGTCACCTCAAGTATCCGTGGGCATGATTATACGATATGCATCACACAATCTCAGATTCATCTATTCAACCAACACAAAGTACTTCAAACAGTGCCCCAAAGTTTCTACCGGAGAGTCAAGACGAAAACGTGTGCCAACCCCTATGCATAGGTTCATGGGCGGAACCCTCAAGTTGATCACCAAAACATACATCAAGTGGATCACATGAATATCCCATTGTCACCACAGATAAGCACGGCAAGACATACATCAAGTGTTCTCAAATCCTTAAAGACTCAATCTGACAAGATAACTTCAAAGGGAAAACTCAAATCGTCACAAGATAGTAGAGGGGGATAAACATCATAAGATCCAACTATAATAGCAAAGCTCGCGATACATCAAGATCGTGCCATAGAGAGAACACGAGAGAGAGAACACGAGAGAGAGAGATCAAACACATAGCTACCGGTACACACCCTCAGCCCCGAGGGTGAACTACTCCCTCCTCGTCATGGATAGCGTCGGGATGATGAAGATGGCCACCGGTGATGGGATCCCCCCTCCGGCAGGGTGCCAGAACGGGCTCCCGAGAGCTTTTTGGTGGCTACAGAGGCTTGCGGCGGCGGAACTCCCGACCTATCTTCTCCTTCGATGTTTTTAGGGTACGTGGACTTATATAGGTGAAAGAAGTCGGTCGGGGGAGCCTCGAGGGGCCCAGGAGACAGGGGCGCGCCCAGGGGGGTGGGCGCGCCCTCCTATCTCCTGGCTTCCTCGAACCTTCCCTGGCTTGAACTCCAAGTCTCCCGGATCATATCCTTCCCAAAAATCACGCTCCTGAAGGTTTCATTTCGTTTGGACTCCGTTTGATATTCCTTTTCTTCGAAATATTAAAACAAGCAATAAAACAGCAATATGGGTTGGGCCTCCGATTAGTAGGTTAGTCCCAAAAGTAATATAAAAGTGTATAATAAAGCCCGTAATCATTCAAAACAGATAATAAAATAGAATGAATGCTTCATAAATTATTGATACGTTGGAGACGTATCAGCATCCTCAATCTTAATTCCTACTCGTCCTCGAGTAGGTAAATGACAAAGAAAGAATTTATCAAGTGTGAATGCTAGCAGGTGCACAAGTTTAATCAATGATAATTTCAATCACCTTTTCTAGCATGATTATATGTCACAATAGTAGTTCATCTCATAAAACTTCTCAAGATCAAGTAACAAGCCATTCACATGTTAAAGCATAAACCATAAACTAGAAAACTTCATTCTCAGTCATCAAACAATTACAATTCATCCTATTTTCAGGAAGGGTCTATGTCAGAGCTTCGATTTAGCAAACTCCACATACTCAACTATCTTATAGTCTTCTACAATTGCTAACACTCACGCAATACTAATGGTTATGGAGTTTCAATCGGACACTGAGAAAGATAGGGGCTTATAGTGTTGCCTCCCAACGTATTCACCTTTGGGTGATGTCAACAATAATAGTTCATGCTAACTTACATCCAATTGGATATATATATATATATATATATATATATATGTGTATATATATATATATATATATATATATATATCAGGATCTTTCCAACACGAGGTGCTTGCCAAAGGATAAAATGAAAAAGGGAAAGGTGAAGATCACCTTGACTCTTGCATAAAGTAAAAGACATAAAGTAAAAGATAGGCCCTTCGCAGAGGGAAGCAGAGGTTGTCATGCGCTTTTATGGTTGGATGCACAAAATCTTAATGCAAAAGAACGTCACTTTATATTGCCACTTGTATATGGACCTTTATTATGCAGTCCGTCGCTTTTATTGCTTCCATAACAAGATCGTATAAAGCTTATTTTCTTCACACTAATAGATCATACATATTTAGAGAGCAATTTTTATTGCTTGCACCAACGACAACTTACTTGAAGGATCTTACTCAATCCATAGGTAGGTATGGTGGACTCTCATGGCGAAACTGGGTTTAAGGATATTTTGGAGCACAAGTAGTATCTCTACTTGGTGCAAGGAATTTGGTTAGCATGAGGGGGAAAGGCAAGCTCAACATGTTTGAATGATCCATGACAATATACTTTAACTAAGATGTGAGAAAACATAACCCATTACGTTGTCTTCCTAGTCCAACATCAACTCTTTAGAATGTCATACTTAATGAGTGCTCACAATTATAAAAGGTGTCTAAGATAGTATATTTATACGTGAAATCTCTCTTCCTTCAATATTCTTTCATGAATTGTTCAAATGACCAATACAATGCTTGCTAACCTTCAATAAGTTTACAACCTCTAATTCTTAGATGTGAAGTCATTACTCCCCATGGGATAAGCAAATGAGACATATATAATTTCAGATTTGTGACATTCAACTCATTCAACCATTTACTGGTAGGATATAAGTGAAGCACACGAGTAAATGACAAACTACTCCAACAAGACATAAGTGACAATCAATGAGTAGCTAAATAATTATGCAACTATGTGAAGACTCCCTCTCATTTAAGAATTTCAGATCTTAAGTATTTTATTCAAACAGAAAGCAAAACAAAATAAAATGACATTGCAAGGATAGCACAACTCATGTGAAGAAGCAAAAACTTAGGTTCAACCGATACTAACCGAAAGTTGTTGAAGAAGAAAGGTGGGATGTCTAACGGGGCATCCCACAGCTTAGATGCTTGAGACTTCTTGAAATATTATCTTGGGGTGCCTTGGGAATCCCCAAGCTCTGAACTTTTTTGTCTCCTTAATTCCTATAATATCATGTTTTCTCTTTTTATCAAAAGCTTCATCCACACCAAACTCAACAAGAACTCGTGAAATACGTTAGTATAAACCAATGCAAAACCTTATCATTTTCTACTGTAACAAATCACTAAAATTATTATTAAACATTGCATACTAAATGCCTCTGAATATTTAATATTAATATCCTTAAATAGAATCATTAAACAGGCAAACATATGCAAACAATGCAACCATAACAGCAATCTGTCAAAACAGTATAGTCTGTAAAGAATGCAAGATTGGTCATACTTCCCTAACTCCAAAAATTATAAGAAAAATACTACGCTGTACGAGATTAGTCAGAGCTCATTATGCAAAAAGTTTCAACATTATATCATTCTCTGACTTTTCTAGGGAATTTTTGCAACAGAGGTAAACTTTCTGTTTTCAAACAGCAACATGTATACTAGCCGAATAAGCATGGTAAAGGCTATCCTTGACATTTTTATTGAAAATATAGGTGCAAAACATTATTATAAATAACATAAAGCAAATACTAATAAAATAAAATGACGCTCCAAGCAAAACACATATCATGGGGTGAATAAAAATATAGCTCCAAGTAAAGTTACCGATGAACGAAGACGAAAGAGGGGATGTCATCCGGGGCATCCCCAAGCTTAGGCTCTTGGTTTTCCTTGAATATTACCTTGTGGTGCCTTGTCATCCCCAAGCTTAGGCTCTTGCTACTCCTTATTCCATAGTCCATCGAATCTTTACACAAAACTTGAAAACTTCAACCACACAAAACTCGTAAGCTCCGTTAGTATAAGATAATAAAACCACAACTTAGGTACTGTAATGAACTCATTCTAAATTCATATTGGTGTAATATATACTGTATTCTAACTTATCTATGGTTCATACCCTCCGATACTACTCATAGATTCATCAAAATAAGCAAACAACACATAGAAAACAGAATCTGTCTAAAACAGAACAGTATGTAGTAATCTGTATCAAACGTATACTTCTTGAACTCAACAAATTCTGAAATAAATTGGTGGACCTGTGAAATTTGTCTATTAATCATCTTCAAAAAGAATCAACCTAAAATCACTCTTTAGTAAAAAATGGCAGCTATTATCGTGAGTGCTAAAGTTTCTGTTTTTTACAGCAAGATCATAAAGACTTCACCCAAGTCTTCCCAAAGGTTCTACTTGGAACAAACACTAATTAAAACATAAAACCACATCTAACCAGAGTCTAGATAAATTATTTATTACTAAACATGAACAAAAAGCAAGAAACAAAAATAAAGTTGGGTTGCCTCCCAACAAGCGCTATCGTTTAACGCCCCTAGCTAGGCATGATGATTTCAATGATGCTCTCATAAAAGATAAAAATTGAAACATGAAGGGAGCATCATGAAGCATATGACTAGCACATTTAAGTCTAATCCACTTCCTATGCATAGGGATTTTGTGAGCAAATAACTTATGGGAACAATTATCAACTAGCATAGGAAGGTAAAACAAGCATAGCTTCAAAATTGTCAACACATATAGAGGAAACTTGATATTATTGCAATTCCTACAAGCATATGTTCCTCCCTCATAATAATTTTCAGTAGCATCAACAATATAACAGGAACCTAAAGCATTCTTTTCATGATCTACTTGCATAGAAAATTTACTACTCTCCACATAAGCAAAATTCTTCTCATTCGGAATGGTGGGAGTATCATAAGAGACTCGAATACTATAAATTGTTTCCACATTAAAAGAGTAATGTTCAGAAAAAGGGAATAATAATCATGACAAGTTTTATAAATATAATCATCACTACTTTTTATAGCATAAGTTTCATCACAATAATCATCATAAGTAGCAACTTTGTTCGCATCATAATCGATTGAAACCTCTTCCCAGATAGTGGAATCATCACTAAATAAAGTTGACACTCTTCCAAATCCACTTTCATAAATATTATAAGATTCAACATTCTCCAAAATAGTGGGATCACTACTTCCTAAAGTTGACACTCTTCCAAACCCACTTTCATCAATATAATCATCATAGGTAAGAGGCATGCTATCATCATAACAACTTTGCATTTCAAAACATGGGATGCTAAAAATATCATCTTCATTAAACGTAGCATCCCCAAGCTTGGGACAAACATTAATTTCAGCAAATATATTCTCAAATATGTCATCCTCATCAAACATAGCTTCCTCAAGCTTGGGCCCTTTCATATCATAAGCATAATCACTCTGATCATTAATAGTATGGATAGCACCAATAGTATAGCAATTACTATCGTCACAATGAGTACTAGTAGCAACATCATTTGGGAGGGATACCTTTTTACCTTTGTTGCTCCTTCTTTCCTTTTTCTTCTTCACATTATGTGTGGGTTCAACCTTCTTTATTGATGGGACTGGTTGAATAGAAAGCTTCTCCTCGTTACCTGATTCATCATAAGAAATAATAGGAGGATATTGGGAGGTCTCTTCCCTTTCATTAGTATTCTCTTCATCTTCTATTTGTTTTCTTCTCTTTAGGTAATTGGCAATATAAGGATCTTCAATGCAATTCACCGCACAATACATGTAAATCTTCTCTAGGTCAAAATCAAGAACTCTATCAAGATTAAATTTTGCAATACCCTCAGTTATACGTTTCATTTCTTCATACCCCAAAAGAAGACTAAGCTCTTTATGATGCTCAAGGGTAATCAAATTATCACAATTTTTGGATACAATTTGGTCATGAAACAATTTGCATTGGAGATTTAAATGACCACGTTCATTGCAAATTTCACAAGGAGCGTGAAAAATATTGAATTTTTCAGCACAAACATCAAGACTTTCTTGCAACCCTTTAGTTTCTAAATACTTATGCCTCTTGCAATATCTATTTTCCCTATTCCGTGTGTACTTGCAAACCCAATCTATCCACAAAAATCGACATGCTTATAAGAGATATTTTCATCATAACTAGTGCAATCATCATTAGTACGATGGATATTCAAAGAGTTCATACTAACAACATTGCAATCATGCTCATCATTGAAATATTTAGTACCAAGAATTTTAATGCATTCTTCTTCTAGCACTTGAGCACAATTTTCCTTTCCATCATACTCATGAAAGATATTAAAAAGATGAAGCGTATGAGATAAACTCAGTTCCATTTTTTTAGTTTTATTTTATAAACTAAACTAGTGATAAAACAAGAAACAAAAAGATTCGATTGCAAGATCTAAAGATATACCTTCAAGCACTCACCTCCCCGCCAACGGCATCAGTAAAGAGCTTGATGTCTACTGCACAACCTTCTTCTTGCAGACGTTGTTGGGCCTCCAAGTGCAGAGGTTTGTAGGACAGTAGCAAATTTCCCTCAAATGGATGACCTAAGGTTTATCAATCCGTAGGAGGCGTAGGATGAAGGTGGTCTCTCTCAAACAACCCTGCAACCAAATAACAAAGAGTCTCTTGTGTCCCCAACAAACCCAATACAATGGTAAATTGTATAGGTGCACTAGTTCGGCGAAGAGATGGTGATACAAGTGCAATATGAATGGTAGATATAGGTATTTGTAATCTGAAAATATAAAAACAGCAAGGTAACTAATGATAAAAGTGAGCGTAAACGGTATTGCAATGGTAGGAAACAAGGCATAGGGTTCATACTTTCACTAGTGCAAGTTCTCTCAATAATAATAACATAGATACATCATATAACAATCCCTCAAAATGTAACAAAGAGTCACTCCAAAGCCACTAATAGCGGAGAACAAACGAAGAGATTATGGTAGGGTACGAAACCAAATCAAAGTTATCCTTTCTGTTCTATCTATTCAAGAGTCTGTAGTAAAATAACATGAAGCTATTCTTTCCGTTCAATCTATCATAGAGTTCATACTAGAATAACACCTTAAGACACAAATCAACCAAAACCCTAATGTCACCTAGATACTCCATTGTCACCTCAAGTATCCGTGGGCATGATTATAAGATATGCATCACACAATCTCAGATTCATCTATTCAACCAACACAAAGTACTTCAAAGAGTGCCCCAAAGTTTCTACCGGAGAGTCAAGACGAAAACATGTGCCAACTACTATGCATAGGTTCATGGGCGGCACCCGCAAGTTGATCACCAAAACATACATCAAGTGGATCACGTGAATATCCCATTGTCACCACAGATAAGCACGGCAAGATATACATCAAGTGTTCTCAAATCCTTAAAGACTCAATCTGACAAGATAACTTCAAAGGGAAAACTTAATTCGTCACAAGAGAGTAGAGGGGGAGAAACATCATAAGATCCAACTATAATAGCAAAGCTCGCGATACATGAAGATCGTGCCATAGAGAGAACACAAGAGAGAGAACACGAGACAGAGAGATCAAACACATAGCTACTAGTACATACCCTCAGCCCCGAGGGTGAACTACTCCCTCCTCGTCATGGAGAGCGCCGGGATGATGAGGATGGCCACCGGTGATGGGATCCCCCTTCGGCAGGGTGCCGAAATGGTCTCCCGAGAGGTTTTTGGTGGCTACAGAGGCTTGCGGCGGAGGAACTCCCGATCTATCTTCTCCGTCGATGTTTTTAGGGTACGTGGACTTATATAGGCGAAAGAAGTCGGTTGGGGGAGCCTCGAGGGGCCCAGGAGACAGGGGCGTGCCTAGGGGGTCGGCGCGCCCTCCTATCTCCTGGCTTCCTTGAACCTTCCCTGGCTTGAACTCCAAGTCTCTCGGATCATATCCTTTCCAGAAATCACGCTCCTGAAGGTTTAATTTCGTTTGGACTCCGTTTGATATTCCTTTTCTTTGAAATACTGAAATAGGCAATAAAACAGCAATATGGGTTGGGCCTCCAGTTAGTAGCTTAGTCCCAAAAGTAATATAAAAGTGTATAATAAAGCCCGTAATCATTCAAAACAGATAATAAAATAGCATGAATGCTTCATAAATTATAGATACGTTGGAGACGTATCACACCATGGGGTCCTATTCATCCAACCCCCACCGAGAACTGTTCATCCAACCCCCCGAGCAACACTCACTATTCATCCAGAGGCAGCATCGATCGGCTTCAGTTAGCAGCAGTAGTGAAGGAACCGCTCGATCGCTTGGGTTCAGTAACGGTAGCCTGTAGTGCAATCGCTCGGGTTCAGTTAGGCGATGCCTCGCTCGGGTTCAGTTAGAGCCCAACGCCTCGCACCCACGTGCGTATGGTACGAGATAAATGTGCTTCGCTCGCCCCCGACCACCCACCATAACCGGGAACTCCCCGATATTTTCCTCGCCCTCGCTTCTACCACGGTTTTTTCCGTCATGGACGGCCCAAAGAATGTCATGTATCTGCGTCTCCAACCTGCCTAGGACGAAAAGCCCATTTTCTGTCATGATTTTTTGTCATAGAAGTAGGATCCCACCACATGTATGATGATACCGGGTTTTGTCACAATTATAGTCATAGAAGTATCATAAGTATGACGGAAAAAAATTTATTCGGCCCAAAATGTCACGGATGTGTCTTCTTTTTGTAGTTTTAGTCCAAGATGGTTGAACTATTTCCAATGTTTTAACTTGTAACCCGCCTGGCGACTCATCTGCTCGTTTTACTTAACAGGCCCCATGAGTGCCAACCTTGGCCAGGATATGCTGGTAAAGCTGAAGGCGGTTTACACTTTGGTGGAGCAACTATACACAAGCACTTAGCGCACCATAGCCTCCATCTCACACACAAAACAACCACCTTCACTTCTCAGGGAAGTATTGGACAAACTCTCTGTCCTGCCCCAAAGAATTGAGGAGATAAAGTGATCATCCGCCAGAGCTGGTGCCATTACTTCTTTGAGCCGGGCAAAAGTCTGGTAGGCAAAGCTAGACCTAGAGGAGTTGGTGACTGGCTGCCCAAGTCAGAAAGAAGACGGGTCTCCCTTTGATCAAGACAACTTTGCTGCTTGTGTGAAGGAGATGCGCCCACTGGCAAGCAAGCTATCCAAAGAAACCGATCTATCCAGATATGAGGCGGCTTATACAGTGGAAAATTCAAAAAGTGAGGGCGTCGGCTTATGAAGTTGTGGATCTCATCCCTCCAACATGTAAGCACACCTTTGCTCCTGAATTTGATCCGTGCACACTTATAGACGATGAAGCTGAATTTGAAGCCTTAACTGGGATCGACTGGACATCACCTAACTTCCAGACGACGGATGGACAAGAAGAGCCGGTGCAGGGTAACCCAGAGTCTTCAACGAATCAGGAGCAAAACAACTGATCCAAGGGGCGGCTCTCAGACAACGGCACATCATTTCTTGTAAAAAACTTTGAATCATTTGGGCTTGCGAAAGCCTTGTAATAGGCTAGTTTGAAACAATGATCTCACATGCCATCGTGCATGTTTATCTTCTGAGTATCTTAAATCGCCGATCTGACAGTGAAGACCCACCGTTTGTGCTTATAATATTTATCAATCATGTGCGTCATATCAAATATTATCATATTCCCTGCACACAAATAAATAACATCTACCCTGGCGGTTTAAACCAGTGCGTGTCACAAATATTTTTGAACAACCCTGAAAATAATTTTGATAGACTTAAAGCTAGTTAAGCCAGAAATATGCCAGCAATTTAAGAGTCAAAAACTAGGGCGGTTTACCAAGACCCTGAATGTTTATAACAATATGTAAAATCATACATGCAGATCATAATACCTTCTTTTGACAATAAGAAGTCGTAGACATGAAGTATCATGATGTTGGTTTCTCAAGGCAATTTCCCTGGCGGCTTATAATCTGCTGTCAGGGTGGGTTATTAACCCAATATGCTCAACTATGAGTCATAAACTTAAGGCTACATGGCCTAAATTGTGAAAACCATATGATAACATGGAAGAAGGATATGAATCCAAAAAAATCAGAAAAATATAGAAATTCAGAAAAACAAGGCTTTCATAGGCCACCAAGCCTAAAACACAAGTTCTTTCATGGGCCGCACAGCCACTGAGTTATTTCCAGCACACCTGTAAGCCGGCCCTCACATGACAAACTATCATTTTAACTTTAACAAGTTTAGGGTCTTATTTAAAAGATTGAATGTCAAGAGTCTGACGGGTCATTCCAGGATTACCTGGGCGGAGTAAGAACAACATATAGGCCAGTTAACCCTGAATTTGGTGTTTTCACCTGGCATGTAAGCCGATCAAGAGGGTAAGAATAACTATGCTCATTGTCGGAGTAAATGACCATGGCTAGCCTAACCGGCTCCCCCTGGCTCTTCAAAAACATCGGGCCAACTGCGGCCTCAAAAATCCAAGACGAAGGGCTGCCATCTAGTGGCTGGCTAATCCCTTGGCCCGCTGCCTGAAGGCGGCAAGGCACCGCAAGCTTCCTCAAAGTAGGCCGACTCCTACTAGGCAGCCGCTAGGGTGGCCACCCTCTAGCAGGCGGCCTGCATCATGCGCCCTCAATGTCTGCACCCACATACCGGTGACGAGACGGGCATGGCTACAGTGGAGTCTGCCACCCTCGAATCCCGGAGTGAGCGTGGCCACAGTGCATCGTACCAATTGACCATCCCTCGGCCGGCGCGGCACTGTTTCCATGTTGACCATGACATCACCCATGGCAGAGCGACCATGCCCCCATGACAGGATATCGGTACGGCCCGCAGGTGGCGGGCCCCTCCTACCAATGAGCCTCCATAAGCCGGCCTGACCAGTCCAGTTGGCCCGAGGGGAGGCCGGCTCCCAGCAGCCGGCCAACCCTTGGCCTGGAAGTTTGTGCACCATCAAGCAGATGAGACGGGGTAAGGCTAGAATAAGCGCCCGCCAGGTAGCGGTACTGTAGCCATGCTTGCCCCCACAAAGCCATCGTCATCTAGGGCGAGGCTACAGTGATGAGCTGCCGATAAGGCCCCTAGGCGGTGGGCCCAGCCTGTCGACCAAGAGGCCGGCAGCCAGCGGGACCCACCAGTCGGTGGGCCCCAGCGGCCGGCGGAGAAGTGATGTCTACTACACAACCTTCTTCTTGTAGACGTTGTTGGGCTTCCAAGTGCAGAGGTTTGTAGGACAGTGGCAAATTTCCCTCAAGTGGATGACCTAAGGTTTATCAATCCGTGGGAGGCGTAGGATGAAGATGGTCTCTCTCAAACAACCCTGCAACCAAATAACAAAGAGTCTCTTGTGTCCCCAACACACCCAATACAATGGTAAATTGTATAGGTGCACTAGTTCGGCGAAGAGATGGTGATACAAGTGCAATATGGATGATAAATATAAGTATTTGTAATCTGAAATATAAAAACAGCAAGTTAAGAAGTGATAAAAGTGAGCGTAAATGGTATTGCAATGCTAGGAAACAAGGCCTAAGGTTCATACTTTCACTAGTGCAAGTTTTCTCAACAATAATAACGTAACTGGATCATATAACTATCCCTCAACATGCAACAAAGAGTCACTCCAAAGTCACTAATAGCGGAGAACAAACGAAGAGATTATTGTAGGGTACGGAACCACCTCAAAGTTATCCTTTCTAATCGATCTATTCAAGAGTCAGTAGTAAAATAACACAAACCTATTCTTTCCGTTCGATCTATCATAGAGTTCGTACTAGAATAACACCTTAAGGCACAAATCAACCAAAACCATAATGTCACCTAGATACTCCAATGTCACCTCAAGTATCCATGGGCATGATTATACGATAATATGCATCACACAATCTCAGATTCATCTATTCAATCAACACAAAGTACTTCAAAGAGTGCCCCAAAGTTTCTACCGGAGAGTCAAGACGAAAACGTGGGCCAACCCGTATGCATAAGTTCATTGAACCCGCAAGTTGATCACCAAAACATACATCAAGTAGATCACGTGAATATCCCATTGTCACCACAGATAAGAACGACAAGACATACATCAATTGTTCTCAAATCCTTAAAGACTCAATCCGATAAGATAACTTAAAAGGGAAAACTCAATCCATTACAAGACAGTAGAGGGGGAGAAACATCATAAGATCCAACTATAATTGCAAAGCTCACGATACATCAAGATCGTGCCAAATCAAGAACACGAGAGAGAGAGAGATCAAACACATAGCAACTGGTACATACCCTCAGCCCCGAGGGTGAACTACTCCCTCCTCATCACGGAGAGCGCCGGGATGATGAAGATGGCCACCGGTGAGAGATCCCCCCTCCGGCAGGGTGCCGGAACAGGGTCCCGGTTGGTTTTGGTGGCTACAGAGGCTTGCAGCGGTGGAACTCCCGATCTAGGTTATTTTCTGGAGGTTTCAATATTTATAGGAATTTTTGGTGTAGGTCTCACGTCAGGGGGGGTCTCGGGGATGTCCACGAGGCAGGGGGCGCCCCCCCCCCCTAGGGCGTGCCCTCCACCCTCGTGGGAAGCCCGGGACTCTTCTGGCCAAACTCTTGTACTCCTGGGGCTTCTTTTGGTCCATAAAAATTCGTCAAAAATTGGCACATCAATTGGACTCCGTTTGGTATTCCTTTTCTCTAAAACTCAAAAACAAGGAAAAAACATAAACTGACACTGAGCTCTAGGTTAATAGGTTAGTCCCAAAAATCATATAAAATAGCATATAAATGCATATAAAACATCCTAGATGCATAATATAATAGCATGAATACTTCATAAATTATAGATACGTTGGAGACGTATCAGCATCCCCAAGCTTAATTCCTGCTCGTCCTCGAGTAGGTAAATGATAAAAGAAAGAACTTATGAAGTGTGAATGCTAGCAGGTGCATAAGTTTGATCAATGGTAATTTCAGTCACCTTTTCTAGCATCATTATATGTCATAACAGTAGGTCATATCATAAAACTTTTCATGATAAAGTAACAAGCTATTCACATGTTAAAGCAAAGACCATAAACTTTCTTGAAAACTAACAAACTATGTTCTCAGTCATCAAACAATTGCAATTCATCTTATTTTCAGGAAGGGTCTATGTCAAAGCTTTGATTTAGCAAACTCCACATACTAAACTATCATTTAGTCTTTCACAATTGCTAACACTCACGCAATACTAATGATTATGGAGTTTTAATCGGACATAGAGAAAGATAGGGGCTTATAGTTTCGCCTCCCAACCTTTTACCTCAAGGGTAATGTCAACAATAATAATTTATGAACGGCTACATCCAAGTGGATATATATATCCAGATCACCCAACACAAAGTGCTTGCCAACGAAAAAAATGTAAAAAGGAAAGGTGATGATCACCATGACTCTTGTATAAGGGTAGAAGATAATATTAAAAGATAGGCCCTTCCCAGAGGGAAGCAGAGGTTGTCATGCGCTTTAATGGTTGGATGCACAAAATTTTAATGCAAAAGAACGTCACTTTATATTGCCGCTTGTGATAAAGACCTTTATTATGTAGTCTATCGCTTTTATTTCTTCCCTATCACAAGTTTGTATAAAGCTTATTTTTTCGCACTAATAGATTATACATATTTAGAGGGCAATTTTTATTGCATGCACCGATGACAACTTACTTGAAGGATCTTACTCAATCCATAGGTAGGTATGGTGGACTCTCATGGCAAAACTGGTTTAAGGGATGTTTGCAAGCACAAGTAGTATTTCTACTTGGTGCAAAGAATTTGGCTAGCATGATAGGGTAAGGCAAGCTCATCATGTTGGATGATCCAAGACAATATAAATTTTCAAATATAGGAAAACATAACCCATTAAGTTGTCTTCCTTGTCCAACCTCAACCTTTTAGCATGTCATATTTAATGAGTGCTCACAATTAAAAAAGATGTCCAAGATAGTATGTTTATATGTGAAATCTCTCTTCCTTCAATATTCTTTCATGAATTGTTCTAGTGACCAATACAATGTTTGCTAACCTTCAATAAATTTACCACCCCTACTTCTTATATGTCAAGTCATTACTCCCCATGGGATAAGCATATGAAACATATATAATTTCAGATTTATGATATTCAACTCATTCAACCATTTACTCATAGGATATAAGTGAAGCACACGAGTAAATGACAAACTGCTCTAAAAGATATAAGTGAAGATCAATGAGTAGTTAAATAATTATGTAGCTATGTGAAGACTCTCTCTCATTTAAGAATTTCAGATCTTGGGATATTATTCAAACAGAAAGCAAAACTAAATAAAACGACATTTCAAGGATAGCACTCATCATGGGAAGTAGCAAAAACTTAGGCTCAACCGATACTAACCGATAATTGTTGACGAAGAAAGGTGGGATGCCTACCGGGTCATCCCCAATCTTGGATGCTTGAGACTTCTTGAAATATTATCTTGGGGTGCCTTGGGCATCCCCAAGCTTGAGCTTTTGTGTCTCCTTAATTCCTTTTATATCTCGGTTTCCTAAATCTCGAAAGCTTCATCCACACCAAACTCAACAAGAACTCGTGAGATAAGTTAGTATAAAACAATGCAATAACCTTATCATTCTCTACTATAGAAAATTACTAAAATTATTATTCAACATTGCATACTAAATGTCTCTTCATATTTAATACTCCTATCCTCACATAGAATCATTAAACAAGCAAACATATGCAAACAATGCAAACATAACAGCAATCTTCCAAAACAGTATAGTTTGTAAAAAATGCAAGATTGATCATACTTCCCTAACTCCAAAAATTATGAGAAAAATACTACACTATAGAAGATTTATCAGAGATCAATATTCAAAAAGTTTCAATAATATATCATTCTCTGACTTTTCTAGGGAATTTTCGCAACAACGGTAAACTTTCTTTTTTGAAACAGCAACATGTATACTTGCAAAATAAGCATGGTAAAGGCTATCCTTGACATTTTTATTGAAAATGTAGATGCAAAACATTATTCTAAATAACAGCAAGCAAATACTAAGAAAATAAAATGATTCTCCAAGAAAAACACATATCATGTGGCGAATAAAAATATAGCTCCAAGTAGAGTTACCGATGAACGAAGACGAAAGAGGGGATGCCATCCGGGGCATCCCCAAGCTTAGGCTCTTGGGTGTCCTTGAATATTACCTTGGGGTGCCTTGGGAAACCCCAATAATAGGCTCTTTCCACTCCTTATTCCATAGTCCATCGAACCTTTACCCAAAACTTGAAAACTTCACAACACAAAACTCAACAGAAAATCTCATGAGCTCCGTTAGTATAAGAAAACAAACCACCACTTTAAGGTACTGTAATTAACTCATTCTTTATTCATATTGGTGTAATATCTACTGTATTCCAACTTCTATATGGTTCATACCCTCTGATACTACTCATAGATTCATCAAAATAAGCAAACAACACATAGAAAACAGAATCTGTCAAAAACAGAACAGTCTGTAGTAATCTATATCAATCGTATACTTATGTAACTCCAAAAATTCTGAAATAAATTTTTGGACCTGAGGAATTTGTCTATTAAGCATATGAAAAAAGAATCAACCTAAAAGCCCTCTCCAGTAAAGAAATGACAGCTAATCTCGTGAGTGCAAAAGTTTATGTTTTTTACAACAAGATCATATAGACTTCACCCAACTCTTCCCAAAGGTTCTACTTGGCACAAACACTAATTAAAACATAAAACCACATCTAACCAGAGGCTAGATGAATTATTTATTATTAAACAGGAGCAAAAAGCAAAGAACAAAAATAAAATTGGGTTGCCTCCCAACAAGCGCTATCGTTTAACGCCCCTAGCTAGGCATGATGATTTCAGTGATGCTCACATAAAAGATAAGAATTGAAACATAAAGAGAGAATCATGAAGAATATGACTAGCACATTTAAGTCTAACCCACTTCCTATGCATAGGGATTTTGTGAGCAAACAACTTATGGGAACAATAATCAACTAGCATAGGAAGGCAAAACAAGCATAACTTTAAAAACTTTAGCACATAGAGAGGAAACTTGATATTATTGCAATTCCTACAAGCATGTGTTCCTCCCTCATAATAATTTTCAGTAGAATCATGAATGAATTAAACAATATAACCAGCACATAAAGCATTCTTTTCATGATCTACTTGCATAGAAAATTTACTACTCTCCACATAAGCAAATTTCTTCTCATCAATAGTAGTGGGAGCAAACTCAACAAAATAACTATCTTGTGAGGCATAGTCCAATTGAAAACTAAAATCATGATGACAAGTTTCATGGTTATCATTATTCTTTATATCATATGTATCATCACAATAATCATCATAGATAGCAACTTTGTTCTCATAATCAATTGGAACCTCTTCCGAAATAGTGGATTCATCTCTAAATAAAGACATGAGCTCTCCAAATCCACTTTCATCAATATAATCATCATAAATAGGAGGCATGCTTTAATCACGATAAATATTCTCATCAAAGCTTGGGGGACTAAACATATCATCTTCATCAAACATAGCATCCCCAAGCTTGTGGCTTTGCATATCATTAGCATCATGGATATTCAAAGAATTCATAGTAACAACATTGCAATCATGCTCATCATTCAAAGATTTAGTGCCAAACATTTGATAGACTTCTTATTCTAGCACTTGAGCACAATTTTCCTTACCATCATTCTCACGAAAGATTTTAAAAAGATGAAGCGTATTAGACAAACTCAATTCCATTTTTTTTGTAGTTTTCTTTTATAAACTAAATTAGTGATAAAACAAGAAATTAAAAGATTCGATTGCAAGATCTAAAGATATACCTTCAACCACTCACCTCCCCAGCAATAGCGCCAGAAAAGAGCTTGATGGCTACTACACAACCTTATTCTTGTAGACGTTGTTGGGCCTCCAAGTGCATAGGTATGTAGGACAGTAGAAAATTTCCCTCAAGTGGATGACCTAAGGTTTATCAATCCGTGGGAGGC
The DNA here is from genome assembly GCF_018294505.1 of Triticum aestivum. Taxonomy (NCBI): domain Eukaryota; kingdom Viridiplantae; phylum Streptophyta; class Magnoliopsida; order Poales; family Poaceae; genus Triticum; species Triticum aestivum. The sequence continues at coordinate 117,273,777 of NC_057798.1, forward strand.
ATAGGATGAAGATGGTCTCTCTCAAACAACCCTGCAACCAAATAACAAAGAGTCTCTTGTGTCCCCAACACACCCAATACAATGGTAAATTGTATAGGTGCACTAGTTCAGCGAAGAGATGGTGATACAAGTGCAATAAGGATGATAGATATAAGTATTTGTAATCTGAAAATATAAAAACAGCAAGGTAACAAGTGATAAAAGTGATCGTAAATGGTATTGCAATGCTAGGAAACAAGGCCTAAAGTTCATACTTTCACTAGTGCAAGTTTTCTCAACAATAATAACGTAACCGGATCGTATAACTATCCCTCAACATGCAACAAAGAGTCACTCCAAAGTCACTAATAGCGGAGAACAAACGAAGAGATTATTGTAGGGTACGAAACCACCTCAAAGTTATCCTTCCTAATCGATCTATTCAAGAGTCTGTAGTAAAATAACACAAACCTATTCTTTCTGTTCGATCTATCATAGAGTTCGTACTAGAATAACACCTTAAGACACAAATCAACCAAAACCCTAATCTCACCTAGATACTCCAATGTCACCTCAAGTATCCGCGGGCATGATTATACGATAATATGCATCACACAATCTCAGATTCATCTATTGAACCAACACAAAGTACTTCAAAGAGTGCCCCAAAGTTTCTACCGGAGAGTCAAGACGAAAACATGTGCCAACCTCTATGAATAAGTTCATTGAACCCGCAAGTTGATCACCAAAACATACATCAAGTAGATCACGTGAATATCCCATTGTCACCACAGATAAGCAAGGCAAGACATACATGAAGTGTTCTCAAATCCTTAAAGACTCAATCTGATAAGATAACTTCAAAGGGAAAACTCAATCCATTACAAGAGAGTAGAGGGGGAGAAACATCATAAGATCCAACTATTATAGCAAAGCTCGCGATACATCAAGATCGTGCCAAATCAAGAACACGAGAGAGAGAGAGAGATCAAACACATAGCTACTGGAACATACCCTCAGCCCCGAGGGTGAACTACTCCCTCCTTGTCATGGAGAGCGCCGGGATGATGAAGATGGCCACCAGTGAGGGATCCCCCCTCCGGCAGGGTGCTAGAATGGGGTCCTGATTGGTTTTTGGTGGCTACAGAGGCTTGCGGCGGCAGAACTCCCGATCTAGGTTATTTTCTCGAGATTTCAGTATTTATAAGAATTTTTTGCGTAGGTCTCACGTTAGGAGGGTCTCCGGTTTGTCCACGAGGCAGGGGGCGCCCCCACCCCCCCTAGGACGCGCCCTCCACCCCCGTGGGCAGCCCGGGACTCTTCTGGCCCAACTCTTGTACTCCTGGGGCTTCTTTTGGTCCATAAAAATTCATCAAAAATTGGCACGTCAATTGGACTCCGTTTGGTATTCCTTTTCTGTAAAACTCAAAAACAAGGAAAAAACAGAAACTGGCACTGGGCTCTAGGTTAATAAATTAGTCCCAAAAATCATATAAAATAGCATATAAATGCATATAAAACATCCTTGATGGATAATATAATGAATACTTCATAAATTATAGATACGTTGGAGACGTATCAAAAAGCCGACGCCCATAGACACTAACGGCCTGGACCCGCATCCAGCCGGATTACCATTGTACCCCTGGGGGGTAGGCCTATATAAACCCCCAGGACACCCATGCAAAGGGTTGATCCATTAGAAACATACACACCACATAGAGAGAAGAGGAGAGCAAGCCTTGCCCTTCTTCTTCCTCTAGCAAACAGCTCAAGGAGCCTCTTGTAGCTACTTACTGATTTAGTGATCATGCAGAGACCCCGAGAGCACTACTAGGGGTGTTATCTCCTAGGAGAGCCCCAAACCTGTGTAAGATTCACCGGTGTGCATGTGTTCGCCTTATCCCATTTCCAAGCACCGGCGATGTCTTACTGGCTTCCACTATGATTAGCCATCCTTTGGCGTATGTCGCACCTACCACCCGAGATTTGGCGCCCACCGTGGGGCCAGGTGCACCGTCGTCCGGAGACCTGCTTTGGACGGGAACCTTGTTCCTTTCCAGCGAGCGTACCCAGCCCGGCATGCCTGATGGCACTTGCCCCGATGTGCTGCACGGCGTCGACGCCGCCTGTGCAGTGAGCCACCTCGCCAATCTTCTCGGTGAGGTTCGCCTCTCTAACGAGCCCGCGCCAGGCGCGGGCACAACCAACTCTGAGAGCTACATCATTGACCTCCTTAGCAAGCTCGACATCGCCAACGAGCCCACCTCTGACTTGGAGTCGATCGACTCCACCGACCCAATGCTTGTCGACTCTGACACGACATCCCTTGATGCCTTCCCCACCAACATGGTGGTCATCGACGATCCCCTCCCTCGGGCTGACAGCGGTGGCAGCACTGTCACCAAGGTGTTGATCATCGTCCACAGCGCTCCATCCGGCGAGTACGACCACGACGCTCTGCAGATGGCGCTGCACGACCTGTCCGCGCATATCCCGGCGGACGCCGACGCCGAGACCCTGGAAGCTCACCGCCTTGCCCTCATCGAGAACGGCAAGAAAATAGACACCATGAGACGCCTCACTGAAGCCTATCAACGTGAGGTTGATCATGCCGCCTCTGGCACGCCGGCTGCGGGAGGGCCTAGCTAGCTTGGCGCTATCAAGAAGTGCGGCGCGGCCATTGCCAGCATGCTGGGAGCCGACCGCCCGGTCTACGCCACGCCACTCGAGAACCTGCATGCCCCTCAGGGGGCAGCAGAGGAGCTGGAAGGCTTGGATGGAGACGAGATGCGCTGTATGACGCGACGCGTCCAGCAGCTCATCGACGTGGCCGCGGAACGGAAAGAAGCCGGCGCCCGCGCCGAGAGCCCTCCCCCTCGTCGAGAGCACGGCGCAACCTCCCGGACACCGACAGCAGGCGGCGCCCGCGAGCAAAGAGATAAGGAGCCAGTTGCTAGCCGCAGCCAGACGCACTTCACCATCGAGCGAGACGAAGACGGCCGCCCACGAGCTGTGGAGCGGCGAGAAGATAACCCACCTCCTCCTCCGCCCCACAATTGGCGATATCCTTCTCCGCCGCCTGTCGGGCATCCAACACTCGGCGCCGGACTGGGCCGCCGCGAAGGAGTCAGCGAGAATGATGCCCGCCACTAGATCGACTGCCTGGCACGATCCATGGAACTAGAAGAGGAAGATGATGTCGGCCCGCCTTGTTTTGGCCCCCGCATCCGCGATGAGCCCTTTACCAAAGGGTTCTCGCTCCCAAGAGACACGCCTAAGTACAACGGCTCCGTGAAGCCGGAAGACTGGCTGATAGACTACTCCACTACAGTCAGCATCGCAAACGGCAACAGGCACGTTGTCGTGAAGTACGTCCCCCTCATGCTTTAGGGCACGGCACGCACCTGGCTGAACCGCCTCAAGCCCTACAGCATCAACAGCTGGCTGAATTTCACGGAGGTCTTCAATCGCAACTTCACCAGCATGTACAAGCGGGCACCCAAGCCCCACCAGCTTTCCCTGTGCGTCCAAGGTCCGATCGAGTCCAGTCGCGACTACCTGACGTGCTGGGCCGAGCTCCGCAACTCCTATGAAGGGGTGCACGAGGTGCAAGCCATAGAAATACTTCACTGCTGGGTGCCGAGAAGGCACCCTCCTCAAGCACCAGCTTCTCTGCGACAAGCCGACCACACTCGACGAGCTGCTGATCATAGTAGACAAGTATGCCACCACCGACTCCTCAATGAAGTCGGAGCTCCGGGTGGACGCCTCTGGAAAGGTGCTCCCTCCGGCTCCCAAGACACTAGCTGGCGACACCAGCCAGCGCCCGCATTAGAAAGACAACAAAGGCAAGGCCACGATGCCAGCTTCCACCAGCGGGCAAGTGGCAATAGTTGAAGACCAGCAGCCAGAAGGGCAGCCCATACCCAACCGTCAGAAAGGCAGTAGGCCGGCTTGGTAGCCTGCCTTCTCCTACGAGCAAACCCTTGATGCTCCCTGCAAGTTCCATACCGGCACGAAGCTGTCCAACCACACAACTCGGAAGTGCCATTAGCTCACCTAAATCTCCAAGGGTGAAGGACTGCTGCCTCCTCCGCCTGCTAGCTCGCCGCCTCCGGTTCCTTAACAGTCGGCCGCCCGCCCAGCAGTCGGAGCTATTCAAGACGAGTTCCCTGACGAGCATGCAACCTATGTCGTCTTTACAAGCCAAGTTGACGACCAGCGAAGCCGGCGCCGGCAGCACCAAGAGCTCAATGTTGTTGCCTCCAAAGATCCAGAGTTCATGCACTGGTCCGAAAAGACCATCAGTTGGAGCCGAGCTGATTACCCAGAGGTGATGCTCTCTCTGGGTTCTTACGCCTTGGTGTTGGATGCCACCTTTGCAACCGAGAGACGGGCCGTTCGTCTCTCCTGAGTTCTGATTGATGGAGGAAGCAGTATCAACATCCTATACCGCGACACCATGGAGAAGCTGAATATCAAGGCGAAGCAGCTATTACCCAGTCGGACCGTCTTCCATGGCATTGTACCCGGACTTTCATGCTCACCAATCGGCAAGATCAAGATAGATGTTCTCTTTGGAGACAAAGATCATTTCTGCCGCGAAGCAGTTTGGTTTGAAGTAGTGGATCTCGAGAGCCATTACCATGCTTTACTTGGCCGACCTGCTTGGCCAAGTACATGGTTGTGCCCCACTACGCCTATCTCAAGATGAAGATGCCGAGCTCCAAGGGCATCACACCATAGTCGGAGACTACAAGAAGTCCTCCGACTGCGCTGCAGCCAGCATTTGGCTGGCCGAGTCCCTCGTGATCGCTACTGAGAGAAAGATCCTTGACCGGGTCGTGGCCATGGCCGGCAAGCAGCCGGACCTATCGCCCGATCCCAAGGAGTCGGAAGCTCAGGGCTCCTTCCAGCCGGCTGAGGAAACAAAGAAGATACCATTGGATCCGGAGCACCTGGAGAAGTTCGCTCTGGTGGGAACAAGTCTAGATAGCAAATAGGAAAGCGAGCTCGTCGATTTCCTCCGTGAGAATCGGGATATCTTTGCATGGTCCCCAAAGGACATGCCGGGTGTTCCGACGGATTTCACCGAGCACAAACTACATGTCCGAGGAGATGCAAAACCAGTCAAACAACCCCTCCGCCGACTGTCGGAGGAGAAAAGAAGAATTGTTGGTGAAGAGATAGCCCGGCTTCTGGCAGTTAGCTTCATTATGGAGGTGTTCTTTCCAGAGTGACTTGCCAACCCAGTCCTTGTACTGAAGAAAAACAAGAAATAGTGCATGTGTATAGATTATACCAGCCTCAACAAAGCTTGCCCCAAAGATCCGTTTGCTTTGCCCCGGATTGATCAAGTGATAGACTCCACAGCCGGATGCGAGCTATTGAGTTTCTTGGATGCCTATTCAGGTTACCATCAGATCAAATTGGATTTAGTTGACCGCCTGAAGACCGCCTTCATCACACCATTTGGAGCTTTCTGCTACCTGACTATGATATTCGGCCTGAGAAATGCCGGTGCCACTTTTCAGCGTTGCATGCAGAAATGCCTCCTCAAGCAACTCGGCAGAAATGCCCACGTCTATGTAGATGATATTGTGGTGAAGACGGAGAAGCGCAGCACCCTGCTGGAAGATCTCAAAGAAACATTCGACAATTTGCACCACTTTCAGATGAAGCTCAACCCAGAAAAATGTGTGTTCAGGGTACCAGCCGACCAACTCCTTGGTTTCTTGGTCTTTGAACACGGCATTGAGTGCAAACCGGTGAATATCGAGGCCATAGAGAGGATGGAGATTCCCACCCGGCTGCGAGACGTCCAGAAGTTCATGGATATTTGGCTTCCCTTAACCGCTTCATCAGTCAGCTAGGAGAGAAGGCTCTTCCCCTGTATCAACTTGTGAAGAAAACCACTCACTTTGAGTGGAATGACTAGGCAGATGAAGCCTTTCATCAGTTAAAGAAGATGCTGGTCACGCCGCCTGTCCTGGCGGCTCCGACTGAAAAAGAGCCCATGATCCTTTACATTGCCGCAACTAGCTGGGTGGTCAGCATAGTCATCGTGGTTCAACGCCCAGAGGAAGGCAAAGTTCAGGTGGTCCAGAGACCAGTGTATTACTTGAGCGAAGTGATGTCAACCTCGAAGCAGAACTACCCCCACTACCAGAAAATGTGCTACGGCATGTACTTTGCTGCCAAGAAGCTCAAGCCCTACTTTCAAGAGCACGCCATCACGGTCATTTGCACTACCCCGCTTGCCGAGATCATGGGCGTCCGGGATGCATCTGGTCGGGTGGCTAAGTGGGCCACTGAGCTAGCTCCTTATACCATCTTCTACCAGCCTCGCACCGCCATCAAGTCCCAAGTGCTAGACGACTTCCTCGTCGACTGGGCCGAGACCCAGTACCTGCCGCCAGCACCCGACTCCACCCATTGGCGGATGCACTTCGATGGATCCAAGATGCGCACCAGTTTGGGAGCTGGCATCGTCCTCACCACTCCCAAAGGAGACAAGCTCAGATACACATTGCAAATCCATTTTGCGGCCTCCAACAATGTGGCTGAGTATGAGGCGCTCATACACGGGCTCCGGCTGGCCAAGGAACTCAGCATCTGTCGGATCCTGTGTTATGGCAAGTCAATCTTGGTGGTCCAACAATCATCTAGTGATTGGGACGCCAAGGATGCAAATATGGTGAGCTACCACTTCCTCGTTCAGCAACTCATCGGATAATTTGAGGGATCCGAGTTCCTTCACGTGCCACGGACCAACAACGAGCAAGCAGATGCCCTGGCATGAATCGGCTCCACCCAGCAAGCTATACCAACCAGCGTCTCCCATTAGTGCCTCCTCAAGCCGTCTGTCAAGCCTTTACCAGAATCCGGCTCCATCTTCATGCCTGCTGACCCCGAGGGAGTTGGATCTGGCTTAGGAACCTCGGCAGCAGGCCCGGGGACTTCAATAGGCGGCCCAGGGACTGCAGCAGCCGCACCCGGCCCAGGGACTTCACAGCCCAGCCCGGGGACTATAGCAGTCGGCCCGGGGACTTCAACGGCACAAGAGGCGATGGCCGACTCCAACCCGCCACCTCCCATCCCAACCGCCCTAGTTGCAGTAGCCGTATTGGCGATAGAAGAAGTCGCAGCTCCATCATGGGCCCAGCCCATCCTCAACTTTCTGGTGAACAGAGAGTTGCCGAGTGACGAGATCTCAGCAAGACAAGTTCAAAGCCGAGCTGGAGCCTACACAATAGTAAACAAAGAGCTCGTTAGGCGCAGCATGACTGGAGTCTTCCAGCGCTGCGTTGAGCCAGAGAAGGGTATGGCAATCCTCAAAGACATCCATCAAGGCAAGTGTGGCCACCACGAGGCCTCGAGATCACTTGTTGCCAAAGCCTTTCGCCATGGTTTCTTTTGGCCGACTGCTTTGGACGATGCCAAAGAGTTATCAAGCACTGCAAGGGGTGCCAATTGTTCGGCTCCAAGCAACACCTGCCGGCTTCTGCATTCAAGACCATCCCCCTCACCTGGCCCTTTGCCGTCTGGGGGCTGGATATGGTGGGCCCATTCAAGACGGCACCCGGCAGCATGACTCATCTTCTTGTCGTCGTTGACAAGTTTACCAAGTGGATTGAAGCAAAGCCAATCAAGAAGCTGAATAGGCCAACTGTTGTGACCTTCATCACGGACATCACAACCCGGTATGGCATACCGCACAGCATCATCACCGACAATGGCACAAATTTTTCCAAAGGAGCATTGGCCCGTTTTTGCGCGACGCAGGGCATCCGACTGGACATAGCGTCTGTTGCCCATCCACAATCAAACGGCCAAGTTGAGTGAGCAAACGACCTCATCCTCTCCGGCATCAAGCCCTGACTGTTTGAGCCACTGGAGCGTTCGGTTGGCTGTTGGCTCAAGGAGCTGCCGATCGTCCTTTGGAGTCTGCGCACCACTCCAAACAAGTCAACCGGCTTCACTCCCTTCTTCCTTGTGTATGGTTCCAAGTCCATCATCCCAACTAACATCAAGTTCGACTCTCCTTGAGTCACCATGTACACGGAAGCGGAGGCGAAGGAAGCGCGAGAACACGGTGTTGATCTGCTGGAAGAGGGCCGACTGTTAGCACTCAGTCGGTTCGCCATCTACCAGTAGAGCCTGCGCCATTACCATAGTCGGAAGGTCAAGCCAAGATCTTTCCAAAAGGGCGACCTTGTGCTCCGGCTGATCCAGTGAACAGCCGGCCAGCACAAGCTCTCGGCCCCTTGGGAAGGCCTCTTTGTAATCAGCAAGGCCTTGGGCAACGACTCCTACTACCTGATCGATGCACAGAAGCTCAAGGAATGCAAGAGAGATGATTCCGGCAAGGAGTCGGAACGCCCATGGAACACAAACCTCCTTTGAAGATTTTACAGTTAATGTAGTATGTACCACGCTACCTTTTGTATTAAGTTCAAGACACCGGGACCCCCAAGGAGCACTCGGGGACTGCCCTCTTTTATCTATATAATAAGTTTTGTGCCTATGAATGTGTTAGTACATTTATTCTCTCGTCCTGCACGGGGTTCGACTAGTCAGCCCGGGGACTTGTCGCCTTGAATTATATTAGCACTACCTGCAGTCAGACAAGTAGTGTGCCGGCATCTAGCCCTCTCTTGCCGAAAGTCACAGCTCACAGAAGCGGTTGTTTGGCTGGCAAGAGTCAAAGGCAGGAAATGATGCTCACATGAAAAATGGCTAAACACCAACGAGCTTACATAACACAAGCTGGCTCCCCGCCCTGCCAAACGACTGCTAAGCAGCCGGCTGGCCGGCTTCCCACTCACCTTGCCACAATCTAAGAAGGCTGAAGTACTTGCCCTCCCAAACGGCCAAGTACTTTCCCAGCCACAGACTGCAAAGCAGCTGTCCAGCTGGAAAGGCGGCGGCCAAGGGAGGGCGGCAAAGGAAAAAAGCCGGAAAAATATTAAAAGCAAGAAAAGTCGGAAGCCAACACCAGCATAGCACATGCAAGATAATATTTACACAAAAGGCGTTCGAAGGCTGGAATTCAACATAGTTTGAATACACCCCTAGTGGGTGTAACTGCGCATTTAACATACATTGTTCAAAAGATTACCGAGTAGGAAGGAAAAGATAAAACTGGCCGCCTAAGCCAGGGGCATAGCAGCCGAGCCCGGCAGGTCGGTAGAGACGGCGGCGCTGGCTGGTGGAGTGGCTGGATGGCGGGTCTCAGCCTGATCGTCTCCAGCAATAGTCGGCGTGCTTGCATGCACCTCGTTGCTTGAGGCACGGTTGGGTTGAGGTTGGTTGCCTGCTCCACCATCTGGCACAGCGTCTTCCCCGACCTTGTCCTCCTCGTCCTCGCCCTTATCGCTGGAGTCAATCTCCTCTGCCGAGTCCTCGCCGTCCTCCGGGTTCAGCCCGAAGAAATCTGTCGGCACCTCAACACCATCCTCGTTCAGCTCGGGGATGAAGAAGTTGGCATTGGTGTACTCGGCGATCGCCACGGCATGATGGATGATAGCAGGCCTCACCACTACCAGATCGGCGTGGGCCTCCCACGAACATGACCAACTGAGCTAGATCCAGCCCAGGATACCACGCCCTGACAAACTCCAATGCCCGCCTGGCGCCGGCCCGGGCTGAAGAAGCCTTCCACGCCTCGAAGCGGCCAATTGCCACTTCCAGCCAGTCGGCAGTACGGCTGGGTGTGCGCGGAGCCAGAGTATTGGGACAAAGGGCGGCAAGCACCTGGGCCCCGACATGTTGAAGGTGGGGGAGCATCTGGTGGGCTGGCTGGAGACGGGCTTGGATGGCCAAGAGCTGCTCCTCAAGAGTCCGACGAGCATTTGGTGCAATCTCCGCGTCAGCCTCCCTTCGCGCTTCGCGGTGGGCCTCGATGGTTTGGCTGGCGGCAACGGAGAAGCCAGGGAAATACTCTGCACAAAGAGGAAAAAGAGAGAATACAAAGTCAGAAGATGGACTAAAATAATAGGCGGCAAACGAAGGGAAGAAAAGGAAGGCAACTTACCGCCAACCATGTCCTCAATGCGGCTGTAGCCGTCGCTCAGCGCCTGCTCCAACTCAGCCCCGTTTGACGCCTGGGTCTCATACTCAGCTTGGAGGGCGGCTTCGCTATCCTTCACCGCCTGGAGGGCCGCCTTGTGACTCTCTTCCTGGTCAGCTAGCCGCTTATCCAGGCGGTCGTGCTCCTGAGCCACGGTGTTGCACTCCCCCTCCTTGACATGCAGCACGGTCTGGGCCTCACCCAGTTGCTGCTGCAGGGAAGCGTTGGCCTCTATGAAAGCAACGAAGAAAAACAATCAATAAACAAGAAGTCGCCAGAAGAGATCCGGCCTGACTGCTCAGCAGTCGGCCTGAATCTCGGGGACTACACCTAGTGGGTGCGCTGACACACCCCCACGAGAGAAAGAAGGAAAAAAACTTACTCCGGCTTTCAAACAGGTCGGCGGTCTGTTGAGTTAGCTCCCGGACATGGGAGTTGAAGGCGGTCGCATGGAGGTTATGATAGTCCTGCCAAAAGGACAGACGAACAAGAAGAAACAAGTCAACACCCGAGCCTGCTTGAAATTTCTAGGCCGCCTGCTCAGCAGCCGGCCCGGAACTCGGGGACTACACCCAGTGGGTGCGCGGACACGCCCCCACAGAAGAACACAAGAGCAAGAAGCAAAAAGCAGGAGGCGTACTCGGATGGCCGTTCGCGTCGCCAGGAACTCCTGGTTGTAATTCTTAAGGGAGGTGGCCTGTGATTGCAGCCGGGCCCGGACATCCTGCGCCGCCTCGTTCAGCATGGCCATCCCGCCCCCTGGCGCCTAGTCTAGCAAGCTGACGCTAGCCTCTTCTAGGTCTTGGGTCAACGAGCCGGTGCCCCTAGCCTCTTGTGGAGGCGGTGCCGAGGCCGCCTTCCCCCCGTGCTGGTGTGCCGAAGACTGGACCACAAGGTCTGATGAGGCACGGACTAGCGAGATGCTAATTCGCGCGTTTAGATGGCCCGATCTTTCACAACGATCCTTGTTCAACTGTTCTTCCACCTGGTCCCTCAACCTCCAATAATAAGATTCACCCGTGTACGAAAATACACGAACAAAAATAATGATCCCCTTGGATCAGCACGTAGGCGTCGATGTGATGATCAATCCTCCGTCACTAGTAAATTTCCTCGATGAGAAAATCACAGATAATATATATGATATGGTCGTCCCCAACTTGAACGTTTTTCTGTATATTTCATAACTCTGAAAACAAACCCAAAAACTAAAAAAAAACCTCATCTGACGCACATTGGCTATTATATAGCCGACCCTCACGCACGCACCTGGCCGAAAGCCAACACAATCTGGACTCTTATCAATACGACTTGGTCATCACGTTTATAGCATACGTGGACCTTTTTACAAGGAAAAATACTACTTCTGCTACTCACGTAGCACTACCTAATGGGATAAAGCCCAATTTAAATAAAACATGGGAACTTATCTTTAGCAGATCCATCAAATATATTGGCTTGGAGATTGAAAAGGAAGTTGCCGATCCTAATATTCCCTGGAGGCGTACGAAACGTGGGAATAACATCATCTGGCTGTGGCTCCTCTTGACTCTTGCATTGCTTGTGTATCCATCGTTGCACTTTCACATGTGGCAGACTATTTATTTTACGTAGATCATGTGTCATATATTCACGAAACTCATCATGTCTAGCAGGCACCAAATAAACCCGGTTTAATTTTCTTGTACCGCTGAACCCTGATCCACATATTTGACGCAACACACCATCCTTTCCTCGATAAAATTTGGCGGCACATGTAGGATTATTTTTTGCAACTTTTTCATGGCTTGATTCCTTAGCTGGTTCAACTTGTATAGCATTATCAACTGATGATACATGTGGCGATATTGTGTGTGTATCATCCTCCCTTCCTTGAAGCGAAACCGTCCGCGGTTTCAAGTCATTTTTCAACACGACCTCCCTCTCTCGAACTTGCCGCTCTCTAGTGATTGCACTATCCAGCATCGGCTTTAGCATGTGCTTCCTTCCACCATGCATGAATGAGTACGTGTTGGATCTCCCGGCATGCACCGCGTCATGATCGAACTGCCATGGCCTCCCTAATAGCAATTGACAAGCGTCCATCGGTAAGACATCACAATCTACCTTGTCAATATAATCTCCAACAACAAATGGCACGCGTACCTTATGTGTAATCTTTAATTTTCCGGAGTTGAATAGCCACTCCATGTGGTGCGGTTGCGGATGCCGCCACATGGACAAACCCAATGCTTGCACGAGATCTTTGCTAATAGCATTAGTAAAACTGCCACCATCAATTATCATCTTGCATGCCTGGTCCTTGATCTTGCACTGTGTTTTAAAAACACTCCAACGCTGCCCTTTAGGATCACCATCCTCCTGCACCTTCTTCACTAAAAGATTTAGACCCTTCATCGGTGCATCAACTTCTTCTTTTATTTCTTCTACCTCTTCTCTTCTTTTTCGCAAACGATCTTTCCAATCAGCAGCGAACACATCCGTTGGCATGGGAATAAAACAAATTTTTTTGCCCTTCCGTGATACAGAATAACTATTTTTCTTGACATCCCGAATAGCCCCAACACGCTTGCAGCATGGGTCCCCAAGTAGCAGATGGCACGACACCATGGGCATAGGACAAACATGAAAAAATTCCGCACAACAATATTTCCCGAGATCAAAATTAGCAAAATCTGATGCGTAATTTTGATTTCACCTTTGAACCACTTCAGCGTGTACGGTCTTTCAAGAGGCGCCATCTTAAGCCCCAATTTTTCCACCACCTCGATGCTCGCCATATTGACCGCTGTACTCTCATCGATTGTCAGATTAACACGTCGTTCGTTCACAACGCAACGAGTGTGAAAAAGAGTGACCTCGCCAATGCCTTCCTCCTCCATCAATATGTTCCTGCTCAACATATTGATGCTTGACTCCGCAGATGATATTACAAATTGAGTCGCCGTGACTAACCTTTGCTCTGATACCACTTGATGAGGCACGGACTAGCGAGATGCTAATTCGCGTGTTTAGATGGCCCGATCTTTCACGACGATCCTTGTTCAACTGTTCTTGCACCTGGTCCCTCAACCTCCAATAATAAGATTCACCCGTGTACGAAAATACACGAACAAAAATAATGATCCCTTGGATCAGCACGTAGGCGTCGATGTGATGATCAACCCTCCGTCACTGGTAAATTTCCTCGATGAGAAAATCACAGATAATATACATGATATGGTCGTCCCCAACTTGGACATTTTTCTGTATATTTCATAACTCTGAAAACAAACCCAAAAACTAAAAAAACCCCTCATCTGACGCACATTGGCTATTATATAGCCGACTCTCACGCACGCACCTGGCCGAAAGCCAACACAATCTGGACTCTTATCAATACGACTTGGTCATCACGTTTATAGCATACGTGGACCTTTTTACAAGGCTACTCACGTAGCACAACCTAATGGGATAAAGCCCAATTTAAATAAAACATGGGAACTTATCTTTAGCAGATCCATCAAATATATTGGCTTGGAGATTGAAAAGGAAGCTGCCGATCCTAATATTCCCTGGAGGCGTACGAAACGTGGGAATAACATCATCTGGCTGTGGCTCCTCTTGACTCTTGCATTGCTTGTGTATCCATCGTTGCACTTTCACATGCGGCAGACTATTTATTTTACGTAGATCATGTGTCATATATTCACGAAACTCATCATGTCTAGCAGGCACCAAATAAACCCGGTTTAATTTTCTTGTACCGCTGAACCCTGATCCACATATTTGACGCAACACACCATCCTTTCCTCGATGAAATTTGGCGGCACATGTAGGATTATTTTTTGCAACTTTTTCATGGCTTGATTCCTTAGCTGGTTCAACTTGTATAGCATTATCAACTGATGATACGTGTGGCGATATTGTGTGTGTATCAAGGTCAGCCCCCGCGGCCAGCTCACCTCCAGCTGGCGGCACGGGTGGCGTGTTGGGCTGGCTGCCTTGGTCTGTTGCGGCGTGCGATGGCGGAATCACCTCCGTCTCCGGGGCTATATCGTCGTGCCCCTCCTCTCCATGACCGGCTGGTCGCTGCCGGCCCCTTCAGGCGGCACCACCGAGGCTCCGGGCGTTGGCTCCACAGCATGGAGGGGGATGACGAGTTGTGGGGGTCAGCCGCATGAGGCCTCCCCCACCTGCACCACGGTCGCGGCGTCTGCCTGTGTCTGGGCCACGAAGCCGGCATGCGCCCTCGCAGCCTCGTTTGCCTCCTACTGCGCCGCCTTCTGCCGCTCCGCCTCTTGCTCCTCACGTGCGTTCCTCTCTGTCTGCGCCTAAATCTCGGTGCGCGGGTCTACACGGTGGGAGCTGGCGGAGCCCCCCACCGCCCCCACACCGGAGCCGGCAACCGACCGCTCTAGAGAGAGCGGTGCCTTGTTGTAGCAAGAGAAAGAAAACTTAGAAAAACATTTGTAAGAAAGAAGGAAGAATGTGTTAAGAGGGTGGCACTTACACAGAAACCATTTGAGGATCCTTCAAGACCTTGTGGAAGCGGTTCGCCTTCGCAGCCGCTTCCTCTTGCTTGGTCGCCCCGGCCGAGCTCTTGGACTTCTTCGGCGGCTGCCGAACAACGACGATGCGGCCCGGTGCTTCTGCGCGCCGACTCGTACAGCCGGCGCGGCAGTCGAGCTCACGCCCGCCTAATCGGGCGCCGGCTGGCGGCGTAGGATGGCCTCTTCATCATCGTCATCAGGCCAGTCCTCGACGCTGCCTCCACCTCCAGAGTTGCCTGCCTCGCCGCCTCCGCCTGTCACGTCATCCTCCAGGGCGGCCGCCACCAAGTCGGGGTCGTCCGTATCATTCTCCTCCCGGTCGGGGAGGAACTGACGCTGTGGCCCTGCGACACCGGCTGTCGGCTGGAGAAGAGCGCTATGTTTCATATCCGATTGGTCAAGACGGCCAAAGAAGAACTCGACAGCTTAAGGAAAAGAAGACATGGAGACTTGCCATTGGCGGTGGATCCGCGCGCGAGTACGGCTTCTTGCCAAATCGCCATTCCTCCTCCGGGAGCTTGCAATTTAAAATATAGTTCACCAAATGAGCTACCTCCGAGTGCGGCATATCCTTGGTGCACATCCGGCTTGGGTCACCATGCCCGCTCATCTGGCATATCATGTGCGGCCGGCCTTGGAGTGGGAGCACTCGGCGTGCCACGAAGGCAGTCAGCAAGTTGGGCCCGGTGAGGCTGATGTCTACTACACAACCTTCTTCTTGTACACGTTGTTGGGCCTGCAAGTGCACAGGTTTGTAGGACAGTAGCAAATTTTCCTCAAGTGGATGACCTAAGGTTTATCAATCCGTAGGAGGCGTAGGATGAAGATTGTCTCTCTCAAACAACCCTGCAACCAAATAACAAAGAGTCTCTTGTTTCCCCAACACACCCAATACAATGGTAAATTGTATAGGTGCACTAGTTCGGCGAAGAAATGAAGATACAAGTGCAAAATAGATAGTAGATATAGGTTTTTGTAATCTGAAATAATAAAAACAGCAAGGTAACAAGCGGTAAAAGTGAGCGTAAACGGTATTGCAATGATAGGAAACAAGGCCTAGGGTTCATACTTTCACTAGTACAAGTTCTCTCAACAATAATAACATAGATAGATCATATAACAAGCCCTCAACATGCAACAAAGAGTTACTCCAAAGCCACTAATAGCGGGGAACAAACATAGAGATTATGGTAGGGTACGAAACCACCTCAAAGTTATCCTTTCTGTTCTATCTATTCAAGAGTTCATAGTAAAATAACATAAAGCTATTCTTTCCGCTCAATCCCTCGTAGAGTTCATACTAGAATAACACCTTAAGACACAAATCAACCAAAACCCTAATGTCACCTAGATACTCCATTGTCACCTCAAGTATCCGTGGGCATGATCATACGATATGCATCACACAATCTCAGATTCATCCAACCAACATAAAAGTACTTCAAAGAGTGCCCCAAAGCTACTACCGGAGAGTCAAGAACATGTGCCAACCCCTATGCATAGGTTCATGGGTTGAACCCGCAAGTTGGTCACCAAAACATACATCAAGTGGCACATGATATCCCATTGTCACCACAGATAATCACGGCAAGACATACATCAAGTGTTCATAAAAGACTAAATCCGATAAGATAACTTAAAAAGGGAAACTCAATTCATCACAAGAGAGCAGAGGGGGAGAAACATCATAAGATACAACTACAATAGCAAAGCTCGAGATACATCAAGATCGTGCCATAGAGGGAACACGAGAGAGAACATGAGAGAGAGAGAGATCAAACACATAGCTACTGGTACATACCCTCAGCCTCGAGGGTGAACTACTCCCTCCTCGTCATGGATAGCGCCGGGATGATGAAGGTGGCCTCCGGTGATGGGATCCCCGTCCGGCAGGGTGCCTAAACAGGGTCCCGATTGGTTTTTGGTGGCTACAGAGGCTTGCGGCGGCGGAACTCCCGATCTAGGTTCTGTTCTGGAAGTTTTTGGGTACGTAGGTATATATGGGTGCAAGAAGTATGTCGGTGGAGCTACGGGGGTCCCACGAGGCAGGGGGCACGCCCAGGGGGCGCCCCCACCCTCGTGAGCACCTCCCGTATCTCCTGACATGCACTCCAAGTCCTTCGGGTGGCTTTCCTTCCAAAAATAACTTCTCCAATTGATTTCGTTCCGTTTTGACTCCATCTGATATTCCTTTTCCTCGAAACACTGAAATAGGCATAAAACACCAAATCTGGGTTGGGCCTCCAGTTAATAGGTTAGTCCCAAAAATAATATAAAAGTGGATAATAAAGCCCAATATTGCCTAAAATAGTAGATAAAGTAGCATGGAGCAATCAAAAATTATAGATACGTTGGAGACGTATCAAGAACCCCAAGCTTAATTCCTGCTCGTCCTCGAGTAGGTAAATGACAAAAAAAGAATTTTTGATGCGGAGTGATACTTTGGCATAATTTCAATGTAAATCTTCTTAATTGTGGCATGAATATTCAGATCCGAAAGATTCAAGACAAAAGTTCATATTGACATAAAAATAATAATACTTCAAGCATACTAATCAAAGCAATCATGTCTTCTCAAAATAACATGGTTAAAGAAAGTTATCCCTACAAAATCATATAGTCTGGCTATGCTCTATCTTCATCACACAAAGTATTTAATCATGCACAACCCCGATGACGAGCCAAGCAATTGTTTCATACTTTAGTAATCTCAAAACTTTTTCAACTTTCACGCAATACATGAGCGTGAGCCATGGACATAGCACTATAGGTGGAATAGAATGGTGGTTGTGGAGAAGACAAAAAGGAGAAGATAGTCTCACATCAACCGGGCATATCAATGGGCTATGGAGATGCCCATCAATAGATATCAATGTGAGTGAGTAGGGATTGTCATGCAATGGATGCACTAGAGCTATAAGTATATGAAAGCTCAAAAAGAAACTAGGTGAGTGTGCATCCAACTTGCTTGCTCACGAAGACCTAGGGCATTTTTGAGGAAGCCCATCATTGGAATATACAAGCCAAGTTCTATAATGAAAAATTCCCAATAGTATATGAAAGTGACAACATATGAGACTCTCTATCATGAAGATCATGGTGCTACTTTGAAGCACAAGTGTGGAAAAAGGATAGTAGCATTGTCCCTTCTCTCTTTTTATCTCATTTTTTCTTTTTTTTTATTTTCTTTTTTTTCTTTTGGTGGGATTCTTTGGCCTCTTTTTTAATATATTTTTATTTGGGCTTCTTTGGCCTCTTTTATTTTTCATAAAGTCCGGAGTCTCATCCCGACTTATGGGGAATCATAGTCTCCATCATTCTTTCCTCACTGGGACAATGCTCTAATAATGATGATCATCACACTCTTATTTTTCTTACAACTCAACAATTACAACTCGATACTTAGAACAAGATATGACTCTATATGAATGCCTCTGGCGGTGTACCGGGATATGCAATGAATCAAGAGCGACATATATGAAAATTATGAAGATGGCCTTGCCACAAATACAATGTCAACTACATGTTCATGCAAAGAGCAATATGACAAAAGTAATGTGTGTCATATGAACGGAAGGTGGAGAGTTGCATGGCAATATATCTTGGAATGGCTATGGAAATGCCATAATAGGTAGGTATGGTGGCTGTTTTGAGGAAGGTATATGGTGGGTGTATGATACCGGCGAAAAGTGCGCGGTATTGGAGAGGCTAGCAATGGCAGAAATGTGAGAGTGCGTATAATCCATGGACTCAACATTAATCAAAAGAACTCATGCACTTATTGCAAAAAATTACAAGTCATCAAAAACCAAAGCATTAAACGCATACTCCTAGGGGGATAGATTGGTAGGAGAAGACCATCGCTCGTCCCCGACTGCCACTCATAAGGAAGACAATCAATAAATAAAATTATGCTCCAACTTCATCACAAAGCGGTTCACCATACGTGCATGCTACGGGAATCACAAACTTCAACACAAGCATTCTTTAATTCATAATCATCCAACTAGCACGACTTTGATATTATCACCTCCATATCTCAAAACAATTATCAAGCATCAAACTTATCTTAGTATTCAATTCACTCAAAAGAAAGTTTCACATATCTTGAACACCAAGTATATTAACATTAAGCAAATTACCATGCTAATAACGACTCTCAAAATAATCTAAGTGAAACATGAGAGATCAAATAGTTTCTTTAAAACAAATCCACCACCGTGCTCTAAAAGATCTAAGTGAAGTACTAGAGCAAAAATTACCACGCTCAAAAGATATAAGTGAAGCACATAGAGTATTCTAGCAAATTCCAATTGGTGTAAGGCTCTCTCTCAATAAAGAATTTCAGATCTTGGTACTTTATTCAAACAGCAAGCAAAGCTAAAGAAAACTACAATGCAAGGATAGCACAACTCATGTGAAGAAGCAAAAACTTAGGCTCAACCGACACTAACCGATGATTGTTGAAGACAAAGGTTGGGATGCCTACCGGGGCATCCCCAAGCTTAGATGCTTGAGGCTTCTTGAAATATTATCTTGGGGTGCCTTGGGCATCCCCAATCTTGAACTTTTTTGTCTCCTTAATTCCTCTCATATCATGGTTTCTCTTTTTATCAAAAAGCTTCATTCACAACAAACTCAACAAGAACTCGTGAGATAGGTTAGTATAAACCAATGCAAAACCTTATCATCTTCTTCTATAAAAAATCACTAATATTATTATTCAACATTGAATACTAAATGCCTCTGAGTATTTAATACTCCTATCCTCAAATAGAATTATTAAACAAGCAAACATATGCAAACAATGCAACCATAACAGCAATCTGCCAAAACAGTACAGTCTGTAAAGAATGCAAGAGTAACAATACTTCCCTGACTCCAAAAATTATGAACTAAAATTCCCACTATAATAAATTTATCATAGCTCAATATGCAAAAAGATTCAATGTTATAACATTCTCTGACTTTTCTGAGGAATTTTTGCAACAGCGGTAAACTTTCTGTTTTCAAACAGCAACATGCAAACTAGCAAAATAAGCATGGCAAAGGCTATCCTTGACTTTTTTATTGAAACTAAAGATGCAAAACATTTATTCTAACTAACAGCAAGCAAAAACTAACAGAATAAAATGACGCTCCAAGCAAAACACATATCATGTGGCAAATAAAAATATAGCTCCAAGTAAAGTTACCGATGAACGAAGACGAAAGAGGGGATGTGTCGGGGATATACCCCACGGTATGACCCGGCCGGAGTTATGACACGACCGGACAAGGCGATTCACCAGAAGACCCGGCTGGAGCTAGGCAACTCACTGGCGATCTGCCTGGACATGGCGGTTTACATATAACCCGCCTGGACATTGTGACTCACTGGAGACCCGGCGGGCGGGTCAGATGGACAACAAGGCCCAAAGCCCATAAGGCCGGCTCAACGTTATGATGGGCCGGCTTAAGAGGAAAGGGATGACAAATATTTACTTTATGAGGAAGTAAGACCCGGACTTGTATTTAACTTGTAAGAGAAGATAGGCTAGTCCTAGTCCTACTAGGACTCCACATGTAACCCACGCCTCTATCTTATATAAGGAGGGGCAGGGCTCCCCAAAGAGGGACAAGGAACAAGAAAAAATATCTAGGGCTAGACACATGGAGGAGAGCCGGCTTACGGCGACTCCCTCATGATCATAATGAGACCTAGCCACAAACAGCATGTAGGGTTATTACCGGATGATGTTTCCCGGGGCCCGAAGCTGTCTAAATCCTTGTCTTGTGTTGCGTCTCTCGATTCCGCTCAACCCCTCTCAAGCTACCACATAGATGCGTTGGCCTCGCGACTAAGTCTTTGCAAGAGGACATTTGCTGTGACAATTCCACGACAGTTGGCGCCCACCATGGGGCCCGCGCACGATGGTGTTGAGTTCTTGGAGGGATCTCTCACAGGGATCGACAAGTCTGCAATTTCTGGGTGAAGAAGAACCGGTTGGAGAAGATCTGCATCAGTTTCGAGTTCATCGGTCTAGATTCATAGTTTGAAAGATTTAAGGAAAATTAAGGTTGTGATTTGATGTCTGCCGCAAGTCGCCTAGAAAAGAAGTCACAAGTCGCCATCGCCATCGGCGTGTCAAGTTTTCATGGGTTGCTCGCCGAAACCTGTTCGATCGGGGTTGCCGTCACCGTTCAATCATCAAAGAAAAAACAATCAAGAAAAGGAAAACAAAGCGCTGAGAAGGATTCGATCCAGCACCGCAAGGTCTCAGCGCAACAATCTCTAACCAACCAATCCAGTTGACTTCGGTCAGAGTAATTACAACCTGGAGAAGGACTCGGACTCTGCTGCAGCTACGGCCGTGCCTCGTTGGTGCTTCTTCGCCTCCGGGTCTCGCCTCGATGGCCTGTCAATACCGTTTCCAAGACCTCAAGTTTAGAAGCTCGGCCACATCTTCTTGTTCACGTATAGCTTCAAGTCCCGAGGCAATTAGCCAATGTTGTTGCAGGCTACTTCTACGTAAGGAAAAATCAGAGAAAAGATACAATCTGCCAGGTTGGAATACTACTAGTATACACGTACTACTTGAGTACGCCATCACACACACAAAAAAAAACATGGATCCATTGAACCGGCTATCACTCGGAAACTGAGGTCTCCGCGGACTCAGCCCCGCCTCTGGTTGCGCCATCTCTAGGCCGCGTAGAGCCGACCTCGCTCCGCCGAGAGTCGCCGCCGAGTGCCACAACCCGCCTACTTCTGCCGCAAGTCTCCACAGCCTCGGACCGCCGGCCTCAAGTCGCCGTCCTCACAGAATGGCTATGAGCCGTCGTGTCGGCTCATCTCCGCCATCTCGGGCTTGCCTCGCCGGCTTCGCCCGTAAACCATATCCATGAGCCAGCTTTGCCACCGCCTGAGAGCCGTCCATGCCTGTGCGTGGGCTGTCCCCGCATGTTTCGCCGGAGTCGTCATCTGCTATGGGCCGCCTCCGGGTCTCCGTCGCTGTGATGCAGGTGTGCGGGTTGAAGGCTACTTGTTGCCGCTATGCATGCACGGTTATTTTATATGTGTGCGTGCTTGCTAGCTGCTGCTTGGCACTGTTCCTCCCTGCCTTCTGCTTCAGGCGGCAGCATCAAGTTGCCGTCAAAGTGGGCGGCCCTCGCTGTCTCTTGCTAAGTCACCAAATTCGGTCATGGCTCGTCTCCGGTACTCTGACGCTGTGGCTCGTCTCTATATCCGGTTCTCTGACATTGTGGTTGCTGCTAAGTCACAAGTTCCGTTGCTGGTCGCCCACCTGCAACAGGTTTGATTCCGAGTCAAATCCACCAGTCCGGCCTCGCCTAATAAACCAAAGACCTCCGCGGCCTCCTCGAGTATCTGCGGCCGGCTCCTCCCCGTCGCCTCAGGCCTCCGGTAAAACGATCTGTGCCAGTCAGCAGGACAAAGATTCATTATAAAGGTGGTGCTATACTATGCCTACGGAGTGTATATTAGCATCATCACGCACCGGCGTCTGCGCCCGCTTACTGATGGAACAGGTGTGCATGAGTCGCCACACGTGCAGCTTAATCTACATCAACCCGCTGGAGCTACGTTGAGCCGCCCTTGCCGCCTTGAGCCACCGGGGTTATATTAAGTCGCCGGTCTGTCATGAGCCACCGGAACTATATTGAGTTGCTGGTCTGCCTGAGCCACCTCTGTCGTGATAAACGGATCATCCGCCATCCAAAAAAATCAGGTGATATCCATCCAAGTTTGTTTTATTAGCACATGTTGTTTTTGTCAAAGAACAAGTTCATGTTTGCCTCAGTCTGCAATATTGTTTATGCACGGCAATTATTTATGACAAAAAGTGACATTATACCATGGAGATGGAGGCACGCCAACATCTTTTGGCATAGGTGGTCGTCGTTACTCAACGGACTCCCGCACCGGCTTACAACGCCTTGGCCGTCTCTCGCGACCGCGCCGGGTTACAACGTCGTGGCCATTTCTCGCGGCCGCGCCGGCTTACAACACCGTGGCCGTCTCTCGCGATCACATCGGCTTACAACAAGGAGGACAACTCGCTCATCCGCACCGGCTTACAAACGCTGCAGTTGATTCATCTGTCTGCTCTCGCGGCCGACTCACCCATGAGTGATTTCAACTTAACCTAGTGATCATCAACTTCATGGCTGATTACTTCTGGCCTGACACATCAGGTGATATCCGTTTTAAATATATTTTATTGGCACATATTATCTTTGTCAAAGAGGAGTTTATCTTTGCCTTGGTCTACAATATTGTTGATGCAGGACATTGTTCACTACATCAAAACGATGTGGTTGACTCGCCTGCGCCGGTTTACAGTACCGCGGTCGATTCATCCATCTGAGCCGCCTCTGATGTGGCGATCGTCTTTACCGACCGTCTCTCATGGCCTGGTCTACATCAATGCATCGGGCCACCCTTTCCTGGATGAGCTGAATATTGAGTATGAGTAAGCCACTACTTGGGAAGCCCGGTTTTCTTCCAACAAATTGGAAGCAAATTATCATATCTTATCAGCCGCCGTCTGCACTGGATGGCTCAATGGGTAGGTGCACAAGTCGCCGCCACTATGGTTTGATTAACTTCAAACAACCAGTTGGAAGGAACCATTGGCCGAGTTGTTCACACGGCTCATATGGGATCATTTATAACCCGCCGCAGTCACCTCAACCTTCTGTGGATTCACATCGTGCTATCAGCACCGATGATATACACCTTTCTGCTATGGTCAAATATGGAGAATCTCAAGCCAACTCCTCGAGTCGTCTTGAGACTCGTTGGCTACTATGGTATGACTCGGCAAAGTTAGCCGGTTTCAATAAATTCAAGAACTCCGGGTCATTGAAGGGAAAAATAACCCGGTCCCGGAGATTACTGCTAGATCGATGAAAATTTAAAAGCCATCAGAAGATTTCCGGCTCAAAATAAGGATTTTGGTTTAAAATCCGGTTCAAGAGACATCTTTCTCCCACAAAGCACTGAAGCTCCCAAATCCGGTTCAACATCCGGCTCAAGGTAAATTTGTCTCTTACAAATTTTTGAAGCTTTCAAATCCGGTTTAAAGTTCCGGTTTAAAAAGAATTAATCTCTCGCAAGTTCGAGTTCTAAGAAAAATTAAAGGTTGCCGAAAGAACTTGCTGCCATGATGCGCGGTTCAAACTTGGGTATCCTGCCTTACGGCTTATCCTATTATGATCACTTGGGGGCTTCCTGCTCATCGAGCATAGCTATCAGTACCCTCTTGATCGGTGCAATGCCAAAACTTATATGGTCACTTGGGGGCTTCCTGTTCAAACATAGGTCGTATTCGAACCAAAGAGAACATAGCTGTCGATACCCTTTTGATTAGCAAACTGCTGAACCTACTTGGGGGCTTCTTGATCGTATCCGAATCATAGCTCAACTCCTTTGGGAATCGACGTGGATCGTATTCGAATCAGCGTCATTAAACAAGTTTTAAGGTCATTTGGGGGCTTCCTGTTCAAACATAGGTCGTATTCGAACCAAAGAGAACATAGCTGTCGATACCCACTTTGATCGACAACACCAACGCCACTGGAGGCTATATGATCGTATTCGAATCTTAGCTTAACCCCTTTGGAACGGTTTACTGATCGTATTCGAATCAGAAGCCTCAAAAAATTTATCTGTTTTTATACAATCGCAAGTATTTGAGTTGTCACAAATATCATATGTGCCGGCTCTTACAGAATCAATTTCACTGACCGGGTCACATAAACCGGCGGTATCATTGAAAGGATCATAGGGATCTTGTAATCTACTTGTGTGCAGGATAAGACTACATTCGGCTGGTTACCCGCCCTGGCTCTTGACGTTAAGTTGCCAGGGCATATGTTGTTTAAACTCTGTGCAGGATCTGCAGCACTATGACTTATATAAATGCTTCAGTCCAAGCTCATCACTGAAATTGGTGTCTCAAAAGGGTTATCAATTATTGATTTTCTCCAGGGCTATAAGCCACCAGGTTACAAAAATTCCGGCTTACAATGAATGCGCATTAAGTCGTCATCGGCCAAGAGCCGCCAGGTATTTAAACTCCGGGTTTACCTGTCAACCGATGAAGTATTCAAATCTTTAATAGCCAAAACGGGCTGGATTTTCATGATGATATTGAATGATTGAGGTTTTTATACCGGATTATATTATTCAAATCTTGAATAGCCAGCATGGCTGGATTTCTATTATGATTATCAATAACCAGTATTATGATTGAGGTTTTCAAAGTCGCTTTAGCGCAACGGCTATTATCTTTATCAATGGGCATGATTTATTTTACAATGGAGGAAATAGTCCCGAATCGCTGCAGGCTTACGACTCGGCGCTTGGGGGCTACATTATTCAAATTGAGGTTACATCAAATATGCAAGTCTCATGTCGCTGCAAGCATGCACCATGACACTTGGGGACTAATGCAAATTCATTTTTGTTCGCCTCATTGAAGACCCGACTCATCACATCGTAATGAGCCGGCCTTTGGGGGCTACACCTTGCTGTTCAAATTTACACGGTTATATCTACAAAGTCCCTGCTCATTACTGCATAATGACCCGGCCCTTGGGGGCTACACTGGTTGAAATTTTCATGAGCATAAAGCAATTACAAGTCCCAGGTTGCTGCAAGCATAACAACCCGGCACTTGGGGGCTACATGTGTGGAATATTTAGTTTATGTGATTGAGATGAATAAACCAGATTTCTTCAAGGTTGCAACATTTATTGGAGCAAGTCTTAAACCATCACTTTGTTCTGCTCAAGATTTGGGGGCTACAGGTAATATGGATATAAGGGAGAAAAATCTTCAAATTATCAGTTTTGAGCAAATCAGGAGGATCAATTACATAAACCGGTGTCAACAACAATTATGACCCGGCATCGTCTGTTTTATAATCAGGAAGTTTTTTGTAATGATAAACCGACATGTTTTACATCTTCAAGACGGCTGAATATCAGATGAGTATTTGAAGACCAAAATTATTTAACCCGGCACCTTAGAAGCCGACTTAAGTGGATTATTCTTCACAATATTTTTATGTGAGAAACCAACATCAGCAAATTGAATATGAAGCTAGCTTATTTGACCCGAATTTTCTAGATGAAGGAAATGACAATTGGACTTAAGGATAGTCAGGTCCCGTCTCAGGAGAATATTTAACCCGAAGCACAAGGAATTAAGGATGATCAAGTGCCAGCTTACAAGAATTTTTAACACGGAGCACAACCTGTCAAAGTTGTTCTGGTGTTTATTTTTGTAGGATCAGTTTAACATGGATAAATCCAAATTAAACTGGGGGCTAATGTCGGGGATATACCCCACGGTATGACCCAGCCGGAGTTATGACCCGGCCGGACAAGGCGATTCACCAGAAGACCCGGCTGGAGCTAGGCAACTCACTGGCGATCTGCCTGGACATGGCGGTTTACATATAACCCGCCTGGACATTGTGACTCACTGGAGACCCGGCGCGCGGGTCAGATGGACAACAAGGCCCAAAGCCCATAAGGCCGGCTCAACGTTATGATGGGCCGGCTTAAGAGGAAAGGGATGACAAATATTTACTTTATGAGGAAGCAAGACCCGGACTTGTATTTAACTTGTAAGAGAAGATAGGCTAGTCCTAGTCCTACTAGGACTCCACATGTAACCCGCCCCTCTAACTTATATAAGGAGGGGCAGGGCTCCCCAAAGAGGGACAAGGAACAAGAAACAATATCTAGGGCTAGACACATGGAGGAGAGCCGGCTTACGGCGACTCCCTCATGATCATAATGAGACCTAGCCACAAACAGCATGTAGGGATATTACCGGATGATGTTTCCCGGGGCCCGAAGCAGTCTAAATCTTTGTCTTGTGTTGCGTATCTGCGTTGGCCTCGCGACTAAGTCCTTGCAAGAGGACATCTGCCGTGACAATTCCACGATAGGATGCCTTACGGGGCATCGCCAAGCTTAGTTGCTTGGTTATCCTTGAATATTACCTTGGGGTGCCTTGGGAATTCCCAAGCTTAGGCTCTTTCCACTCCTTATTCCATAGTCCATCGAATCTTTACCCAAAACTTGAAAACTTCAACCACATAAAACTCAAAACAAAACTCGTAAGCTCCGTTAGTATAAGAAAATAAAACCACCACTTAGGTACTGTAATGAACTCATTCTTAATTCATATTGGTGTAATATCTACTGTACTGCAACTTATCTATGGTTCATACCACTTAATACTAGCCATAGATGCATCAAAATAAGCAAACAACACAATGAGAACAGAATCTGTCAAAAACAAAACAGTCTGTAGTAATCTGTATCAAACGTATACTTCTGGAACCCCAAAAATTATGAAATAAACTGCTGGACCTTAGAAATTTGTCTATTAATCATCTGCAAAAAGAATCAACCTAAAAGCACTATCCAGAAGAAAATGGCAGCTAATCTCGTGAGCGCTAAAGTTTCTGTTTTTCACAGCAAGATCACATAAACTTCACCCAAGTCTTCCCAAAGGTTCTACTTGGCACTTTATTGAAACAAAAGATATAAAACATGATTACTACGGTAGCATAATCATGTGGACACACAAAAACAGTAAGGATAAATATTGGGTTGTCTCCCAACAAGCGCTTTTCTTTAATGCCTTTTTAGCTAGGCATGATGATGACAATGATGCTCACATAAAGGATAAGAATTGAAACATAAAGAGAGCATCATGAAGCATATGACTAGCACATTTAATCCTAACCCACTTCCTATGCATAGGGATTTTGTGAGCAAACAACTTATGGGAACAATAATCAATTAGCATAGGAAGGTAAAACAAGCATAGCTTCAGGATTTTAAGCACATAGAGAGGAAACTTGACATTATTGCAATTCCTACAAGCATATGTTCCTCTCTCATAATAATTTTCAGTAGCATCATGAATGAATTCAACAATATAACCAGCACCTAAAGCATTCCTTTCATGATCTACTAGCATAGAAAATTTACTACTCTCCACATAAGAAAAATTCTTCTCATTTGGAATAGTAGGAGTATCATAAGAGACTTGAACACTAAAAATTGTTTCCACATTAAAAGAGTAATGTTCAGAAAAAGGGTAATCATAATCATGACAAGATTTGTAAATATAATCATCACTACTTTTTATAGCATAAGTTTTATCACAATAATCGTCATAAGTAGCAACTTCGTTCTCATCATAATCGATTGAAACCTCTCCCAAGATAGTGGAGTCACTAAATAAAGTTGACACTCTTCCAAATCCACTTTAATATTCATCACAATAAAATCCAACATCCTCCAAAATAGTGGGATCACTAATTCCTAAAGTTGACACTCTTCCGAACCCACTTTCATCCATATAATCATCATACGTAGGAGGCATGCTATCATCACAACAACTTTGCATATCAAAACTTGGGATGCTAAAAATATCATTTTCACTAAATGTAGCATCCCCAAGCTTGGGGCAAACATTAATTCCAGCAAATATGTTCTCAAATATTTCATCCTCGTCAAACATAGCTTCCGCAAGCTTGGGCCCTTTCATATCATAAGCATAATCACTCTCATCATTAAAAATATGGATAGCACCAATAGTATAGCAATTATCATCATCACAAGTAGTAGTAGGAGCAACATCATTTGGGAGGGATACCTTTTTGCCTTTGTTTCTCCTTCTTTTATTTTTCTTCTTTACATTATGTGTAGGTTCAACTTTCCTCTTTGAGCTCCTTATTGATGAGATTGGTTGAATGGAAAGCTCCTCCTCGTTACCTGATTCATCATAAGAAATAATAGGAGGAGATTGGGAAGCCTCTTCCCTTTCATTAGTATTCTCATTATCTTCCATTTTCTTTCTTTTCCTTAGGTAATTGGCAATATAAGGATTTTCAATACAATTCTCCACACAAAACATATAAATATTCTCTAGATCAAAATGAAGAATTCTATCAAGGGCAAATTCTGGAATAATCTTAGTTATACGTTTAATTTCTTCATAACCCAAGAGCAAACTAAGTTCATTATGATGTGCAAGGGAAATCAAGTCATCACAATTTTTGGACACGATACGATCGTGAAACAATTTGCATTGGGTACTAAAATGATCACGTTCATTGCAAAGTTCACAAGTATGGCTAAGAAAGTTTAAATTTTCAGCACACGCATCTAGCTCTTCTTGCAACAATTTGGTTTCTAAGTTCTTATGCTTATTGCAATATCTATCTTCCCTATTTGGTGTGTACTTACAAACCCAATGCACTCCACAAAAATTGACATGTTTATAGGAGGCATTTTCATAATAACTAGTGCAATCATCATTAGCATCATGGATATTCAAAGAATTCGTACTAACAACATTGCAATCATGCTCATCATTCAAAGATTTAGTGCCAAACAATTTAGAGATTTCTTCTTCTAGCACTTGAGCATAATTTTCCTTTCCATCATACTCACGAAAGATATTAAAAAGATGAAGCGTATGAGACAAACTTAACTCCATTTTTTTGTAGTTTTCTTTTATAAACTAAACTAGTGATAAAAACAAGAAACAAAAAGATTCGATTGCAAGATCTAAAGATATACCTTCAAGCACTCACCTCGCCAGAAAAGAGCTTAGTGACGGAGTGTGAGTACCCTTTACCTAGCCTCCCTGGCAACGGCGCCAGAAAAGAGCTTGATGTCTACTACACAACCTTCTTCTTGTAGACGTTGTTGGGCCTGCAAGTGCATAGGTTTGTAGGACAGTAGCAAATTTCCCTCAAGTGGATGGCCTAAGGTTTATCAATCCGTAGGAGGCATAGGATGAAGATGGTCTCTCTCAAACAACCCTGCAACCAAATAACAAAGAGTCTCTTGTGTCCCCAACACACCCAATACAATGGTAAATTGTATAGGTACACTAGTTCGGCGATGAGATGAAGATACAAGTGAAAATAGATAGTAGATATAGGTTTTTGTAATCTGAAATAATAAAAACAGCAAGGTAACAAGCGGTAAAAGTGAGCGTAAACGGTATTGCAATGATAGGAAACAAGGCCTAGGGTTCATACTTTCACTAGTACAAGTTCTCTCAACAATAATAACATAGATAGATCATATAACAAGCCCTCAACATGCAACAAAGAGTCACTCCAAAGCCACTAATAGCAGAGAACAAACTTAGAGATTATGGTAGGGTACGAAACCACCTCAAAGTTATCCTTTCTGTTCTATCTATTCAAGAGTTCGTAGTAAAATAACATAAAGCTATTCTTTCCGCTCAATCCCTCATAGAGTTCATACTAGAATAACACCTTAAGACACAAATCAACCAAAACCCTAATGTCACCTAGATACTCCATTGTCACCTCAAGTATCTGTGGGCATGATCATACGATATGCATCACACAATCTCAGATTCATCCAACCAACATAAAAGTACTTCAAAGAGTGCCCCAAAGCTACTACCGGAGAGTCAAGAACGTGTGCCAACCCCTATGCATAGGTTCATGGGTGGAACCCGCAAGTTGGTCACCAAAACATTCATCAAGTGGCACATGATATCCCATTGTCACCACAGATAATCACGGCAAGACATACATCAAGTGTTCATAAAAGACTCAATCCGATAAGATAACTTCAAAAGGGAAACTCAATTCATCACAAGAGAGTAGAGGGGGAGAAACATCATAAGATCCAACTACAATAGCAAAGCTCGGGATAGATCAAGATCGTGCCATAGAGGGAACATGAGAGATAACACGAGAGAGAGAGATCAAACACATAGCTACTTGTACATACCCTCAGCCTCGAGGGTGAACTACTCCCTCCTCATCATGGATAGCGTCGGGATGATGAAGATGGCCTCCGGTGATGGGATCCCCCTCCGGCAGGGTGCCGGAACAGGGTCCCGATTAGTTTTTGGTGGCTGCAGAGGCTTGCGGCGGCGGAACTCCCGATCTAGGTTCTGTTCTGGAAGTTTTTGGGTACGTAGGTATATATGGGTGCAGGAAGTACATTGGTGGAGCTACGGGGGTCCCACGAGACAGGGGCGCACCCAGGGGGGTGCCCCCCACCCTCGTGAGCACCTCCCGTATCTCCTGACGTGCACTCCAAGTCCTTCGGGTGGCTTTCCTTCCAAAAATAACTTCTCCAGTTGATTTTGTTCCATTTTGACTCCGTCTGATATTCCTTTTCCTCGAAACACTGAAATAGGCATAAAACAGCAAATCAGGGCTGGGCCTCCGGTTAATAGGTTACTCCCAAAAATAATATAAAAGTGGATAATAAAGCCCAATATTACCTAAAACAGTAGATAAAGTAGCATGGAGCAATCAAAAATTATAGATACGTTGGAGACGTATCAGAGGCCTTCCCACTTCACCATCACCTTGAGTCGTGAGCCGGCGGCGGTGTCGGCGACCGACAGTGTATTGGGCCGGTACTTCTAGTTGGCCCGCGCTCCAGTCGGCGGGCCAGCTACATAAGCCGGCAGGTTGACCCAGTCGCCTGCCGGGTGAACACTCTTCACATAGAAGTACGACAACTGCCACATCTTCACTAACTGTATGAGTGAGATGGAGGGGAACAGGTTCTCGGCAGCCGGCCTCCGCACCGTGACGAAGGTGCCGCACCGCACCGGCACTCCCTTGACGACGGCGCCGAGCTTCGTGTGGAAGAAATCTCCCCAAAGTTCAATGGTGGGGAGGATGCCGAGAAAGCCCTCGCAAAGGGTGACGAAGGCGGACAGCAGCACCACCGTGTTCGATGTGAGGTGGTGCGGCTGAAGGCCGTAGAAGTGGAGGAAGGAGCGGAGGAAGCCGCTTGCCGGCAGGCCGAAGCCGCCTGGGAAATGCGACCTGAAGACGACGCATTCGCCCTCCTCCGGCGCCGGTGAAATCTCCGTCTCCGGCGCCAAGCGAACCCTCATGAAATCCCTGCCACGTAGCCGTCGCGTCTGGCAGAGGAATTCGACGTGGTCCTCATGGACGTTGGAGCCGTCCCACGCTCCGGCACGTGCCATGGGGTCGAAGAGCTCGAACGGAAGGATTGCGTGGCGACGGGCGTGCGGCCTTGCGGCGACGAGGTGCGGCGTGGAAGGTGGCTGGGAGCTTGGTGCGGTGGCGGACGACAACAACAACAGCAAGAAGATGAATAGAATGGTAGAGAAGGAAATGGGCGCGCGTGCATTCGCCGCCGCACCCCCCCCCCCCCTAATTTATAGCCTTAGAGCGGCAAAGCCGAGGAGGCAGAGCGTGGGGGACGTGGGACTAACGGCACCCACTCCCCCACGAACCGCGTTTATCGCGCTAGTAAAGGTGTGTATTAACCGCCCCAGAATATCAATTGACCACTTCGGCCATAGTGGATCCGCGCATGGGCCGAGGCGCTATAGTGGCGGGCCCCAGCCTGCCGCGACGTCTCATCGCACGCGTGGGCTGGTGGGCAGGCCCAGGTGGCTGGTGCCGCGTGGCACATGGAAGGCAGGCGGCCGGCCCGACGCCCGGTGCGCGCACCACCTGGTTCCCGCCTTCGGGCTTCAAATTCGACCAGATAGTGCGTCTGGTAGAGGCCGATTCCGAGCTGTCTATTCCGCAGAGTAGGAAGTTGTTTGGGCTTCTCATTCTCCGTTCGACCATGAAACCCCACCAGTTTCGGGGACTATTGTCAGAGTAAATGACCACGGGTAGCCTAACCGGCTCCCCCTGGCTCTTCAAAATCATCAGGCCGACTGCGCCCTCAAACATCCAAGACGAAGGGCAGCCTTCTAGTGGCCGCCTTCTAGTAACCGCAAGCTTCCTCAAAGTAGACCGACTCCTGGTAGGCCGCCACCAGAGTGGCCGCCCTCTAGCAGGCGGCCCGCATCATGCGCCCTCAAAGTCTGCACCCACGTAACGACGACGAGATGGGGCATGGCTATAGTAGAGTCTTCCACCCCCGAATCCCGGAGCAGGCGTGGCCACAATGCGTCGTACCGATCGACCATCCCTTGCCCAGTGCGGCACTGTTGCCATGTTGACCATGACATCACCCATGGCAGAGCGACCATGCCCCCATGACAGGCTGTCGGTACGGCCCGCAGGCGGCGGGCCCCTCCTGCCAGTGAGCCTCCATAAGTCGGCCTGACCAGTCTAGTCGGCCCGAGGGGAGGCCGGCTCCCAGTAGCCGGCCAACCCTTGCCCTGGAAGTTTGTGCACCATCAAGCAGATGAGACGGGGTAAGGCTACAGTAAGCACCCGCCAAGCGGCGGTACTATAGCCATGCTTGCCCCAACAAAGCCATCGTCATCTAGGGCGAGGCTATAGTAATGAGCCGCCGACAAGGCCCCCAGGCGATGGGCCCAGCCTGTCGACCAAGAGGCCAGCAGCCGGTGGGATCCACCAGTCGGCGGGCCCCAGCGGCCGGTAGAGAAGCCGGCGCCCATAGACACTGACGGCCTGGACCCGCATCCAGCTGGATTACCATTGTACCCCTGGGGGTAGGCCTATATAAACCCCCCAGGACACCAATGCCAAGGGTTGATCAATTAGAAATAGACACACCACATAGAGAGAAGAGGAGAGCTGGCCTTGTCCTTCTTCCTCAAGCAAACAGCTCAAGGAGCCTCTTGTAGCTACTTACTCATTTAGTGATCATGCGGAGACCCTGTAGAGCAGGACTAGGGGTGTTATCTCCTAGGAGAGTCCCAAACCTGGGTAAGATTCACCGGCGTGCATGTCTTCGCCTTATCCCGTTTCTAGGCACCGGCGGTGTCTTACTGGATCCCACTATGATTAGCCATCCTTTGGCATATGTTGCACCTACCACCCGACACTCATTGAGAAGGAAGCCCCCAAGTGACCAGTAAGACGGCATGTAAGCCAGATCAATAGGGTAGTCAAGGCTCTACTCATTAAACAGGTCACCCCCAAATGACCAAAGAGACGACATGTAAGCTGGATCAAGAGGGTAGTCAAGGCTCTGCTCATTGAGTAGGTCACCCCAAATGACCAATGAGATGGCATGTAAGCTAGATCAAGAGGGTAATCAAGGCTCTGCTCATTGAGCGGGTCACCCCCAAATGACCAATGAGACAACATGTAAGCCGGATCAAGAGGGTAATCAAGGTTCTGCTCATTGAGCAGGTCGCCCCCAAATGACCAATGAGACGGCATGTAAGCCGGATCAAGGCACCTTATGAACAGACAATAAAAGATCAGATACTTGGAAATGAAACAATAAAGACCTTGAATTATCAGGGATGCCGGCTTTATTGTAATGATCATAGTATATACATTGAAGAAAATATGTACAGCATAAGAGCCAGTGGCTCAAGTGTAATATGGTCGAAGGTGAGCGAAGTTCCACGGCCGGCGGGTCTCCTCCTCCGATGTGCGCGAATCCTTGTGTTCTCGAATATCTAAAAGGTAATATAACCCATTGTTCGGGTTCTTGCTGACCACAAAAGGCCCTTCCCAAGGTGGGGATAATTTATGCATATCTGTTTGATTTGGATGAGCCGGAGCACCAAGTCGCCTTCTTGAAAGGTTCAAGTTTTAACCCGGCGGCTATGATAGCAACGCAAATCTTGCTGGTATATCGCCGAACGAGCCGCTGCAAGGTCACGCTCTTCATCGAACAAATCAAGAGCATCTTGATGTGCTTTTCATGATTAGCTTCAACATAAGCCGCCATGCGGGCGAGTCATGATGGATATCGCTTGGAAGAACTTCCTCTGCCCCATAAACCATGAAAAAAGGTGTGTAACTGATTCATCTCCAACGTATCTATAATTTTTGATTGTTCCATGGTATTATATTACGTGTTTTGGATGTTTATGGGTTGTATTTTACACATTTATATCATTTTTGGGACTAACCTACTAACCGGAGGCCCAGCCCGTATTGCTGTTTTTTTGCCTATTTCAGTATTTCGAAGAAAAGGAATACCAAACAGAGTCCAAACGGAATGAAACCTCCGGGGGCATGATTTTTGGAACGAACATGATCCAAAGGACTTGGAGTGCAAGTCAAGAAGCAATCAAGGCGGCCACAAGGGTGGAGGGCGCGCCCACCCCTACAGGGCGCGCCCCCCTATCTCGTGGGCCCCTCGGGCAGCCACCGACGTACTTCTTCCTCCTATATATACCTACGTACCCCGAAAACATCCAGGGAGCAACCGAAACACAATTTCCACCGCTGTAACCTTCTGTATCCGCGAGATCCCATCTTGGAGCCATCATCGGTGTTCTGCCGGAGGGGGAATCCACCATGGAGGGCTTCTACATCAACACCATAGCCCTTCCTATGAGTTGTGAGTAGTTTACCACAGACCTTCGGGTCCATAGTTATTAGCTAGATGGCTTCTTCTCTCTTTTTGGATCTCAATACCACGTTCTCCCCCTCTCTTGTGGAGATCTATTCGATGTAACTCTTTTTGCGGTGTGTTTGTCGAGATCCGATGAATTGTGGGTTTATGATCAAGTTTATCTATGAGAAATATTTGAATCTCCTCTGAATTCTTTTATGTATGATTGAGTTATCTTTGCAAGTCTCTTCGAATTATCGGTTTGGTTTGGCCTACTAGATTGATCTTTCTTGCCATGGGAGAAGTGCTTAGCTTTGGGTTCAATCTTACGGTGTCCTTTCCCAGTGACAGCAGGGGAAGCAAGGCGCGTATTGTATTGTTTCCATCGAGTATAAAAAGATGGGGTTTATATCATATTGCAGGAGTTTATCCCTCTACATCATGTCATCTTTCTTAATGCGTTACTCTGTTCTTATGAATTTAATACTCTAGATGCATGCTGGATAGCGATCGATGTGTGGAGTAATAGTAGTACATACAGGCAGGAGTCGGTCTACTTGTTGCAGATGTGTGGAGTAATAGTTGTTTGGGCCTCGATGGTTTGGCTGGCGGCAACGGAGAAGCCAGGGAAATACTCTGCACAAAGAGGAAAAAGAGAGAATACAAAGTCAGAAGACGGACTAAAATAATAGGCGGCAAACGAAGGGAAGAAAAGGAAGGCAACTTACCGTCAACCATGTCCTCAATGCGGCTGTAGCCGTCGCTCAGCGCCTGCTCCAACTCAGCCCCGTTTGACGCCTGGGTCTCATACTCAGCTTGGAGGGCGGCTTCGCTATCCTTCACCGCCTGGAGGGCCGCCTTGTGACTCTCTTCCTGGTCAGCTAGCCGCTTATCCAGGCGGTCGCGCTCCTGAGCCACGGTGTTGCACTCCCCCTCCTTGACATGCAGCACAGTCTGGGCCTCACCCAGTTGCTGCTGCAGGGAAGCGTTGGCCTCTATGAAAGCAACGAAGAAAAACAATCAATAAACAAGAAGTCGCCAGAAGAGATCTGGCCTGACTGCTCAGCAGTCGGCCTGAATCTTGGGGACTACACCTAGTGGGTGCGCTGACACACCCCCACGAGAGAAAGAAGGAAAAAAAACTTACTCCGGCTTTCAAACAGGTCGGCGGTCTGTTGAGTTAGCTCCCGGACATGGGAGTTGAAGGCGGTCGCATGGAGGTTATGATAGTCCTGCCAAAAGGACAGACGAACAAGAAGAAACAAGTCAACTCCCGAGCCTGCTTGAAATTTCTAGGCCGCCTGCTCAGCAGCCGGCCCGGAACTCGGGGACTACACCCAGTGGGTGCGCGGACGCGCCCCCACAGAAGAACACAAGAGCAAGAAGCAAAAAGCAGGAGGCGTACTCGGATGGCCGTTCGCGTCGCCAGGAACTCCTGGTTGTAATTCTTAAGGGAGGTGGCCTGTGATTGCAGTTGGGCCCGGACATCCTGCGCCGCCTCGTTCAGCATGGCCATCCCGCCCCCTGGCGCCTAGTCTAGCAAGCTGACGCTAGCCTCTTCTAGGTCTTGGGTCAACGAGCCGGTGCCCCTAGCCTCTTGTGGAGGCGGTGCCGAGGCCGCCTTCCCCCCGTGCTGGCGTGCCGAAGACTGGACCACAAGGTCTGATGAGGCACGGACTAGCGAGATGCTAATTCGCGCGTTTAGATGGCCCGATCTTTCACAACGATCCTTGTTCAACTGTTCTTCCACCTGGTCCCTCAACCTCCAATAATAAGATTCACCCGTGTACGAAAATACACGAACAAAAATAATGATCCCCTTGGATCAGCACGTAGGCGTCGATGTGATGATCAATCCTCCGTCACTAGTAAATTTCCTCGATGAGAAAATCACAGATAATATATATGATATGGTCGTCCCCAACTTGAACGTTTTTCTGTATATTTCATAACTCTGAAAACAAACCCAAAAACTAAAAAAAACCTCATATGACGCACATTGGCTATTATATAGCCGACCCTCACGCACGCACCTGGCCGAAAGCCAACACAATCTGGACTCTTATCAATACGACTTGGTCATCACGTTTATAGCATACGTGGACCTTTTTACAAGGAAAAATACTACTTCTGCTACTCACGTAGCACTACCTAATGGGATAAAGCCCAATTTAAATAAAACATGGGAACTTATCTTTAGCAGATCCATCAAATATATTGGCTTGGAGATTGAAAAGGAAGTTGCCGATCCTAATATTCCCTGGAGGCATACGAAACGTGGGAATAACATCATCTGGCTGTGGCTCCTCTTGACTCTTGCATTGCTTGTGTATCCATCGTTGCACTTTCACATGCGGCAGACTATTTATTTTACGTAGATCATGTGTCATATATTCACGAAACTCATCATGTCTAGCAGGCACCAAATAAACCCGGTTTAATTTTCTTGTACCGCTGAACCCTGATCCACATATTTGACGCAACACACCATCCTTTCCTCGATGAAATTTGGTGGCACATGTAGGATTATTTTTTACAACTTTTTCATGGCTTGATTCCTTAGCTGGTTCAACTTGTATAGCATTATCAACTGATGATACATGTGGCGATATTGTGTGTGTATCATCCTCCCTTCCTTGAAGCGAAACCGTCCGCGGTTTCAAGTCATTTTTCAACACGACCTCCCTCTCTCGAACTTGCCGCTCTCTAGTGATTGCACTATCCAGCATCGGCTTTAGCATGTGCTTCCTTCCACCATGCATGAATGAGTACGTGTTGGATCTCCCGGCATGCACCGCGTCATGATCGAACTGCCATGGCCTCCCTAATAGCAACTGACAAGCGTCCATCGGTAAGACATCACAATCTACCTTGTCAATATAATCTCCAACAACAAATGGCACGTGTACCTTATGTGTAATCTTTAATTTTCCGGAGTTGAATAGCCACTCCACGTGGTGCGGTTGCGGATGCCGCCACATGGACAAACCCAATGCTTGCACGAGATCTTTGCTAATAGCATTAGTAAAACTGCCACCATCAATTATCATCTTGCATGCCTGGTCCTTGATCTTGCACTGTGTTTTAAAAACACTCCAACGCTGCCCTTTAGGATCACCATCCTCCTGCACCTTCTTCACTAAAAGATTTAGACCCTTCATCGGTGCATCAACTTCTTCTTTTATTTCTTCTACCTCTTCTCTTCTTTTTCGCAAACGATCTTTCCAATCAGCAGCGAACACATCCGTTGGCATGGGAATAAAACAAATTTTTTTGCCCTTCCGTGATACAGAATAACTATTTTTCTTGACATCCCGAACAGCCCCAACACGCTTGCAGCATGGGTCCCCAAGTAGCAGATGGCACGACACCATGGGCATAGGACAAACATGAAAAAATTCCGCACAACAATATTTCCCGAGATCAAAATTAGCAAAATCTGATGCGTAATTTTGATTTCACCTTTGAACCACTTCAGCGTGTACGGTCTTTCAAGAGGCGCCATCTTAAGCCCCAATTTTTCCACCACCTCGATGCTCGCCATATTGACCGCTGTACTCTCATCGATTGTCAGATTAACACGTCGTTCGTTCACAACGCAACGAGTGTGAAAAAGAGTGACCTCTCCAATGCCTTCCTCCTCCATCAATATGTTCCTGCTCAACATATTGATGCTTGACTCCGCAGACGATATTACAAATTGAGTCGCCGTGACTAACCTTTGCTCTGATACCACTTGATGAGGCACGGACTAGCGAGATGCTAATTCGCGTGTTTAGATGGCCCGATCTTTCACGACGATCCTTGTTCAACTGTTCTTCCACCTGGTCCCTCAACCTCCAATAATAAGATTCACCCGTGTACGAAAATACACGAACAAAAATAATGATCCCCTTGGATGAGCACGTAGGCGTCGATGTGATGATCAACCCTCCGTCACTAGTAAATTTCCTCGATGAGAAAATCACAGATAATATACATGATATGGTCGTCCCCAACTTGGACGTTTTTCTGTATATTTCATAACTCTGAAAACAAACCCAAAAACTAAAAAAACCCCTCATCTGACGCACATTGGCTATTATATAGCCGACTCTCACGCACGCACCTGGCCGAAAGCCAACACAATCTGGACTCTTATCAATACGACTTGGTCATCACGTTTATAGCATACGTGGACCTTTTTACAAGGAAAAATACTACTTCTGCTACTCTTGTATCACAACCTAATGGGATAAAGCCCAATTTAAATAAAACATGGGAACTTATCTTTAGCAGATCCATCAAATATATTGGCTTGGAGATTGAAAAGGAAGCTGCCGATCCTAATATTCCCTGGAGGCGTACGAAACGTGGGAATAACATCATCTGGCTGTGGCTCCTCTTGACTCTTGCATTGCTTGTGTATCCATCGTTGCACTTTCACATGCGGCAGACTATTTATTTTACGTAGATCATGTGTCATATATTCACGAAACTCATCATGTCTAGCAGGCACCAAATAAACCCGGTTTAATTTTCTTGTACCGCTGAACCCTGATCCACATATTTGACGCAACACACCATCCTTTCCTCGATGAAATTTGGTGGCACATGTAGGATTATTTTTTGCAACTTTTTCATGGCTTGATTCCTTAGCTGGTTCAACTTGTATAGCATTATCAACTGATGATACGTGTGGCGATATTGTGTGTGTATCAAGGTCAGCCCCCGCGGCCAGCTCACCTCCAGCTGGCGGCACGGGTGGCGTGTTGGGCTGGCTGCCTTGGTCTGTTGCGGCGTGCGATGGCGGAATCACCTCCGTCTCCGGGGCTATATCGTCGTGCCCCTCCTCTCCATGACCGGCTGGTCGCCGCCGGCCCCTTCAGGCGGCACCACCGAGGCTCCGGGCGTTGGCTCCACAGCATGGAGGGGGATGGCGAGTTGTGGGGGTCAGCCGCGTGAGGCCTCCCCCACCTGCACCACGGTCGCGGCGTCTGCCTGTGTCTGGGCCACGAAGCCGGCATGCGCCCTCGCAGCCTCGTTTGCCTCCTACTGCGCCGCCTTCTGCCGCTCCGCCTCTTGCTCCTCACGTGCGTTCCTCTCTGTCTGCGCCTAAATCTCGGTGCGCGGGTCTACACGGTGGGAGCTGGCGGAGCCCCCCACCGCCCCCACACCGGAGCCGGCAACCGACCGCTCTAGAGAGAGCGGTGCCTTGTTGTAGCAAGAGAAAGAAAACTCAGAAAAACATTTGTAAGAAAGAAGGAAGAATGTGTTAAGAGGGTGGCACTTACACAGAAACCATTTGAGGATCCTTCAAGACCTTGTGGAAGCGGTTCGCCTTCGCAGCCGCTTCCTCTTGCTTGGTCGCCCCGGCCGAGCTCTTGGACTTCTTCGGCGGCTGCCGAACAACGACGATGCGGCCCGGTGCTTCTGCACGCCGACTCGTACAGCCGGCGCGGCAGTCGAGCTCGCGCCCGCCTAATCGGGCGCCGGCTGGCGGCGTAGGATGGCCTCTTCATCATCGTCATCAGGCCAGTCCTCGACGCTGCCTCCACCTCCAGAGTTGCCTGCCTCGCCGCCTCCGCCTGTCACGTCATCCTCCAGGGCGGCCGCCACCAAGTCGGGGTCGTCCGTATCATTCTCCTCCCGGTCGGGGAGGAACTGACGCTGTGGCCCTGCGACACCGGCTGTCGGCTGGAGAAGAGCGCTCTGTTTCATATCCGATTGGTCAAGACGGCCAAAGAAGAACTCGACAGCTTAAGGAAAAGAAGACATGGAGACTTGCCATTGGCGGTGGATCCGCGCGCGAGTACGGCTTCTTGCCAAATCGCCATTCCTCCTCCGGGAGCTTGCAATTTAAAATATAGTTCACCAAATGAGCTACCTCCGAGTGCGGCATATCCTTGGTGCACATCCGGCTTGGGTCACGATGCCCGCTCATTTGGCATATCATGTGCGGCCGGCCTTGGAGTGGGAGCACTCGGCGTGCCACGAAGGCAGTCAGCAAGTTGGGCCCGGTGATGCTGATGTCTACTACACAACCTTCTTCTTGTACACGTTGTTGGGCCTGCAAGTGCACAGGTTTGTAGGACAGTAGCAAATTTTCCTCAAGTGGATGACCTAAGGTTTATCAATCCGTAGGAGGTGTAGGATGAAGATTGTCTCTCTCAAACAACCCTGCAACCAAATAACAAAGAGTCTCTTGTGTCCCCAACACACCCAATACAATGGTAAATTGTATAGGTGCACTAGTTCGGCGAAGAGATGAAGATACAAGTGCAAAATAGATAGTAGATATAGGTTTTTGTAATCTGAAATAATAAAAACAGCAAGGTAACAAGCGGTAAAAGTGAGCGTAAACGGTATTGCAATGATAGGAAACAAGGCCTAGGGTTCATACTTTCACTAGTACAAGTTCTCTCAACAATAATAACATAGATAGATCATATAACAAGCCCTCAACAGGCAACAAAGAGTTACTCCAAAGCCACTAATAGCGGGGAACAAACATAGAGATTATGGTAGGGTACGAAACCACCTCAAAGTTATCCTTTCTGTTCTATCTATTCAAGAGTTCGTAGTAAAATAACATAAAGCTATTCTTTCCGCTCAATCCCTCGTAGAGTTCATACTAGAATAACACCTTAAGACACAAATCAACCAAAACCCTAATGTCACCTAGATACTCCATTGTCACCTCAAGTATCCGTGGGCATGATCATACGATATGCATCACACAATCTCAGATTCATCCAACCAACATAAAAGTACTTCAAAGAGTGCCCCAAAGCTACTACCGGAGAGTCAAGAACATGTGCCAACCCCTATGCATAGGTTCATGGGTGGAACCCGCAAGTTGGTCACCAAAACATACATCAAGTGGCACATGATATCCCATTGTCACCATAGATAATCACGGCAAGACATACATCAAGTGTTCATAAAAGACTCAATCCGATAAGATAACTTAAAAAGGGAAACTCAATTCATCACAAGAGAGTAGAGGGGGAGAAACATCATAAGATACAACTACAATAGCAAAGCTCGAGATACATCAAGATCGTGCCATAGAGGGAACACGAGAGAGAACACGAGAGAGAGAGAGAGATCAAACACATAGCTACTGGTACATACCCTCAGCCTCGAGGGTGAACTACTCCCTCCTCGTCATGGATAGCGCCGGGATGATGAAGGTGGCCTCCGGTGATGGGATCCCCGTCCGGCAGGGTGCCTGAACAGGGTCCCGATTGGTTTTTGGTGGCTACAGAGGCTTGCGGCGGCGGAACTCCCGATCTAGGTTCTGTTCTGGAAGTTTTTGGGTACGTAGGTATATATGGGTGCAAGAAGTATGTCGGTGGAGCTACGGGGGTCCCACGAGGCAGGGGGCGCGCCCAGGGGGGCGCCCCCCACCCTCGTGAGCACCTCCCGTATCTCCTGACATGCACTCCAAGTCCTTCGGGTGGCTTTCCTTCCAAAAATAACTTCTCCAATTGATTTCGTTCCGTTTTGACTCCATCTGATATTCCTTTTCCTCGAAACACTGAAATAGGCATAAAACACCAAATCTGGGTTGGGCCTCCAGTTAATAGGTTAGTCCCAAAAATAATATAAAAGTGGATAATAAAGCCCAATATTGCCTAAAATAGTAGATAAAGTAGCATGGAGCAATCAAAAATTATAGATACGTTGGAGACGTATCAAGAACCCCAAGATTAATTCCTGCTCGTCCTCGAGTAGGTAAATGACAAAAAAAGAATTTTTGATGCGGAGTGATATTTTGGCATAATTTCAATGTAAATCTTCTTAATTGTGGCATGAATATTCAAATCCGAAAGATTCAAGACAAAAGTTCATATTGACATAAAAATAATAATACTTCAAGCATACTAATCAAAGCAATCATGTCTTCTCAAAATAACATGGTTAAAGAAAGTTATCCCTACAAAATCATATAGTCTGGCTATGCTCTATCTTCATCACACAAAGTATTTAATCATGCACAACCCCGATGACGAGCCAAGCAATTGTTTCATACTTTAGTAATCTCAAAACTTTTTCAACTTTCACGCAATACATGAGCGTGAGCCATGGACATAGCACTATAGGTGGAATAGAATGGTGGTTGTGGAGAAGACAAAAAGGAGAAGATAGTCTCACATCAACCGGGCATATCAATGGGCTAGGGAGATGCCCATCAATAGATATCAATGTGAGTGAGTAGGGATTGCCATGTAATGGATGCACTAGAGCTATAAGTATATAAAAGCTCAAAAAGAAACTAGGTGAGTGTGCATCCAACTTGCTTGCTCACGAAGACCTAGGGCATTTTTGAGGAAGCCCATCATTGGAATATACAAGCCAAGTTCTATAATGAAAAATTCCCAATAGTATATGAAAGTGACAACATATGAGACTCTCTATCATGAAGATCATGGTGCTACTTTGAAGCACAAGTGTGGAAAAAGGATAGTAGCATTGTCCCTTCTCTCTTTTTATCTCATTTTTTATTTTTTTTTATTTTCTTTTTTTTCTTTTGGTGGGATTCTTTGGCCTCTTTTTTAATATATTTTTATTTGGGCTTCTTTGGCCTCTTTTATTTTTCATAAAGTCCGGAGTCTCATCCCGACTTATGGGGAATCATAGTCTCCATCATTCTTTCCTCACTGGGACAATGCTCTAATAATGATGATCATCACACTCTTATTTTTCTTACAACTCAACAATTACAACTCGATACTTAGAACAAGATATGACTCTATATGAATGCCTCCGGCGGTGTACCGGGATATGCAATGAATCAAGAGCGACATATATGAAAATTATGAAGATGGCCTTGCCACAAATACAATGTCAACTACATGTTCATGCAAAGAGCAATATGACAAAAGTAATGTGTGTCATATGAACGGAAGGTGGAGAGTTGCATGGCAATATATCTCGGAATGGCTATGGAAATGCCATAATAGGTAGGTATGGTGGCTGTTTTGAGGAAGGTATATGGTGGGTGTATGATACCGGCGAAAAGTGCGCAGTATTGGAGAGGCTAGCAATGGCAGAAATGTGAGAGTGCGTATAATCCATGGACTCAACATTAATCAAAAGAACTCATGCACTTATTGCAAAAAATTAGAAGTCATCAAAAACCAAAGCATTAAACGCATACTCCTAGGAGGATA
Organism: Triticum aestivum; assembly: GCF_018294505.1. NCBI lineage: Eukaryota > Viridiplantae > Streptophyta > Magnoliopsida > Poales > Poaceae > Triticum > Triticum aestivum. Next base: position 117,317,822 of record NC_057798.1, read on the forward strand.
GATTGGTAGGAGAAGACCATCGCTCGTCCCCGACTGCCACTTATAAGGAAGACAATCAATAAATAAAATTATGCTCCAACTTCATCACAAAGCGGTTCACCATACGTGCATGCTACGGGAATCACAAACTTAAACACAAGCATTCTTTAATTCATAATCATCCAACTAGCACGACTTTGATATTATCACCTCCATATCTCAAAACAATTATCAAGCATCAAACTTATCTTAGCATTCAATTCACTCAAAAGAAAGTTTCACATATCTTTAACACCAAGTATATTAACATTAAGCAAATTACCATGCTAATAACGAATCTCAAAATAATCTAAGTGAAGCATGAGAGATCAAATAGTTTCTTTAAAACAAATCCACCACCGTGCTCTAAAAGATCTAAGTGAAGTACTAGAGCAAAAATTACCACGCTCAAAAGATATAAGTGAAGCACATAGAGTATTCTAGCAAATTCCAATTGGTGTAAGGCTCTCTCTCAATAAAGAATTTCAGATCTTGGTACTTTATTCAAACAGCAAGCAAAGCTAAAGAAAACTACAATGCAAGGATAGCACAACTCATCTGAAGAAGCAAAAACTTAGGCTCAACCGACACTAACCGATGATTGTTGAAGACAAACGTTGGGATGCCTACCGGGGCATCCCCAAGCTTAGATGTTTGAGACTTCTTGAAATATTATCTTGGGGTGCCTTGGGCATCCCCAATCTTGAACTTTTTTGTCTCCTTAATTCCTCTCATATCATGGTTTCTCTTTTTATCAAAAAGCTTCATTCACAACAAACTCAACAAGAACTCGTGAGATAGGTTAGTATAAACCAATGCAAAACCTTATCATCTTCTTCTATAAAAAATCACTAATATTATTATTCAACATTTAATACTAAATGCCTCTGAATATTTAATACTCCTATCCTCAAATAGAATCATTAAACAAGCAAACATATGCAAACAATGCAACCATAACAGCAATCTGCCAAAACAGTACAGTCTGTAAAGAATGCAAGAGTAACAATACTTCCCTGACTCCAAAAATTATGAACTAAAATTCCCACTATAATAAATTTATCAGAGCTCAATATGCAAAAAGATTCAATGTTATAACATTCTCTGACTTTTCTGAGGAATTTTTGCAACAGCGGTAAACTTTCTGTTTTCAAACAGCAACATGCAAACTAGCAAAATAAGCATGGCAAAGGCTATCCTTGACTTTTTTATTGAAACTAAAGATGCAAAACATTTATTCTAACTAACAGCAAGCAAAAACTAACAGAATAAAATGACGCTCCAAGCAAAACACATATCATGTGGCAAATAAAAATATAGCTCCAAGTAAAGTTACCGATGAACGAAGACGAAAGAGGGGATGTGTCGGGGATATACCCCACGGTATGACCCGGCCGGAGTTATGACACGACCGGACAAGGCGATTCACCAGAAGACCCGGCTGGAGCTAGGCAACTCACTGGCGATCTGCCTGGACATGGCGGTTTACATATAACCCGCCTGAACATTGTGACTCACTGGAGACCCGGCGGGCGGGTCAGATGGACAACAAGGCCCAAAGCCCATAAGGCCGGCTCAACGTTATGATGGGCCGGCTTAAGAGGAAAGGGATGACAAATATTTACTTTATGAGGAAGCAAGACCCGGACTTGTATTTAACTTGTAAGAGAAGATAGGCTAGTCCTAGTCCTACTAGGACTCCACATGTAACCCACGCCTCTATCTTATATAAGGAGGGGCAGGGCTCCCCAAAGAGGGACAAGGAACAAGAAAAAATATCTAGGGCTAGACACATGGAGGAGAGCCGGCTTACGGCGACTCCCTCATGATCATAATGAGACCTAGCCACAAACAGCATGTAGGGTTATTACCGGATGATGTTTCCCGGGGCCCGAAGCTGTTTAAATCCTTGTCTTGTGTTGCGTCTCTCGATTCCGCTCAACCCCTCTCAAGCTACCACATAGATGCGTTGGCCTCGCGACTAAGTCCTTGCAAGAGGACATCTGCTGTGACAATTCCACGACAGTTGGCACCCACCATGGGGCCCGCGCACGATGGTGTTGAGTTCTTGGAGGGATCTCTCACAGGGATCGACAAGTCTGCAATTTCTGGGTGAAGAAGAACCGGTTGGAGAAGATCTGCATCAGTTTCGAGTTCATCGGTCTAGATTCATAGTTTGAAAGATTTAAGGAAAATTAAGGTTGTGATTTGATGTCTGCCGCAAGTCGCCTAGAAAAGAAGTCACAAGTCGCCATCGCCATCGGCGTGTCAAGTTTTCATCGGTTGCTCGCCGAAACCTGTTCGATCGGGGTTGCCGTCACCGTTCAATCATCAAAGAAAAAACAATCAAGAAAAGGAAAACAAAGCGCTGAGAAGGATTCGATCCAGCACCGCAAGGTCTCAGCGCAACAATCTCTAACCAACCAATCCAGTTGACTTCGGTCAAAGTAATTACAACCTGGAGAAGGACTCGGACTCTGCTGCAGCTACGGCCGTGCCTCGTTGGTGCTTCTTCGCCTCCGGGTCTCGCCTCGATGGCCTGTCAATACCGTTTCCAAGACCTCAAGTTTAGAAGCTCGGCCACATCTTCTTGTTCACGTATAGCTTCAAGTCCCGAGGCAATTAGCCAATGTTGTTGCAGGCTACTTCTACGTAAGGAAAAATCAGAGAAAAGATACAATCTGCCAGGTTGGAATACTACTAGTATACACGTACTACTTGAGTACGCCATCACACACACAAAAAAAAACATGGATCCATTGAACCGGCTATCACTCGGAAGCAGAGGTCTCCGCGGACTCAGCCCCGCCTCTGGTTGCGCCATCTCTAGGCCGCGTAGAGCCGACCTCGCTCCGCCGAGAGTCGCCGCCGAGTGCCACAACCCGCCTACTTCTGCCGCAAGTCTCCACAGCCTCGGACCGCCGGCCTCAAGTCGCCGTCCTCGCAGAATTGCTATGAGCCGTCGTGTCGGCTCATCTCCGCCATCTCGGGCTTGCCTCGCCGGCTTCGCCCGTAAACCATATCCATGAGCCAGCTTTGCCACCGCCTGAGAGCCGTCCATGCCTGTGCGTGGGCTGTCCCCGCATGTTTCGCCGGAGTCGTCATCTGCTATGGGCCGCCTCCGGGTCTCCGTCGCTGTGATGCAGGTGTGCGGGTTGAAGGCTACTTGTTGCCGCTATGCATGCACGGTTATTTTATATGTGTGCGTGCTTGCTAGCTGCTGCTTGGCACTGTTCCTCCCTGCCTTCTGCTTCAGGCGGCAGCATCAAGTTGCCGTCAAAGTGGGCGGCCCTCGCTGTCTCTTGCTAAGTCACCAAATTCGGTCATGGCTCGTCTCCGGTACTCTGACGCTGTGGCTCGTCTCTGTATCCGGTTCTCTGACATTGTGGTTGCTGCTAAGTCACAAGTTCCGTTGCTGGTCGCCCAGCTGCAACAGGTTTGATGCCGAGTCAAATCCACCAGTCCGGCCTCGCCTAATAAACCAAAGACCTCCGCGGCCTCCTCGAGTATCTGCGGCCGGCTCCTCCCCGTCGCCTCAGGCCTCCGGTAAAACGATCTGCGCCAGTCAGCAGGACAAAGATTCATTATAAAGGTGGTGCTATACTATGCCTACGGAGTGTATATTAGCATCATCACGCACCGGCGTCTGCGCCCGCTTACTGATGGAACAGGTGTGCATGAGTCGCCACACGTGCAGCTTAATCTACATCAACCCGCTGGAGCTACGTTGAGCCGCCCTTGCCGCCTTGAGCCACCGGGGTTATATTAAGTCGCCGGTCTGTCATAAGCCACCGGAACTATATTGAGTTGCTGGTCTTCCTGAGCCACCTCTGTCGTGATAAACGGATCATCCGCCATCCAAAAAAATCAGATGATATCCATCCAAGTTTGTTTTATTAGCACATGTTGTTTTTGTCAAAGAACAAGTTCATGTTTGCCTCAGTCTGCAATATTGTTTATGCACTGCAATTATTTATGACAAAAAGTGACATTATACCATGGAGATGGAGGCACGCCAACATCTTTTGGCATAGGTGGTCGTCGTTACTCAACGGACTCCCGCACCGGCTTACAACGCCTTGGCCGTCTCTCGCGACCGCGCCGGCTTACAACGTCGTGGCCATTTCTCGCGGCCGCGCCGGCTTACAACACCGTGGCCGTCTCTCGCGATCACATCGGCTTACAACAAGGAGGACAACTCGCTCATCCGCACCGGCTTACAAACGCTGCAATTGATTCATCTGTCTGCTCTCGCGGCCGACTCACCCATGAGTGATTTCAACTTAACCTAGTGATCATCAACTTCATGGCTGATTACTTCTGGCCTGACACATCAGGTGATATCCGTTTTAAATATATTTTATTGGCACATATTATCTTTGTCAAAGAGGAGTTTATCTTTGCCTTGGTCTACAATATTGTTGATGCAGGACATTGTTCACTACATCAAAACGATGTGGTTGACTCGCCTGCGCCGGTTTACAGTACCGCGGTCGATTCATCCATCTGAGCCGCCTCTGATGTGGCGATCGTCTTTACCGACCGTCTCTCATGGCCTGGTCTACATCAATGCATCGGGCCACCCTTTCCTGGATGAGCTGAATATTGAGTATGAGTAAGCCACTACTTGGGAAGCCCGGTTTTCTTCCAACAAATTGGAAGCAAATTATCATATCTTATCAGCCGCCGTCTGCACTGGATGGCTCAATGGGTAGGTGCACAAGTCGCCGCCACTATGGTTTGATTAACTTCAAACAACCAGTTGGAAGGAACCATTGGCCGAGTTGTTCACACGGCTCATACGGGATCATTTATAACCCGCCGCAGTCACCTCAACCTTCTGTGGATTCACATCGTGCTATCAGCACCGATGATATACACCTTTCTGCTATGGTCAAATATGGAGAATTTCAAGCCAACTCCTCGAGTCGTCTTGAGACTCGTTGGCTACTATGGTATGACTCGGCAAAGTTAGCCGGTTTCAATAAATTCAAGAACTCCGGGTCATTGAAGGGAAAAATAACCCGGCCCCGGAGATTACTGCTAGATCGATGAAAATTTAAAAGCCATCAGAAGATTTCCGGCTCAAAATAAGGATTTTGGTTTAAAATCCGGTTCAAGAGACATCTTTCTCCCACAAAGCACTGAAGCTCCCAAATCCGGTTCAACATCCGGCTCAAGGTAAATTTGTCTCTTACAAATTTTTGAAGCTTTCAAATCCGGTTTAAAGTTCCGGTTTAAAAAGAATTAATCTCTCGCAAGTTCGAGTTCTAAGAAAAATTAAAGGTTGCCGAAAGAACTTGCTGCCATGATGCGCGGTTCAAACTTGGGTATCCTGCCTTACGGCTTATCCTATTATGATCACTTGGGGGCTTCCTGCTCATCGAGCATAGCTATCAGTACCCTCTTGATCGGTGCAATGCCAAAACTTATATGGTCACTTGGGGGCTTCCTGTTCAAACATAGGTCGTATTCGAACCAAAGAGAACATAGCTGTCGATACCCTTTTGATTAGCAAACTGCTGAACCTACTTGGGGGCTTCTTGATCGTATCCGAATCATAGCTCAACTCCTTTGGGAATCGACGTGGATCGTATTCGAATCAGCGTCATTAAACAAGTTTTAAGGTCATTTGGGGGCTTCCTGTTCAAACATAGGTCATATTCGAACCAAAGAGAACATAGCTGTCGATACCCACTTTGATCGACAACACCAACGCCACTGGAGGCTATATGATCGTATTCGAATCTTAGCTTAACCCCTTTGGAACGGTTTACTGATCGTATTCGAATCAGAAGCCTCAAAAAATTTATCTGTTTTTATACAATCGCAAGTATTTGAGTTGTCACAAATATCATATGTGCCGGCTCTTACAGAATCAATTTCACTGACCGGGTCACATAAACCGGCGGTATCATTGAAAGGATCATAGGGATCTTGTAATCTACTTGTGTGCAGGATAAGACTACATTCGGCTGGTTACCCGCCCTGGCTCTTGACGTTAAGTTGCCAGGGCATATGTTGTTTAAACTCTGTGCAGGATCTGCAGCACTATGACTTATATAAATGCTTCAGTCCAAGCTCATCACTGAAATTGGTGTCTCAAAAGGGTTATCAATTATTGATTTTCTCAAGGGCTATAAGCCACCAGGTTACAAAAATTCCGGCTTACAATGAATGCGCATTAAGTCGTCATCGGCCAAGAGCCGCCAGGTATTTAAACTCCGGGTTTACCTGTCAACCGATGAAGTATTCAAATCTTTAATAGCCAAAACGGGCTGGATTTTCATGATGATATTGAATGATTGAGGTTTTTATACCGGATTATATTATTCAAATCTTGAATAGCCAGCATGGCTGGATTTCTATTATGATTATCAATAACCAGTATTATGATTGAGGTTTTCAAAGTCGCTTTAGCGCAACGGCTATTATCTTTATCAATGGGCATGATTTATTTTACAATGGAGGAAATAGTCCCGAATCGCTGCAAGCTTACGACCCGGCGCTTGGGGGCTACATTATTCAAATTGAGATTACATCAAATATGCAAGTCTCATGTCGCTGCAAGCATGCACCATGACACTTGGGGACTAATGCAAAGTCATTTTTGTTCGCCTCATTGAAGACCCGACTCATCACATCGTAATGAGCCGGCCCTTGGGGGCTACACCTTGCTGTTCAAATTTACACGGTTATATCTACAAAGTCCCTGCTCATTACTGCATAATGACCCGGCCCTTGGGGGCTACACTGGTTGAAATTTTCATGAGCATAAAGCAATTACAAGTCCCAGGTTGCTGCAAGCATAACAACCCGGCACTTGGGGGCTACATGTGTGGAATATTTAGTTTATGTGATTGAGATGAATAAACCAGATTTCTTCAAGGTTGCAACATTTATTGGAGCAAGTCTTAAACCATCACTTTGTTCTGCTCAAGATTTGGGGGCTACAGGTAATATGGATATAAGGGAGAAAAATCTTCAAATTATCAGTTTTGAGCAAATCAGGAGGATCAATTACATAAACCAGTGTCAACAACAATTATGACCCGGCATCGTCTGTTTTATAATCAGGCAGTTTTTTGTAATGATAAACCGACATGTTTTACATCTTCAAGACGGCTGAATATCAGATGAGTATTTGAAGACCAAAATTATTTAACCCGGTGCCTTAGAAGCCGACTTAAGTGGATTATTCTTCACAATATTTTTATGTGAGAAACCAACATCAGCAAATTGAATATGAAGCTAGCTTATTTGACCCGAATTTTCTAGATGAAGGAAATGACAATTGGACTTAAGGATAGTCAGGTCCCGTCTCAGGAGAATATTTAACCCGAAGCACAAGGAATTAAGGATGATCAAGTGCCAGCTTACAAGAATTTTTAACACGGAGCACAACCTGTCAAAGTTGTTCTGGTGTTTATTTTTGTAGGATCAGTTTAACATGGATAAATCCAAATTAAACTGGGGGCTAATGTCGGGGATATACCCCACGGTATGACCCAGCCGGAGTTATGACCCGGCCGGACAAGGCGATTCACCAGAAGACCCGGCTGGAGCTAGGCAACTCACTGGCGATCTGCCTGGACATGGCGGTTTACATATAACCTGCCTGGACATTGTGACTCACTGGAGACCCGGCGCGCGGGTCAGATGGACAACAAGGCCCAAAGCCCATAAGGCCGGCTCAACATTATGATGGGCCGGCTTAAGAGGAAAGGGATGACAAATATTTCCTTTATGAGGAAGCAAGACCCGGACTTGTATTTAACTTGTAAGAGAAGATAGGCTAGTCCTAGTCCTACTAGGACTCCACATGTAACCCGCCCCTCTAACTTATATAAGGAGGGGCAGGGCTCCCCAAAGAGGGACAAGGAACAAGAAACAATATCTAGGGCTAGACACATGGAGGAGAGCCGGCTTACGGCGACTCCCTCATGATCATAATGAGACCTAGCCACAAACAGCATGTAGGGATATTACCGGATGATGTTTCCCGGGGCCCGAAGCTGTCTAAATCTTTGTCTTGTGTTGCGTATCTGCGTTGGCCTCGCGACTAAGTCCTTGCAAGAGGACATCTGCCGTGACAATTCCACGATAGGATGCCTTCCGGGGCATCGCCAAGCTTAGTTGCTTGGTTATCCTTGAATATTACCTTGGGGTGCCTTGGGCATTCCCAAGCTTAGGCTCTTTCCACTCCTTATTCCATAGTCCATCGAATCTTTACCCAAAACTTGAAAACTTCAACCACATAAAACTCAAAACAAAACTCGTAAGCTCCGTTAGTATAAGAAAATAAAACCACCACTTAGGTACTGTAATGAACTCATTCTTAATTCATATTGGTGTAATATCTACTGTACTGCAACTTATCTATGGTTCATACCACTTAATACTAGCCATAGATGCATCAAAATAAGCAAACAACACAATGAGAACAGAATCTGTCAAAAACAAAACAGTCTGTAGTAATCTGTATCAAACGTATACTTCTGGAACCCCAAAAATTATGAAATAAACTGCTGGACCTTAGAAATTTGTCTATTAATCATCTGCAAAAAGAATCAACCTAAAAGCACTTTCCAGAAGAAAATGGCAGCTAATCTCGTGAGCGCTAAAGTTTCTGTTTTTCACAGCAAGATCACATAAACTTCACCCAAGTCTTCCCAAAGGTTCTACTTGGCACTTTATTGAAACAAAAGATATAAAACATGATTACTACAGTAGCATAATCATGTGGACACACAAAAACAGTAAGGATAAATATTGGGTTGTCTCCCAACAAGCGCTTTTCTTTAATGCCTTTTTAGCTAGGCATGATGATGACAATGATGCTCACATAAAGGATAAGAATTGAAACATAAAGAGAGCATCATGAAGCATATGACTAGCACATTTAATCCTAACCCACTTCCTATGCATAGGGATTTTGTGAGCAAACAACTTATGGGAACAATAATCAATTAGCATAGGAAGGTAAAACAAGCATAGCTTCAGGATTTTAAGCACATAGAGAGGAAACTTGACATTATTGCAATTCCTACAAGCATATGTTCCTCTCTCATAATAATTTTCAGTAGCATCATGAATGAATTCAACAATATAACCAGCACCTAAAGCATTCCTTTCATGATCTACTAGCATAGAAAATTACTACTCTCCACATAAGAAAAATTCTTCTCATTTGGAATAGTAGGAGTATCATAAGAGACTTGAACACTAAAAATTGTTTCCACATTAAAAGAGTAATGTTCAGAAAAAGGGTAATCATAATCATGACAAGATTTGTAAATATAATCATCACTACTTTTTATATCATAAGTTTTATCACAATAATCATCATAAGTAGCAACTTCGTTCTCATCATAATCGATTGAAACCTCTCCCAAGATAGTGGAATCACTAAATAAAGTTGACACTCTTCCAAATCCACTTTAATATTCATCACAATAAAATCCAACATCCTCCAAAATAGTGGGATCACTAATTCCTAAAGTTGACACTCTTCCGAACCCACTTTCATCCATATAATCATCATACGTAGGAGGCATGCTATCATCACAACAACTTTGCATATCAAAACTTGGGATGCTAAAAATATCATCTTCACTAAATGTAGCATCCCCAAGCTTGGGGCAAACATTAATTCCAGCAAATATGTTCTCAAATATTTCATCCTCATCAAACATAGCTTCCCCAAGCTTGGGCCCTTTCATATCATAAGCATAATCACTCTCATCATTAAAAATATGGATAGCACCAATAGTATAGCAATTATCATCATCACAAGTAGTAGTAGGAGCAACATCATTTGGGAGGGATACCTTTTTGCCTTTGTTTCTCCTTCTTTTATTTTTCTTCTTTACATTATGTGTAGGTTCAACTTTCCTCTTTGAGCTCCTTATTGATGAGATTGGTTGAATGGAAAGCTCCTCCTCGTTACCTGATTCATCATAAGAAATAATAGGAGGAGATTGGGAAGCCTCTTCCCTTTCATTAGTATTCTCATTATCTTCCATTTTCTTTCTTTTCCTTAGGTAATTGGCAATATAAGGATTTTCAATACAATTCTCCACACAAAACATATAAATATTCTCTAGATCAAAATGAAGAATTCTATCAAGGGCAAATTCTGGAATAATCTTAGTTATACGTTTAATTTCTTCATAACCCAAGAGAAAACTAAGTTCATTATGATGTGCAAGGGAAATCAAGTCATCACAATTTTTGGACACGATACGATCGTGAAACAATTTGCATTGGGTACTAAAATGATCACGTTCATTGCAAAGTTCACAAGTATGGCTAAGAAAGTTTAAATTTTCAGCACACGCATCTAGCTCTTCTTGCAACAATTTGGTTTCTAAGTTCTTATGCTTATTGCAATATCTATCTTCCCTATTTGGTGTGTACTTACAAACCCAATGCACTCCACAAAAATTGACATGTTTATAGGAGGCATTTTCATAATAACTAGTGCAATCATCATTAGCATCATGGATATTCAAAGAATTCGTACTAACAACATTGCAATCATGCTCATCATTCAAAGATTTAGTGCCAAACAATTTAGAGATTTCTTCTTCTAGCACTTGAGCATAATTTTCCTTTCCATCATACTCATGAAAGATATTAAAAAGATGAAGCGTATGAGACAAACTTAACTCCATTTTTTTGTAGTTTTCTTTTATAAACTAAACTAGTGATAAAAACAAGAAACAAAAAGATTCGATTGCAAGATCTAAAGATATACCTTCAAGCACTCACCTCGCCAGAAAAGAGCTTAGTGACGGAGTGTGAGTACCCTTTACCTAGCCTCCCCGGCAACGGCGCCAGAAAAGAGCTTGATGTCTACTACACAACCTTCTTCTTGTAGACGTTGTTGGGCCTGCAAGTGCATAGGTTTGTAGGACAGTAGCAAATTTCCCTCAAGTGGATGGCCTAAGGTTTATCAATCCGTAGGAGGCATAGGATGAAGATGGTCTCTCTCAAACAACCCTGCAACCAAATAACAAAGAGTCTCTTGTGTCCCCAACACACCCAATACAATGGTAAATTGTATAGGTACACTAGTTCGGCGATGAGATGAAGATACAAGTGAAAATAGATAGTAGATATAGGTTTTTGTAATCTGAAATAATAAAAACAGCTAGGTAACAAGCGGTAAAAGTGAGCGTAAACGGTATTGCAATGATAGGAAACAAGGCCTAGGGTTCATACTTTCACTAGTACAAGTTCTCTCAACAATAATAACATAGATAGATCATATAACAAGCCCTCAACATGCAACAAAGAGTCACTCCAAAGCCACTAATAGCAGAGAACAAACGTAGAGATTATGGTAGGGTACGAAACCACCTCAAAGTTATCCTTTCTGTTCTATCTATTCAAGAGTTCGTAGTAAAATAACATAAAGCTATTCTTTCCGCTCAATCCCTCATAGAGTTCATACTAGAATAACACCTTAAGACACAAATCAACCAAAACCCTAATGTCACCTAGATACTCCATTGTCACCTCAAGTATCTGTGGGCATGATCATACGATATGCATCACACAATCTCAGATTCATCCAACCAACATAAAAGTACTTCAAAGAGTGCCCCAAAGCTACTACCGGAGAGTCAAGAACGTGTGCCAACCCCTATGCATAGGTTCATGGGTGGAACCCGCAAGTTGGTCACCAAAACATTCATCAAGTGGCACATGATATCCCATTGTCACCACAGATAATCACGGCAAGACATACATCAAGTGTTCATAAAAGACTCAATCCGATAAGATAACTTCAAAAGGGAAACTCAATTCATCACAAGAGAGTAGAGGGGGAGAAACATCATAAGATCCAACTACAATAGCAAAGCTCGGGATACATCAAGATCGTGCCATATAGGGAACATGAGAGATAACACGAGAGAGAGAGATCAAACACATAGCTACTTGTACATACCCTCAGCCTCGAGGGTGAACTACTCCCTCCTCGTCATGGATTGCGTCGGGATGATGAAGATGGCCTCCGGTGATGGGATCCCCCTCCGGCAGGGTGCCGGAACAGGGTCCCGATTGGTTTTTGGTGGCTGCAGAGGCTTGCGGCGGCGGAACTCCCGATCTAGGTTCTGTTCTGGAAGTTTTTGGGTACGTAGGTATATATGGGTGCAGGAAGTACATTGGTGGAGCTACGGGGGTCCCACGAGACAGGGGCGCACCCAGGGGGGTGCCCCCCACCCTCGTGAGCACCTCCCGTATCTCCTGACGTGCACTCCAAGTCCTTCAGGTGGCTTTCCTTCCAAAAATAACTTCTCCAGTTGATTTTGTTCCATTTTGACTCCGTCTGATATTCCTTTTCCTCGAAACACTGAAATAGGCATAAAACAGCAAATCTGGGCTGGGCCTCCGGTTAATAGGTTACTCCCAAAAATAATATAAAAGTGGATAATAAAGCCCAATATTACCTAAAACAGTAGATAAAGTAGCATGGAGCAATCAAAAATTATAGATACGTTGGAGACGTATCAGAGGCCTTCCCACTTCACCATCACCTTGAGTCGTGAGCCGGCGGCGGTGTCGGCGACCGACAGTGTATTGGGCCGGTACTTCTAGTTGGCCCGCGCTCAAGTCGGCGGGCCAGCTACATAAGCCGGCAGGTTGACCCAGTCGCCTGCCGGGTGAACACTCTTCACATAGAAGTACGACAACTGCCACATCTTCACTAACTGTATGAGTGAGATGGAGGGGAACAGGTTCTCGGCAGCCGGCCTCCGCACCGTGACGAAGGTGCCGCACCGCACCGGCACTCCCTTGACGACGGCGCCGAGCTTCGTGTGGAAGAAATCTCCCCAAAGTTCAATGGTGGGGAGGATGCCGAGAAAGCCCTCGCAAAGGGTGACGAAGGCGGACAGCAGCACCACCGTGTTCGATGTGAGGTGGTGTGGCTGAAGTCCGTAGAAGTGGAGGAAGGAGCGGAGGAAGCCGCTTGCCGGCAGGCCGAAGCCGCCTGGGAAATGCGACCTGAAGACGACGCATTCGCCCTCCTCCGGCGCCGGTGAAATCTCCCTCTCCGGCGCCAAGCGAACCCTCATGAAATCCCTGCCACGTAGCCGTCGCGTCTGGCAGAGGAATTCGACGTGGTCCTCATGGACGTTGGAGCCGTCCCACGCTCCGGCACGTGCCATGGGGTCGAAGAGCTCGAACGGAAGGATTGCGTGGCGACGGGCGTGCGGCCTTGCGGCGACGAGGTGCGGCGTGGAAGGTGGCTGGGAGCTTGGTGCGGTGGCGGACGACAACAACAACAGCAAGAAGATGAATAGAATGGTAGAGAAGGAAATGGGCGCGCGTGCATTCGCCGCCCCACCCCCCCCCCCTATTTATAGCCTTAGAGCGGCAAAGCCGAGGAGGCAGAGCGTGGGGGACGTGGGACTAACGGCACCCACTCCCCCACGAACCGCGTTTATCGCGCTAGTAAAGGTGTGTATTAACCGCCCCAGAATATCAATTGACCACTTCGGCCATAGTGGATCCGCGCATGGGCCAAGGCGCTATAGTGGCGGGCCCCAGCCTGCCGCGACGTCTCATCGCACGCGTGGGCTGGTGGGTAGGCCCAGGTGGCTGGTGCCGCGTGGCACGTGGAAGGCAGGCGGCCGGCCCGACGCCCGGTGCGCGCACCACCTGGTTCTCGCCTTCGGGCTTCAAATTCGACCAGACGGTGCGTCTGGTAGAGGCTGATTCCGAGCTGTCTATTCCGCAGAGTAGGAAGTTGTTTGGGCTTCTCATTCTCCGTTCGACCATGAAACCCCACCAGTTTTGGGGACTATTGTCAGAGTAAATGACCACGGGTAGCCTAACCGGCTCCCCCTGGCTCTTCAAAATCATCAGGCCGACTGCGCCCTCAAACATCCAAGACGAAGGGCAGCCTTCTAGTGGCCGCCTTCTAGTAACCGCAAGCTTCCTCAAAGTAGACCGACTCCTGGTAGGCCGCCACCAGAGTGGCCGCCCTCTAGCAGGCGGCCCGCATCATGCGCCCTCAAAGTCTGCACCCACGTAACGACGACGAGATGGGGCATGGCTATAGTGGAGTCTTCCACCCCCGAATCCCGGAGCAGGCGTGGCCACAATGTGTCGTACCGATCGACCATCCCTTGCCCAGTGCGGCACTGTTGCCATGTTGACCATGACATCACCCATGGCAGAGCGACCATGCCCCCATGACAGGCTGTCGGTACGGCCCGCAGGCGGCGGGCCCCTCCTGCCAGTGAGCCTCCATAAGTCGGCCTGACCAGTCTAGTCGGCCCGAGGGGAGGCCGGCTCCCAGTAGCCGGCCAACCCTTGCCCTGGAAGTTTGTGCACCATCAAGCAGATGAGACGGGGTAAGGCTACAGTAAGCACCCGCCAAGCGGTGGTACTATAGCCATGCTTGCCCCGACAAAGCCATCGTCATCTAGGGCGAGGCTACAGTAATGAGCCGCCGACAAGGCCCCCAGGCGATGGGCCCAGCCTGTCGACCAAGAGGCCAGCAGCCGGTGGGACCCACCAGTCGGCGGGCCCCAGCGGCCGGTAGAGAAGCCGGCGCCCATAGACACTGACGGCCTGGACCCGCATCCAGCTGGATTACCATTGTACCCCTGGGGGTAGGCCTATATAAACCCCCCAGGACACCAATGCCAAGGGTTGATCCATTAGAAATAGACACACCACATAGAGAGAAGAGGAGAGCTGGCCTTGTCCTTCTTCCTCAAGCAAACAGCTCAAGGAGCCTCTTGTAGCTACTTACTCATTTAGTGATCATGCGAAGACCCTGCAGAGCAGGACTAGGGGTGTTATCTCCTAGGAGAGCCCCAAACCTGGGTAAGATTCACCGGCATGCATGTCTTCGCCTTATCCCGTTTCTAGGCACCGGCGGTGTCTTACTGGATCCCACTATGATTAGCCATCCTTTGGCATATGTTGCACCTACCACCCGACACTCATTGAGAAGGAAGCCCCCAAGTGTCCAGTAAGACGACATGTAAGCCAGATCAAGAGGGTAGTCAAGGCTCTACTCATTGAACAGGTCACCCCCAAATGACCAAAGAGACGACATGTAAGCTGGATCAAGAGGGTAGTCAAGGCTCTGCTCATTGAGTAGGTCACCCCAAATGACCAATGAGACGGCATGTAAGCTAGATCAAGAGGGTAATCAAGGCTCTGCTCATTGAGCGGGTCACCCCCAAATGACCAATGAGACAGCATGTAAGCCGGATCAAGAGGGTAATCAAGGTTCTGCTCATTGAGCAGGTCGCCCCCAAATGACCAATGAGACGGCATGTAAGCCGGATCAAGGCACCTTATGAACAGACAATAAAAGATCAGATACTTGGAAATGAAACAATAAAGACCTTGAATTATCAGGGATGCCGGCTTTATTGTAATGATCATAGTATATACATTGAAGAAAATATGTACAGCATAAGAGCCAGTGGCTCAAGTGTAATATGGTCGAAGGTGAGCGAAGTTCCACGGTCGGCGGGTCTCCTCCTCCGATGTGCGCGAATCCTTGTGTTCTCGAATATCTAAAAGGTAATATAACCCATTGTTCGGGTTCTTGCTGACCACAAAAGGCCCTTCCCAAGGTGGGGATAATTTATGCATATCTGTTTGATTTGGATGAGCCGGAGCACCAAGTCGCCTTCTTGAAAGGTTCAAGTTTTAACCCGGCGGCTATGATAGCAACGCAAATCTTGCTGGTATATCGCCGAACGAGCCGCTGCAAGGTCACGCTCTTCATCGAACAAATCAAGAGCATCTTGATGTGCTTTTCATGATTAGCTTCAACATAAGCCGCCATGCGGGCGAGTCATGACGGATATCGCTTGGAAGAACTTCCTCTGCCCCATAAACCATGAAAAAAGGTGTGTAACTGATTCATCTCCAACGTATCTATAATTTTTGATTGTTCCATGCTATTATATTACGTGTTTTGGATGTTTATGGGTTGTATTTTACACATTTATATCATTTTTGGGACTAACCTACTAACCGGAGGCCCAGCCCGTATTGCTGTTTTTTTGCCTATTTCAGTATTTCGAAGAAAAGGAATACCAAACAGAGTCCAAATGGAATGAAACCTCCGGGGGCATGATTTTTGGAACGAACATGATCCAAAGGACTTGGAGTGCAAGTCAAGAAGCATCAAGGCGGCCACGAGCGTGGAGGGCGCGCCCACCCCTACAGGGCGCGCCCCCCTATCTCGTGGGCCCCTCGGGCAGCCACCGACGTACTTCTTCCTCCTATATATACCTACGTACCCCGAAAACATCCAGGGAGCAACCGAAACACAATTTCCACCGCTGTAACCTTCTGTATCCGCGAGATCCCATCTTGGAGCCATCATCGGTGTTCTGTCGGAGGGGGAATCCACCATGGAGGGCTTCTACATCAACACCATAGCCCTTCCTATGAGTTGTGAGTAGTTTACCACAGACCTTCGGGTCCATAGTTATTAGCTAGATGGCTTCTTCCTCTTTTTGGATCTCAATACCATGTTCTCCCCCTCTCTTGTGGAGATCTATTCGATGTAACTCTTTTTGCGGTGTGTTTGTCGAGATCCGATGAATTGTGGGTTTATGATCAAGTTTATCTATGAGAAATATTTGAATCTCCTCTGAATTCTTTATGTATGATTGAGTTATCTTTGCAAGTCTCTTCGAATTATCGGTTTGGTTTGGCCTACTAGATTGATCTTTCTTGCCATGGGAGAAGTGCTTAGCTTTGGGTTCAATCTTATGGTGTCCTTTCCCAGTGACAGCAGGGGAAGCAAGGCGCGTATTGTATTGTTTCCATCGAGGATAAAAAGATGGGGTTTATATCATATTGCAGGAGTTTATCCCTCTACATCATGTCATCTTTCTTAATGCGTCACTCTGTTCTTATGAATTTAATACTCTAGATGCATGCTGGATAGCGATCGATGTGTGGAGTAATAGTAGTAGATACAGGCAGGAGTCGGTCTACTTGTTGCAGACATGATGCCTATATACATGATCATGCCTAGATAATCTCATAATTATTCGCTTTGCTATCAATTGCTCGACAGTAATTTGTTCACCTACTGTGATATTTATGATATCTTGAGAGAAGCCTCTAGTGAAACCTATGGCCCCCGGGTCTATCTTTTATCATCTAAGCTTTCAATCTACTTTTATTTGCATCTTTACTTTTCCAATCTATATCATAAAATACCAAAAATATATTTATCTTATCATATTATCTCTATCAAATCTCACTTTCGCAAGTGGCCGTGAAGGGATTGACAACCCCTTTATCGCGTTGGTTGCGAGTTCTTTGTTTGTTTGTGTATGTGTGTGGGACTTTTGAGGAGCCTCCTACTGGATTGATACCTTTGTTCTCAAAAAACTAAGGGAAATACTTACGGTATTGTGCTGCATCACCCTTTCCTCTTCAGGGAAAACCAACGCAAGCTCAAGATGTAGCAAGAAGGATTTCTGGCGCCGTTGCCGGGGAGGTCTTCGCTCAAGTCAATACATACCAAGTACCCATCACAAACTCATATCCCTCGCATTTACATTATTTGCCATTTGCCTCTCGTTTTCCTCTCCCCTACTTCGCCCTTGCCTTTTTATTCGCCCTCTCTTTCCCAATCTCCTCTCTTTTCCGCTTGCCCTCTTCTTCCTCTCTCTTTCGCTTGCCTTTTTCTGTTTGCTTGCGTGTTGGATTACTTGTCGCCATGGCGCAAGATAATACCAAATTGTGTGATTTCTCCAATACCAATAATAATGATTTCCTTAGTACTCCGATTGCTCCTCTTAATGATGTTGAGTTTTGTGAAATCAATGCTGCCTTGTTGAATCTTGTTATGAAAGATCAATTCTCCGGCCTTCCTAGTGAAGATACCGCTACCCATCTAAACAACTTTGTTGATTTGTGTGAGATGCAAAACAAAAAAGATACGGATAATGATATTGTTAAATTGAAGTTATTTCCGTTTTCACTTAGAGATCGTGCTAAAGTTTGGTTTTCTTCTTTGCCTAAAAATAGTATTGATTCTTGGAACAAGTGCAAAGATGCTTTTATCTCTAAGTATTTTCCTCCCGCTAAGATCATCTCCCTTAGGAGCGATATTATGAATTTTAAACAACTTAATCATGAGCATGTTGCCCAATCTTGGGAAAGAATGAAATTAATGATTCGCAATTGCCCTACTCATGGTTTGAATTTATGGATGATCATACAAATATTTTATGCCGGTTTGAACTTTGCTTCTAGAAATCTTTTAGATTCGGCCGCCGGAGGCACGTTTATGGAAATCACTTTAGGAGATGCTACAAAACTTCTTGATAATATTATGGCTAATTATTCTCAATGGCACCCCGAACGATCTACTAGTAAAAAAGTGCATGCTATAGAAGAAATTAATGTTTTGAGTGGAAAGATGGATGAGCTTATGAGATTGTTTGCTACTAAGAGTGTTTCTATTGATCCCAATGATATGCCTTTATCTACCTTGATTGAGAATAATAATGAATCTATGGACGTAAATTTGTTGGTAGGAATAATTTTGGAAACAATGCTTATAGAGGAAACTTTAATCCTAGACCGTTCCCTAGCAATTCCTCTAATAATTATGGAAATTCCTACAATAATTCTTATGGTAATTTTAATAAGATGACCTCTGATTTTGAAAATAGTGTGAAAGAATTTATGGTCTATCAAAAGAATTTTAATGCCTTGCTTGAAGAAAAATTGCTTAAAGTTGATGATTTGGCTAGGAAAGTTGATAGACTTTCTCTTGAAATTGATTCTTTGAAACTTAGATCTACTCCTCCTAAGCATGATATCAATGAGTCTCTCAAAGTTATGAGAAGTTCCATTGACGAATGCAAAGAAAGAACCGCTAGATTGCGTGCTAAGAAAGATTGCTTTGCTAAAGCGTGTTCTTCTAGTTTCCATGAAAATAATGATGATGATCTTAAAGTTATTGATGTGTCCCCTATTAGATCTTTGTTTCGCAATATGAATCTTGATAATGATGGGACTGGACATGAGTCAACTTTAGTTAAAAGGCGTCCCAATAATTTGGAGTTTTTAGATCTTGATGCTAAATTTGGTAAAAGTGGGATTGGAGAGGTCATGACTTTAAATAGCATTGAACCCACTATCTCGGATTTCAAGGAATTTGATTATGATAATTGTTCTTTAGAGAGTTGTATTTCCTTGTTGCAATCCGTTGTGAATTCCCCTCATGCTTATAGTCAAAATAAAGCCTTTACCAAACATATTGTTGATGCCTTGATGCAATCTTTTAATGAAAAACTTAATTTGGAAGTTTCTATACCTAGCAAACTTAATGATGAGTGGGAACCTACTATAAAGATTAAAATTAAAGATTATGAGTGTTTTGCTTTATGTGATTTGGGTGCTAGTGCTTCCACTATTCCGAAAACTTTATGTGATATTCTAGGTTTCCATGATCTTGATGATTGCTCTTTAAATTTGCACCTTGCGGATTCCACCATGAAAAAGCCAATGGGAAGAATCAATGATGTCCTTATTGTTGCAAATAGTAATTTGGTGCCCGTTTATTTTATCGTTCTTGATATAGATTGCAATCTTTCTTGCCCTATTATTCTTGGTAGACATTTCCTTAGAACTATTGGCGTGATTATTGATATGAAGGAAGGGAATATTAGATTCCAATTTCCATTAAGGAAAGGCATGGAGCACTTTCCAAGAAAGAAGATTAAATTACCTTATGAATCTATCATGCGAGCTACCTATGAATCAAGTGTCAAAGATGGCACTACTTAGATCTATCTTCCCTTTTATGCCTAGCTAGGGGCGTTAAACGATAGCGCTAGTTGGGAGGCAACCCAATTTTCTTTGTGTTCTTTGTTTCTGTTCCTGTTTAGTAATAAATTTTGCATCTACTTTCTGTTTAGATGTGTTTTCATGTTTTATTTAGTGTTTGTGCCAAGTGGAACCTATAGGATAACCTGGTATGAGTTAATTTGATTTCTGTTTCTCACGAGAAAAAAATTCAATAAATCACAGAAACATGCTTTTGCGTTGATTCTTTTTGCTGTAGATCAATAGACAAATTTCCTAGGACGTCCTATTTTGGTAGGATGTTTGGAGTTTCAGAAGTAAAAGAAAGTTACAGATTGCTACGGACTGTTCTGTTTTTGACAAATTCTGCCTTTCGTGTGTTGTTTGCTTATTTTGATGCATCTATGGCTAGTATTAAGTGGTATGAACCATAGAGAACTTGGAATACAGTAGGTTTAACACCAATATATATATATATATATATATATATATATATATATATATATATATATGAGTTCATTACAGTATGTTATGTGGTGGTTTTTCTTTCTTGCACTAACGGAGCTTATGAGATTTCCTGTTGAGTTTTGTGTTGTGAAGTTTTCAAGTTTTGGGTAAAGATTTGATGGACTATGGAACAAGGAGTGGCAAGAGCCTAAGCTTGGGGATGCCCATGGAACCCCAAGATATTCAAGAATAGCCAAAAGCCTAAGCTTGGGGATGCCCCGGGAAGGCATCCCCTCTTTCGTCTTCGTTCATTGGTAACTTTACTTGGAGCTATATTTTTATTCGCCACATGATATGTGTTTTGCTTGGAGCGTCTTGTATGATATTAGTTTTTGCTTTTTAGTTTACCACAATCATCCTTGTTGTACACACCTTTTGGGGATAATCCCACTTGATTGAAATTTATTAGAATACTCTATGTGCTTCACTTATATCTTTTGAGCTAGATGATTTTTGCTCTAGTGCTTCACTTATATTTTTTTAGAGCACGGCGGTGGCTTAATTTTGAAGAAATTGTTGAGCTCTCATGATTCACTTATATTATTTTGAGAGTCTTTTTAGAACAGCATGGTATTTGCTATGGTTATAAAATTGGTC
The DNA here is from genome assembly GCF_018294505.1 of Triticum aestivum. Lineage (NCBI taxonomy): Eukaryota > Viridiplantae > Streptophyta > Magnoliopsida > Poales > Poaceae > Triticum > Triticum aestivum. The sequence continues at coordinate 117,338,768 of NC_057798.1, forward strand.
CTAGAATGGTAGGCATCCAAGTTGGGTATAATAAAAACTATCATAGAAAGTGCATTAAACACTAGGATCAATTTGATGCTTGATAATTGTTTTGAGATATAAAGGTAGTAATGTTAGAATCATGCTAGTGGGTAATTATGAATTGAGAAATACTTGTGTTGAAGTTAGCAAGTCCCGTAGCATGCACGTATGGTAAAAGTTGTGTGACAAATTTGTTGCATGAAGTACTCTTTTGATTGTCTTCCTTATGAGTGGCAGTCGGGGACGAGCGATGGTCTTTTCCTACCAATCTATCCCTCTAGGAGCATGCGTAGTAGTACTTTGCTTCGAGGGCTAAGTAGATTTTTGCAATAAGTATATGAGTTCTTTATGACTAATGTGAGTCCATGGATATACGCACACTCACCCTTCCACTTTGCTAATCTCTATTGTGCCGCGCAAACTTCGCCGGTATCATGCACCCATTATTTACCTTCCTCAAAACAGCCACCATACCTACCTATTATGGCATTTCCATAGCCATTACGAGATATATTGCCATGCAATTTTCCACCGTTCCGTCATACTGCTCATTGCATGATCATGTAGTTGACATCGTATTTGTGGCAAAGCCACCTTCATAATTTTCATACATGTCACTCTTGATTCATTGCATATCCCGGTACACCGACAGAGGCATTCATATAGAGTCATATTTTGTTCTAAGTGTTGAGTTGTAATTCTTGAGTTGTAAATTAATAAAAGTGTGATGATCTTCATTATTAGAGCATTGTCCCAAGTGAGGAAAGGATGATGAAGACTATGATTCCCCCACAAGTTGGGATGAGACTTCGGACTTTATAAAAATAAAAGAGCCCAAAGAAGCCCATGAAAAAAAGATCCCAAAGAAGCCCACCAAAAAGAAAAGAAAAAAGAGAAAAGAAAAAAAGGAAAGAAAAAAAGGAAAGAAAGAAAAAGAAAAAAATAATGAGAGAAAAAGAGAGAAGGGACAATGCTACTATCTCTTTTTCCACACTTGTGCTTCAAAATAGCACCATGATCTTCATGATAGAGAGTCTCTTGTGTTGTCACTTTCATATACTAGTGGGAATTTTTCATTATAGAACTTGGCTTGTATATTCCAATGATGGGCTTCCTCAAAATGCCCTAGGTCTTCGTGAGGAAGCAAGTTGGATGCTTGCCCACTTAGTTTCTTTTGTTGAGCTTTCATACATTTATAGCTCTAGTGCTTCCTTTGCATGGCAATCCCTACTCACTTACATTGATATCTATTGATGGGCATCTCCATAGCCCGTTAATACGCCTAGTTGATGTGAGACTATCTTCTCCCTTTTTGTCCTCACAACCACCACCATATACCACCATAGTGCTATGTCCATGGCTTACGCTCATGTATTGCGTAAGAATTGAAAAAAGCTGAAGCGCATTAAAAAGTATGAACCAGTTGCTTGGCTCGTCATTGGGGTTGTGCATGATGGGAGTATTTTGTGTAATGAAAATGCAGCATGGCCTAACTATATGATTTTGTAGGGATAAACTTTCTTTGGCTATGCTATTTTGATAGGACATGCTTATTTGTTAGTATGCTTTGAGTATTACTATTTTTATGTTTTATAAGCTTTTATTTTGAATCAATTGGATCTGAACAATCATGCCACAACAAATAGAAATACATTAAGAATTATGCTAGGTAGCATTCGACATCAAAAATTCTGATTTTTTCATTTACCTACTCGAGGACGAGCAGGAATTAAGCTTGGGGATGCTTGATACGTCTCCAACGTATCTATAATTTTTGATTGTTCCATGCTATTATATTACATGTCTTGGATGTTTATGGGCTTTATTTTACACATTTATATCATTTTTTTGGGACTAACCTACTAACCGGAGGCCCAGCCCGTATTGCTGTTTTTTTTGCCTATTTCAGTATTTCGAAGAAAAGATCAAATGGAGTCCAAACGGAATGAAACCTTCGGGAGCGTGATTTTTGGAACGAACGTGATCCAGAGGACTTGGAGTGCAAGTCAAGAAGCAATCAAGGCAGCCACGAGGGTGGAGGGCGCGCCCACCCCTATAGGGCGCCCCCCTATCTCGTGGGCCCCTTGGGCGGCCACCGACGTACTTCTTCCTCCTATATATACCTACGTACCCTGAAAACATCCAGGGAGCAACCGAAACACAATTTCCACCGCCGTAACCTTCTGTATCCACGAGATCCCATCTTGGAGCCGTCGCCGGCGTTCTGTCGGAGGGGGAATCCACCACAGAGGGCTTCTACATCAACACCATAGCCCTTCCGATGAGTTGTGAGTAGTTTACCACAGACCTTTGGGTCCATAGTTATTAGCTAGATGGCTTCTTCTCTCTTTTTGGATCTCAATACCATGTTCTCCCCCTCTCTTGTGGAGATCTATTCGATGTAACTCTTTTTGCGGTGTGTTTGTCGAGATCCGATGAGTTGTGGGTTTATGATCAAGTTTATCTATGAGAAATATTTGAATCTCCTCTGAATTCTTTTATGTATGATTGAGTTATCTTTGCAAGTCTCTTTGAATTATCAGTTTGGTTTGGCCTACTAGATTGATCTTTCTTGCCATGGGAGAAGTGCTTAGCTTTGGGTTCCATCTTGCGGTGTCCTTTCCCAGTGACAGCAGGGGCAGCAAGGCACGTATTGTATTGTTGCCATCGAGGATAAAAAGATGGGTTTATATCATATTGCATGAGTTTTTCCCTCTACATCATGTCATCTTTCTTAATGCATTACTCTGTTCTTATGAACTTAATACTCTAGATGCATGCTGGATAGCGGTCGATGTGTGGAGTAATAGTAGTAGATGCAGGCAAGAGTCGGTCTACTTGTTGCGGACGTGATGCCTATATACATGATCATGCCTAGATAATCTCATAATTATTCGCTTTTCTATCAATTGCTCGACAGTAATTTGTTCACCCACCGTAATATTTATGCTATCTTGAGAGAAGCCTCTAGTGAAACCTATGGCCCCCGGGTCTATCTTTTATCATCTAAGCTTTCAATATACTTTTATTTGCATCTTTACTTTGAGGAGCCTCCTACTGGATTGATACCTTGGTTCTCAAAAAACTGAGGGAAATACTTACGCTACTGTGCTGCATCACCCTTTCCTCTTCAGGGAAAACCAACGCAAGCTCAAGACGTAGCAGTAACATGTTGATCTATTGGGGGTGGTGTTGATACTCCACAACACGAAGGGTAACTCTTCAACCCAACAACCCAGCGTCCTTTGCAAAGGGACCATTTGCCGGGCTTTTATTCCTCTCAAAATTTCTTGATTGGCTCTTTCAGCTTGAGCGTTGGACTGGGGTTGAGCTACCGATGAGACATCAAGACGAATATGCTCTCGTTGATAGAACTCTTTCATAACACATTTGGATAGATTAGTGCCATTATCAGTCATGATGTTGCGAGCTTAACTGATAACCCACAAGTATAGGGAATCGCAACAGTTTCCGAGGGTAGAGTATTCAACCGAAATTTATTGATTCGACACAAGGGGAGTCAAAGAATATTCTCAAGTATTAGCAGCTGAGTTGTCAATTCAACCACACCTAAAAGACTCAATATTTGCAGCAAAGTACTTAGTAGCAAAGTAGTATGGAAGTAACGGTAACGGTGGCAAAAGTAACAGTAGCAGTTTTGTAGCAATCGTAACAGTGGCAATGGAGAAGTAACGTAACAAAGATCAATATGTGAAAATCTCGTAGGCAATGGATCAATGATGGATAATTATGTCGGATGCAATTCATCATGCAACAGTTATAACATAGGGTGATACAGAACTAGCTCCAGTTCATCAATGTAATGTAGGCATGTATTCCGAATATAGTCATACGTGCTTATGAAAAAGAACTTGCATGACATCTTTTGTCCTACCTTCCCGTGGCAGCGGGGTCCTATTGGAAACTAAGGGATATTAAGGCCTCCTTTTAATAGAGTACCGGACCAAAGCATTAGCACTTAGTGAATACACGAACTCCTCAAACTACGGTCATCACCGGGAGTGGTCCTGATTATTGTCACTTCGGGGTTGCCGGACCATAACACATAGTAGGTGACTATTGACTTGCAAGATAGGATCAAGAACTCACATATATTCATGAAAACATAATAGGTTCAAATCTGAAATCATGGCACTCGGGCCCTAGTGAGAAGCATTAAGCATGGCAAAGTGATAGCAACATCAATCTTAGAACATAATGGATACTAGGGATCAAACCCTAACAAAACTAACTCGATTACATGGTAAATCTCATCCAACCCATCACCGTCCAGCAAGCCTATGATGGGATTACTCACGAACGGCGGTGAGCATCATGAAATTGGTGATGGAGGATGGTTGATGATGACGATGGCACTGGATTTCCCTCTTCAGAGCCTCGAACGGACTCCAGATCAGCCCTCCCGAGGAAGATTAGGGCTTGGCAGTGGCTCCATATCGTAAAACATGATGAATCCTTCTCTCCGATTTTTTTCTCCCCGAACGTGAATATATGGAGCTGGAGTTAAGGTCGGTGGAGGTCCAGGGGGCCCACGAGGTAGGGGGCGCGCCCTGCACCCTCATGGACAGGGTGTGGGACCCCTTATGTTGATTCTTTCGCCAATATTTTTTATTTATTCCAAAATGTGTCTCCGTGGATTTTTAGGTCATTCCGAGAACTTTTATTTTTGCACAAAAATAACACCATGGCAATTCTGTTAAAAATAGCATCAGTCCGGGTTAGTTCCATTCAAATCATGCAAGTTAGAGTCCAAAACAAGGGCAAAAGTGTTTGGAAAAGTAGATACCTTGGAGACGTATCAACTCCCCCAAGCTTAAACCTTTGTTTGTCCTCAAGCAATTCAGTTGACAAACTGAAAGTGATAAAAAAACTTTTACAAACTCTGTTTGATCTTGTTGTTGCAAATATGTAAAGCCAGCATTCAAGTTTTCAGCAAAGATTATGAACTAACCATATTCACAATAACACTTAGGTCTCATGTTTACTCATATGAATGGCATAATCAACTAGAGAGCAATAATAATAAATCTCGGATGACAACACTTTCTCAAAACAATCATAATATGATATAACAAGATGGTATCTCGCTAGCCCTTTCTGAGACCGCAAAACATAAATGCAGAGCACCCCTAAAGATCAAGGGCTGACTAGACATTGTAATTCATGGCAAAAGAGATCCAGTCACAGTCATACTCAATACAAATTAATAGCAATGCATGCAAATGACAGCAGGTAGATACAAATTTACTTGGAACGGAAGGTAGATACCGCATATAGGAAGGTATGGTGGACTCATATGGAATAACTTTGGGGTTTATGGAAGTGGATGCACAAGCAGTATTCCCGCTTAGTACAAGTGAGGGATAGAAAGAGACTGGGAAGCGACCAACTAGAGAGCGACAACAGTCATGAACCTGCATTAAGATTAACCAACAGTGAGTGCAAACATGAGTAGCATATAAATCACCATGAACATAAATATCATGAAGGCTATGTTGATTTTGTTTCAACTACATGCGTGAACGTGTGCCAAGTCAAGCCACTCAAATCATTCAAAGGAGGATACCACCCTATCATACCACATCACAACCATTTTAATAGCATGTTGGCACGCAAGACAAACCATTATAAACTCCTAGCTAATTAAGCATGGCATGAGCAACTATACTCTCTAATTGTCATTGCAAGCATGTTTCATTCGTAATAAGCTGAATCAGGAACGATGAACTAATCATATTTACAAAAACAAGATAGGTCGAGTTCATACCAGCTTCTCTCATCTCAATCATTTCATCATATATCATCATTATTGCCTTTCACTCGCACGACCGAACGGTGTGGATAATAATAATAGTGCACGTGCATCGGACTAAGCTGGAATCTGCAAACATTTAATACGAAGGAGAAGACAAGGTAATATGGGCTCTTGGTTAGATAAACAATAATGCATATGAGAGCCCTCAACACTTTCATCGTGGTCTTCTCCTCTCGACCCCCAAAGAAAAGAAAAGAACTTCAAAGAAAATAAAACTATTTACACGGGAAACCTCCCAACAAGCAAAAGAAGAACTAGAAATATTTTTGGGTTTTCTTTTAATATTACTACTACAAGCATGGAAAGTAAACTAGCTGAAGGCTACAACTATTTTTTTTGGTTTTTCTTAAAGTTTTTCAAACACACAAGAAGAAAGCAAGAAAATAAAATAAACTAGCATGGATAGTACAATGAAAAAGTATGAGCACCGACAAATAGAATGAGTGTGTGAACATGAATGTAATGTCGGTGAGAAATACGTACTCCTCCAAGCTTAGGCTTTTGGCCTAAGTTGGTCTATGCCCATGGCTGGCCTGGCGGATATCCAAAGTCATAGTCGGGGTTGTACAATGATGCAGCAGCTACTGCCTGCAGAGTTGCTGCTTGGAGGCGAGCTGCCTCCGTCCTCCTCTCATATTCATTCGCCCCCTCCCTGGTTATAAAATATCTCCTTTTTGCCTGAAAGATAAACAAAGTAGGAGCAGGGAGAGTAACATGGACAGTACGACGTCTGTCAAAGATTAGTCAGTACTGGAGGAACTGTTCGTTCCTCTCAAGAAACTGATGGTGAACCATAGCACTATAATCTAGGTAAGCAGGTGGCAACTCAATATCATTTCCATTTATGGGTATACCAAGATAATTAGCTACACGACTTGCGTAAATTCTACCAAACAAATCTCCACTATTACCATTAAGGTGTAACCTCCGTGCAACAATGGCCCCCAAGTTATATTGTTTATCACTGAATACCGCACTCTTGAGGACACTAAGATCTAGAATGCACATGTGACGAACCTCATCTCTACCGTTAATACATCTACCTACAAAGAGAGCAAAATAATGTATGGAAGGGAAATGAATGCTCCCTATGGTAGCTTGTGCGATTTCTCTAGTTTCTCCCACAGTGATACTAGCAAGAAAATCTTTATTCAGATTTGCGAGGTTCACTAAAATTGCCCCACTGCGGGATTTTACAAGCAGTATTAAAAAATCTTCATGGTCCATTGTATAAGATTTATCATAGAGATCAAATAAAACAGTGTGAGTATTGCGCGTGGATGAAAATTTAAACCTACTCACAAAGGAATCAGTGAGGTAGTAGTACGGTCGGCACTTATCTAACATGAAGTCCTCAAGATCAGCATTACATACATACGCATTAAATTCATCCTTGAAGCCTGCTTGGACCATGAATTCTTTTGATGACCATTCACAAGGCCGCACTTGAGCTTCCCTTGGTGGTTCATAGTCCAGCTCACATATCGCGAGCCTTGGTTCTTGCTTCCTTGAAGAACCACCTTGGTACATTTTCCTAAACATTTTTCTTCCTCTGAAAAATTTCTGATATTTTTAGTGACTCAAAATAAAAGTGAACCAAACTCAACAAGATTGATAGCAACTACTCCCACAAGTGCCTAGAGGCTAAATCATGCATTAAAACAACTTTGGACCATATAAATTTGACGTGCAAGCTCAAGAACAGGGTCACCTCAGCAGCAAAATTTTGCAATAAATAAAGAACTAGAGCAAAAACTAATTGGACCATTGGAGGAGTCACATACCGAAGAACAACCCCCTAAAGCAGTTTTGCGAATGGAGCTTTGAGCCAGCAGATCGAAAATGGCAGCAAAACGAGCTAGAACACGGGTTTGAGCTATGGGATGATTTTTTCTGGAGGAAGACGGAGTGTGTGGGTGCTGGAATAAGTGGAGGGGGCCACGTGGGGCCCACGAGGCAGGGGGCACGCCCTAGGGGGTGGGCGTGCCCTGTGCCCTCATGGCCAAATGGTGGGTCCCCCTGGTGTGTTCTAAGTGCCAGAGATTCTTAAATTTTCTACAAAAAATCATACTCCGTTTTCAGGGCATTTGGAGAACTTTTATTTTCAGGGTATTTTTTATTCCATGGATAAATAAAAAACAGACAGAAAATACTATTTTTACTTTATTTAAACTAAATAACAGAAAGTAGAAGGAGGATACAGAGGGTTGTGCTTTCTAACTTCACCCATCTCATGCTCATCAAAAGAAATCCACTAACAAGGTTGATCAAGTCTTGTTAACAAACTTCTTCCGAATAACATGAAACTGGAGAATTTTTTAATAACACTAGGTTACCTCAACGGGGATATGCATCTCCCCAACAATAAGAATATCATATTTCTTTTTTATAGTAGGAAGAGGGAATTCAAAACCTCCGATAGTAATAGTTGAGATTTTTCCAATAGAATTGATACTATGAACTTGAGGTTGTTTCCTCGGAAAGTGTACCGTATGCTCATTACCATTAACATGAAAAGTGATATTGCCTTTGTTGCAATCAATAACAGCCCCTGCAGTATTTAGAAAAGTTCTACCAAGGATGATCGACATACTGACGTCCTCGGGAATATCAAGAATAACAACGTCCATTAAAATAGTAACGTTTGCAACCACAACAGGCACATCCTCACAAATACCGACGGGTATAGCAGTTGATTTATCGGCCTTTTGCAAAGAGATTTCAGTAGGAGTCAACTTATTCAAATCAAGTCTACAATATAAAGAGAGAGGCTTAACACTAACACCGGCTCCAAGATCACATAAAGCAGTTTTAACATAGTTTCTGGTATAGTTGGTACTCCTGGATCTCCGGGTTTCTTTAGTATTCCACCCTTAAAAGTATAATTACAAGCATGGTGCAAATTTCAGTTTCCGGTATCTTTCTTTTATTTGTAACAATATCTTTCATATACTTGGCATAAGGATTCATTTTAAGCATATCAGTCAAACGCATACGCAGAAAGATAGGTCTAATCATTTCAGCAAAGCACTCAAAATCCTCATCATCATTTTTCTTGGATGGCTTAGGAGGAAAAGGCATGGGTTTCTGAACCCATGGTTCTCTTTCTTTACCGTGCTTCCTAGCAACAAAGTCTCTCTTATCATAAAGTTGATTCTTTGATTGTGGGTTATCAAGATCAACAGCAGGTTCAACCTCTACATCATTGTTATTACTAGGTTGAGCATCAACATGAACATAATCATTAACATTATCACTAGGTTCATGTTCATTACCAGATTGTGTTTCAGCATCAGAAATAGAAATATCATTGGGATTCTTAGGTGTGTCAACAACAGGTTCACTAGAAGCATGCAAAGTCCTATCATTTTTCTTTTTCTTCTTCTTAGACGGACTAGGTGTATCCCTATTAGTTCTCTAAGAATCTTGCTCAACTCTTTTAGGATGGCCCTCAAAATACAAAGGTTCCTGGGTCATTATACCACCTCTAGTCATAACTCTAACAGCATTATCATTGTTCTTATTATTAAATTCATTGAGCAAATCATCTTGTGCCTTCAACACTTGTTCTACTTGAGTGATAACCATGGATGCCTTTTACTAATAAGCTTAAGGTCACCTTTAACTCTAGACATATAATCACTCCAGTGTTCAACCATATAAGCATTACGTTTCAATTGTCTACCAAAGTAAGCATTAAAGTCTTCTTGTTTAATCATAAAATTATCAAACTCATCCAAGCATTGACTAGCAGACTTATTACAGGGAATATCACCTTCATTAAATCTATAGAGAGAATTTACCTTTACTACCTATGTCGGGTTATCAAGACCATGTATTTCTTCAATAGGTGGTAAATTCTTAACATCTTCAGCTTTAATACCTTTTTCATTCATAGATTTCTTTGCCTCTTGCATATCTTCGGGACTGAGAAATAGAATACCCTTTTCTTCGGAGTTGGCTTAGGAGTTGGTTCAGGAAGTGTCCAATCATTATCATTACTCAATATATTATTATTGGGACAATTGCATTTTTACCCCTAGTTGGTTCCTACCCACGGGTTTTGCCCTTACTTTTCGAGCTTGCTCAGTTTTGCCCTTACTTTTTCCATCAAGGTCCCTCGAATGCCCTTTGACTATTTGACCAAAACTTTAAAAATTCATAACTAAATCATACGAACTCAGAAAAATGCAAATAAGATATCAAAATGTTCAGATAAACATTACCTTTATGGGCATATCATTTGCATTCAGGACAAAAGCATCATTTAAACTACTTGAGGTAATTAATGTTATTAACATTATTAAAAATAAATAGGTATAAACAATATTTTTTCATGAATAAAAATTACATGCAAATGTAGGTGATGTTTTCTAAACATCCTGATAACTTATTTGCACTTTTCTGAGTTTGTATCAACTTGTTATGAATGTTCTAACGACTTTGACCATTATTTTGAAACTTCATAACAAGTTGATACGAACTCAGGAAAATGCAAATAAGGTACCAAGATGTTCAGAAAACATCACCTACATTTGCATATAATTTTTATTCATGAAAAAAATATTGTTTATACCTATTTATTTTTAATAATGTTAAAAACATTAATTACCTCGGGTAGTTTAAACGATGATTTTATCCTGAATGCAAATGATATGCCCATAAAGGTAATGTTTATCTGAACATTTCAATATCTTATTTGCATTTTTTTGAGTTCATATGAATTAGTTATGGATTTTCAAATTTTTGGTCAAACGGTCAAAGGGCATTCGAGGGACCTCGATGGAAAAAGTAAGGGCAAAACTGAGCAAGCTCGAAAAGTAAGGGCAAAACCCGTGGGTAGGAACCAACTAGGGGTAAAAAATGCAATTGTCCCATTATTCAATAGCAATTCAGCTTGCTCAACGGTTCTTTCCCTGAAAACACGACCGGCACAACTATCCAGGTGGTCTCTGGAAGCATCGGTTAGTCCATTATAAAATTATAAAAGATATCAAGTATTTCGTTTTTCTTGAGAGGGTGATCAGGCAAAGCATTAAGTAATCGGAGAAGCCTCCCCCAAGCTTGTGGGAGACTGTCTTCTTTGATTTGCACATAGTTATATATTTCCCTTAAGGCAGCTTGTTTCTTATGAGCGGGGAAATATTTTGGAGAGAAGTAACAAATCATATCCTGGGGGCTACGCACACAACCAGGAGCAAAAGAATTAAACCATATCTTAGCATCACCCATTAATGAGAAAGGAAACAATTTAATGATATAATAATAGCGGATTTTTTCCTCATGAGTAAATATTGTTGTTATATCATTCAATTTAGTAAGATGTGCCACAACAGTTTCAAATTCATAGCCATAAAAAAGATCAGATTCAACCAAAGTAATTAACTCAGGATCGACAGAGAAATCATAATCCTTATTAGTAACTTAGATAGGTGAAGTAGCAAAAGTAGGGTCATATTTCATTCTAGCATTCGAAGTCTTTTCTTTCAGCTTAGCTAACAGTTTCTTAAGATCATATCTATCATTGCAAGCAAGAAAGTCTCTAGAAGTTTCTTCATCCATAACATAACCCCTAGGTACATCAGGCAATTCATATCTAGGGGAGAATCTCCATCAATATTATCAGTTTCAATAATTTCATTCTCTCTAACCCTAGCAAGTTGTTCATCAAGAAATTCACCTAATGGCAGAGTATTATCAAGCACAGAAGTAGTATCATCATAAGCATCATGCGTAGCTGAAGTGGCATCATCAATAACATGTGACATATCAGAATCAATAGCAGATGCAGGTGTAGGTGTCGCAAACTTACTCATAACAGAAGGTGAATCAAGTGCAAAGCTAGATGGCAGTTCCTTACCTCCCCTCGTAGTTGAGGGGAAAATCATGGTTCTTTCATCTTTCAAGTTCCTCATAGTGATCAAAAGATATAAATCCCAAGTGACTCAAAAAATAGAGCTATGCTCCCCATCAATGGCGCCTAGAAATAGTCTTGATAACCCACAAGTATAGGGGATTGCAACAGTTTTTGAGGGTAGAGTATTCAACCCAAATTTATTGATTCGACACAAGGGGAGCCAAAGAATATTCTCAAGTATTAGTAGCTGAGTTGTCAATTCAACCACACCTGAAAGACTTAATATTTGCAGCAAACTATTTAATAGCAAAGTAATATGGAAGTAACGGTAACGGTGGCAAAAGTAACAGTGGTAGTTTTGTAGCAATCATAACAGTGGCAATGGAGAAGTAACGTAACAAAGATCAATATGTGAAAAGCTCGTAGGCAATGGATCAACGATGGATAATTATGTCGGATGTAATTCATCATGCAACAGTTATAACATAGGGTGACACAGAACTAGCTCCAATTCATCAATGTAATGTAGGCATGTATTCCGAATATAGTCATATGTGCTTATGGAAAAGAACTTGCATGACATCTTTTGTCCTACCCTCCCGTGGCAGCGGGGTCCTATTGGAAACTAAGGGATATTAAGGCCTCCTTTTAATAGAGTACCGGACCAAAGCATTAGCACTTAGTGAATACACGAACTCCTCAAACTACGGTCATCACCGGGAGTGGTCCCGATTATTGTCACTTCGGGGTTGCCGGATCATAACACATAGTAGGTGACTATTGACTTGCAAGATAGGATCAAGAACTCACATATATTCATGAAAACATAATAGGTTCAGATCTGAAATCATGGCACTCGGGCCCTAGTGACAAGCATTAAGCATGGCAAAGTCATAGCAACATCCATCTTAGAACATAATGGATACTAGGGATCAAACCCTAACAAAACTAACTCGATTACATGGTAAATCTCATCCAACCAATCACCGTCCAGCAAGCCTATGGTGGGATTACTCACGCACGGAGGTGAGCATCATGAAATTAGTGATGGAGGATGGTTGATGATGACGATGGCGATGGGTTCCCCTCTCCGGAGCCTCGAACGGATTCCAGATCAGCCCTCCTGAGGAATATTAGGGCTTGGCAGCGGCTCCGTATCGTAAAACGCAATTAATCCTTCTTTCCGATTTTTTTTCTCCCCGAACGTGAATATATGGAGTTGGAGTTAAGGTCGGTGGAGGTCCAGGGGGCCCATGAGGCAGGGGGCGCGCCCTGCACCCTCGTGGACAGGGTGTGGGCCCCCTTACGTTGATTCTTTCGCCAATATTTTTTATTAATTCCAAAATGTGTCTCCGTGGATTCTTCAAGTCATTCTGAGAACTTTTATTTTTGCACAAAAATAACACCATGGCAACTCTGCTGAAAACAGCGCCAGTCCGGGTTAGTTCCATTCAAATCATGCAAGTTAGAGTCCAAAACAAGGGCAAAAGTGTTTGGAAAAGTAGATACATTGGAGACGTATCAACTCCCCCAAACTTAAACCTTTGCTTGTCCTCAAGCAATTCAGTTGACAAACTAAAAGTGATAAAGAAAATCTTTTACAAACTCTATTTGATCTTACTGTTGCAAATATGTAAAGCCAGCATTCAAGTTTTCAGCAAAGATTATGAACTAACCATATTCACAATAACACTTAGGTCTCATGTTTACTCATATCAATGGCATAATCAACTTGCAAGCAATAATAATAAATCTTGGATCAACACTTTCTTAAAACAATCATAATATGATATAATAAGATGGTATCTCGCTAGCCCTTTCTGAGACCGCAGAACATAAATGCAGAGCACCCCTAAAGATCAAGGGCTGACTAGACATTGTAATTCATGGCAAAAGAGATCCAGTCACAGTAATACTCAATATAAATTAATAGCAATGCATGCAAATGACAGCGGTGCTCTCCAACTGGTGCTTTTTAATAAGAGGATGATGACTCAGCATAAAAGTAAATGGATAGGCCCTTCGCAAAGGGAAGCAGGGATTTGCAGAGGTGCCAGAGCTCGAGTTTTGAAACAGAGATAAATAATATTTTGAGTGGCATACTTTCATTGTCAACATAACAACCAAGAGATCTCGATATCTTCCATGCTACATATATTATAGGCGGTTCCCAAACAGAATGGTAAGTTTATACTCCCCCACCACCAACGAGCATCAATCCATGGCTGGCCCGAAACAACGGGTGCCATCCAACTAACAACAATCCTGGGGGAGTTTTGTTTGCAATTATTTTGATTTGATTTGAGCATGGGACTGAGCATCCCGGTTACCGGCCATTTTCTTGTGAATGATGAGCAGAGTCCACTCATCGTGAGAATAACCCACCTAGCATGGAAGATATAGACATCCCTAGTTGATACATGAGCTATTCGAGCATACAAAATAGAATTTCATTTGAAGGTTTAGAGTTTGGCACATACAAATTTACTTGGAACGGCAGGTAAATACCGCATATAGGAAGGTATGATGGACTTATATGGAATAACTTTGGGGTTTATGGAAGTGGATGCATAAGCAGTATTCCCGCTTAGTACAAGTGAAGGCTAGAAAGAGATTGGGAAGTGACCAACTAGAGAGCGACAACAGTCATGAACATGCATTAAGATTAACCAACAATGAGTGCAAGCATGAGTAGGATATAAATCACCATGAACATAAATATCGTGAAGGCTATGTTGATTTTGTTTCAACTACTTGCGTGAACATGTACCAAGACAAGCCACTCGAATCATTCAAAGGAGGATACCATCCTATCATACCACATCACAACCATTTTAATAGCATGTTGGCACTCAAGACAAACCATTACAAACCAACTTGTCTCCAATCACACTCAGAACTGCTCCCACAAAGATTGTGGTTGCCTCCCTAAACGCCTTCTCCTGCTCAGGAGCGATCGTTTCTGTTGGGGGCACACCACCAACCCAGAACACATTCATTGCTGTGAGCCACAAGGTGGTCCTTGTCTGCCAACGCTTAAAATACGTCCCGGTAAACTTTTCCGGTTTCAGAGTAGCAGCAAAGCCTTGAATGGAGAACTGCCTAAAATAAGGTTTTTGGATTGTATGAAATATTAGCACTTTTCCAATTAGACTAATCCACGAGTAAATAGTAAGCATGGCAAATAAGGTATGCATCTCATACCAATACCTAATCATACTAGCACATACAGAACATAGAAGCAAACCATCTATGAGCAGCACATATACAGCTAGCACAAGTACGAGTAAACGAGGGATGAACAGATCATACCCTCCGGTTGGCCAGGCCAACGCGGCGGCGGCAACATGAGCCTTGGCGTCGTCCATGGCCTTCTTCTTGGCAGCGGCGGCGTCGACCATGGTGTCGATGTAGGGGAAGTAGTGAAAGCAAAGTCGGGCGAGCTGGGGACGGATCAGGAGCAGTCGTGTCGAGATGCTCCCCAAAAACCTTATCACCGTCTTTCGGGTAGGATCTCGAACGACAGGGTTCCGGAGGCACCTGCTCTCCCGACCAACCGTGCACGCGGTCGTCGGGATGGGGTCGCCGAAGGCAGCACAGAATGAGAAATAGTAGATGACGGCTAGGTTTACGCGAGAGGGAGTGAGTGAACCGAAGTAGGTCACTCCACTGGCCAGAGCCTTCTTATATAGTCCGTCAGGTAAGAAGTCGTGGGCCTGGGCGAAAGCCCACAACCGAGTAGACGCACTCCCGGAAGGGAGTCATCGTTCCTGAAGAAGGGTCGCACACCCGCGCACGGAGTCGACGAATCCAGGGAATGCAAGCCAGTCCAACGTCTCGGACAGTGGCCAACCTATTATGTGAAGGAAATATGCCCTAGAGGCAATAATAAAGTTATTATTTATTTCCTTATAATCATGATAAATGTTTATTATTCATGCTAGATTTGTATTTACCGGAAACATAATACATGTGTGAATACATAGACAAACAGAGTGTCACTAGTATGCCTCTACTTGACTAGCTCGTTAATCAAAGATGGTTAAGTTTCCTAACCATGAACAATGAGTTGTTATTTGATTAACGAGGTCACATCATTAGTAGAATGATCTGATTGACATGACCCATTCCATTAGCTTAGCACCCGATCGTTTAGTATGTTGCTATTGCTTTCTTCATGACTTATACATGTTCCTATGACTATGAGATTATGCAACTCCCGTTTACCGGAGGAACACTTTGGGTACTACCAAACGTCACAACGTAACTGGGTGATTATAAAGGAGTACTACAGGTGTCTCCAATGGTCGATGTTGGGTTGGCGTATTTCGAGATTAGGATTTGTCACTCCGATTGTCGGAGAGGTATCTCTGGGCCCTCTCGGTAATACACATCACATAAGCCTTGCAAGCATTACAACTAATATGTTAGTTGTGAGATGATGTATTACGGAACGAGTAAAGAGACTTGCCGGTAACGAGATTGAACTAGGTATTGGATACCGACGATCGAATCTCGGGCAAGTAACATACCGATGACAAAGGGAACAATGTATGTTGTTATGCGGTCTGACCGATAAAGATCTTCGTAGAATATGTAGGAGCCAATATGGGCATCCAGGTCCCGCTATTAGTTATTGACCAGAGACGTGTCTCGGTCATGTCTACATTGTTCTCGAACCCGTAGGGTCCGCACGCTTAAGGTTACGATGACAGCTATATTATGAGTTTATGCATTTTGATGTACCGAAGGTTGTTCGGAGTCCCGGATGTGATCACGGACATGACGAGGAGTCTCGAAATGGTCGAGACGTAAAGATTGATATATTGGAAGCCTATATTTGGATATCGGAAGTGTTCCGGGTGAAATCGGGATTTTACCGGAATACCGGGAGGGTTACCGGAACCCCCCGGGAGCTATTTGGGCCATAGTGGGCCTTAGTGGAAAAGAGAAGGGGCTGCCCTAGATGGGCTGCGCGCCCCCCCTTCCCCTAGTCCTATTAGGACTAGGAGAGGTGGCCGGCCCCCTCCTCCTCTTTTCCCCTCCGAGGAATCCTAGTTGGACTAGGATTGGAGGGGGAATCCTACTCCCAGTGGGAGTAGGACTCTCCTGCGCCTCCCCCCTTTGGCCGGCCAGCCTCCCCTCCTCTCCTCCTTTATATACGGAGGCAGGGGCACCTCTAAACACACAAGTTGACACAAGTTGATCCACGTGATCGATTCCTTAGCCGTGTGCGGTGCCCCCTGCCACCATATTCCTCGATAATACTGTAGCGGAGTTTAGGCGAAGCCCTGCTGCTGTAGTTCATCAAGATCGTCACCACGCCGTCGTGCTGACGAAACTCTTCCCCGACACTTTGCTGGATCGGAGTCCGGGGATCGTCATCGAGCTGAACGTGTGCTCGAACTCGGAGGTGCCGTAGTTTCGGTACTTGATCGGTTGGATCGTGAAGACGTACGACTACTTCCTCTACGTCGTGTCATCGCTTCCGCAGTCGGTCTGCGTTGGGTACATAGACAATACTCTCCCCTCGTTGCTATGCATCACATGATCTTGCGTGTGCGTAGGAAATTTTTTTGAAATTACTACGAAACCCAACAGTGGCATCCGAGCCTAGGTTATTGATGTTGATGTTATATGCACGAGTAGAACACAAGTGAGTTGTGGACGATACAAGTCATACTGCCTACCAGCATGTCATACTTTGGTTCGGCGGTATTGTTGGACGAGACGACCCAGACCAACCTTACGCGTACGCTTACGCGAGACCGGTTCCCTCGACGTGCCTTGCACAGAGATGGCTTGCGGGCGACTGTCTCTCCAACTTTAGTTGAACCAAGTATGGCTACGCCCGGTCCTTGCGAAGGTTAAAACGGAGTCTATTTGACAAACTATCGTTGTGGTTTTGATGCGTAGGTGAGATTGGTTCTTACTTAAGCCCGTAGCAGCCACGTAAAACATGCAACAACAAAGTAGAGGACGTCTAACTTGTTTTTGCAGGGCATGTTGTGATGTGATATGGTCAAGGCATGATGCTGAATTTTATTGTATGAGATGATCATGTTTTGTAACCAAGTTATCGGCAACTGGCAGGAGCCATATGGTTGTCGCTTTATTGTATGCAATGCAATCGCGATGTAATGCTTTACTTTATTACTAAACGGTAGTGATAGTCATGGAAGCATAAGATTGGCGAGACGACAACGATGCTACGATGGAGATCAAGGTGTCGCGCCGGTGACGATGGTGATCATGACGGTGCTTCGGAGATGGAGATCACAGGCACAAGATGATGATGGCCATATCATATCACTTATATTGATTGCATGTGATGTTTATCCTTTATGCATCTTATCTTGCTTTGATTGACGGTAGCATTATAAGATGATCTCTCACTAAATTATCAAGAAGTGTTCTCCCTGAGTATGCACCGTTGCCAAAGTTCGTCGTGCCCAGACACCACGTGATGATCGGGTGTGATAAGCTCTACGTCCATCTACAACGGGTGCAAGCCAGTATTTGCACACGCAGAATACTCAGGTTAAACTTGACGAGCCTAGCATATGCAGATATGGCCTCGGAACACGGAGACCGAAAGGTCGAGCGTGAATCATATAGTAGATATGATCAACATAACGATGTTCACCATTGAAAACTACTCCATCTCACGTGATGATCGGTTATGGTTTAGTTGATTTGGATCACGTAATCACTTAGAGGATTAGAGGGATGTCTATCTAAGTGGGAGTTCTTAAGTAATATGATTAATTGAACTTAAATTTATCATGAACTTAGTACCTGATAGTATCTTGCTTGTTTATGTTGATTGTAGATAGATGGCTCGTGCTGTTGTTCCGTTAAATTTTAATGCGTTCCTTGAGAAAGCAAAGTTGAAAGATGATGGTAGCAATTACACGGAGTGGGTCCGTAACTTGAGGATTATCCTCATTGCTGCACAGAAGAATTACGTCCTGGAAGCACCGCTGGGTGCCAGGCCTGCTGCTGGAGCAACGCCAGATGTTATGAACGTCTGGCAGAGCAAAGCTAATGACTACTCGATAGTTCAGTGTGCCATGCTTTACGGCTTAGAATCGGGACTTCAACGACGTTTTGAACGTCATGGAGCATATGAGATGTTCCAGGAGTTGAAGTTAATATTTCAAGCAAATGCCCGGATTGAGAGATATGAAGTCTCCAATAAGTTCTATAGCTGCAAGATGGAGGAGAACAGTTCTGTCAGTGAGCATATACTCAAAATGTCTGGGTATAATAATCACTTGATTCAATTGGGAGTTAATCTTCCGGATGATTGCGTCATCGACAGAATTCTCCAATCACTGCCACCAAGCTACAAGAGCTTCGTAATGAACTATAATATGCAAGGGATGAACAAGACTATTCCCGAGCTCTTCGCAATGCTGAAAGCTGCGGAGGTAGAAATCAAGAAGGAGCATCAAGTGTTGATGGTTAACAAGACCACTAGTTTCAAGAAAAAGGGCAAAGGGAAGAAAAAGGGGAACTTCAAGAAGAACGGCAAACAAGTTGCTGCTCAAGAGAAGAAACCTAAGTCTGGACCTAAGCCTGAAACTGAGTGCTTCTACTGCAAGCAGACTGGTCACTGGAAGCGGAACTGCCCCAAGTATTTGGCGGATAAGAAGGATGGCAAGGTGAACAAAGGTATATGTGATATACATGTTATTGATGTGTACCTTACTAGAGCTCGCAGTAGCACCTGGGTATTTGATACTGGTTCTGTTGCTAATATTTGCAACTCGAAACAGGGACTACAGAATAAGCGGGCACTGGCAAAGGACGAGGTGACGATGCGCGTGGGAAACAGTTCCAAAGTCGATGTGATCGCAGTCGGCACGCTACCTCTACATCTACCTTCGGGATTAATATTAGACCTAAGTAATTGTTATTTGGTGCCAGCGTTGAGCATGAACATTATATCTGGATCTTGTTTA
Source organism: Triticum aestivum (assembly GCF_018294505.1). Lineage (NCBI taxonomy): Eukaryota > Viridiplantae > Streptophyta > Magnoliopsida > Poales > Poaceae > Triticum > Triticum aestivum. Next base: position 117,358,449 of record NC_057798.1, read on the forward strand.
ATGCGAGACGGTTATTCATTTAAATCAGAGAATAATGGATGTTCTATTTATATGAGTAATATCTTTTATGGTCATGCACCCTTGAAGAGTGGTCTATTTTTATTAAATCTCGATAGTAGTAATACACATATTCATAATGTTGAAGCCAAAAGATGCAGAGTTGATAATGAAAGTGCAACTTATTTGTGGCACTGTCGTTTAGGTCATATCGGTATAAAGCCCAAAGAAGCCCATGAAAAAAAGATCCCAAAGAAGCCCACCAAAAAGAAAAGAAAAAAGAGAAAAGAAAAAAAGGAAAGAAAAAAAAGGAAAGAAAGAAAAAGAAAAAAATAATGAGAGAAAAAGAGAGAAGGGACAATGCTACTATCTCTTTTTCCACACTTGTGCTTCAAAATAGCACCATGATCTTCATGATAGAGAGTCTCTTGTGTTGTCACTTTCATATACTAGTGGGAATTTTTCATTATAGAACTTGGCTTGTATATTCCAATGATGGGCTTCCTCAAAATGCCCTAGGTCTTTGTGAGCAAGCAAGTTGGATGCACGCCCACTTAGTTTCTTTTGTTGAGCTTTCATACATTTATAGCTCTAGTGCATCCTTTGCATGGCAATCCCTACTCACTTACATTGATATCTATTGATGGGCATCTCCATAGCTCGTTAATACGCCTAGTTGATGTGAGACTATCTTCTCCCTTTTTGTCCTCACAACCACCACCATATACCACCATAGTGCTATGTCCATGGCTTACGCTCATGTATTGTGTAAGAGTTGAAAAAAGCTGAAGCGCGTTAAAAAGTATGAACCAATTGCTTGGCTCGTCATCGGGGTTGTGCATGATGGGAGTATTTTGTGTAATAAAAATGAAGCATGGCCTAACTATATGATTTTGTAGGGATAAGCTTTCTTTGGCTATGCTATTTTGATAGGACATGATTATTTGTTAGTATGCTTTGAGTATTACTATTTTTATGTTTTATAAGCTTTTATTTTGAATCAATTGGATCTGAACAATCATGCCACAATAAAGAGAAATACATTAAGAATTATGCTAGGTAGCATTCCACATCAAAAATTCTGTTTTTATCATTTACCTACTCGAGGACGAGCAGGAATTATGCTTGGGGATGCTTGATACGTCTCCAACGTATCTATAATTTTGATTGTTCCATGCTATTATATTACCTGTTTTGGATGTTTATGGGCTTTATTTTACACATTTATATCATTTTTGGGCCTAACCTACTAACCGGAGGCCCAGCCCGTATTGCTGTTGTTTTTTTTGCCTATTTCAGTATTTCGAAGAAAAGGAATATCAAACAGAGTCCAAACGGAATGAAACCTTCGGGAGCGTGATTTTTGGAACGAACGTGATCGAGAGGACTTGGAGTGCAAGTCAAGAAGCAATCAAGGCAGCCACGAGGGTGGAGGGCGCGCCCACCCCTATAGGGCGCGCCCCCTATCTCGTGGGCCCCTTGGGCGGCCACCGACGTACTTCTTCCTCCTATATATACCTACGTACCCTGAAAACATCCAGGGAGCAACCGAAACACAATTTCCACCGCCGTAACCTTCTGTATCCACGAGATCCCATCTTGGAGCCGTCGCCGGCGTTCTGTCGGAGGGGGAATCCACCACAGAGGGCTTCTACATCAACACCATAGCCTTTCCGATGAGTTGTGAGTAGTTTACCACAGACCTTTGGGTCCATAGTTATTAGCTAGATGGCTTCTTCTCTCTTTTTGGATCTCAATACCATGTTCTCCCCCTCTCTTGTGGAGATCTATTCGATGTAACTCTTTTTGCGGTGTGTTTGTCGAGATCCGATGAGTTGTGGGTTTATGATCAAGTTTATCTATGAGAAATATTTGAATCTCCTCTGAATTCTTTTATGTATGATTGAGTTATCTTTGCAAGTCTCTTTGAATTATCGGTTTGGTTTGGCCTACTAGATTGATCTTTCTTACCATGGGAGAAGTGCTTAGCTTTGGGTTCCATCTTGCGGTGTCTTTTCCCAGTGACAGCAGGGGCAGCAAGGCACGTATTGTATTGTTGCCATCGAGGATAAAAAGATGGGTTTATATCATATTGCATGAGTTTTTCCCTCTACATCATGTCATCTTTCTTAATGCATTACTCTGTTCTTATGAACTTAATACTCTAGATGCATGCTGGATAGCGGTCGATGTGTGGAGTAATAGTAGTAGATGCAGGCAAGAGTCGGTCTACTTGTTGCGGACGTGATGCCTATATACATGATCATGCCTAGATAATCTCATAATTATTCGCTTTTCTATCAATTGCTCGACAGTAATTTGTTCACCCACCATAATATTTATGCTATCTTGAGAGAAGCCTCTAGTGAAACCTATGGCCCCCGGGTCTATCTTTTATCATCTAAGCTTTCAATATACTTTTATTTGCATCTTTACTTTTCCAATCTATATCATAAAATACCAAAAATATATTTATCTTATCATATTATCTCTATCAAATCTCACTTTCGCAAGTGGTCGTGAAGGGATTGACAACCCCTTTATTGCGTTGGTTGCGAGTTCTTTGTTTGTTTGTGTAGGTGTGTGGGACTTTTGAGGAGCCTCCTACTGGATTGATACCTTGGTTCTCAAAAAACTGAGGGAAATACTTACGCTACTGTGCTGCATCACCCTTTCCTCTTCAGGGAAAACCAACGCAAGCTCAAGACGTAGCAGTAACATGTTGATCTATTGGGGGTGGTGTTGATACTCCACAACACGAAGGGTAACTCTTCAACCCAACAACCCAGCGTCCTTTGCAAAGGGACCATTTGCCGGGCTTTTATTCCTCTCAAAATTTCTTGATTGGCTCTTTCAGCTTGAGCGTTGGACTGGGGTTGAGCTACCGATGAGACATCAAGACGAATATGCTCTCGTTGATAGAACTCTTTCATAACACATTTGGATAGATTAGTGCCATTATCAGTCATGATGTTGCGAGCTTAACTGATAACCCACAAGTATAGGGAATCGCAACAGTTTCCGAGGGTAGAGTATTCAACCGAAATTTATTGATTCGACACAAGGGGAGTCAAAGAATATTCTCAAGTATTAGCAGCTGAGTTGTCAATTCAACCACACCTAAAAGACTCAATATTTGCAGCAAAGTACTTAGTAGCAAAGTAGTATGGAAGTAACGGTAACGGTGGCAAAAGTAACAGTAGCAGTTTTGTAGCAATCGTAACAGTGGCAATGGAGAAGTAACGTAACAAAGATCAATATGTGAAAATCTCGTAGGCAATGGATCAATGATGGATAATTATGTCGGATGCAATTCATCATGCAACAGTTATAACATAGGGTGATACAGAACTAGCTCCAGTTCATCAATGTAATGTAGGCATGTATTCCGAATATAGTCATACGTGCTTATGAAAAAGAACTTGCATGACATCTTTTGTCCTACCTTCCCGTGGCAGCGGGGTCCTATTGGAAACTAAGGGATATTAAGGCCTCCTTTTAATAGAGTACCGGACCAAAGCATTAGCACTTAGTGAATACACGAACTCCTCAAACTACGGTCATCACCGGGAGTGGTCCTGATTATTGTCACTTCGGGGTTGCCGGACCATAACACATAGTAGGTGACTATTGACTTGCAAGATAGGATCAAGAACTCACATATATTCATGAAAACATAATAGGTTCAAATCTGAAATCATGGCACTCGGGCCCTAGTGAGAAGCATTAAGCATGGCAAAGTGATAGCAACATCAATCTTAGAACATAATGGATACTAGGGATCAAACCCTAACAAAACTAACTCGATTACATGGTAAATCTCATCCAACCCATCACCGTCCAGCAAGCCTATGATGGGATTACTCACGAACGGCGGTGAGCATCATGAAATTGGTGATGGAGGATGGTTGATGATGACGATGGCACTGGATTTCCCTCTTCAGAGCCTCGAACGGACTCCAGATCAGCCCTCCCGAGGAAGATTAGGGCTTGGCAGTGGCTCCATATCGTAAAACATGATGAATCCTTCTCTCCGATTTTTTTTCTCCCCGAACGTGAATATATGGAGCTGGAGTTAAGGTCGGTGGAGGTCCAGGGGGCCCACGAGGTAGGGGGCGCGCCCTGCACCCTCATGGACAGGGTGTGGGACCCCTTATGTTGATTCTTTCGCCAATATTTTTTATTTATTCCAAAATGTGTCTCCGTGGATTTTTAGGTCATTCCGAGAACTTTTATTTTTGCACAAAAATAACACCATGGCAATTCTGTTAAAAATAGCATCAGTCCGGGTTAGTTCCATTCAAATCATGCAAGTTAGAGTCCAAAACAAGGGCAAAAGTGTTTGGAAAAGTAGATACCTTGGAGACGTATCAACTCCCCCAAGCTTAAACCTTTGTTTGTCCTCAAGCAATTCAGTTGACAAACTGAAAGTGATAAAAAAACTTTTACAAACTCTGTTTGATCTTGTTGTTGCAAATATGTAAAGCCAGCATTCAAGTTTTCAGCAAAGATTATGAACTAACCATATTCACAATAACACTTAGGTCTCATGTTTACTCATATGAATGGCATAATCAACTAGAGAGCAATAATAATAAATCTCGGATGACAACACTTTCTCAAAACAATCATAATATGATATAACAAGATGGTATCTCGCTAGCCCTTTCTGAGACCGCAAAACATAAATGCAGAGCACCCCTAAAGATCAAGGGCTGACTAGACATTGTAATTCATGGCAAAAGAGATCCAGTCACAGTCATACTCAATACAAATTAATAGCAATGCATGCAAATGACAGCAGGTAGATACAAATTTACTTGGAACGGAAGGTAGATACCGCATATAGGAAGGTATGGTGGACTCATATGGAATAACTTTGGGGTTTATGGAAGTGGATGCACAAGCAGTATTCCCGCTTAGTACAAGTGAGGGATAGAAAGAGACTGGGAAGCGACCAACTAGAGAGCGACAACAGTCATGAACCTGCATTAAGATTAACCAACAGTGAGTGCAAACATGAGTAGCATATAAATCACCATGAACATAAATATCATGAAGGCTATGTTGATTTTGTTTCAACTACATGCGTGAACGTGTGCCAAGTCAAGCCACTCAAATCATTCAAAGGAGGATACCACCCTATCATACCACATCACAACCATTTTAATAGCATGTTGGCACGCAAGACAAACCATTATAAACTCCTAGCTAATTAAGCATGGCATGAGCAACTATAATCTCTAATTGTCATTGCAAGCATGTTTCATTCGTAATAAGCTGAATCAGGAACGATGAACTAATCATATTTACAAAAACAAGATAGGTCGAGTTCATACCAGCTTCTCTCATCTCAATCATTTCATCATATATCATCATTATTGCCTTTCACTCGCACGACCGAACGGTGTGGATAATAATAATAGTGCACGTGCATCGGACTAAGCTGGAATCTGCAAACATTTAATACGAAGGAGAAGACAAGGTAATATGGGCTCTTGGTTAGATAAACAATAATGCATATGAGAGCCCTCAACACTTTCATCGTGGTCTTCTCCTCTCGACCCCCAAAGAAAAGAAAAGAACTTCAAAGAAAATAAAACTATTTACACGGGAAACCTCCCAACAAGCAAAAGAAGAACTAGAAATATTTTTGGGTTTTCTTTTAATATTACTACTACAAGCATGGAAAGTAAACTAGCTGAAGGCTACAACTATTTTTTTTGGTTTTTCTTAAAGTTTTTCAAACACACAAGAAGAAAGCAAGAAAATAAAATAAACTAGCATGGATAGTACAATGAAAAAGTATGAGCACCGACAAATAGAATGAGTGTGTGAACATGAATGTAATGTCGGTGAGAAATACGTACTCCTCCAAGCTTAGGCTTTTGGCCTAAGTTGGTCTATGCCCATGGCTGGCCTGGCGGATATCCAAAGTCATAGTCGGGGTTGTACAATGATGCAGCAGCTACTGCCTGCAGAGTTGCTGCTTGGAGGCGAGCTGCCTCCGTCCTCCTCTCATATTCATTCGCCCCCTCCCTGGTTATAAAATATCTCCTTTTTGCCTGAAAGATAAACAAAGTAGGAGCAGGGAGAGTAACATGGACAGTACGACGTCTGTCAAAGATTAGTCAGTACTGGAGGAACTGTTCGTTCCTCTCAAGAAACTGATGGTGAACCATAGCACTATAATCTAGGTAAGCAGGTGGCAACTCAATATCATTTCCATTTATGGGTATACCAAGATAATTAGCTACACGACTTGCGTAAATTCTACCAAACAAATCTCCACTATTACCATTAAGGTGTAACCTCCGTGCAACAATGGCCCCCAAGTTATATTGTTTATCACTGAATACCGCACTCTTGAGGACACTAAGATCTAGAATGCACATGTGACGAACCTCATCTCTACCGTTAATACATCTACCTACAAAGAGAGCAAAATAATGTATGGAAGGGAAATGAATGCTCCCTATGGTAGCTTGTGCGATTTCTCTAGTTTCTCCCACAGTGATACTAGCAAGAAAATCTTTATTCAGATTTGCGAGGTTCACTAAAATTGCCCCACTGCGGGATTTTACAAGCAGTATTAAAAAATCTTCATGGTCCATTGTATAAGATTTATCATAGAGATCAAATAAAACAGTGTGAGTATTGCGCGTGGATGAAAATTTAAACCTACTCACAAAGGAATCAGTGAGGTAGTAGTACGGTCGGCACTTATCTAACATGAAGTCCTCAAGATCAGCATTACATACATACGCATTAAATTCATCCTTGAAGCCTGCTTGGACCATGAATTCTTTTGACGACCATTCACAAGGCCGCACTTGAGCTTCCCTTGGTGGTTCATAGTCCAGCTCACATATCGCGAGCCTTGGTTCTTGCTTCCTTGAAGAACCACCTTGGTACATTTTCCTAAACATTTTTCTTCCTCTGAAAAATTTCTGATATTTTTAGTGACTCAAAATAAAAGTGAACCAAACTCAACAAGATTGATAGCAACTACTCCCACAAGTGCCTAGAGGCTAAATCATGCATTAAAACAACTTTGGACCATATAAATTTGACGTGCAAGCTCAAGAACAGGGTCACCTCAGCAGCAAAATTTTGCAATAAATAAAGAACTAGAGCAAAAACTAATTGGACCATTGGAGGAGTCACATACCGAAGAACAACCCCCTAAAGCAGTTTTGCGAATGGAGCTTTGAGCCAGCAGATCGAAAATGGCAGCAAAACGAGCTAGAACACGGGTTTGAGCTATGGGATGATTTTTTCTGGAGGAAGACGGAGTGTGTGGGTGCTGGAATAAGTGGAGGGGGCCACGTGGGGCCCACGAGGCAGGGGGCACGCCCTAGGGGGTGGGCGTGCCTTGTGCCCTCATGGCCAAATGGTGGGTCCCCCTGGTGTGTTCTAAGTGCCAGAGATTCTTAAATTTTCTACAAAAAATCATACTCCGTTTTCAGGGCATTTGGAGAACTTTTATTTTCAGGGTATTTTTTATTCCATGGATAAATAAAAAACAGACAGAAAATACTATTTTTACTTTATTTAAACTAAATAACAGAAAGTAGAAGGAGGATACAGAGGGTTGTGCTTTCTAACTTCACCCATCTCATGCTCATCAAAAGAAATCCACTAACAAGGTTGATCAAGTCTTGTTAACAAACTTCTTCCGAATAACATGAAACTGGAGAATTTTTTAATAACACTAGGTTACCTCAACGGGGATATGCATCTCCCCAACAATAAGAATATCATATTTCTTTTTTATAGTAGGAAGAGGGAATTCAAAACCTCCGATAGTAATAGTTGAGATTTTTCCAATAGAATTGATACTATGAACTTGAGGTTGTTTCCTCGGAAAGTGTACCGTATGCTCATTACCATTAACATGAAAAGTGATATTGCCTTTGTTGCAATCAATAACAGCCCCTGCAGTATTTAGAAAAGTTCTACCAAGGATGATCGACATACTGACGTCCTCGGGAATATCAAGAATAACAACGTCCATTAAAATAGTAACGTTTGCAACCACAACAGGCACATCCTCACAAATACCGACGGGTATAGCAGTTGATTTATCGGCCTTTTGCAAAGAGATTTCAGTAGGAGTCAACTTATTCAAATCAAGTCTACAATATAAAGAGAGAGGCTTAACACTAACACCGGCTCCAAGATCACATAAAGCAGTTTTAACATAGTTTCTGGTATAGTTGGTACTCCTGGATCTCCGGGTTTCTTTAGTATTCCACCCTTAAAAGTATAATTACAAGCATGGTGCAAATTTCAGTTTCCGGTATCTTTCTTTTATTTGTAACAATATCTTTCATATACTTGGCATAAGGATTCATTTTAAGCATATCAGTCAAACGCATACGCAGAAAGATAGGTCTAATCATTTCAGCAAAGCACTCAAAATCCTCATCATCATTTTTCTTGGATGGCTTAGGAGGAAAAGGCATGGGTTTCTGAACCCATGGTTCTCTTTCTTTACCGTGCTTCCTAGCAACAAAGTCTCTCTTATCATAAAGTTGATTCTTTGATTGTGGGTTATCAAGATCAACAGCAGGTTCAACCTCTACATCATTGTTATTACTAGGTTGAGCATCAACATGAACATAATCATTAACATTATCACTAGGTTCATGTTCATTACCAGATTGTGTTTCAGCATCAGAAATAGAAATATCATTGGGATTCTTAGGTGTGTCAACAACAGGTTCACTAGAAGCATGCAAAGTCCTATCATTTTTCTTTTTCTTCTTCTTAGACGGACTAGGTGTATCCCTATTAGTTCTCTAAGAATCTTGCTCAACTCTTTTAGGATGGCCCTCAAAATACAAAGGTTCCTGGGTCATTATACCACCTCTAGTCATAACTCTAACAGCATTATCATTGTTCTTATTATTAAATTCATTGAGCAAATCATCTTGTGCCTTCAACACTTGTTCTACTTGAGTGATAACCATGGATGCCTTTTACTAATAAGCTTAAGGTCACCTTTAACTCTAGACATATAATCACTCCAGTGTTCAACCATATAAGCATTACGTTTCAATTGTCTACCAAAGTAAGCATTAAAGTCTTCTTGTTTAATCATAAAATTATCAAACTCATCCAAGCATTGACTAGCAGACTTATTACAGGGAATATCACCTTCATTAAATCTATAGAGAGAATTTACCTTTACTACCTATGTCGGGTTATCAAGACCATGTATTTCTTCAATAGGTAGTAAATTCTTAACATCTTCAGCTTTAATACCTTTTTCATTCATAGATTTCTTTGCCTCTTGCATATCTTCGGGACTGAGAAATAGAATACCCTTTTCTTCGGAGTTGGCTTAGGAGTTGGTTCAGGAAGTGTCCAATCATTATCATTACTCAATATATTATTATTGGGACAATTGCATTTTTACCCCTAGTTGGTTCCTACCCATGGGTTTTGCCCTTACTTTTCGAGCTTGCTCAGTTTTGCCCTTACTTTTTCCATCAAGGTCCCTCGAATGCCCTTTGACTATTTGACCAAAACTTTAAAAATTCATAACTAAATCATACGAACTCAGAAAAATGCAAATAAGATATCAAAATGTTCAGATAAACATTACCTTTATGGGCATATCATTTGCATTCAGGACAAAAGCATCATTTAAACTACTTGAGGTAATTAATGTTATTAACATTATTAAAAATAAATAGGTATAAACAATATTTTTTCATGAATAAAAATTACATGCAAATGTAGGTGATGTTTTCTAAACATCCTGATAACTTATTTGCACTTTTCTGAGTTTGTATCAACTTGTTATGAATGTTCTAACGACTTTGACCATTATTTTGAAACTTCATAACAAGTTGATACGAACTCAGGAAAATGCAAATAAGGTACCAAGATGTTCAGAAAACATCACCTACATTTGCATATAATTTTTATTCATGAAAAAAATATTGTTTATACCTATTTATTTTTAATAATGTTAAAAACATTAATTACCTCGGGTAGTTTAAACGATGATTTTATCCTGAATGCAAATGATATGCCCATAAAGGTAATGTTTATCTGAACATTTCAATATCTTATTTGCATTTTTCTGAGTTCATATGAATTAGTTATGGATTTTCAAATTTTTGGTCAAACGGTCAAAGGGCATTCGAGGGACCTCGATGGAAAAAGTAAGGGCAAAACTGAGCAAGCTCGAAAAGTAAGGGCAAAACCCGTGGGTAGGAACCAACTAGGGGTAAAAAATGCAATTGTCCCATTATTCAATAGCAATTCAGCTTGCTCAACGGTTCTTTCCCTGAAAACACGACCGGCACAACTATCCAGGTGGTCTCTGGAAGCATCGGTTAGTCCATTATAAAATTATAAAAGATATCAAGTATTTCGTTTTTCTTGAGAGGGTGATCAGGCAAAGCATTAAGTAATCGGAGAAGCCTCCCCCAAGCTTGTGGGAGACTGTCTTCTTTGATTTGCACATAGTTATATATTTCCCTTAAGGCAGCTTGTTTCTTATGAGCGGGGAAATATTTTGGAGAGAAGTAACAAATCATATCCTGGGGGCTACGCACACAACCAGGAGCAAAAGAATTAAACCATATCTTAGCATCACCCATTAATGAGAAAGGAAACAATTTAATGATATAATAATAGCGGATTTTTTCCTCATGAGTAAATATTGTTGTTATATCATTCAATTTAGTAAGATGTGCCACAACAGTTTCAAATTCATAGCCATAAAAAAGATCAGATTCAACCAAAGTAATTAACTCAGGATCGACAGAGAAATCATAATCCTTATTAGTAACTTAGATAGGTGAAGTAGCAAAAGTAGGGTCATATTTCATTCTAGCATTCGAAGTCTTTTCTTTCAGCTTAGCTAACAGTTTCTTAAGATCATATCTATCATTGCAAGCAAGAAAGTCTCTAGAAGTTTCTTCATCCATAACATAACCCCTAGGTACATCAGGCAATTCATATCTAGGGGAGAATCTCCATCAATATTATCAGTTTCAATAATTTCATTCTCTCTAACCCTAGCAAGTTGTTCATCAAGAAATTCACCTAATGGCAGAGTATTATGCGTAGCTGAAGTGGCATCATCAATAACATGTGACATATCAGAATCAATAGCAGATGCAGGTGTAGGTGTCGCAAACTTACTCATAACAGAAGGTGAATCAAGTGCAAAGCTAGATGGCAGTTCCTTACCTCCCCTCGTAGTTGAGGGGAAAATCATGGTTCTTTCATCTTTCAAGTTCCTCATAGTGATCAAAAGATATAAATCCCAAGTGACTCAAAAAATAGAGCTATGCTCCCCATCAATGGCGCCTAGAAATAGTCTTGATAACCCACAAGTATAGGGGATTGCAACAGTTTTTGAGGGTAGAGTATTCAACCCAAATTTATTGATTCGACACAAGGGGAGCCAAAGAATATTCTCAAGTATTAGTAGCTGAGTTGTCAATTCAACCACACCTGAAAGACTTAATATTTGCAGCAAACTATTTAATAGCAAAGTAATATGGAAGTAACGGTAACGGTGGCAAAAGTAACAGTGGTAGTTTTGTAGCAATCATAACAGTGGCAATGGAGAAGTAACGTAACAAAGATCAATATGTGAAAAGCTCGTAGGCAATGGATCAACGATGGATAATTATGTCGGATGTAATTCATCATGCAACAGTTATAACATAGGGTGACACAGAACTAGCTCCAATTCATCAATGTAATGTAGGCATGTATTCCGAATATAGTCATATGTGCTTATGGAAAAGAACTTGCATGACATCTTTTGTCCTACCCTCCCGTGGCAGCGGGGTCCTATTGGAAACTAAGGGATATTAAGGCCTCCTTTTAATAGAGTACCGGACCAAAGCATTAGCACTTAGTGAATACACGAACTCCTCAAACTACGGTCATCACCGGGAGTGGTCCCGATTATTGTCACTTCGGGGTTGCCGGATCATAACACATAGTAGGTGACTATTGACTTGCAAGATAGGATCAAGAACTCACATATATTCATGAAAACATAATAGGTTCAGATCTGAAATCATGGCACTCGGGCCCTAGTGACAAGCATTAAGCATGGCAAAGTCATAGCAACATCCATCTTAGAACATAATGGATACTAGGGATCAAACCCTAACAAAACTAACTCGATTACATGGTAAATCTCATCCAACCAATCACCGTCCAGCAAGCCTATGGTGGGATTACTCACGCACGGAGGTGAGCATCATGAAATTAGTGATGGAGGATGGTTGATGATGACGATGGCGATGGGTTCCCCTCTCCGGAGCCTCGAACGGATTCCAGATCAGCCCTCCTGAGGAATATTAGGGCTTGGCAGCGGCTCCGTATCGTAAAACGCAATTAATCCTTCTTTCCGATTTTTTTCTCCCCGAACGTGAATATATGGAGTTGGAGTTAAGGTCGGTGGAGGTCCAGGGGGCCCATGAGGCAGGGGGCGCGCCCTGCACCCTCGTGGACAGGGTGTGGGCCCCCTTACGTTGATTCTTTCGCCAATATTTTTTATTAATTCCAAAATGTGTCTCCGTGGATTCTTCAAGTCATTCTGAGAACTTTTATTTTTGCACAAAAATAACACCATGGCAACTCTGCTGAAAACAGCGCCAGTCCGGGTTAGTTCCATTCAAATCATGCAAGTTAGAGTCCAAAACAAGGGCAAAAGTGTTTGGAAAAGTAGATACATTGGAGACGTATCAACTCCCCCAAACTTAAACCTTTGCTTGTCCTCAAGCAATTCAGTTGACAAACTAAAAGTGATAAAGAAAATCTTTTACAAACTCTATTTGATCTTACTGTTGCAAATATGTAAAGCCAGCATTCAAGTTTTCAGCAAAGATTATGAACTAACCATATTCACAATAACACTTAGGTCTCATGTTTACTCATATCAATGGCATAATCAACTTGCAAGCAATAATAATAAATCTTGGATCAACACTTTCTTAAAACAATCATAATATGATATAATAAGATGGTATCTCGCTAGCCCTTTCTGAGACCGCAGAACATAAATGCAGAGCACCCCTAAAGATCAAGGGCTGACTAGACATTGTAATTCATGGCAAAAGAGATCCAGTCACAGTAATACTCAATATAAATTAATAGCAATGCATGCAAATGACAGCGGTGCTCTCCAACTGGTGCTTTTTAATAAGAGGATGATGACTCAGCATAAAAGTAAATGGATAGGCCCTTCGCAAAGGGAAGCAGGGATTTGCAGAGGTGCCAGAGCTCGAGTTTTGAAACAGAGATAAATAATATTTTGAGTGGCATACTTTCATTGTCAACATAACAACCAAGAGATCTCGATATCTTCCATGCTACATATATTATAGGCGGTTCCCAAACAGAATGGTAAGTTTATACTCCCCCACCACCAACGAGCATCAATCCATGGCTGGCCCGAAACAACGGGTGCCATCCAACTAACAACAATCCTGGGGGAGTTTTGTTTGCAATTATTTTGATTTGATTTGAGCATGGGACTGAGCATCCCGGTTACCGGCCTTTTTCTTGTGAATGATGAGCAGAGTCCACTCATCGTGAGAATAACCCACCTAGCATGGAAGATATAGACATCCCTAGTTGATACATGAGCTATTCGAGCATACAAAATAGAATTTCATTTGAAGGTTTAGAGTTTGGCACATACAAATTTACTTGGAACGGCAGGTAAATACCGCATATAGGAAGGTATGATGGACTTATATGGAATAACTTTGGGGTTTATGGAAGTGGATGCATAAGCAGTATTCCCGCTTAGTACAAGTGAAGGCTAGAAAGAGATTGGGAAGTGACCAACTAGAGAGCGACAACAGTCATGAACATGCATTAAGATTAACCAACAATGAGTGCAAGCATGAGTAGGATATAAATCACCATGAACATAAATATCGTGAAGGCTATGTTGATTTTGTTTCAACTACTTGCGTGAACATGTACCAAGACAAGCCACTCGAATCATTCAAAGGAGGATACCATCCTATCATACCACATCACAACCATTTTAATAGCATGTTGGCACTCAAGACAAATCATTACAAACCAACTTGTCTCCAATCACACTCAGAACTGCTCCCACAAAGATTGTGGTTGCCTCCCTAAACGCCTTCTCCTGCTCAGGAGCGATCGTTTCTGTTGGGGGCACACCACCAACCCAGAACACATTCATTGCTGTGAGCCACAAGGTGGTCCTTGTCTGCCAACGCTTAAAATACGTCCCGGTAAACTTTTCCGGTTTCAGAGTAGCAGCAAAGCCTTGAATGGAGAACTGCCTAAAATAAGGTTTTTGGATTGTATGAAATATTAGCACTTTTCCAATTAGACTAATCCACGAGTAAATAGTAAGCATGGCAAATAAGGTATGCATCTCATACCAATACCTAATCATACTAGCACATACAGAACATAGAAGCAAACCATCTATGAGCAGCACATATACAGCTAGCACAAGTACGAGTAAACGAGGGATGAACAGATCATACCCTCCGGTTGGCCAGGCCAACGCGGCGGCGGCAACATGAGCCTTGGCGTCGTCCATGGCCTTCTTCTTGGCAGCGGCGGCGTCGACCATGGTGTCGATGTAGGGGAAGTAGTGAAAGCAAAGTCGGGCGAGCTGGGGACGGATCAGGAGCAGTCGTGTCGAGATGCTCCCCAAAAACCTTATCACCGTTTTTCGGGTAGGATCTCGAACGACAGGGTTCCGGAGGCACCTGCTCTCCCGACCAACCGTGCACGCGGTCGTCGGGATGGGGTCGCCGAAGGCAGCACAGAATGAGAAATAGTAGATGACGGCTAGGTTTACGCGAGAGGGAGTGAGTGAACCGAAGTAGGTCACTCCACTGGCCAGAGCCTTCTTATATAGTCCGTCAGGTAAGAAGTCGTGGGCCTGGGCGAAAGCCCACAACCGAGTAGACGCACTCCCGGGAAGGGAGTCATCGTTCCTGAAGAAGGGTCGCACACCCGCGCACGGAGTCGACGAATCCAGGGAATGCAAGCCAGTCCAACGTCTCGGACAGTGGCCAACCTATTATGTGAAGGAAATATGCCCTAGAGGCAATAATAAAGTTATTATTTATTTCCTTATAATCATGATAAATGTTTATTATTCATGCTAGAATTGTATTTACCGGAAACATAATACATGTGTGAATACATAGACAAACAGAGTGTCACTAGTATGCCTCTACTTGACTAGCTCGTTAATCAAAGATGGTTAAGTTTCCTAACCATGAACAATGAGTTGTTATTTGATTAACGAGGTCACATCATTAGTAGAATGATCTGATTGACATGACCCATTCCATTAGCTTAGCACCCGATCGTTTAGTATGTTGCTATTGCTTTCTTCATGACTTATACATGTTCCTATGACTATGAGATTATGCAACTCCCGTTTACCGGAGGAACACTTTGGGTACTACCAAACGTCACAACGTAACTGGGTGATTATAAAGGAGTACTACAGGTGTCTCCAATGGTCGATGTTGGGTTGGCGTATTTCGAGATTAGGATTTGTCACTCCGATTGTCGGAGAGGTATCTCTGGGCCCTCTCGGTAATACACATCACATAAGCCTTGCAAGCATTACAACTAATATGTTAGTTGTGAGATGATGTATTACGGAACGAGTAAAGAGACTTGCCGGTAACGAGATTGAACTAGGTATTGGATACCGACGATCGAATCTCGGGCAAGTAACATACCGATGACAAAGGGAACAACGTATGTTGTTATGCGGTCTGACCGATAAAGATCTTCGTAGAATATGTAGGAGCCAATATGGGCATCCAGGTCCCGCTATTGGTTATTGACCAGAGACGTGTCTCGGTCATGTCTACATTGTTCTCGAACCCGTAGGGTCCGCACGCTTAAGGTTACGATGACAGTTATATTATGAGTTTATGCATTTTGATGTACCGAAGGTTGTTCGGAGTCCCGGATGTGATCACGGACATGACGAGGAGTCTCGAAATGGTCGAGACGTAAAGATTGATATATTGGAAGCCTATATTTGGATATCGGAAGTGTTCCGGGTGAAATCGGGATTTTACCGGAATACCGGGAGGGTTACCGGAACCCCCCGGGAGCTATTTGGGCCATAGTGGGCCTTAGTGGAAAAGAGAAGGGGCTGCCCTAGATGGGCTGCGCGCCCCCCCTTCCCCTAGTCCTATTAGGACTAGGAGAGGTGGCCGGCCCCCTCCTCCTCTTTTCCCCTCCGAGGAATCCTAGTTGGACTAGGATTGGAGGGGGAATCCTACTCCCAGTGGGAGTAGGACTCTCCTGCGCCTCCCCCCTTTGGCCGGCCAGCCTCCCCTCCTCTCCTCCTTTATATACGGAGGCAGGGGCACCTCTAAACACACAAGTTGACACAAGTTGATCCACGTGATCGATTCCTTAGCCGTGTGCGGTGCCCCCTGCCACCATATTCCTCGATAATACTGTAGCGGAGTTTAGGCGAAGCCCTGCTGCTGTAGTTCATCAAGATCGTCACCACGCCGTCGTGCTGACGAAACTCTTCCCCGACACTTTGCTGGATCGGAGTCCGGGGATCGTCATCGAGCTGAACGTGTGCTCGAACTCGGAGGTGCCGTAGTTTCGGTACTTGATCGGTTGGATCGTGAAGACGTACGACTACTTCCTCTACGTCGTGTCATCGCTTCCGCAGTCGGTCTGCGTTGGGTACGTAGACAATACTCTCCCCTCGTTGCTATGCATCACATGATCTTGCGTGTGCGTAGGAAATTTTTTGAAATTACTACGAAACCCAACAGTGGCATCCGAGCCTAGGTTATTGATGTTGATGTTATATGCACGAGTAGAACACAAGTGAGTTGTGGACGATACAAGTCATACTGCCTACCAGCATGTCATACTTTGGTTCGGCGGTATTGTTGGACGAGACGACCCAGACCAACCTTACGCGTACGCTTACGCGAGACCGGTTCCCTCGACGTGCTTTGCACAGAGATGGCTTGCGGGCGACTGTCTCTCCAACTTTAGTTGAACCAAGTATGGCTACGCCCGGTCCTTGCGAAGGTTAAAACGGAGTCTATTTGACAAACTATCGTTGTGGTTTTGATGCGTAGGTGAGATTGGTTCTTACTTAAGCCCGTAGCAGCCACGTAAAACATGCAACAACAAAGTAGAGGACGTCTAACTTGTTTTTGCAGGGCATGTTGTGATGTGATATGGTCAAGGCATGATGCTGAATTTTATTGTATGAGATGATCATGTTTTGTAACCAAGTTATCGGCAACTGGCAGGAGCCATATGGTTGTCGCTTTATTGTATGCAATGCAATCGCGATGTAATGCTTTACTTTATTACTAAACGGTAGTGATAGTCGTGGAAGCATAAGATTGGCGAGACGACAACGATGCTACGATGGAGATCAAGGTGTCGCGCCGGTGACGATGGTGATCATGACGGTGCTTCGGAGATGGAGATCACAGGCACAAGATGATGATGGCCATATCATATCACTTATATTGATTGCATGTGATGTTTATCCTTTATGCATCTTATCTTGCTTTGATTGACGGTAGCATTATAAGATGATCTCTCACTAAATTATCAAGAAGTGTTCTCCCTGAGTATGCACCGTTGCCAAAGTTCGTCGTGCCCAGACACCACGTGATGATCGGGTGTGATAAGCTCTACGTCCATCTACAACGGGTGCAAGCCAGTTTTGCACACGCAGAATACTCAGGTTAAACTTGACGAGCCTAGCATATGCAGATATGGCCTCGGAACACGGAGACCGAAAGGTCGAGCGTGAATCATATAGTAGATATGATCAACATAACGATGTTCACCATTGAAAACTACTCCATCTCACGTGATGATCGGTTATGGTTTAGTTGATTTGGATCACGTAATCACTTAGAGGATTAGAGGGATGTCTATCTAAGTGGGAGTTCTTAAGTAATATGATTAATTGAACTTAAATTTATCATGAACTTAGTACCTGATAGTATCTTGCTTGTTTATGTTGATTGTAGATAGATGGCTCGTGCTGTTGTTCCGTTAAATTTTAATGCGTTCCTTGAGAAAGCAAAGTTGAAAGATGATGGTAGCAATTACACGGACTGGGTCCGTAACTTGAGGATTATCCTCATTGCTGCACAGAAGAATTACGTCCTGGAAGCACCGCTGGGTGCCAGGCCTGCTGCTGGAGCAACGCCAGATGTTATGAACGTCTGGCAGAGCAAAGCTGATGACTACTCGATAGTTCAGTGTGCCATGCTTTACGGCTTAGAATCGGGACTTCAACGACGTTTTGAACGTCATGGAGCATATGAGATGTTCCAGGAGTTGAAGTTAATATTTCAAGCAAATGCCCGGATTGAGAGATATGAAGTCTCCAATAAGTTCTATAGCTGCAAGATGGAGGAGAACAGTTCTGTCAGTGAGCATATACTCAAAATGTCTGGGTATAATAATCACTTGATTCAATTGGGAGTTAATCTTCCGGATGATTGCGTCATCGACAGAATTCTCCAATCACTGCCACCAAGCTACAAGAGCTTCGTAATGAACTATAATATGCAAGGGATGAACAAGACTATTCCCGAGCTCTTCGCAATGCTGAAAGCTGCGGAGGTAGAAATCAAGAAGGAGCATCAAGTGTTGATGGTTAACAAGACCACTAGTTTCAAGAAAAAGGGCAAAGGGAAGAAAAAGGGGAACTTCAAGAAGAACGGCAAACAAGTTGCTGCTCAAGAGAAGAAACCTAAGTCTGGACCTAAGCCTGAAACTGAGTGCTTCTACTGCAAGCAGACTGGTCACTGGAAGCGGAACTGCCCCAAGTATTTGGCGGATAAGAAGGATGGCAAGGTGAACAAAGGTATATGTGATATACATGTTATTGATGTGTACCTTACTAGAGCTCGCAGTAGCACCTGGGTATTTGATACTGGTTCTGTTGCTAATATTTGCAACTCGAAACAGGGACTACAGAATAAGCGGGCACTGGCAAAGGACGAGGTGACGATGCGCGTGGGAAACGGTTCCAAAGTCGATGTGATCGCAGTCGGCACGCTACCTCTACATCTACCTTCGGGATTAATATTAGACCTAAGTAATTGTTATTTGGTGCCAGCGTTGAGCATGAACATTATATCTGGATCTTGTTTAATGCGAGACGGTTATTCATTTAAATCAGAGAATAATGGTTGTTCTATTTATATGAGTAATATCTTTTATGGTCATGCACCCTTGAAGAGTGGTCTATTTTTATTAAATCTCGATAGTAGTAATACACATATTCATAATGTTGAAGCCAAAAGATGCAGAGTTGATAATGAAAGTGCAACTTATTTGTGGCACTGTCGTTTAGGTCATATCGGTATAAAGCGCATGAAGAAACTCCATACCGATGGACTTTTGGAACCACTTGATTATGAATCACTTGGTACTTGCGAACCGTGCCTCTTGGGCAAGATGACTAAAACACCGTTCTCCGGTACTATGGAGAGAGCAACAGATTTGTTGGAAATCATACATACCGATGTATGTGGCCCGATGAATATTGAGGCTCGTGGCGGATATCGTTATTTTCTCACCTTCACAGATGATTTAAGCAGATATGGGTATATTTACTTAATGAAACATAAGTCTGAAACATTTGAAAAGTTCAAAGAATTTCAGAGTGAAGTTGAAAATCATCGTAACAAGAAAATAAAGTTTCTACGATCTGATCGTGGAGGAGAATATTTGAGTTACGAGTTTGGCGTACATTTGAAAAACTGTGGAATAGTTTCGCAACTCACGCCACCCGGAACACCACAGCGTAATGGTGTGTCCGAACGTCGTAATCGTACTTTACTAGATATGGTGCGATCTATGATGTCTCTTACTGATTTACCGCTATCATTTTGGGGATATGCTTTAGAGACGGCCGCATTCACGTTAAATAGGGCACCATCAAAATCCGTTGAGACGACGCCTTATGAACTGTGGTTTGGCAAGAAACCAAAGTTGTCGTTTCTTAAAGTTTGGGGCTGCGATGCTTATGTGAAAAAGCTTCAACCTGATAAGCTCGAACCCAAATCGGAGAAATGTGTCTTCATAGGATACCCAAAGGAAACTGTTGGGTACACCTTCTATCACAGATCCGAAGGCAAAACATTCGTTGCTAAGAATGGATCATTTCTAGAGAAGGAGTTTCTCTCGAAAGAAGTGAGTGGGAGGAAAGTAGAACTTGACGAGGTAACTGTACCTGCTCCCTTACTGGAAAGTAGTTCATCACAGAAAACTGTTTCAGTGACACCTACACCAGTTAGTGAGGAAGCCAATGATAATGATCATGAAACTTCAGATCAAGATACTACTGAACCGCGTAGATCAACCAGAGTAAGATCCGCACCAGAGTGGTACGGTAATCCTGTTCTGGAGGTCATGCTACTAGATCATGATGAACCTACGAACTATGAAGAAGCGATGGTGAGCCCAGATTCCGTAAAGTGGCTTGAAGCCATGAAATCTGAGATGGGATCCATGTATGAGAACAAAGTATGGACTTTGGTTGACTTGCCCGATGATCGGCAAGCAATTGAGAATAAATGGATTTTTAAGAAGAAGACTGACGCTGATGGTAATGTTACTGTCTACAAAGCTCGACTTGTCGCAAAAGGTTTTCGGCAAGTTCAAGGAATTGACTACGATGAGACCTTCTCACCCGTAGCGATGCTTAAGTCCGTCCGAATCATGTTAGCAATTGCCGCATTTTATGATTATGAAATTTGGCAAATGGATGTCAAAACTGCATTCCTAAATGGATTTCTGGAAGAAGAGTTGTATATGATGCAACCAGAAGGTTTTGTCGATCCAAAGGGAGCTAACAAAGTGTGCAAGCTCCAGCGATCCATTTATGGACTGGTGCAAGCCTCTCGGAGTTGGAATAAACGTTTTGATAGTGTGATCAAAGCATTTGGTTTTATACAGACTTTCGGAGAAGCCTGTATTTACAAGAAAGTGAGTGGGAGCTCTGTAGCATTTCTGATATTATATGTGGATGACATATTACTGATTGGAAATGATATAGAATTTCTGGATAGCATAAAGGGATACTTGAATAAAAGTTTTTCAATGAAAGACCTCGGTGAAGCTGCTTACATATTAGGCATTAAGATCTATAGAGATAGATCAAGACGCTTAATTGGACTTTCACAAAGCACATACCTTGACAAAATTTTGAAGAAATTCAAAATGGATCAAGCAAAGAAAGGGTTCTTGCCTGTGTTACAAGGTGTGAAATTGAGTAAGACTCAATGCCCGACCACTGCAGAAGATAGAGAGAATATGAAAGATGTTCCCTATGCATCAGCCATAGGCTCTATCATGTATGCAATGCTGTGTACCAGACCTGATGTGTGCCTTGCTATAAGTTTAGCAGGGAGGTACCAAAGTAATCCAGGAATGGATCACTGGACAGCGGTCAAGAACATCCTGAAATACCTGAAAAGGACTAAGGATATGTTTCTCGTATATGGAAGTGACAAAGAGCTCATCGTAAAAGGT
The DNA here is from genome assembly GCF_018294505.1 of Triticum aestivum. NCBI lineage: Eukaryota > Viridiplantae > Streptophyta > Magnoliopsida > Poales > Poaceae > Triticum > Triticum aestivum. The sequence goes on from NC_057798.1 coordinate 117,380,007, forward strand.
TACGTTGATGCAAGCTTTGACACTGATCCGGACGATTCTAAATCGCAAACCGGATACGTGTTTACATTAAACGGTGGAGCTGTCAGTTGGTGCAGTTCTAAACAAAGCGTTGTAGCGGGATCTACATGTGAAGCGGAATACATAGCTGCTTCAGAAGCAGCAAATGAAGGAGTCTGGATGAAGGAGTTCATATCCGATCTAGGTGTCATACCTAGTGCATCGGGTCCAATGAAAATCTTTTGTGACAATACTGGTGCAATTGCCTTGGCAAAGGAATCCAGATTTCACAAAAGGACCAAACACATCAAGAGACGCTTCAACTCCATCCGGGATCTAGTCCAGGTGGGAGACATAGAGATTTGCAAGATACATACGGATCTGAATGTTGCAGATCCGTTGACTAAGCCTCTTCCACGAGCAAAACATGATCAGCACCAAAGCTCCATGGGTGTAAGATTCATTACAGTGTAATCTAGATTATTGACTCTAGTGCAAGTGGGAGACTGAAGGAAATATGCCCTAGAGGCAATAATAAAGTTATTATTTATTTCCTTATAATCATGATAAATGTTTATTATTCATGCTAGAATTGTATTTACCGGAAACATAATACATGTGTGAATACATAGACAAACAGAGTGTCACTAGTATGCCTCTACTTGACTAGCTCGTTAATCAAAGATGGTTAAGTTTCCTAACCATGAACAATGAGTTGTTATTTGATTAACGAGGTCACATCATTAGTAGAATGATCTGATTGACATGACCCATTCCATTAGCTTAGCACCCGATCGTTTAGTATGTTGCTATTGCTTTCTTCATGACTTATACATGTTCCTATGACTATGAGATTATGCAACTCCCGTTTACCGGAGGAACACTTTGGGTACTACCAAACGTCACAACGTAACTGGGTGATTATAAAGGAGTACTACAGGTGTCTCCAATGGTCGATGTTGGGTTGGCGTATTTCGAGATTAGGATTTGTCACTCCGATTGTCGGAGAGGTATCTCTGGGCCCTCTCGGTAATACACATCACATAAGCCTTGCAAGCATTACAACTAATATGTTAGTTGTGAGATGATGTATTACGGAACGAGTAAAGAGACTTGCCGGTAACGAGATTGAACTAGGTATTGGATACCGACGATCGAATCTCGGGCAAGTAACATACCGATGACAAAGGGAACAACGTATGTTGTTATGCGGTCTGACCGATAAAGATCTTCGTAGAATATGTAGGAGCCAATATGGGCATCCAGGTCCCGCTATTGGTTATTGACCGGAGACGTGTCTCGGTCATGTCTACATTGTTCTCGAACCCGTAGGGTCCGCACGCTTAAGGTTACGATGACAGTTATATTATGAGTTTATGCATTTTGATGTACCGAAGGTTGTTCGGAGTCCCGGATGTGATCACGGACATGACGAGGAGTCTCGAAATGGTCGAGACGTAAAGATTGATATATTGGAAGCCTATATTTGGATATCGGAAGTGTTCCGGGTGAAATCGGGATTTTACCGGAATACCGGGAGGGTTACCGGAACCCCCCGGGAGCTATTTGGGCCATAGTGGGCCTTAGTGGAAAAGAGAAGGGGCTGCCCTAGATGGGCTGCGCGCCCCCCCTTCCCCTAGTCCTATTAGGACTAGGAGAGGTGGCCGGCCCCCTCCTCCTCTTTTCCCCTCCGAGGAATCCTAGTTGGACTAGGATTGGAGGGGGAATCCTACTCCCAGTGGGAGTAGGACTCTCCTGCGCCTCCCCCCTTTGGCCGGCCAGCCTCCCCTCCTCTCCTCCTTTATATACGGAGGCAGGGGCACCTCTAAACACACAAGTTGACACAAGTTGATCCACGTGATCGATTCCTTAGCCGTGTGCGGTGCCCCCTGCCACCATATTCCTCGATAATACTGTAGCGGAGTTTAGGCGAAGCCCTGCTGCTGTAGTTCATCAAGATCGTCACCACGCCGTCGTGCTGACGAAACTCTTCCCCGACACTTTGCTGGATCGGAGTCCGGGGATCGTCATCGAGCTGAACGTGTGCTCGAACTCGGAGGTGCCGTAGTTTCGGTACTTGATCGGTTGGATCGTGAAGACGTACGACTACTTCCTCTACGTCGTGTCATCGCTTCCGCAGTCGGTCTGCGTTGGGTACGTAGACAATACTCTCCCCTCGTTGCTATGCATCACATGATCTTGCGTGTGCGTAGGAAAAATTTTTGAAATTACTACGAAACCCAACATTATGACTCGTTAATTAATCCCTGATTAATTAATTCGTTCCTGAGCGGCAAAAATAAGCTTCGGCTCATTCCCGCAACCTGCGCGTCGTGCCGAGGCGAGGCATGGCGAGGTGGGCGGCGGCGAAGAAGAAGGAACGCGTGTACCACTCCTCTTCCCAAGCTCCCAATGGCAATTGGTAGAGCAGCCCTTATAAAGGGGTCTCAACTCCCCTCAACTAGCAAGGTGAAACTAAACTTCCCACCACCTACCATATATACATGGGCCTCAAGATTAACCAGGAATCATTGTTCATATGGGCCTAAAGCCCATCTATGATTCAACAAAACATATTTCAAATTTTCAATTTTGCATTGATTTCAATATACAACTGTACTAAACTTCCAAAGATAAAAAAACCTGACAAATGAACCCTACAGTCATACTGTCGGAGTGAGATAACAAAGCGTATCTCAGCTGCACCATAATTCAGGCACGGCGCATCCATAATTAATATTCTGTTCTGGTAAAAAAAGCAAAGTTTACTACAGACCACACAGATGAATTAGTTTATAGTATAGGAAGAACATCCCAACGATTTGTAGCCCATGCTACTAAAAAGGACGTCAAAAGATCCGGTGAAGCTTTGAAAGCATCATCAGTACTACATGGAGATCAAGGGTTCTTACTGCAGCTTGCTAACTACATAATGGATGGTCGATCGCTGGCAGGATTTAATATCTAGAAGACCCCTGGTAAACTTCTGGATGTTACATCCAGTCGTCCCCACATTCGTCCAGTTCTTGCTTGGCGAGTTCCCTCATAAACTTCTGGCCACAGAGATCTGGTAGAAATATCAAAAAGTAGATGACTGTAGATTAGGACCATGTACGAAAGAACATCTTTTAATTTTACGGAATACACTTCTCATGAAACAGAATATCGATGAATATACTAAGCAGATTATATGCCCATTTATACATATTTAGCTTTTCAGGAACAAGGCAATGTGCTCTTTACATCTCAGTAAATAGCATATGAACATATAAACCAGTAAGGAAATACTGATATTGCAAGTAAATACGAAATGGTATATGAAGAAAAGGTATGACTCACAAGCATTCCCGCTCCGACGCACATAAATATTCTCTAGTGGTATACCATTTGCCCTGAACATATGTGCCAAGGTGTGGACTCTCACATCGTCCTTTGAACATTTAATCTTCACCATTCTAAGTTCTTTGCAAGTAAATGATCTTCCCTGTAGTTTGATACCTGTTTCCAATGCCTTTCTTGTGCTAAAGTTCTTTAGCACATTAACCAAATTGTCATTAAGTGTGCGATCAGATACTAAAAATCTAAGAGCAATGAAGTCAAGGATCAAGTAGCATACACCAAATATGTAATCGCACATACCAATTTAAGTTGGAGAAAAAGCCTCTTTATATTAGGTGAATGTTGTAGCAAGAAAATTAATGCATCGAAATCAGCGGCCATACACCATTCACCAAGGGACAAGGTCTTCAGGTTGCTAAAAGTTGGACACCTTCTCAATTCCCTACTCAGAACCACCTTCATATTGCAGACAAAAGAGTATTCAGGAAAGAACGATAGTAAGTCAAATCAACTACTCACAGTAAAAAACTGCATCAGGATGGTTTATTCAAAAGAAAAAACATACCCATCTCAAAAAAGAAGGGAAAACAACATCTATCATGCATATACTGATGTATTGCTAGAAGAGTAGCATGTATTGGTTTTATATGATTCATCTTTCTTTTCTAGTAACTGAAGGAACATCGGCCTTAGACACTCTTATAAAAACTGAATATAATTGATCATTTATATATATATATATATATATATATGTATATATATACACGTTAAACTAAGCCTGAGCGCATTGTAAGTAAATGTACGCTCCGACCACTGTGAAGCGCACCACTAACCGACCCTTCCTCTAATTAACTAGTCTAAGCCAACCATCCTGGTCGATGCGGTAAACTGATCGTAACATGGTAATTCCATTGCTACATCCATGTGGTAGATCGATCGTAAGAAAGGGCAAAAATGTAGTAATGTCATTACTATCTACCCTAACAGTAAATCATTGGTAACAGAGAAAAAATCTAGTAACGCCATTACTGCATACCTCCTTAAATAAATAGTAACAAAGGTAAAAATATGTAGTAATGTCATTACTACCTACCTCATGGTAGCTAATACCAACCAACTTGTACTGAGTCTGCACGGAATAGTAACAACATTACTTGCATTGACTGTCCACATATGGTTGCTAGTAACGATATATATATATATGTTCGCTAAACTGAGCCTGAGCGTATGATAAGTTTAACGTACTCTCCGGCCACCCACTGGTGCGAGCGCGCTGTCTAACCCAACCTCCATCCTCCGCTCACGAGTCTCCCCTGGCAAGAGCCACTTATTGGATCATAATTAATCATGGTAATGTCGTAACGAATAAAATAACTGGGCAGCTTGTAGTGTGCTCCAAGCCCATCGTAAATTAGATAATGATACGTAGTAACCGGTTACTACATGGTAACACAGTTACCATCACTACACGGTTTCACAATTACCATCATTACATAGTAATGTGTTACTACATGATTACAAGAGGAAGGCACTTGTAGTAAATATTACATATATTACCATGTTTCATATGTTTACGATGCTACAGACTGAACGCTAGTTCATCCGAAGTGGTAAAGCATTACCATTTCATCAACCAATTTTACTGTCAAAATTAGCGACGGTTGTAAGCAGGACATATATGAACCAGTAAAGCATTACTGTTTCCTCAATCCATTTTACTATCAATAATTAGGGAAGGTTTTATGCGAGACGTAGGTGAACCGTGCCGGGTGGTAATGAAATTAAATGCATTACTATTTTTTCTATGAATTTTACCTTCGTTCGTGAGCGGATGAGGAGGTTAGAGCGGCCTGCCTAATTAGGACCGGCACGTACGATAAGGAATTATGCGCACTCGCGCAGTTTAGCGCTACCGTAAATGATGAACATAGTAGAAGGAACTGCAAAACACAAAATAAAAAGAAAACATTTGGAAATCTGCTTATATTTAGAAACATAAAATAAAAAGACAACTTTGCATAACATATACGCAATTTGTGTTTTGTTTTTGAAACAGCTAATCCCCTTACCATGTTATAATCTTGCAGTTTTTCTTCTTCTTGCATGTTGAAAAATGATCTGAGCCTTGCAGGTAGTAACTTTTTTGTAATGTGTTGTTGATCATTATTTTTGTAGCACATTGGATCTTTGTCGTTGGCTTCCCTTATTGAGTGATGTTTGTTTCGTCACAGATATACAAAGGGAATTTGTCAGTTCAGCTATAGGGAAAGTTTATCTATTTATAAAGTCATATATATTGTTTTAAACGTGATTCTTTTGTCGTGATATTTACTTACAGTGCTACTTAACGACAGAATCTTTCTCCGTGTGTCATTGAGTTGTTTTCTCAAGATTGTTAGCATGGGCTTGATTGCTTCAGTTGAAGCTTTCGGAGACATGGCCTAGATTTACATCAAACTTGTTCGTTATAATGAAAAATTGATCCCTGCAAAGTATATTTAGAAAAATGTTTTAGTTCACACATGATACAGTCAAAATGATCGTATGTAAGAATGTTTTCTGTGTTAGTTGCATGAACTTACATTTTCCTCTTTGTCCATGGCTTGCATACAGCGTTTTACAGGTCTTCGATGTCTTTGTTGACGGAATCGCTATCTTTGCCCCCTTTCTCCATTATGCCTGCGATGATTTTGAATTTAATGTAAATAATTCCAAGTCACAAAGATCACAAGATAGCAATTATTTTTCTATTGTCTTGCCTGCTTCGATGCTGGAAGATATGTCATGTCCAGTGGTGTTCCTTTATTGTTCTCCTTCTGCTTCCTGCGGCATGTTTTGTTCTTCTTTTCGCGTTGTACCCTTTTGTTCAGATTCTGCTCCATCCTTATTTGAGTCATCTGCTCCAGAAATATTTATCGAAGAAATTGATATATCTAGACGTATTTTAGTACACATCCACTTTTATTCGTTTCTTCGACGAATATTTATGGACAGAGGGAGTACTCAATAAGAATTTTTTTTCTCTAACCCTAGACGGCTAGAGCGAACTCTCCAGCAACAATCCTATGGATTAGCCTCTCTCTGCCTGTTGCTCTGTCGGTCGATGGCGGGAAGAGGAATCCTGATGCATTCGCTCCGGTTAGTAGTTTAGGTTTGGTTTTTTAGCCCTCGCAGTTGCGGCGCTCGGGTGGATGATGACACTTCTTCTTTGAGTTTGTCTTCCAGACTCCGATCCTCCTCGAGTTCGTTCGTCTAGGTGTAATCGATAGAGCTCCGACGTAGATTCATGTCGTCTTTTTGGGGCGGTGAGGTTGGGTTTCTCGTCATGTGGTGAGATTTGATGTCAGGTGCTTCAGATCTATGTCAAGATTCAACGGTGGTGACTATGGCTCCAAGGTGTTGGTCCTTTGGCACGTGCACGAAGACTTTCGGACTGTCTACAATGTCAAGTCGACTCCGGCAGGGGAGCGACGACATCGGTGCATCGGCGACTCATTTTGGCGGCAATAATGGTCATTCGATAGTCTCAAAATTTTAATATAATTTTTATTATGTTTGAGATGCTTTGTACTTTCGCTGAACTTTTACAATAGATTCTATCATTTTAGGAAAAAAAATGTTAGTTTGTCCTCATTTTCCAGGATTTCGATGAGTTACACAATGTGTAGGTGTTGTAGTTTGATGGGGCCATATCTGGCCGCGTATGGATGCGACATTTGCTGCCCACCTCTAGAGTTGCTGCACTCATACGTGCTTGCTCCCATTACAGACAGAAAAAAAATCTTTTAGCCTAAGTTAGGAGCTACAAATAATGTACCTATGGAATCAAAAACATGTAAATACCTCATTTCTCAAATAGCAGGACAGTAGTTCAATAATGATGGCAGTAGACGCGGCGTCGGACCACAGGAGCACCTATGTACGCATTTTGCGTCAAAAGGACGTTCTTTCGCACAAGCTGTGCGCGACAGGGCCGGCCCATTGAACTCACTCAAGCAGTCGGGACAAAAATGGGTAAAAAGAAAAGAGCGCCCGATGTGGAATTAGAACTACAGACCTCTAGTTTGTGAACGCGTCATGCTAACCACACCATCTACTAAGCCTTCATGACAAATGTGTGGCCCGAATTCAAATGAACTAAAAACAGCGGCATAAATTGAGCATTGCGTAAAAATGTAAACACTTTTTTGAAATTACGAATACTTTTTGGCAAACATGAACCAAAATTTTAATTTTCAAACATCTTTTGGAACTGCAAAGAAATTATAAATTTCCGAACATTTTTTGAAATTGTAAAAAAAACTTGAAATTGTTTACATCGTTTGAAATACAAACAATTTTCTATAACACAAATATTTTAAAATTTCCCGAACTTTTTTTGTAAAATATAAAAAACCGAGTTGGTGATGATGGTGTGCCTGCTATCTTGTATTATAGACCGTTCGATATGGCAAACAAACTATGACCGTACTATAGATTGTAAACATGTTTCTAACGGATAGAAAACAAACTATGACAATTTTACAAAAGATACCCGCACCTCTCTTCACATTTACAGATAAGGCCTTGCCCCATTCATCCTTATCTCCCACAACCTCATTGCTGAGCAATTAAAAAAAGAAGTCTCTGAAACAATCTGGCATGGTGATCGTTGCTGCCTGCCGGCGCCGTCCATCCCCATGCCTTCGCCCAGTCCGACCACCAGTCACCATCACGCGCCCACTCCTCCTCACCTTATCTCTCGTCTTTCTCGAGATATCATTTTCTCGATGAAATTCCCGAGATACCATTTTCCTGATAAAATTCTCAAGATATCATTAGTTTTTACACATGGGATTTCTCCTGTATGGGTCAATCACAATAGGTGTTTTATAAAAAAAAATGCATCTTGATGTTCCGTGCAATGAACGAGCATCTTGCTAGTTTTTGTACAACCTGAATAATTTTGCAACTTCCAGAACATAATTTGAAAAGGCCACCATTTTTTAATTGGTGAACAACATATGAAAATGGGTACAATCTTTGAAATGCAGAAAAATATTTTGAATCTGAGAACAATTTAAAATCCTGAAGATTTTTTGTACACGCGAACAAAAATTGAAAATGGAAACATATTTTGTAAAATGTGTACAAATTCTCCAATTCCGCAGCATTTTTGGAAAACACAAATATTTTTAAAATTGGTGAACAAATTTTGAAAACAGGTAGAAGTTTTGAAATGAAAAATAAAATTTTGAACCTGTGAACAATTTGAAAATGCCAAAGATTTTTTATATATGTGAAGAAAAAATTGAAAATGGAAACATTTTTTTTAAATTCATTTTATTTTTAAAGCACGAATTTTTTTCCAAAATATTTATTGAAAATGCAAGGATTTTATAAATTTGCGAGTAAAATTTGAAAACAGGTACAACTTTTCAAATGGAATTTCTTTTTGAATCGGATAGAATTTTAAAATCCCAAATATTTTTTGTATGAGCGAAAATATTGGAAAATGGCAACATTTTCTGAAAATTTGTGAGTAAATTTTGGAAAACATGAACATTTTCTGAAATCCGAGATTTTTTTGAATGTGTGAACACAATTGATAAACGTAAAAGTTTTCTGAATTTGCGAACAAATTTTGAAAATGGGAACAGTTTTCAAATTTTGTGAACAAATTTTGAAAATGGGAACATATTTGAAAATTCCTAAGCAATATCTAATACGTGAACAAAATTTTAGAATGCGAAGATTTTTTAAATTTTGAACAAATTTTGAAACTTGAATGCATTTTGAACATTTTAACAAATTTTGAAAACAAGAACATATTTCTTAAAACCGAACATTTTTTGGTTTGTGAACAAATTTAAAAAGTTGAAGAATTTTGCAAAATTTGAACATTATTTGAAAATAAGCGAACAACTTTTGAAATTCTAAACTTTTATGAAATTTCTGAACAAAAACTTGAAAACATAATCATTTTCTGAAAAAGCGAACAAAATATGACAATTTCAATTTTTAGAAAATTTCTGAAACATTCGTTCAAAATAGAAAAAAATAAAAAAAAAGAGCAAGAAGATAGAAAAAATGAAACAGAAAAAGAAAGAGAAAAACGAAAAGGAAATAAAATAAAATGTAAAACTAAAAATAAATAAAAAAGAAAAACTGGTTTAGGAACCTTCTAGAATGTTCCTTAAACCGGAAAAAACCCGCCTAGGAACATTCATATAAGGTTCCTAGAACCGTTATGGTTGGAACGTGTAACAGGCCGGCCCACCTGCGAGCGCTCCGTCGATAGGTGTGCGGAACCCCGATAGGATATTCCGTAACTGCCATCATCCACCAGAGCAGAGGTGGATATGCATGTAGAGAGGAGCTGGGGGAGAGAAGTAGGGGGGATGGGGCTACGACGGAGGCATGACAGGCGGCCAGTCCACTGGCGGAGCTAGGTTATGGCCGAATGGCCATGGCCCACCCACATTTTCATAAAAATCATAAAACTATACATAGGCCCAGCCCATAAAGTACAGAGTACTATAAAGGCAGCGACAAGATTTAGCATCAACTTCAGCCCGGCCCGCCCAGCTTTCTATTTGTAGCTCCGCCACTGGGCCAGTCGCGGCCAGGCGGCAGCGGCAGTGAAGCGGGAGGATGGTTTGGTGCGAGATTTGGGCGTTTCCTATTTGGCGCTGCAGGCGCCAGTTATAGCTCATTTTGCAAACTGGCGCCTGCAGCGTTGGGAGCTGGGCCGGCCCATCTAAGATTTCCTGTTTTTCAAAACGAAAAAGAAGTACGCATTGCGACTTGAACATGCGATCTCCTCCCGCGAGCTACAATGCACCAATCACCCCGCCACCAGACCTCACATGACAAATTTCATATTTCCATTCTTTTCATCTTTCCTCTTTTCTTTCCTTCTTTTTCTTCTTTTCTATTCTTCCGGGTTCGCATACTTTTTTGTTAAAATGGACAAACTTTTTAAAAATTTGTGAACTTATTTTCAAATTTGATTAACTATTTTTCAATTTTGATGAACTTTTTATTAAATTGATGAACATTTTTCCAATTTCGATTAACTTTTTCCAAATCGGTGACCTTTTTTTCATTTTTTATGAACTTTTTTCTAAATCAATGAACTTTCTTCCAAATCACCGAACTTTTTTCAAAATCAGTGAACTATTTTTCAAATTTGATGAATTTTTTTCAAAAAACGATGAATTTTTTTGAAAAATCGATGAACTTTTTGTTGAAAATTTGTGAACTGTTTTTCGAAAATTCATGTACTTTATCCTAATTTGTGAACTTTTTTCATATTCGTGATTTTTTCCCAAGTCCACGATTTACTTCAGTTTGTACGCACCTTTTTCAGTTTGATACACTTTCTTAAAATTCACGTTTTTATATGGTGCATCCATTTTTTAATTTATCATAAAATAATACGCATAATAGGCTGGGTATGAAATAAGGTTTGTTTGTCCTTAGAAAGTTCAGCTAAGGAAGTACGGCATAGTGGTTGTGTTCGAAGGTTTGGCTACAAGCGGGCCAAACCCTATTCGGCGCCTTAAGCGCCCGAAATAGGTGTTTTCGCAAACGGGCGCATACCCCCCTCCCTGCGCGATGGGCCGGCCCATTTATCCATATTATTCTGTTTCAGAACTGCAAAAAACTGCGGTCGGTGACACTCGAACTCGCGCGCTCTGCCTTTTAGCTTAGCTGCGCTAGCCAACTTCGCAACTACCTTGCTCTGATTCGTGAGATCCTTTTTCTTTTATTGTATCTACTTTTCTTTTTCTTTTATTTTTATTTCCCCGTTTCCTTTTTCGTATTCCTTTTCCCAAAATGCATGATTTAAAAAAAGACTGAACTTTTTATTCAAAATCCTCGATCAACGTTTTTTAAAATTCAATGAACTTTTTTCGTGAACTTTCTTATTCGTAAACTCGATGAACTTTTTTTAAAGTTCAATTAACTTTTTTCAAATGTGATGAACTTTTTTCAAATTCGGTGAACTTTTATTCAATGAACATTTTTGAATTTTGATGAACTTTTTTGAATTTCAATGAACATGTTTTAAAATTCAATGAACTTTTTTCGTGAACTTTCTAATTTGTAAACTCTATGAACTTTTTCTAAAAATCAAATAACTTTATTCAACTTTGATGAACTTTTTTCAAATTTGGTGAACTTTTATTCGATGAACATTTTTGAATTTCGATGAACTTTTTTGAATTTCAATGAACATTTTTGAATTTCAATGAACTTTTTTGAATTTTGGTGAACTTTTTTTCAAATCCGGTGAAATTTTTTCAAACTTCATGAACTAGTTTTTTCAAATTCAATGAACTATTTTTAAACTTGATGACATTTTTTCCTATTCGTTGAACTGTTTTTAAAATTTTCAATTTTCTGAATCAATGAACTTTTTACAAATTTCTGTACCTTTTTGAATTCAAGAACCGGAGGCCGTTTTTTTCCTGAACAAACAAAACAATAAAGAAAAAAAACGAGCTGATTTGATCGAGCGAACGAACAGAAGCTAAAAGGAAACGAAGCGAGGGAGCGATCTTATTATGGGCCGGCCCATGAAGGCGCCTGCGTGGGCGCCGCTTGCTCCAAGTGGCGCTTAAGGCGCTGTCGAGGAGGTCTCAGCGGGCGGTGCGTGTTCAAATCCCTGGTCTATCACACTTTTTGCTATCCGCGCTCTTCACTGCGTTTCCTGGGCCGGCCCACTACGCCAGGCGTGCGAGCGCCAGTATCGCTAGCCAGCGCCTGCAGCGCCGAACAGGAGCTCCCCCGAGATTTGGTTCGGTTGCACAACGGACAAATACCTGCCGAGGAAGAGCAAGCGATCAAAAAGGCTTCAAGAAGACTCTAGTTAAGTTTTTTCTTTTTTTGAAACTGAAGACTCTTGTTAAGTGGTGAAGGGAACGTGGCAAAAATGGACCAGGGAGCAACGTCACCGGCCCAGCGCTGGAATTGCACGGGAGGAACCCCTGCTTAGCCAACTTGTATCTTGTATATATATATACGCGCAAGGAAGCGGCCATGAACTGATGCCCTATTACTCTAAAAAATGGTCAGACCAACACTTTCTTAATTACAAGCAGAGGGATGTTTGTATCCAATGATATGGTTCTCAGTATGACACAACTCATTTGCATTTCCCGCAACAAAATAACTAGCAAGCTGATTTCTAAATAGAAAAACTTCACAATTTCCGAGACAGATAGATGGTGTTATTTCTTAAAACATATGACTCTCTTTTAAAAGGGCAATAAGGTTTATCTGCTTGAGGAAACAGCTCAGGCCCTAGAGTTACGCCCGTCAGGCAACCGGTCGTTTTTCTAAGACAGGCTTGGCTCAGGTTGCATGCTGCCGACCGGCTCTCCTCCCATCCCCTTCTCTCCCGGCCGAGGTCTTCAAGATTCGGCTGTCTCCACGCCCCGATCACCTGTATTCTTAGATGCCATCACTATTTATATCACTATCATGACCATAATTATCCTTATGACCACCACATCCATATCCAGTATTATGATGCTTGTTGTTATCAGAACCATCTTCCACATCAACATTTTCATCAAAACATCATCTTTACTAATGTATACATAGTCATTCACCACTCAAGACAGAGTCATCATCAGTCTTATAGTTCCACTCTCTCTTACCGCTATCCTCATTATTATCACCGTCATCATCTTTTGATTAGTTATGTATTCAGAAGCACAATTCCTTTTATCATTATCAATGGTTTCATCACAATACTCTTGATCAATGATGTGCTTAGACCCCACTAGAAAACTTCACAATTTCCAAGATTCTCTATTTGACACGCTTCTATGCAAGCTAGCATGATTGATTCTTCTCCAGCCTGCTGACCGATTCTATGTAATGCTAGTAGCTATGCAACACGGGTGAACACGAGGAAACTGTTGCCATAGGACGACGACGGTAGAGGGGATGAAGATTATTCAGGTGGCAGACATTGTTATTCCAAAATGCACCGCCCTACTGGTTGGTGAATGCATAAAGATCCAATGAAGGACCAATCAGCGGCCTACGCAACGCAGGCCTCCGTGACCAGTCGTCCAAGGGGAGTCATCGGCACAACAAGAACTGGATAACAAATATTTTTTACGGGAGTAGTATGGATTTAATTTGAATTCCAGGATTGGGTTTGAAGAATATCAATCTCTTAGTTGATACTGATGGATGAAAATACCAGTCTAAGGTTTAGAGGGGGGGGGGGGTACCCAAGCAAACCTCAAGTAAATAATGCAACATACAAATTAGTGAATCTACAGCCCAGTGTTGCTTGGCGGCCGAAGCTGTCATCTTGGATGCGTCAGACCCATGTATGCCAGTAAATAATTAGATTGATCTCCAAGTGTGTTGGTGTTGTTGAGTATAATATTACAGTTGACATCAATGGCGGCGAAAATGAACATATGCATGTTGGGGGGGGGGCAATGCCCCCCTCCCAAGTTGCCTGTAACTTTCGTTGATACAGTAGGCCTCTCAGCAGGATCATCTTAAACACATCCCCCCCCCCCAAGTTGCATGTAACTCTGGCACTGGTTGATACAATAGGCCTCTCAGCAGGATCATCTTAAACACATAGCATCCTGATATGGATACATCTGATTATCTTCTCTTCCGGTCAGAGCCTGCTCAAAGATGAATCCACTCCGTCCAAGATGGTTCCTTTCGTCCAATGTCACTACACCATTTTTGCCAACTGAACTCAACTAAATTGAAAAGCAGGCATAAAGGCGTGTGGTGCAGACTCGTCAGAGCGAGGAGATAGGCACCACCATTTCGTTTGCTTGTGACAATCTCTAAAAGTAGAATATGAAAGTTGTAAATGTTTGATTTGTTGGAGGAGTGCCCACTCATTGTATATTCGTGGGACATGTAACCATTATTATGGTAAACATCCGACGTTATTGAGGAAATTATTATTGAAGTAAGTATTTTGAGATTGCAAGGTCCGAGGAACTTACTGGGTTCTGGCAACATTGCGCGCTACCTCGTGTGATCTGTTGCCTCCAAAAACCCTTGCCAACCAAAATTCCAAGATTTTGGGTTTCAACTCACTGTCCAATAGGACATTTGATCTTTCAAATCTTGAGGATGATCCTGTCATGTGAATCCTCATGGAGGTATTGCATGCCGCGGGCTATACCATACATGATCATGAACACATACAACTTAGTGCTATTATCCACATCTCTGGGGGTAAAAGGCCAGAAGATGTAGAAAACAAATGCATGCACGACACACTATAGACGGATTGCATTGGTTAGTGGTGGAGCTTGTTGCAAAATGGGGGGGGGGCAATGGCCCCCACTGGCTTATGATCAAGAGTGGCAACAAACAATTAAGTTCTCCTGCTCCTCAAAACAAGCGCCAACAATTCACACAAAATTTATGTGTTGTAGCTTAGCAAGCAAAAACAACTTTGTTTCCAAATTGTTGATCCCCTGTTGAGAACTCTGTGATAGCCACTTAACATCGACTAGTTGATGGTCATGGAGAGTTCCCTGATGTACAAAATAGAGACATGCATTATTCAACACAAAAGAAGAAATGAAGACATCGATCCAAACTGCTGCAACATAAAATAGGTGTACCTTCTAAACTATGCTAAAACCACCTTTGCATGGCTTGTTATTTAATCATATTCTCCCGTTGCATCTCGAAGTATTTGTAGATCAATATAAAGGACTCAATAACTTTTTAATCCTTAGGATCAATTAAACTTGACATAACCAATATGATTCCACCTTGAAAGTAAAAAATTGACACGACCAGTTACAATTCAACCTTGAAAATAAAATATGCATAGCAAGATTATTCAACGACCATTTTTTCAGGAACATAATTCATTAAAGGTAGATATATTCCGTAAAATGTTGGAGTGTCCCACGAAGTGGTGCATAACATCCATCGATCAAAAGAACCAAGGGTGATCATCAAACTTGATTACAAGAAAGCGTATGCATGACCGTGTGTACTAAGACTTCCTTTTTGAAATCCAACAGACTAGAGGTTTTTGCAAAAAGTGGATTGGTGGATTTTGAATCATATAGACCCATTGTTTTTTCTTTGAAAGGCTCCTCCCCATTGCAATTTTGAAGGGGTCATGTGGGCTGGTCACGCATCAAATTTTTTGGTTTAGGTGGAAAATAGATAATGGTTGCTAAAAGTATTTTTTCAAAAATACGCAAGACATGTGTGTGTTATAAGAAGAAATAAATGAGTTTATTTAACGTGGGGCGTTTGTGCGCTCACCCTCGACATCTAAGGGTTGTATCTAAAAGAAAACTAAGCAATCATAAAACGACACACACTCTAGGGTAATCCTATATATTAAATAGTTGATCCTCACTAACTCAATTATCTTAACATGTAACTATGTTAACTCATCATGTCACTATGCACGCCCCACTAAATTTAATTCCCTCACCATGTAAATATGTCAATTCACCATGCCACTATGCATGAGAAAAGACCGATCTAACATGCATCATGCTTGTTACCAATAGTAAATAAATAGTCTGTACCTATATAATAATCAAATATAATATATTATATGCACCTTTTTTAATTATCATATTACTAATCAGAATAGTAAAGTTTCATACTGCCAAATCTCATAGAAATAACTACATCCAGTTCCCGTTACAACATGCCTGGTATCATCTTCAGTTATCCTAGTGCCTTGACACTGTGTGTTGGAACATCGGTCACTTTATGGCCTGCCGTACTGCATAAGGGTAGTTTTTGATGTACAACAACCACTTTATGGTCAACGTTGATGTGGAAAAAGAGATTAAAAGAATGAGCTCTTTTATGGTGCCATATACTAGACTATACTAGCGTTCAAAAAGAAATAGTATAGAAACATCAGATGATTAAGATTAGTTGTATACTACTAAACATTGTACCTTTGGTATGGGTAGTATACATGAGCAATATATGTAGTATAAGTGCATTATGGGGAAAGAACACAAATGGCGTCACTGTAATATATTTTTAACACTAAGATTGACCCTGACAGTTAGATATTCCTATATTATATACCACTAAGTAGTAGTATAAGGCATCGCAAAAGAGCTCAAACAAGGTAAATCTGTTTCAAAAAAACTAAAGCTTGCCATCTTCAAATAGCCCACTATGCGCACAAAGATGCATGTGTAGGCACAGTGGGAGGGGAAAGTCGGCCCAAGTTTATCGGTTTTTTCCTTTCAAATCCCCCTTTCCATTTTTTCCCTTTCTACTGTTGTGATCAATCGATATCTGCATGTTTACCATTTTGTGTATTTTAAATTTGAGAAACTCTATTCAACATATTAGAACTTATTCAACCATTTTTCACATGAATATGTTGAAATAGTCTACCAAATTGATTGTTCTGGTATTTTTAAAACTTTCAAAAATAATAATAGGAAAACATAAATTATTTTTTATTGGAGCCTTCATCTTCCATGGTGAGAACACAAATTAAAGTGTCTGACATGAAGGTAAGATTAATAAACGGTGGAGATATAGGAGGAAACGAGGTGCACGGGCGGAAAGTATCCTTTTGAGCTGGAGCTCATTTCAGCTCAGATGAATAGTAAATTAAAAAAATGGTATACTTTGACAAATGTTCTAAGTGTTTGCAAATTTTCATCATGAGATAACATTCGTGGAAGGCGAGAAAAAAAATTGATGCTCGAAAATGCTTTCGAAAGTAGCATTTTCAGAGCATCTTTTTGTTTTTTTGTCACACCTTCCTCGAATGTGATCTCATGATGAAAATTTGCAAGCACTTACAACATTTGTCAAAGTTCACCACAAAAAATTTAGAATTTTTTAGAAAAAAAAATCAATTTTACTGTTTGTGTGGGCTCATTTGAGCTCGAGCTCAAATACTCCACGTCCTGCACGGGCTACATACATGCATGGGTTCAGTAGCTAGTGCATTTGGTCCTGGGCTGTTTTGCTTCATGGGTGGGCTGGGTTGGGTTTTAGATGGGTGACAAGGGTGTTGAAAAACCCCTGTTCAAATTTGTGCTATCCCAACCAGGCCCTTTTTTTTTACAAAGTGTAGCTAGTGCTACTTTTTATTGCCGAGTTGAACCTCACGCGTTACATCAGCTTTGCCTAGGTCTCATTGTTGACATATAGCATGGCACTTACAAATTTCTTGCCCCACAAATTACAGACACATGGCGCTTACCAATTCTGGAATAGAATCTTCATCGAAAGATGTCGAGAAACACATTATTCATCTATGAAAATTGGTGAGATGTTGGATAACCAAACTGCCCAAATGAAGGTGAAACAAAAGCAATATTGACTACAAAAGAGGCCGAGTGGAACCTCATGCATCATAATTGCTTCTTAACTTGTCACCCCCCTTATCACTATTGTGGTCCTCCTAAAACCTAGTGTCATGGGAGATCGCTGGGTAGTGTGATAACCTGCGCCAATTAAGGTGAAACAAAAGTAAGAAAGTTGTCTGAATATTGTTGCTTGCTATGATCTATTGAATTAGGCTATTGTATTTATTCGTCTCTCCTTTTATTGCTTGTCATGATGTTAGTTTCAGCCATTGCTTCTATCCAGACATAACACTTTAGGAAACTTGATGTCTTACACTTGAAATAATCGAGTCGCACCTTGCCCTCCATTGAGGGCCAGAAGGTTAAGTTGAGGGGTGGGGGGGGGGGCGACGGTGTCCTGGACTAGGGGGTACTCACCATGTCGTCTCCCGATTAGTTGGATTGGGCCGAGGACCCCCATGGCCGCATACTCATGCTCCAGTTCGAACAACCCCTGCCGCATACAAGGAAGACTCCACAAGACTTAGCGCCCAAGACAAGGACTCTCCTAAACCCTAGGCCTCCGGTGTCTTATATAAACCGAGGCCAGGCTAGTCAACAGATAATCTCATATTCATTACTATCATCTCGTGTTAGATACATGTACTCTGTACTATACCCCATATGAATACAATCAAAAGCAGGACATAGGGTTTTACCTCCATCAAGAGGGCCCGAACCTGGGTAAAATCTCGTGTCCATGTTACCATAGCTCCAAGACGCCTAGCTTAGGACCCCTACTACGAGATATGCCGGATATTGAACCGACAGGGGGGGAGGGGAGAAAAGGAAAACCCGGTGCATCGTTTGTGTGCAAAAGACCAAGGAAGCAAGCAGTATGGATACTTAATGGTCGCTGGAGAGAATAGGGGGAAATACAACACAACCATCGTGCTTGACATGCTCCTCGTGCTCAACACACGTAGTTATGAATTATTTTATACTCAATTAGTCACATGTAATTTGTTCTTATACGGTACCAACGCATGAATATCTAACTATTACATTTTGATATCCAAGCAAACGGTATCAGCTTGTTGTATATTAGATAATCTATGAACCCAAACCCATGGCTAGCTTGCAAATCATCAAATAGACTTAGAACTGAAGAAGGTTCCTCCCCCATTCCTTTCTTGGGACTTTCACTCAACATAAACATTTGGCAATACTCCTTTTTCTGGCCCACTTTTTCACACAAAAGCTCACCATTCCTTGGGTGCTAAATCCCAAGTGCACCCTTGCAAAAGGCACACTTTCTTTTGAGTTGGTAAATCAGATTTTCTGTTTAATATAGAAGAAACAAGACAAATTAGAATTCATGCATGTATAAATGTTTAAACAACATAATGTATGGTTAATACCAAAGAGCCGTCTAAAAATATGTGGCATACAAATGGCAATGCCATACGTTCTCGTGAATGCACAGATGGGTTCATTACCGACAAGTACATGCATGAAACCGTAGTTGCAACATAATTAGCTAAGTGCAAAGCAAAATATAAAATATATTTACACAACATCAATCTTTCACCAATAATATCCGCTCTAGTAAGCATATTAACCACCAAAAATGATATTAATATGATCCCATATAACAATAATTAACAAGATAAAAACTTAAAAGGGAGATACTAACTATACACTATGTTTACCATCAAAATACATACATGGTATGTGAATTATTACTCACCAATTTGTTGGATCATATGCACTAGATATTGCCTGTAGAATTGTGTTTGCGTCCTGGCATGCATTTGTTGCAACCAGTTCATTATGTAAATATTAAGGAGCTATCTTACAACATTTATGGGCACGGATATTAGGTGCACAATGAGGATACATGAAAAAACCGAGAATTCAGCTTGGTACTGAAAACCTGATCGACTAATTCAAAGCCCAAACACATAATACTAGTTTCGTCACTAGCGAACGGCAAGGCAATATGTTTAACGAACCAATAATGCATCAGTGTAGTGTCATGAAATGCTAGAGCCAAACAATAGGGGCATGTACACAATTGAAAAAGGACCAGCCTCATGCAACCCTTGGTAGCCTTTTTTTAAGAACTACCCTCTTAATGGTACTAGTTGCTCTTAAGGTTGTACGTTGAAGGTTTTCATGCAGAGCAGAGCAACTAAGTGAATGTTGATTTTCATTTTGTTTGATCAATCAGGACGGAGACATGAAATTCATAAACTGCCAGTAGCCTTTTATTTAAAAAAGAGAACTACTAGTAGCCTCTACCGAGAAAACTAATACTCCCTCTAGCTTGAAAAGTGGGTGTGCATAAATTATGTCTGAAGTCAAATGGTGCAAAATTTGACCGAGTTTATAAGAAAAAATAAATCAGTAATTACAATGCCAAATTAGTTTCATTGTATGGACAATAAACAAGATTTTTGTTTTCTATCTATCTAGTATTGTAGTTATTGATGATCCTACAAATTTGATGGAACTATGCGAGTTCCGACAAAATGTATATGCCTATTTCTTAAGTGGGGCGGAGTACCAGATAGTTAGCGGAAAACTATGACAAATGCAGGGATCAACATATGTTAGTGTAATTCAAGTAGTTAATTGTATGGCACTTCTTCTTCGGTACAACCCACATAAACACATCAATGGACGAGATCTGTCGATACCCCTTCATAATAAAGGGTAGGATGGTCTTTCTAGAAAATACGTCGTGAAGATCTGTCACGTTCTGAGTCTACCTTGGGCCGGCCCATTAGTGAGTATGTACACAGATCGAAAATCCAAAGCCCATTAGGAAAATCCAAAAAATAGTGTGCCTACTAGGCGTCGAACACAAGACCTCGAGGCGTTGTGAAAATGCTAATAGCCACCAGAACCATCGCAGGTTCGTGATACTTGCGTAGTGCAGTTATTTATCAACTAGAACAGATGTACTGTAGGAGTTTCTTTTTAATAGAAATACTACAGCATATATCAAAATTGGTACTGTAAATCTGTGCCGGACATTCTAGCGAAAGCGCTTTTTATAGCTAAAAAACCTAATGTGTTTTTTCATCTTTTGGAATATTTTTCGAAAACATGAATATTTTTTAAGAAACAATACGTTTCTCAAAATTTGGACTTCTTTTGGAAACGCGTTTCTTTTCAAATTTCCAAACCATTTTTTATGAAAAATACTTTGATTTTGTGAATATTTTTGAAATTTTAAGAACATTTTTTCAGAATTGTAAACATTTTTCTGAAACTGCAGACATTTTTTAGAAAAGATGAATAATTCATCACATTTGTAAACATTTTCTTGAAAACATAAACAATTTTAAATATCTGAACATTTTTTTGAAAAACGCAAACACTTTTTCAAATAGCCGAGCATTCTTTGCAAGCACAAATATTTTTTCATATTTACGAATATTTTTCCAAATATACTACTCCCTCCGTTTCAAAATGTAGTGCGTCCTCGGTTTCCGTGTTTCAACTTTGACCATAAATTTAACCAATGAGACTGACTGCGGCGGGAGCAAACATTATATAATGAAAATGTTTTTAAATATGAATTCACTGGTATAATTTTTGCTCCCGTCGCAGTCGGTCTCGTTGGTTAAATTTATGATCAAAGTTGAACCTCGGGAAACATGGGCCCGCTATATTTTGGAACGGAGGGAGTAACATTTTCTGAAAACAATTCTTATTTTCAAGGGCCTAAGCATTTTTTTTCGTTTTTCTTCTCTGTTTATTAATTCATTTTCTACTTTTGAACTTTATTATTCTTTATGAAACTTGTTCAAAAATTTGAAAAATTGTTTGGCATAACATAAAATGTTCTTGTTTTCAAATATTGTTTAAATTCTAAAATATATTCTGGAATTTCATAAAATGTTCCTGTTTTTGAAATTTTTATTTGCAAATTCAAGAAATGTATGTGTTTAAAAAAAATGATAATTTTTTAAAAAGTACGTGGTTTGCCATTTTTTTTCGAAATTTTCATCATGTTTTCGTAATTTGTTAATAAGTTTGGACAAAAGTGTTCAAGTTAGTAAAATTTCCATCCACACCAAAACCGTTGACAAATTTTAAGAAATTGTTTGGAAAAAATAAAATGTTTATGTTGAGTGATAATGATAGGAGTTACAAATAAACTCATCTAACTGGTATATTTTAGGCTATGGATAAATGAACCCAGCTTCTTGTAAGAGGCTGGCATGGACATATGAGGCATCCATGCCAGGTTTGAAGGACTTCCGACACCCTTTATATGTTGTGACACGTCCGACCATTTATCGGTCTATTTTCACCGAGAAAACTCTAGAAAATGCAAAACTTTTCAAAAATCTAAACAACTTGGTATTGTGCCTTGAATTGGTCATATAAGCTTGTGAAAAGTATTTTGGGTTATTTGACGGATATCGAAAAACAAAGAGCTTTCAAACGGACCCTTCTGCCCTATCCGAACACCCTCCGTTGGACATAGTCTATTTTTGAACATCCTTAAAATGAACCCCACTTTTGCAAGAAGGTAGGCATGCCCATGGTAGGCACATGCCTGGTTTGGACGTTTTTCAACACCATATGCAAGTGGTGACACATCCGGCAATTTATCGGTCTTCTTAACCAAAAAAACTTCAGAAAATGCAAAATTGGGCGAAACCAAAAATTTTTGGCATGGTGCCTTGAATTGGTCATACAAGGCTATGAGAAATGGATACATTTAAGGGATGTCAAGAAATGAGGTGCGCCCAAGCATACCCTTCTAGCCTATCCGAACACTCTCCATTGAACATGGTATTTCTTCGGAGATCTCAGGACAGGTCCCAACTTTTGCAAGCAAGTTGACATGCCCATTTTAGGCTTCCATGCCTGGTTTGAATGACTTCCAACGTCGTATGCATGTTCTGACATTAATCAGTTTTTTTCATCGAAAAAACTCTAAAAAATGCAAAACTTGACAAAAACTCAAACAATTTGGCATGGTGCCTTTAATTGGTCATACAAGGCCATGAAAAAATGGGCTCATTTAAGGATGTCGACAAATGAGGTGCTCCCAAACAGATCCTTCTGGCCTATTCAAACACTCTCCATTGAACATGATATTTCTTTGGAAATATCAGGACTGCCCCCAACTTTTGCAAGCAAGTGGGCATGCCTCATGTTAGGCATCCACGTCTGGTTTGAATGACTTCCGACACCGTATGAACGTTGCGACATGTTCCGTCATTAATTGTTATTTTTTCACCGAGAAAACTTCAGGAAATGCAAAATTTGTTGAGAACCCAAACAACTTGTCATGATGCCTTGAATTGGTCATACGTGGCCCTTGAAAAAATTGGAGTAATTTCGACGATGTAGAGAAATAACATGCTCTCAAACGGAGCCTTCTACCCTAGAACACGCTTCGTTCAATATGGTCTATTTTTATACATCCTTCAAATGGTCCCAACTTTTGCCACCAGGTGGGCATGCCCCTCATAGGCATCCATGCCAAGTTTAAACAATTTCCGACACCGTATGCAAATTGCGACACGTCCTGCCTTTTTTTTGCATTTTCTTACCGAGAAAACTCTAGAAATATATAAAACACGTCAAAAATCAAAACAACTTGTCATGGTGCCTTGAATTGGTCATACGAGGCTATGAAAAAATTAGGGTCATTTTAAGGATGTCGAAAAACAACGTGCTCTCGGACATACCCTTCTGGCCAACCTAAACACCCTCCATTGAACATGGTGTTTTCGTGGACATCCTTGAAATTACCACAACTTTTGCCACCAGGTGGACATGTCCATGGTAGGCATCCATCGCAGGTTTGAACTACTTCAGACACCATATGCAAGTTGCGACACGTCTAGCCATTTATCGACCTTTTTTGACCGAGAAAACATTAGAAAATGCAAAACTTCTCGAAAACTCAAGCAACTTGGATTGGTGCCTTGAATTGGTCATACAAGGCCATGGAAAAAATATTGGGGGCATGGATGCCTACCATGGGCACGCCACCTATTCGCAAAATGTTGGGGTCATTCAAGAATTTCCAAAAAAGACACCATGTTCAACATAGCGTGTCTGAGTAGTCATCCATGCCAAGTTTGAAGGAAAAATGTATTTAAAATCATAATTTATATAGATACTTAAAACTGTCAATTTAAGTTTCTAACATAACTAATAAATACTAAATGATAGAATTGAAAACAACAAATGCTTTTTTAAAGCATTTAAGAAATATTTAAACAAAAAAAGAATTAAAAAGAATTTAAATTAGTTACTTTAAACTGTTATTTTGGTATTTCAATTTATTGAACGGGTTAAAAAATGAAGTTTAAAAAGGAGTAAAAATAAATTAACAAAAACGATAGAAAAACGAAAAAATAGAAAAGAAGAAAAATCTTAGGCCTTGCCCAACTAAGCGACAGCATCGCTCCTGTCACGCGACTATTGGAATTTGTTCTCAATTTTAAAAATGTTCTCATTTCCAAAACAAATTGTTCACTTTTTCGATATTATTTATTTAGTGTCATTTCTGAAAATGTTTTGGAATTTAAGTTTTTGTCCGTGTTCTCAGAAAATGTTTTTTTTCACAATTTTATTTGTGCTTTTCAAAAAATTATTCGCATTTTGACATTCTGAACATTTTTTTAAAGACACAAATATTTTTTAAAATTACCTTACAATTTTTTAAAATGCAAATATTTTTTAGTTTATGAACAAAATTTGGAAATAATGAACCGTTTGAAATTTTGAAAAAAAATTGAAGGCACGACCATTTTTTTAAAATAAAGAAGAAACATAGCAGGAAAAGGAAAATAAATAAATAAAAATAAATTATGGAAAAAAGACCAGTTCACAAAGTGTTTCTAAAATCTTTTTAAAATTCCTAGCCTGTCTGTTACTTATTGTGTTTAGCTTTAGATCGTTCAACAAAGGCATGCTGTCGTAGTGGTTGTGGATGATGTTAAAGTTTTAAGTGGTCGTGGGTTTGATTCCCAGCTTGTGCCATCCTATTTTCCTATTTTTCATGGCATGCCACAACAAATGGGCCGGCCCAAGTAAGCTGCCCGGCGTATACGTTACTTTACATAAGTAAATACAATCAGTAAATAGAGATTGTGAAAAGTCCATATTACCCTTTATATGTATTGCAAGGGGGGTTGTACCGAAGCGGGACTCATTGTATGGTTACCCACACAATATGATGCATGTTTCGACAACTGGTTTGCCGAAGCAGTCATAGTGTAGCTCAGCAAAGAAATACTGCTCAGAGGTATCTGGTTTTGGAGGAACCCTCCTGTGAGGCCAGAAGCTGTGCTTTTCGCGGCGACTACGTGCTAAAAAGTTGAAGTTAAACCAAATTTCATCCCTGAAACCAACACGGTTGCATCATATAGGACTGACAGGGTCGACTCGAACTTGGCACCCCGAAACATAGAACACGGGGAAGGCATAGGAAAATATAGTAAGGCCCATCAACGGAAAAAAAAACTGATACTTTTCCCCTCTCGTTAGGGTTTACCTACGCTCGGCGACGGCGGCAGTCCCCCGTAGAGATCTTTCCTCCCCTGCCCTCCTGCTCCCGCCGGCGATCGCTGGGGCTCCTGGAGGGCCTCGGCTGTGGTGGGGCTTGGGTTCGTGCTAGGGATCATATCGCCCACGGACCAAGTAATCGGGGCAAGAGGATCATGGATAAGACGGCGTCAAGTTCGGGTACGGCCAACTCCGATCTTGAAGCTATGATGGCGGAACTAGGATTGAAGGAGGACGAACTGCATGATGTGATGGTGGAAGAAGCCGAGCTGATGGCGGAGGCGACCCGATGGATGGCGATTGCTAGGGTTCACACTGATAAAAACTATAGTCAGTATTGGTTCTATAAGAACCTGAGGGTAGCCTGGGATTTGTCTCAGGAGGTGAAGATCAGACCGCTCGAGGATAATCTTTACTCGATGCAATTTTCTTGCCTTGGTGATTGGGAAAGAGTGATGGAGGATGGACCATGGAACTTCAAAGGAAAATCTGTTGTCCCGGCACCGTATGACGGCTTCACAAAACCCTCGCTGATTGAGTTAAACAAAATTGATATATGGATTCAGATCCATGATTTGCCAGATGGTTTTTTCTCCAAAGTAAAGGCCTTGTCAGCAACAGTGGGCGAATTCATATTTGCAGAACCGAAATCACATGACTTTTGAAGGAAACTCCGTCCGTGTTCGAGTAAGGATAGATGTCACCAAACCCCTCAAGAATGTTGTTTCGTTGGTGGTCAGGAAGAAGGACTCCCTCGAACGAGTTATCTTCAGAGTCAAATACGAGAGACTGCCTGACCGGTGTGCGGTCTGTGG
Organism: Triticum aestivum; assembly: GCF_018294505.1. Taxonomy (NCBI): domain Eukaryota; kingdom Viridiplantae; phylum Streptophyta; class Magnoliopsida; order Poales; family Poaceae; genus Triticum; species Triticum aestivum. The sequence goes on from NC_057798.1 coordinate 117,406,000, forward strand.
GCACTTGGGTCATCTTTTTAAGGAGTGTGGTGATGGAGTTCATCCTCCGCAGGCAATGGTTTTCAAAGAGCTCAGGGAAAGCTGGTTTAGAGGGCCTAGCAGTGGTCCGGGAGAGAGATCTGGAACCAGGGGAGGACGCGGCAGAGGTCACAATGGCAGAGGTGGTGGTCGTTCCACCACACAGTCCAACCCTTTCAGCAACAAGGACAGTGTAGATTTAGAACACACAGAGGAAAACGTCGCAATGGAGGAGGTAGAGAAAAATAGGAAGAGGGGAGCAGCAGGTACTGAAGTCCCAAAGCCCAACCAGACTCATCAACCTATAGCAAGTGTAGAAAAGACACATCTGATGCTACCTCCACCGGTGGTACCCCCAGCCCCTCAAAACAGGAACCGAAGAGGAACAAGGCCAGTCCATCAATGAATGAAGTTGCTTAGGCAAAGAATGCAGCTCCCAACAAAAACCCAGATGCGCGTTTGGCGGGCCTCCCAGGGGGGTCGCACCTAGAGCAATGCGTATGATGTGTTGGAACTGTCGCGGAATTGGCAAGGCCGCGACAGTTCGGGAGCTTCGCGATCTAGCGAGGCAATTTTCCCCCTCTATCTTTTGTATTGTAGAAACACAAATAGAGGGCTCGAGAGTTGAGAATTTGGCAGAAGCAATAGGTTACAATAAAAGCTTTGCAGTTAGTAGTTCTGGTCGTAGTGGTGGCCTAGGAATTTTCTGGAATGATGAAATAAAAGTTCAAGTTCTTGGTTACTCTAAGTATCATATTGATGTAGTGGTTGATGAGATGGTGGACTTGCAAGTTCGAGTAACCTTTGTGTATGGGGAGGCCCAGGTTCCAGAGAGATTTAAAACTTGGGACACCTTGAGGGGTATTGCTGAAACACAGAATAGGCCATGGGCGGTGCTAGGTGATTTTAACGAGGTTCTACATATCCATGAACATGATGGTGAGGGAGCCCGAAGTCAAGCACAAATAGATGGCTTCAGAGAAGCAATTGATAATTGCGGTTTATCTGACATAGGTTATACATGATTGGATTGTACATTTGAAAAGAAGGTTGCTGGAGGAACGTATACCCGGGTCAGGCTTGACAGGTGCTTGGTAAATCCTGAATGGTCTCTCGCTCTTCAAAAGAGTGCGGCTAGTTCAGATCACCTTCCTATACTCCTCACGTTACGTGATATGCATGCATGCAATGCGGGCCCTAGAGCTTTTAAATATGAAACAATGTGGGAGAGAGATGATTCTCTATTCACAACAGTTAACAATCGTTAGAACATGCTTGCAGTAGATTCCGTTGCCTCGTTGCGGGAGAAGATGGGTCAGCTGGCAGGCGATCTGTCTGCATGGGATCGCACCCAGTTCGGCTCTGTCAAGAGAGAGATCATCCAATTAAAAAAGCAGCTGGATCAACTACGCTCTACTCCAGGAAGATCTGGCCCGTCACATCTGGAGACAAAGACAATTGACAGACTGGTTGAGTTATTCCACCGTGAAGAGATGTTATGGCGCCAGCGGGCGCGGCTCGATTGGCTGACCCATGGAGACAAAAATACATATTTTTTTCACTTGAGGGCGAGCCGCCGGCGCAGGAAAAATCAAATTAAATCGCTTCAACGAGCAGATGGCTCACTGACGGAAGACGGGGTAGAGATGGAAGTGCTGGCTACAGAGTTTTATAAAAACCTATACACTTCCGAAGTGGTACATAATATGGACCAAGTACTGGATACGGTGCCAACTAAGGTAACTCATGCTATGAATGATTTATTTAATGCGCCTTACACACAGCAGGAGGTTAAGGAGGCTCTGTTCCAAATGTTCCTGATTAAGGCGCCGGGTCCTGACGGCTTTCTGGCCCACTTCTTCCAAAGGCATTGGGAGGTTTGTGCTGAGGATGTGACGGAAGTGGTGCTCAAGATTGTAGATGGATCTGAATCAGCAGCATGCATTAATGACACTATTTTGGTCTTGATCCCAGAGGTAAAAAACCCAACACTACTTTCACAGTTCCGTCCAATCAGCCTTTGTAACGTGCTCTACCAGATTGCTTCCAAGGTCATCTCCAACAGGCTTAAACAGATACTACCGGAAATAATCTCTGAGGAGCAGTCTGCTTTTGTTCCAGGCAGATTAATTACAGATAATATAATAACTGCATACGAATGCTTGCACTTCATGAAAAGGAATGGGGCTAAGAAACATCAATCCTGCGCTCTGAAACTTGATATGATGAAGGCATATGACAGGGTAGAATGGGACTACTTGAGGGCTATAATGCTCAAACTGGGTTTCACTAGTAACTGGGTTGACATTGTCATGAGTCTGGTTACCTCAGTACAATTTTCAGTCATGTTTAACGGGAAGAAGCTTGAGGAGTTCAAACCATCGCGAGGGATCCGGCAAGGGGACCCGATATCTCCATACTTGTTCTTGATATCAGCAGAGGGCCTGTCGTGCCTGTTAAAATCAAGAGGGGAGTCATCCAATTTGGAAGGGGTGCAGGTGGCTACTACGGCACCACCAGTAAACCATCTTCTATTCGCTGATGACAGCCTGCTGTTCTTCAAGGCAAACGGTATGGGAGCTACCGAGGTAAACCAAGTGTTGGATAGCTATTGCCAAGCAACAGGTTAGCGTATAAACTATGCTAAATCATCCATATTCTTCAGTAAGGGTGTGCCGGATACTGTTTGCAATGATATAAAAGGCATTCTGAATGTTCCCAATGAAACCTTGAACGAGAAATATTTAGGAATGCCTTCCGATATTGGGGCATCTAAAAATGGAGCTTTCAAACACTTGAAAGATAGATTGTGGAGTAAAATTCAGGGATGGATCGAGAGGACCATGTCTATGGCAGGGAAGGAAGTGTTAGTAAAGTCAGTGGCGCAAGCAGTACCTGTTTTTTCTATGTCGTGTTTCAAGCTACCGCGAGGTCTATGCGAGCACCTCAACATGATGATTAGAAAATTTTGGTGGGGAAGCACAAATGGGCAACGTAAGCCTCACTGGGTTTCATGGAAGTCTATGACACAGCCGAAGAGCCTTGGTGGTCTAGGTTTTAAAGACTTTGAACTCTTCAATCTGGCGATGTTGGCGAGACAAGCTTGGCGTTTACTGCAGGATCCCAATTCTCAAAGTGCCCGTGTACTGAAGAGCATATATTACCCGCATACGTTGATATTGCATGCTACTTTGGGGAGTCATCCCAGCCAGATATGGAGGGCAATCATCGAGGGCCGAGACACTTTGCGGCAAGGGCTTGTAAAGCGGATTGGCAACGGGGAGAGCACGTTTATATGGGAAGATAACTGGCTACCTCGAGAGGAGATGATGAGGCCGTATGGGTCTTTATCTGCTAACCCCCCACAGATGGTCTCAGACTTGATTGACACATCGAATGCCACATGGAACAGACAATTATTAGATGCCACCTTCATGCCTATAGATGTAAGAGTCATCTCGGGCATACCAATCTGCACCATGAATGTACAGGATTTCTGGAGCTGGGTTCATGAGAGGAACGGCCAATTCACGGTGCGCTCGGCTTATAACATGCTGGTTACGACAAGGAACAGGAGAGAAGCATGGCTAGAGGGATCGGCAGGACCATCAAATATGTGCGCAAATGAAGGTGCATGGAAAGCTTTGTGGAAGACGGAGGTCCCGTCTAAAGTACGCATGTTCCTATGGAGGCTGTCCAAGCAATCGTTGCCCCCGGAGGATGTCAGAGCGCATCGAAATATGTCAACCTCATGTACCTGTGGCTTCTGCGGTGCCCCGGATTCATGGCGGCACTCGCTGCTGGATTGTACAGTTTCAAGATGTACATGGGCTCTTGTCGATGAGGAACTAGGGGTCAATTTGGCGGCAACAACAGAAGAACGGGCGAAGAGCTGGCTTTTCAGCCTTCTGGACACGCTACCCCACGACAAATTCATCCTTCTAGCTGTAACACTTTGGGCGATATGGACTTCGAGAAGGAAGGCCATCCATGAGGCCATATTTCAAACGCCACATGCAATACATGCGTTCATCACGCGGTTCATAGCTGACTTGGATGCAGTCCGGGCCCCCAAACCCGTTCGTCCCACAAGGGCAAGCACAAACTCACTTGCCCAGAGACCAAAGGCGCCTCCAGCGACCTTTGCCAAGATCCATGTGGATGCAGCAGTAAGGACATATAGAGGCGGGTCGGCTGTGGCCATATGCAGGGACAACAATGGTGATTTTATGGGAAGTTCAGCCCTGGTGATTCAAGGTGAATGGGAGCCAGCCACACTCGAGGCGATCGCTTGTCGGGAGGCCATTGCCCTAGCGGAAGACCTCAATATTCCCCGCTTTGTGGTGGCGTCGGATTGTAAACAGGTAATTGGGGATATTACCAAAGGATATAAAGGCTCCTATGGATCGGTCATTAGTGAGATCAGGACTAGATCATCATAGTTTCTTTGTAATTTCTCTTTCGAAGGTCGTCGTGTTAATTTTGAAGCACACAAGTTAGCTAGATTTTCGTTATCACTAGCTCAGGGGCGTCATGTGTGGCTTGGCCAGCCACATGACCAGACTTGTATCCCACTTTCTGTGGAGTTTGATTAAATAAAGGCTTATTCCCTAAAAAAAGAATATTTTTCTAGTCGAATTTTGAATAATTTTCTATAGTTTAATATCCAACAAAACTTGTTCAAACAGCCAAGCAAGGTGAACATCTATTACCAGGTTGTTCGAATTGTAATGGCGAAGGGCGATGTGGACATGTGGGAGAACGATGGCTTCGTTGCGCTCCCTGCATGTGTGCATATACGAGTACATACATGTTAGGACTAATGGTCTCACAGCATCTTAATATTCCTAGCTAGATCGTCCTAGTATATCAATATGGAACAGCTAGCGGATGAACTTAATCTGCGAGGGATGATGTATAGGAGGGAGCAATACACTTCTGAGCTGCGGGGCGTACAACACCAGGTTGCGGCGACGCTTGCGCTCCAACCTGTCCATGAAGCGTTGGACATGGCGTTGTTGCTAGTACTCCCTCCGTCCGAAAATACTTGTCATCATAATAGATAAAAAGAGATGTATCTAGAACTAAAATATGTCTAGATCCATCCCCTTTTATCCATTTTGATGGCAAGTATTTCCGGACGGAGGGAGTAGGATACAATGGTCTCCACGAAGCACTGAGCATGCTCTCAAAGCTGCGCTGGTTCCATTTTTTCTAAAAGGAGGACCACCCCGGCCTCTGCATCTCGACGATGCATGCAACCACTTTATTAATTATTCACAAAGACCTTACAAAATAATACATGGGTAAGTTTGAAGTCACATCTTGGCAACATATGTTGTTATTTCTATCCACTTGACGAAGCGATGCCGATAGTCCGAGCCTAATACCAAAACAGACCTCGCACCTAAGTCTAACATCTAAAACCGAAGGCCCCAACCAAGCCATATACCTGATCTGGGGCACACACCAGTCCGGTACACTCTCAGAGGCCACCGCCGCCGTCTTCCATCGATCCATCTTCAGAGCAGATACTGACGCCACGACCTTGCCAGGTCTGCCATCGACGCCACCATGATGCCAGACAGCGTCGTCCTCCTATGCGAGTCCGTCTACACACGTCGAACACCGAGACTGCACTGCGCCACGCCACCGAGATCCACAGTCGTCTATGCGTAAGATGAAACACCGCTCCACCAAAGATGCTGGCCGCTGGTCCCTCGAGCCCATGCACACCTCCAAGACTGACGACCCAAGGGGGAAACGACGCAAGAGCGCCGCCGTCATCCGATCTACCGATCTAGGGTTTCCCCCAGAGGTAACAGATAGAGGTCTGGAACTTCTCCACGGCAATGTCTTCAAGAAGAGAACGACACAGAAGAGCGCCTCCATCACCGGCTTTGTCATCTAGCTAGCCGAGCACAGGGTTTTCACCCAGATCTATTCAAAGAACCTCCATCAAGTCTGGTGTACGGATCGCTGCCTGACCAGCCAGCAGCCGCGCCACGCGAGCAGCAGGGCCGCCCGCAAGCCCCAGCCGCGCCACCGGAGAGCCCTACACCAGACCCCCGTCGCCGGCCCAGGAGAGCACGACGCCACGTACGACCAGCAGCCACCACCGCCAGCCCGTGCCGTCGCCCCACCACGCCCCACGGCCGCGCCTCACCGCCACTAGAAGAAAGCGTCCCGCGCCGCCATCCTCGGGCAAGAGGAGAAGAAGGCCCCGCCCCCGCCTAGGCCGAGCGGGCTTTGCCCGGTGACATGCACCGGCGGCGGCGAGGAGGGGCAGAGGAGGGAGGAGAGACGAGGGGTGGCAGATCTGGGCTCCCCCCCGGCCGCCCGCTGGGACGGCGCGAGGAGAGGAGGAGATGCGATGCGCGAGGAGGAGATGCGCTGCGCTGGTTCCATACACCGACCATAAAGCGTTGGAAATGGCAATTTACTTACAAGTAGCTAATTGGACATGGCAATCCATGAAGCGTTGGACATGGCAATTAACTTACAACTAGCTAAGTGTCCATGTGCTGCAATCGGGGCATACATATTCTAGTAGTTTAACGCCAATCATGACTGACTTATACTTATGCCAACCATATTTCTAAAGCAGAAAGTGATTTGATTTGATTGAGTTAATGCAAAAGATTTGATTTGATTGAGTTAATGCAAAATATATATAGCTAAAATGATTTGATTGAGTTAATGTAATTAATTTATGCCCACCAACGAGGGTGCTACAAAGGATTTAGTTTGATTTGATCGAGTTAATGCAAGATGTGTGGGAGGGGACGCTGCAAAGGAAATTAATATTTCATAAACTTATTTTGGACTATATCATAATTTTGACACCTAAGTAAAAAAATCTAATGTGGCATCCTATTAATAAGCAAAGAGAGAGTTATCCTGTCTTAATATAGATATAGCTCTTCACACAAAAATCAAAGCAACTCATATTTTCTCTCTCACAAAAAACACTAAATGATAATTTAGAGTACAACAAGATACAATTCATTGATGATATATATATAAACCCACATTTAATGCATATGATATTTATAACTTAAAGATAGGAGTGCTTTAAGTAATCATGTGCTTATCTTATCCTACGGATGTGTGGTGTCTATTTATTATTGTCATTATAATGAATTGACTAAGTCTACCTTGTGCGCTGTGTCCTGGTATATAAATAGTCCAGGGCCTGACTCGATTGAGCACATCAGTTGTGTTCATCATCCATCTAAGTATCTTATATAAGTTAGGGATCAAAACATGGCGTTCAGCAAACTCAACGGCCAGATGGAAGCCAAGGCAGCCGCGGTTTTGTTCATTGTGCTCCTTGGATGCTCCATGCTCATGTTGGTCTCCTCAACTGGTAATATATATGCTCCATCTGTTTTCAACGTATACTACAAAAGTTAGTTTGAGATTGTGACCAACAATTGCTTTATACCCGTATATATTTACTGTTACTAGGTTTGTACTGCAAATAATTTTCTTATGAGTATGCTTTCATATCATAAAAGTTACCTAATTGTTGAATACAAACTAAAAAACAGTAGCATTTTAAAGTGGAGGGATTGCTATTTTCTCATGCATGTCGTATGTATGTGCCTATTTTTCGCTTGTTATATTGTTTTTGGCGCAAGCCGTCTGATGTATGTGCATGCACGCAATGCATTCTCTGTCCCATGCAGATGGTGAGATCGGCAGATCAGGTTGTCCTCGTCTTTCGGATGGCGTTGCCATAGGCAAAGACGACACACCTCGTTCCCAAAAATGTGCATAGGGAGGAGGCACGGCCCTGAGAACGTTGAATTCTGTTGTGCAACACTACCAGGACTACCTTGCTGGCGAACGCAGGAAGAGTGCCTCCACGTTTGCCCATAGGTCTCATCGTTGTGATTAATCAACGTAGTGGGCCAATCTTTGATGTTTCTGTCCATCGGAAAAATTAGAATGAAGGGAAATGAATAATATTTTTTTGAAAAATGTATTTGGCAACCCTGTGCCAGTTTGCAAAAATGCCACACCATCTGGATGCCGTCGATTTGAATCCAACGCGCGTTAGTCGCTCCAGCGAGCTGTTTCTTTTTTTTCTCTCGCTGTTGTGTGGGCCACCGCTGCATGTCGCTCGCTCGAACCGTCTCCCCCCGATGCGGACTTAACTCCTCCCTCCCCCTACTCCCTCGATTCATTTGGTAACCGCGCGCTGCTCCGCTCTGTGTTTCTCGGCCGCTCCGCCCCCGCTCTCTCTCCGTCGACGGCGAGCGGCGGCGCCTTCCGGCCGATTCTCGGCGGCAGTTTTCTGTTCCACCGGTGAGTATCGCTCAATCTCCCTCGCATCCGCCCCACTAGTTCTTCTCGACGCCGTTAGTGGCGGTATGTTCGTCAGATTGGTCGCAGGTTAGAACAGACGAGGAATGCGCCCAATACATTCAATTCGTGGTGCATTTGCTATTTGTTAGCCTCTCATTCGCATGCACATCGTTTTAGTGCTTAATTTGCCGTTTTCAATTTCGTGGGTAGTTGCCGTAAGTTTTTGAACTGACTCCCCCTGCTACACGGCTCGACTCTGATTTCTAGGGTTTTCTCTAGATGCAAAACCATTATATCTCTGTTCATGATTCGCCGCCGTTGTCCTATGATGATTTCTGCCGTTATTTTGGTCGCTGGTAGGGTTTGGTGTGGGGATTTTACAACCGCTCTCCTCACTCTGTATTTGTGTTGGGCTCTGTTTTATCATGCTCTTATGGTTGCAGTGAAGGAATTGAATTACCACCTGTATAATTAGGTTGTTGGTGATAATCCCATACTGTTTGTGTGTTTTATATGCAGTTCATCTCGTTTTGTGTTTAGGTTGTCTATTTTCATGATACAATTTGTGTTTCTAACTGATGGATGTGCCATCATTTAACTTATCTGAACTTTATTTATGGATATTACCATCAGTGGTGTGAATAATTTATTAGGAGTCACCTGTAAATTTTATCATGTCACTGATTTTTTAATACTTAGTGATGTGATGTCCAATATATGTGTTTGCGTGTAAGTTGTTGCCATCCCTAATTTTCATGATACATTTTGTGTTTCTAATTGATGGATGTGCCATCATTTAACTTACCTGAACTCTTATTATGAATATTATCATCAGTGGTGCGAATAATTTATTAGGAGTCACCTGTAAAATTTATCATGTCACTGATTTTTCAATACTTAGTGATGTGATGTCCAATATATGTATTTGTGTGTAAGTTGTTGCCATCCCTATTTTTCATAAATTATCTTGCACGATACATACATTTTATCAGTGTATCATAAGCAAAAAAAAATCAGGTATTCAATATCTAGTAGAAGCATACATGTCCTTATTTGTTTTTTGTCCTTCTCTGTTGTCGATGAGTTATCTTGTTGTATGTTCACAAGTTACCAATGTATCTTAAGAATATGTATGCGACTATTAATTCAACAGATATGCATCCTTTATGCTCACTTTTTTCTCTTTGTTATTCTTGTGTGTCAGATCACAATGCCAAGGAAGTGCAAATTAGATAATGACTTTGAGGAGGTGAACCCCTTAAAGAAGCATAAGCCTCCCGCAGATCGGAATAGAGCTTCTCCTAGTGCTCTTGTGACTGCCTGTAAGGACATGTCAGATGAGAGAATGTCCGTGATTGATGACATGGATTTCACTAGTCTGCGGAATATCAAGTGTGATAATCTGTTCAACCGGCTTTCTCAATGGCTTGCTGGTCTATACAACCCTGATTCCCGTGAGGTCGTTGTACCTGGTCATGGAAGGTTACCGGTGAATGAAGAGTCTGTGCATCGTATAATGGGTGTGCCCCGAGGTGATATTGCGGTGGATTTCAAGGTTCCTACAAATGAATAGCTTGAGCTTGCGGGAGATCTTTTTGGTGATCTTGGACATGCTCCTAAAACTGTTGATGTATTAAATCTTATCTTGAGCACTAACCGGCATGATGACAATTTCAAGCGCTTGTGGCTTCTGCTTGCTGCCAGCACTGTGATGGCGCCAACGACTTCCAACAAGATCAGCACCAGATGGTATTCTGTGTTGGTAAGCACATTTGGCTATCTTTCTAGTTCACACTTTTTATCTCTTTTCTTTTTGGTTTTCTACCTGGTAACTTCTTTGCTTCTTAGTCTGATGATTATGGACATATGCACTTGATAATTTCTGTCCCTTTGATTTTATCTTGATCTGAAGTGTGGTAATTATGTAGTACTGCACCTGATAACTTTTTCTGAAAGTGTGGTAATTATGTAGTAATGCATCTGATAACTTTTTCTGAAAGTGTGGTAATTATATAGTAATGCACTTGATAACTTTTTCTGAAAATGTGGTAATTATACAGTAATGCACCTGATAACTTATTCATGCACCTAATAACTTTTTTATTTATGTACCTGCTAACTTGTGTGCATACATTCCACTATTGTTTCATGTGTTTTCTTTTTTTTCATAGCAAAATATTGGCAATGTAAAAAACCTCAACTGGTGCAAATTTATTGCGGATCAGCTTCATAAAGCCCTTCAAAAGGAAAGCCTACGACGGGCTGCCTCCTATTCTACAATGTTAGTCCCCTTATTCTTTTTTTGTTCCCATGATTTCTGGATTGTATATCTTATTCCGCCAAACATCTAGATTGTAATGACCTTTTCTGTTTTTCCAGCTTCTGTATATAGATGCTATTGACTTAACTGGCCTTGGTATCATCTTACCTGATGGTCCTTTTGCAATTAATGTGTGGACAAATGAGTTGGCATCGCAAGTTCTCCGGATGGATCTCCAGAAGGACAAGCTTTCTTATGGGAAATTATCGGTAATTTCCCATTATCATTTGTCTTACCTTCTATGTATTGCCATCTGTTTTATCACGATATTTATTTATTTATTATCATTTTTTCAGCTTAAGCCCCAATATGGCCAAGACTATTGCTTGTTTGGTGGCTTACAAGGTCTAGATAAATTCATGCGTGTTCATGCACCGCAAAACTGCTCTGAACGGGTATTTTACTCTTTTTTGTGTGTTTGAATATTTTTCGAGTCTTTTCCCTTTCCTGGTAAACATTGTTATAAAGACCTGGTAACTTTTACTGTTTTTAGGATGGTAACTTTTTGTTTCATAATTTGGATTCTCACTTTTTAAATAACTCCTTTTGAGATTATATTTGTGTGGTATTTTTAGTAGTTTTTGTATGGTAATTAATTTCTCTCACAACCTGATTATTTGTTTTTTTCATTCATGTTTTTCTATCAGAAACTTGCTAAAGCTTCTGCTATTGTGGGTCGCTTTTTGTCTGGCATGGTTGGCCTCCTGGGTGGTCTTGTTAATGAGTTCATGTCCTTGGATAATGAAGACAGCTAATGGATGTCTGGTGTGTTAGAGAGCCAACTCAAGGGTTTATCTTCTGCTGCTTGGAAGACTGTCGGGAAGACTGCAAGTACCCTCCTGCATCCCGCTCACGTCAAGTAAAAGATACCGGCAAGAAAACTGTTGAAGGTCCAGATTCTGATCATGAGCATGATTCTGGTGGCGGTGATGGTCACTCTGATGAAGAATTAGATTTTCACGTTCATTACCACGGTTCTTCAAGTGGCCCGAACGCCCATGAGGCTTCAGGTAGTGGGGGTAGTGCTGGACCAAATGCCTATGATGCTTCAGGTAGTGGGGGTAGTGCTGGACCAAATGGCTATGATGCTTCAGGTAGTGGCGCAGCGAATGCAGATGTCGGTGCAACGATGTTCGCAACGCCAATGTGTCGGTAAGGTCAGCTGGAATTGATGGAACTACTACTGCAGGAACCAATCAGCCTCTCGAGTCTCAGATTATGCTTACTGCATGTTCCGGGAATGTATCTAGTGATGGATTGCATAACCAGCCAGATATGACAGATACTCAAAATGAGGCTGTTGTTGATGCTTCCGTGAAGAGGTGCGGTTCTTCTCTTGTCCGTAACTTGGATAAGTAATATTCCAGGCGTCGCAAGAAATTACGCCTACCTTCTTCGCCCATGGCCACTGGTACAACTGATTCTGACCAGCCGTCGTTGGATGATACACATCGTTGTATCAAGGCAATGGTCATCAATGAGCTTGACATTGTAGGCCCTGATAAGGGCACTAACTCAGTAATTGCCAATCCCACTCGGAAGAAGCAACATCCTCGCAAGTGAGTTTCTTATCATCTGCTAGTTGTGTTCTTTTTGTACATATTTAGTTGTTGTTTCTCTTTTGTGTTATAACTTTTCCTAGCACCTACCTTCTGATAATTAGAAGCAACTCTGCCTGGAAAGTTTTTACTCCTTAATAAGCATGTGTTCTTGTCTAAAATGAATAGTAATTATATCCTGATAAGGCTGATAACTTTTAGCAGTTGTTTTCACTATGTAGTTTAACTTTGTTTGCATGATAATTTTAGTAATTATATGCTGGCAAGCATTTGTTATTTGTCTATGGTAACATTTTTCTCACGTGCACTATATCCTTTTCAAATAATAACTTGTCAGGGGTTCGAATGCTCCATCTATTAGTGTTGCCGACCTTCAGCAAACGCGGTCTACCAGTGTGGGTGTCACGTCTGAGGTGGTACCTAGTAATCTTACATGTTCTTCAGCAGATGTTGACTCGTCTGACACGTCATGCAGGTGATTATGAATGTTATTTTTTCTCACTATATGAAATCTAAATGAATTTCTCTATTTTTTTATTTTTCTTCGTAAATTAGGTGAATATATACCGGTAATTCAACTCTTTTATGCGTGGCATCATAAACTGTATGGAAAGGGCTGGTAGTTTTTATAGTCAAAGCTCTTATAAGAATACTGTTATTTTTAGCATGATAAATTTGTTGGTAAATTTGTTATCTTCATAGTTACCATCTTCATTAATGATTCATGACGATGTTGATTTTTGCATTATGTGGATAACCAAGTTAGCCATAAGCTGACAAATAATGCGAATACAAGCTGGTAACTAAAGTTATATTAGCTGGTAACTAATGTCAATATAAGCTGGTAGCTGATGTTATATTAGCTGTTTGTATAATGCAAATATAATCTGATAACTAATGTCAATATAAGCTGGTAACTAATGTTATATTAGCTGGTAACTAATGTTATTATAAGCTGGTGATGTTTCTTTTATTTTGTGCAGGAATAAGACCAAGATTACTGTGAGAAAGGTTAAAAATTCTTCTAAAGTTGCAGTTGCAACTAGGTCTTCTCCTCATGTTGCTTCCAAGAACGCGAAAGATGATTTTAAAGACTCGCCCGTGGTCACTTCTCCAATGGCTGTTGTGCAACCTAATTCTCCTGTGAGGAATTCACCAAATGCTGGTTTTGGAGTTGTGGAAGAGCTCGTGGCAGCAGCCACCATTACTCAAGTGGTAGAAGAGATTGCCAATGTTGTTATTGGCACTGAAGCTGAAACTTCTGCTGATTAACCACAAGGAATATCTCCTTCAATGAGCGTTGCCGTAGCTGAAACTTCTGCTTATCAAGATCAAGGTTTTGCTCCTCCAATGAGTGCTACCATAGCTGAAACTTCTGCTGATCAAGATCAAGGATTTGCTCATCCAATGAGCGCTGCTGTAGCTGAAGATGCCCAAGCTCCTGTCAAAATACCATGTGTTGCTCAAGCTCAAGTTGAATCTGCCCAATCCAATGTGGCAGAACCAGTTGAAACTGAAGATTCACTGTTTGTTGAAGCTCAAGCTGGGGATGACCAAGTCGTCGCCCAAGAATTCAGCAGTAATGCAGATGTAGAAGATGTTGTTGCTGAGAGGGCCTACTGGGATTTCACCCCACCATCTTGCTCTCTTGGCCTGGATTTTGGCCCCACACCGCCGGGACGAGATATTAATACGACGGCCGCAGTCCCAGCTGTAGTACCAACACCGCCCCCAGCGGTTGTTTCGACAACTCAAGCACCAGTAGTGGACCCATCGGTTAACAATGCTCCCAGGGACCGAGCAGCACCAGCCCTAATTGATCAGATGGCGGCAGCACCAAGAGATTCAAAGAATGTAGTAGATAATCCTGTTGACTCTAAGCCGGTTTCATGCTCTGAGCCTGCTGACCTTGGTAAGTGAAGGCATATACGTGTCTTCGCTTTATCACAAAAGAGTGATGGGATGGATGTCTGCTTTTCGAAGACCTTTTTTATGCTTTTAGTTTGATCCTTGTGTGTATATTTATGCTGTTTGTTATTCTATGTATGGACAACCCCCTCCCCCCATCTCACATGTAATGACTTCTGCTTTTGCGTGTGTGCTATGAAATGAACTATGTGTTTTCGTTTCACATTCACTCTCTTTATTTTTATGTTGTCTGGTGTGTGGATGTATTATATGTGATTATTATTGTTCATTATTCCTGGTAACTTTTACTAACATTTGACTAATAATTATAGCGCCCTACTTTTAACTGATAATTATAGCACTCTACATGAAAGACATTGTACCTTGTTTTCTAGCTCACCATTTTATCGTATGGTAATTTTCACCACGTTAACCTCTTTGTGAATGTTGCTTTGTTTTTTTGTTCTAACTAGATACCTACATGGTTTCATTTTACTATCTACTTAAAATAGTAACATTTATGATGACACCCTAATAACTTTTGCTACCATCAAGCCGATAACTTCAATTCCTTTTATCTTTATTCCTCGTAACTTTTACTAACATCTGACTGATAATTATAGCGCTCTACTTTTAATTGATAATTACAGCGCTCTACATGAAAGATATTGTACCTTGTTTTCTAGCTTACCATCCTTTATCGTATGGTAACTTTCACCATGATAAACTTTGCGAATGTTGCGCTGGTATTTTTTTGTTCTAACTAGATACCTTCATGGTTTCATTTTTTTGCTAACTAGCTACTTAAAATGGTAACATTTCTGATGACACCCTGATAACTTCTGCTACCACCATGCTGATAACTTCAATTCTTTATTGTTGCTGGAAATACACCCCCCCTCCTTTCCCTGCACACACACACACCATTCTAATACATTCATGTTGCCCCTTTAACTATCCTGACCCCCCTCATTTTCTTCCCATTTTCTCTCTACAGTAATTATATCATCATTCTGTACTATCTATCACTTTTTCCTTTAGCTGTTTTTCCACATATTTGACATTCCTTTTTTCGGTTCGCAAAATGACCTGATCGCAACTTTTTGAAGAGTGTCGAGTTCGAGTTTATGATGCGGATGTTGAAGACGATGATGTAATTATGTGGGTTGAAGAAGTCGAACATGCCACTGCTAGAGAAAAAGCAAATTATGCTCCTATAAAAGGTACTGATAGGAAGATTTTTTGTATCAAACTTTTTCCTACTGCCAACCTTGATGACATCATTATGTTCATGCTGATAATTTACTGTTCTAATCTTTGATAAGTTCTTTTCTTATAGACCACCCCATTAGCCCTGAATTTGTTACACCAGTTATTCACCCTCCCAATGGTAATCATTCATCCAGTGTGACTCCTAAATCGTACATTCAAAAAGTTAGGGTAAGCCGCCCATCGTAGTTCCTTTTGCCTCCATATTGTGGCCTCACAGCATCTGCACTCAAAGAGGTTATTTACACAAAAGTTACCAAGCACACCACTGATTCAGTTGACTCCAGGATAAAACAGTAATTACATTTATTGTTTTCCTTTTCTCTAGTATTTTGACCCCTCACTGGCAAAACATTGGCTTATTATTATAGTGTAGATAGAGCGCCTGTCAAGTTTTGTAGCATTCGGAGCTCATCTGACAGCCCAACCATTATACATATAGCGGCATTATAGCCGGTATATCGTCGGATGTTTTCGGTCTCCGGAAACAGCCGCCGGGCTGAATTGCTCCTCTTTCCTCGCAGACCACCTCCTCTACACAGCCCACTACCACCCATTAGGCCCAACCTACTCCTCCTCGCGTCCGATCATGATCTAACGGTCCGAAAACGGAGCAAAACCCCTAACCCTAGCCCCCTTCCTTATATAAACACCTCCCCATGCCATTTTGGGCCTTCTCCTTCCTTCTCCTCGAAATCCGCTCCCCCAATCATCAGGCAGCCACTCCCACCTTCCCATCGGATCTGGCGCTGCTAGCCCACCGCCACCACTTAGCAATCGGTCACAGGGCGCGCCGCCACCTGAGCCCCCCGGCGCCGCCATTCTCCTCCACCCATCGACCACCATGCGTCCCTGGCCTCCCCACGCCGCCGCCAGCCCGCGGGCCCGCCATGACCCGGATCAGGCCCTGGAAGCCCATTGGGGCCCGGGCGCCTCGCCGCCGCTGCCCGCGCGCCCGCGCCAGGGAGCCTGCCCGACCGCGCCGCCTTGCGCCTCGCCTCCATCCCGCCGGCCACCGGAGTGGCGTCGCCAGCGACCTCGACCCCATGCCGCTCCCATCGGGCCTCCCCTTCCCTTCCTCCCTCCGTTTTCCCCTTCCTCACCTACTTCTCTCTCTCTCTCTGTAGAAGCGCCGCCACCACCATGGATCTCCCGCGAGCCCCGTTGCCCGGATTCCGTCGTCCACGCCACCGCCACGGCTCCCTCCGGCCGGATCTGGTCGGAGAGGGCCGGATCCATCCTTCCCCGGCCTCCCTGACCTCTCCCTCGACCTCTGCCGTTGTCCCCATCGTCTCCGATGACATTCCGGCGAGATCCGCCACCGCATCGATTTCCGTGCAACCCGAGGTTGACCCAGTTTTTCGTCTAAGTCCCCGGATCTGCTGTTATTTTTGTGCCATGTTCATCGCATCATAACTCCATGCATACTGCTCCGTTTCGTGCGTGTGATATATCAAAATGTTCGCCATGAGATGCTCTTCATTGCATTTCATTGTGTCATGCTTGTTTGAGATCATCTTGATGCCTAAATAATCGTTGCAAGAGTGCTATATGATGTTAATCTGCTGAAACTGTTATAACTTGGTGATTTGTCATTTTTGTTGCATTTGATGTGTGCATCCTATGAGCATCATCTCTACATGTGTTTTGAACTACATCATGCCATCTTTATAGAGGTGCAATCCATGTATTTTTGTGAGTCTTGTAGTGAGTGCATCAAGCTTGTTAAGTAGGGTACTTGTTGTTGCTGTTTTGCTAGGCTGAATCTGTTACATCATGATGCTATGTAAACCTGCTGCTACAAGTCATTCTATGCATAATCTGGAGATGATCACTAAAGATGTTTTGTTATACATGTTATGATCTATCCAACCATGCCCCTGGTTTCATTTATAGCTTGTTGTAGATTGTTGTAATCTTGCTCCAAAGTTGCTAAATAATGTTGTCGTCAGCCTGTTAACATGAAGTTCAGTTTTGCCATGTGCTTTGCTAGTGATCCATGCACCCTATGAACTTGCTATTGCCATGCTTAGCTTCATAAACATGTCTTCTTAATGTTAGTCACCTTTCCATGCCATGTAATGCTTTGTGGTGAGTGGTACAAGCTCTCCAACATGCCTATTTATTGTTGTTCCTGCCATGTACTAATCTGTCATATAACTTGCCATGTTTACATGGGTGCCATCATATCTTCTGATCCTTTTTGGCTCATAGTCAGTAAAGGACTTTTGTTCTATGCATTTAATAGTATCATGCCATGCTTTTGTTTGCCATGATAAGTTCCTGCAGCATGTTGTTTGATAGCTCTAAACATTGCAACCTGATGTTATTTTTGTTAAGGCTAAAACGGTTATAATTTGCAATCTTGCCATGTGTTTTTGAGCATGTTCTAGTGATTTCTGAAGATAGCTCAGTGTTCATGTTTTATCATTCTGTACCTGTACATCATGCCCATGCCTTTTGTTCTTATGCTGGGGTGCTGTAGCATGTTGTTTTGATGCTTGGAATATGCATAGTTGCTGTTTTGGACAGATTGTTGTTATATCATGTTTGGAGTGTATGTGTTGAACCGTTGCTCCGTTTTGAGTGTGCTCTATATGAAACTTGCTTGATTTTGCATGTAGCTTCATATTATCATGTTGCATCCATGTTTTGGTGTGTTTGCTTGATGTTTTAATGCATTTTGCATCAATGCCATGTTTAACTTGTTTTGCTCATCTTCTTGGCCGTAGCTCCAAATCTAATGAACTTTATATGTAACTTGACTACAATCTCGTGTAGATCATCTTGGTGCATATTAACTTGCTGTTTAACAACTTGAACATAAGGTTTATTCAGATCTGGACCTATTTCGAA
Source organism: Triticum aestivum (assembly GCF_018294505.1). Lineage (NCBI taxonomy): Eukaryota > Viridiplantae > Streptophyta > Magnoliopsida > Poales > Poaceae > Triticum > Triticum aestivum. The sequence continues at coordinate 117,424,243 of NC_057798.1, forward strand.
ATATGCATATGAGGACTTACCGGATTTGTTATATGTTGTTCCCGGCCTCATTTAAACTTGCCTTGATGTGTTGCTCTTGTATGCATCATCTCTTGCCATGAGTAGCTTCATGTAGCTTTGTCATGCATCATGCTTGTTGTGCATCATGTCATGTTCATGTGTGGTGTGTTTACCATGTTGTGTGCTTCTTCTCGATAGTTCCTGTTTCGTTGCGATCGTGAGGATTCGTTCGTCTACGCTTGGTTCGTCTTTGTGGCTTCATCTTCTTCATAGACTCGTTCTTCTTCCTAGCGGGATTTCAGGCAAGATGACCATCACCTTGGATCTCACTACTATCATTGCTATGCTAGTTGCTTCGTTCTATCGCTTTGCTGCGCTTCCTATCACTTGCTCTTCAAGCCTCCCAAATTGCCATGTCAACCTCTAACCTTTTCACCCTTCCTAGCAAACCATTGCTTGGCTATGTTACCGTTTTTGCTTAGCCCCTCTTATAGCATTGTTAGTTGCAGGTGAAGTTGAAGACTGCTCCATGATGAACAGGATTATGTTGGGATATCACAATATCTCTTATTTTAATTAATGCATCTATATATTTGGTAAAGGATGGAAGACTCGGCCTTATGCCTGGTGTTTTGTTCCACTCTTGTTGCCCTAGTTTCCATCATACTGGTGTTATGTTCCCGGATTTTTGTGTTCCTTACGCGGTTGGGTGATTTATGGGACCCCCTTGACAGTTCGCTTTGAATAAAACTCCTCCAGCAAGGCCCAACCTTGGTTTTACCATTTGCCTCACCTAGCCCTTTT